>NC_134363.1:85885642-86485642 GCF_048569485.1 Anomaloglossus baeobatrachus | reverse complement strand
AAAAAGGCTTTGCAAAAAAGGGCAGGAGGGTAGAATGCAGAGGGGGTGGGACTTGCTTGGCACAAGTGGGACACTAATGGAGTAAAGCAGCCACTTTTTGGATGGCACTAACTGGCAGCACTCTTTGCTATTAAAATGGCTTTGCAAAAAAGGGCAGGGAGTAGAATGCAGAGGTGGTGGGCTTGCTTGGCACAAGTGGGACACTAATGGAGTACAGCAGCCACTTTTTGGATGGCACTAACTGGCAGCACTGTTTGCTATTAAAATGGCTTTGCAAAAAAGGGCAGGAGGGTAGAATACAGAGGTGGTGAGACTTGCTTGGCACAAGTGGGACACTAATGGAGTACAGCAGCCACTTTTTGGATGGCACTAACTGGCAGCTCTGTTTGCTATTAAAATGGCTTTGCAAAAAAGGGCAGGGAGTAGAATGCAGAGGTGGTGGGCTTGCTTGGCACAAGTGGGACACTAATGGAGTACAGCAGCCACTTTTTGGATGGCACTAACTGGCAGCACTCTATGCCATTAAATTGGCTTTGCAAAAAAGGGCAGGAGGGTAGAATGCAGAGGTGGTGGGACTTGCTTGGCACAAGTGGGACACTAATAGAGTACAGCAGCCACTTTTTGGATGGTTCTAACTGGCAGCACTGTTTGCTATTAAAATGGCTTTGCAAAAAAGGGCAGGAGGGTAGAATGCAGAGGTGGTGGGACTTGATTGGCACAAGTGGGACACTAATGGAGTACAGCAGCCACTTTTTGGATGGCACTAACTGGCAGCACTGTTTGCTATTAAATGGCTTTGCAAAAAAGGGCAGGAGGGTAGAATGCAGAGGTGGTGGGACTTGCTTGGCACAAGTGGGACACTAATGGAGTACAGCAGCCACTTTTTGTATGGCACTAACTGGCAGCACTCTATGCCATTAAATTGGCTTTGCAAAAAAGGGCAGGAGGGTAGAATGCAGAGGTGGTGGGACTTGCTTGGCACAAGTGGGACACTAATAGAGTACAGCAGCCACTTTTTGGATGGTTCTAACTGGCAGCACTGTTTGCTATTAAAATGGCTTTGCAAAAAAGGGCAGGAGGGTAGAATGCAGAGGTGGTGGGACTTGATTGGCACAAGTGGGACACTAATGGAGTACAGCAGCCACTTTTTGGATGGCACTAACTGGCAGCACTCTATGCCATTAAAATGAATGGCTTTGCAAAAAAGGGCAGGAGGGTAGACTGCAAAGGTGGTGGGACTTGCTTGGCACAAGTGGGACACAAATGGAGTACAGCAGCCATTTTTTGGATGGTTCTAACTGGCAGCACTGTTTGCTATTAAAATAGCTTTGCAAAAAAGGGCAGGAGGGTAGAAAGCAGAGGTGGTGGGACTTGCTTGGCACAAGTGGGACACTAATGGAGTACAGCAGCCACTTTTTGGATGGCACTAACTGGCAGCACTGTTTGCTATTAAATGGCTTTGCAAAAAAGGGCAGGAGGGTAGAATGCAGAGGTGGTGGGACTTGCTTGGCACAAGTGGGACACTAATGGAGTACAGCAGCTACTTTTTGGATGGCACTAACTGGCAGCTCTGTTTGCCATTAAAATGGCTTTGCAAAAAAGGGCAGGAGGGTAGAATGCAGAGGTAGTGGGACTTGCTTTGCACAATTGGGACACTAATGGAGTACAGCAGCCACTTTTTGGATGGCACTAACTGGCAGCACTGTTTGCTATTAAAATGACTTTGCAAAAAAGGGCAGGAGGGTATAATGCAGAGGTGGGGGGACTTGCTTGACACAAGTGGGACACTAATGGAGTACAGCAGCTACTTTTTGGATGGCACTAACTGGCAGCACTGTTTGCTATTAAAATGGCTTTGCAAAAAAGGGCAGGAGGGTATAATGCAGAGGTGGGGGGACTTGCTTTGTACAAGTGGGACACTAATGGAGTACAGCAGCCACTTTTTGGATGGTACTAACTGGCAGCTCTGTTTGCTATTAAAATGGCTTTGCAAAAAAGGGCAGGGAGTAGAATGCAGAGGTGGTGGGCTTGCTTGGCACAAGTGGGACACTAATGGAGTACAGCAGCCACTTTTTGGATGGCACTAACTGGCAGCACTGTTTGATATTAAAATGGCTTTGCAAAAAAGGGCAGGAGGGTAGAATACAGAGGTGGTGAGACTTGCTTGGCACAAGTGGGACACTAATGGAGTACAGCAGCCACTTTTTGGATGGCACTAACTGGCAGCACTCTATGCCATTAAAATAGCTTTGCAAAAAAGGGCAGGAGGGTAGAATGCAGAGGTGGTGGGACTTGCTTTGCACAAGTGGGACACTAATGGAGTACAGCAGCCACTTTTTGGATGGCACTAACTGGCAGCACTGTTTGCTATTAAAATGACTTTGCAACAAAAGGCAGGAGGGTAGAATGCAGAGGTGGTGGGACTTGCTTGGCACAAGTGGGACACTAATAGAGTACAGCATCCACTTTTTAAATGGCACTAACTGGCAGCACTCTTTGCCATTAAAATGAATGGATTTGCAAAAAAGGGCAGGAGGGTAGACTGCAAAGGTGGTGGGACTTGCTTGGCACAAGTGGGACACAAATGGAGTACAGCAGCCACTTTTTGGATGGTTCTAACTGGCAGCACTGTTTGCTATTAAAATGGCTTTGCAAAAAAGGGCAGGAGGGTAGAATGCAGAGGTGGTGGGACTTGCTTGGCACAAGTAGGACACTAATGGAGTACAGCAGCCACTTTTTGGATGGCACCAACTGGCAGCACTCTATGCCATTAAAATGAATGGCTTTGCAAAAAAGGGCAGGAGGGTAGACTGCAAAGGTGGTGGGACTTGCTTGGCACAAGTGGGACACAAATGGAGTACAGCAGCCACTTTTTGGATGGTTCTAACTGGCAGCACTGTTTGCTATTAAAATGGCTTTGCAAAAAAGGGCAGGAGGGTAGAATGCAGAGGTGGTGGGACTTGCTTGGCACAAGTGGGACACTAATGGAGTACAGCAGCCACTTTTTGGATGGCACTAACTGGCAGCACTGTTTGCTATTAAATGGCTTTGCAAAAAAGGGCAGGAGGGTAGAATGCAGAGGTTGTGGGACTTGCTTGGCACAAGTGGGACACTAATAGAGTACAGCAGCCACTTTTTAAATGGCCCTAACTGGCAGCACTCTTTGCATTAAAATGAATGGCTTTGCAAAAAAGGGCAGGAGGGTAGACTGCAAAGGTGGTGGGACTTGCTTGGCACAAGTGGGACACAAATGGAGTACACTAGCCACTTTTTGGATGGCAATAACTGGCAGCACTGTTTGCTATTAAAATGGCTTTGTAAAAAAGGGCAGGAGGGTAGAATGCAGAGGTGGTGGGACTTGCTTTGCACAAGTGGGACACTAATGGAGTACAGCAGCCACTTTTTGGATGGCACTAACTGGCAGATCTCTTTGCTATTAAAATAGCTTTGCAAAAATGTGCAGGAAAGTAGAATGCAGAGGTGGTGGGCTTGCTTGGCACAAGTGGGACACTAATGGAGTACAGCAGCAACTTTTTGGATGGCACTAACTGGCAGAACTCTTTGCTATTAAAATGGCTTTGCAAAAATGTGCAGGAGGGTAGAATGCAGAGGTGGTGGGACTTGCTAGGCACAAGTAGGACACTAATGGAGTACAGCAGCCACTTTTTGGATGGCACTAACTGGCAGCACTGTTTGCTATTAAAATGACTTTGCAAAAAAGGCCAGGAGGGTATAATGCAGAGGTGGGGGGACTTGCTTGACACAAGTGGGACACTAATGGAGTACAGCAGCTACTTTTTGGATGGCACTAACTGGCAGCACTGTTTGCTATTAAAATGGCTTTGCAAAAAAGGGCAGGAGGGTATAATGCAGAGGTGGGGGGACTTGCTTTGTACAAGTAGGACACTAATGGAGTACAGCAGCCACTTTTTGGATGGCACTAACTGGCAGCTCTGTTTGCTATTAAAATGGCTTTGCAAAAAAGGGCAGGAGGGTAGAATACAGAGGTGGTGAGACTTGCTTGGCACAAGTGGGACACTAATGGAGTACAGCAGCCACTTTTTGGATGGCACTAACTGGCAGCACTCTATGCCATTAAAATGGCTTTGCAAAAAAGGGCAGGAGGGTAGAATGCAGAGGTGGTGGGACTTGCTTTGCACAAGTGGGACACTAATGGAGTACAGCAGCCACTTTTTGGATGGCACTAACTGGCAGCACTGTTTGCTATTAAAATGACTTTGCAACAAAGGGCAGGAGGGTAGAATGCAGAGGTGGTGGGACTTGCTTGGCACAAGTGGGACACTAATAGAGTACAGCATCCACTTTTTAAATGGCACTAACTGGCAGCACTCTTTGCCATTAAAATGAATGGATTTGCAAAAAAGGGCAGGAGGGTAGACTGCAAAGGTGGTGGGACTTGCTTGGCACAAGTGGGACACAAATGGAGTACAGCAGCCACTTTTTGGATGGTTCTAACTGGCAGCACTGTTTGCTATTAAAATGGCTTTGCAAAAAAGGGCAGGAGGGTAGAATGCAGAGGTGGTGGGACTTGCTTGGCACAAGTGGGACACTAATGGAGTACAGCAGCCACTTTTTGGATGGCACTAACTGGCAGCACTGTTTGCTATTAAATGGCTTTGCAAAAAAGGGCAGGAGGGTAGAATGCAGAGGTTGTGGGACTTGCTTGGCACAAGTGGGACACTAAAAGAGTACAGCAGCCACTTTTTAAATGGCCCTAACTGGCAGCACTCTTTGCATTAAAATGAATGGCTTTGCAATAAAGGGCAGGAGGGTAGACTGCAAAGGTGGTGGGACTTGCTTGGCACAAGTGGGACACAAATGGAGTACACTAGCCACTTTTTGGATGGTTCTAACTGGCAGCACTGTTTGCTATTAAAATGGCTTTGCAAAAGAGGGCAGGAGGGTAGAATGCAGAGGTGGTGGGACTTGCTTGGCACAAGTAGGACACTAATGGAGTACAGCAGCCACTTTTTGGATGGCACTAACTGGCAGTACTGTTTGCTATTAAATGGCTTTGCAAAAAAGGGCAGGAGGGTAGAATGCAGAGGTGGTGGGACTTGCTTGGCACAAGTGGGACACTAATGGAGTACAGCAGCCACTTTTTGGATGGCACTAACTGGCAGCTCTGTTTGCTATTAAAATGGCTTTACAAAAAAGGGCAGGGAGTAGAATGCAGAGGTGGTGGGCTTGCTTGGCACAAGTGGGACACTAATGGAGTACAGAAGCCACTTTTTTCATGGCACTAACTGGCAGAACTCTTTGCTATTAAAATGGCTTTGCAAAAATGTGCAGGAGGGTAGAATGCAGAGGTGGTGGGACTTGCTAGGCACAAGTGGGACACTAATGGAGTACAGCAGCCACTTTTTGGATGGTTCTAACTGGCAGCACTGTTTGCTATTAAAATGGCTTTGCAAAAAAGGGCAGGAGGGTAGAATGCAGAGGTGGTGGGACTTGCTTGGCACAAGTAGGACACTAATGGAGTACAGCAGCCACTTTTTGGATGGCATCAACTGGCAGCACTCTATGCCATTAAAATGAATGGCTTTGCAAAAAAGGGCAGGAGGGTAGACTGCAAAGGTGGTGGGACTTGCTTGGCACAAGTGGGACACAAATGGAGTACAGCAGCCACTTTTTGGATGGTTCTAACTGGCAGCACTGTTTGCTATTAAAATGGCTTTGCAAAAAAGGGCAGGAGGGTAGAATGCAGAGGTGGTGGGACTTGCTTGGCACAAGTGGGACACTAATGGAGTACAGCAGCCACTTTTTGGATGGCACTAACTGGCAGCACTGTTTGCTATTAAATGGCTTTGCAAAAAAGGGCAGGAGGGTAGAATGCAGAGGTTGTGGGACTTGCTTGGCACAAGTGGGACACTAATAGAGTACAGCAGCCACTTTTTAAATGGCCCTAACTGGCAGCACTCTTTGCATTAAAATGAATGGCTTTGCAAAAAAGGGCAGGAGGGTAGACTGCAAAGGTGGTGGGACTTGCTTGGCACAAGTGGGACACAAATGGAGTACACTAGCCACTTTTTGGATGGCAATAACTGGCAGCACTGTTTGCTATTAAAATGGCTTTGTAAAAAAGGGCAGGAGGGTAGAATGCAGAGGTGGTGGGACTTGCTTTGCACAAGTGGGACACTAATGGAGTACAGCAGCCACTTTTTGGATGGCACTAACTGGCAGATCTCTTTGCTATTAAAATAGCTTTGCAAAAATGTGCAGGAAAGTAGAATGCAGAGGTGGTGGGCTTGCTTGGCACAAGTGGGACACTAATGGAGTACAGCAGCAACTTTTTGGATGGCACTAACTGGCAGAACTCTTTGCTATTAAAATGGCTTTGCAAAAATGTGCAGGAGGGTAGAATGCAGAGGTGGTGGGACTTGCTAGGCACAAGTAGGACACTAATGGAGTACAGCAGCCACTTTTTGGATGGCACTAACTGGCAGCACTGTTTGCTATTAAAATGACTTTGCAAAAAAGGCCAGGAGGGTATAATGCAGAGGTGGGGGGACTTGCTTGACACAAGTGGGACACTAATGGAGTACAGCAGCTACTTTTTGGATGGCACTAACTGGCAGCACTGTTTGCTATTAAAATGGCTTTGCAAAAAAGGGCAGGAGGGTATAATGCAGAGGTGGGGGGACTTGCTTTGTACAAGTAGGACACTAATGGAGTACAGCAGCCACTTTTTGGATGGCACTAACTGGCAGCTCTGTTTGCTATTAAAATGGCTTTGCAAAAAAGGGCAGGAGGGTAGAATACAGAGGTGGTGAGACTTGCTTGGCACAAGTGGGACACTAATGGAGTACAGCAGCCACTTTTTGGATGGCACTAACTGGCAGCACTCTATGCCATTAAAATGGCTTTGCAAAAAAGGGCAGGAGGGTAGAATGCAGAGGTGGTGGGACTTGCTTTGCACAAGTGGGACACTAATGGAGTACAGCAGCCACTTTTTGGATGGCACTAACTGGCAGCACTGTTTGCTATTAAAATGACTTTGCAACAAAGGGCAGGAGGGTAGAATGCAGAGGTGGTGGGACTTGCTTGGCACAAGTGGGACACTAATAGAGTACAGCATCCACTTTTTAAATGGCACTAACTGGCAGCACTCTTTGCCATTAAAATGAATGGATTTGCAAAAAAGGGCAGGAGGGTAGACTGCAAAGGTGGTGGGACTTGCTTGGCACAAGTGGGACACAAATGGAGTACAGCAGCCACTTTTTGGATGGTTCTAACTGGCAGCACTGTTTGCTATTAAAATGGCTTTGCAAAAAAGGGCAGGAGGGTAGAATGCAGAGGTGGTGGGACTTGCTTGGCACAAGTGGGACACTAATGGAGTACAGCAGCCACTTTTTGGATGGCACTAACTGGCAGCACTGTTTGCTATTAAATGGCTTTGCAAAAAAGGGCAGGAGGGTAGAATGCAGAGGTTGTGGGACTTGCTTGGCACAAGTGGGACACTAAAAGAGTACAGCAGCCACTTTTTAAATGGCCCTAACTGGCAGCACTCTTTGCATTAAAATGAATGGCTTTGCAATAAAGGGCAGGAGGGTAGACTGCAAAGGTGGTGGGACTTGCTTGGCACAAGTGGGACACAAATGGAGTACACTAGCCACTTTTTGGATGGTTCTAACTGGCAGCACTGTTTGCTATTAAAATGGCTTTGCAAAAGAGGGCAGGAGGGTAGAATGCAGAGGTGGTGGGACTTGCTTGGCACAAGTAGGACACTAATGGAGTACAGCAGCCACTTTTTGGATGGCACTAACTGGCAGTACTGTTTGCTATTAAATGGCTTTGCAAAAAAGGGCAGGAGGGTAGAATGCAGAGGTGGTGGGACTTGCTTGGCACAAGTGGGACACTAATGGAGTACAGCAGCCACTTTTTGGATGGCACTAACTGGCAGCTCTGTTTGCTATTAAAATGGCTTTACAAAAAAGGGCAGGGAGTAGAATGCAGAGGTGGTGGGCTTGCTTGGCACAAGTGGGACACTAATGGAGTACAGAAGCCACTTTTTTCATGGCACTAACTGGCAGAACTCTTTGCTATTAAAATGGCTTTGCAAAAATGTGCAGGAGGGTAGAATGCAGAGGTGGTGGGACTTGCTAGGCACAAGTGGGACACTAATGGAGTACAGCAGCCACTTTTTGGATGGCATTAACTGGCAGCACTGTTTGCTATTAAAATGGCTTTGTAAAAAAGGGCAGAAGGGTAGAATACAGAGATGGTGAGACTTGCTTGGCACAAGTGGGACACTAATGGAGTACAGCAGCCACTTTTTGGATGGCACTAACTGGCAGCACTCTTTGCCATTAAAATGGCTTTGCAAAAAAGGGCAGGAGGGTAGAATGCAGAGGTGGAGGGACTTGCTTTGCACAAGTGGGACACTAATGGAGTACAGCAGCCACTTTTTGGATGGCACTAACTGGCAGCACTGTTTGCTATTAAATGGCTTTGCAAAAAAGGGCCGGAGGGTAGAATGCAGAGGTGGTTGGCTTGCTTGGCATAAGTGGGACACTAATGGAGTACAGCAGGCACTTTTTGGATGGCACTAACTGGCAGAACTCTTTGCTATTAAGATGGCTTTGCAAAAATGTGCAGGATGGTAGAATGCAGAGGTGGTGGGACTTGCTAGGCACAACTGGGTCACTAATGGAGTACAGCAGCCACTTTTTGGATGGCATTATCTGGCAGCACTCTTCGCCATTAAAATGAATGGCTTTGCAAAAAAGGGCAGGAGGGTAGAATGCAGAGGTGGTGGGACTTGCTTGGCACAAGTGGAACACTAATGGAGTACAGCAGCCACTTTTTGGAAGGCCCTAACTGGCAGCACTCTTTTCCACTAAAATGAATGGCTTTGCAATAAAGGGCAGGAGGGTAGAATGCAAAGGTTGTGGGACTTGCTTGGCACAAGTGGGATACAAATGGAGTCCAGCAGCCACTTTTTCGATGGTTCTAACTGGCAGCACTGTTTGCTATTAAAATGGCTTTGCAAAAAAGGGCAGGAGGGTAGAATGCAGAGGTGGTGGGACTTGCTTGGCACAATTGGGACACTAATGGAGAACAGCAGCCACTTTTCGGATGGCACTAACTGGCAGCACTGTTTGCTATTAAAATGGCTTTGCAAAAAAGGGCAGGAAGGTAGAATGCAGAGGTGGTGGGACTTGCTTGGCACAAGTGGGACGCTAATGGAGTACAGCAGCCACTTTTTGGATGGCACTAACTGGCAGCACTGTTTGCTATTAAAATGGCTTTGCAAAAAAGGGCAGGAGGGTAGAATGCAGAGGTGGGTGGACTTGCTTGGCACAAGTGGGACACTAATGGAATACAGCAGCCACTTTTTGGATGGCACTAACTGACAGCACTGTTTGCTATTAAAATGGCTTTGCAAAAAAGGGCAGGAGGGTAAAATGCAGAGGTGGTGGGACTTGCTTGGCACAAGTGGGACACTAATGGCGTACAACAGCCACTTTTTGGATGGCACTAACTGGCAGCACTGTTTGCTATTAAATGGCTTTGCAAAAAAGGGCAGGAGGGTGGAATGCAGAGGTGGTGGGACTTGCTTGGCACAAGTGGGACACTAATGGAGTACAGCAGCCACTTTTTGGATGGCACTAACTGGCAGCACTGTTTGCTATTAAATGGCTTTGCAAAAAAGGGCAGGAGGGTGGAATGCAGAGGTGGTGGGACTTGCTTGGCACAAGTGGGACACTAATAGAGTACACCCGCCACTTTTTGGATGGCACTAACTGGCAGCTCTGTTTTCTATTAAAATGGCTTTGCAAAAAAGAGCAGGGAGTAGAATGCAGAGGTGGTGGGCTTGCTTGGCACAAGTGGGACACTAATAGAGTACAGCAGCCACTTTTTGGATGGCACTAACTGGCAGCACTGTTTGCTATTAAAATGACTTTGCAAAAAAGGGCAGGAGGGTGGAATGCAGAGGTGGTGGGACTTGCTTGGCACAAGTGGGACACTAATAGAGTACACCTGCCACTTTTTGGATGGCACTAACTGGCAGCTCTGATTTCTATTAAAATGGCTTTGCAAAAAAGAGCAGGGAGTAGAATGCAGAGGTGGTAGGCTTGCTTGGCACAAGTGGGACACTAATGGAGTACAGCAGCCACTTTTTGGATGGCATTAACTGGCAGCACTGTTTGCTATTAAAATGACTTTGCAAAAAAGGGCAGGAGGGTAGAATGCAGAGGTGGGGGGACTTGCTTGACACAAGTGGGACACTAATGGAGTACAGCAGCTACTTTTTGGATGGCACTAACTGGCAGCACTGTTTGCTATTAAAATGGCTTTGCAAAAAAAGGCAGGAGGGTAGAATGCAGAGGTGGTGGGACTTGCTTGGCACAAGTGGGACACTAATAGAGTACAGCAGCCACTTTTTAAATGGCACTAACTGGCAGCACTCTTTGCATTAAAATGAATGGCTTTGCAAAAAAGGGCAGGAGGGTAGACTGCAAAGTTGGTGGGACTTGCTTGGCACAAGTGGGACACAAATGGAGTACAGCAGCCACTTTTTGGATGGTTCTAACTGGCAGCACTGTTTACTATTAAAATGGCTTTGCAAAAAAGGGCAGGAGGGTAGAATGCAGAGGTGGTGGGACTTGCTTGGCACAAGTAGGACACTAAGGGAGTACAGCAGCCACTTTTTGGATGGCACTAACTGGCAGCACTGTTTGCTATTAAATGGCTTTGCAAAAAAGGGCCGGAGGGTAGAATGCAGAGGTGGTTGGCTTGCTTGGCATAAGTGGGACACTAATGGAGTACAGCAGGCACTTTTTGGATGGCACTAACTGGCAGAACTCTTTGCTATTAAGATGGCTTTGCAAAAATGTGCAGGAGGGTAGAATGCAGAGGTGGTGGGACTTGCTAGGCACAACTGGGTCACTAATGGAGTACAGCAGCCACTTTTTGGATGGCATTAACTGGCAGCACTCTTCGCCATTAAAATGAATGGCTTTGCAAAAAAGGGCAGGAGGGTAGAATGCAGAGGTGGTGGGACTTGCTTGGCACAAGTGGAACACTAATGGAGTACAGCAGCCACTTTTTGGATGGCACTAACTGGCAGCACTGTTTGCTAATAAAATGACTTTGCAAAAAAGGGCAGGAGGGTAAAATGCAGAGGTGGTGGGACTTGCTTGGCACAAGTGGGACACTAATGGAGTACAGCAGCCACTTTTTGGATGGCACTAACTGGCAGCACTCTTTGCCATTAAAATGAATGGCTTTGCAAAAAAGGGCAGGAGGGTAGACTGCAAAGGTGGTGGGACTTGCTTGGCACAAGTGGGACACTAATGGAGTACAGCAGCCAATTTTTGGAAGGCCCTAACTGGCAGCACTCTTTTCCATTAATATAAATGGCTTTGCAAAAAAGGGCAGGAGGGTAGATTGCAAAGGTGGTGAGACTTGCTTGGCACAAGTGGAATACAAATGGAGTCCAGCAGCCACTTTTTGGATGGCACTAACTGGCAGCACTGTTTGCTATAAAATGGCTTTGCAAAAAAGGGCAGGAGGGTATAATGCAGAGGTGGGGGGACTTGCTTTGTACAAGTAGGACACTAATGGAGTACAGCAGCCACTTTTTGGATGGCACTAACTGGCAGCACTGTTTGCTATTAAAATGGCTTTGCAAAAAAGGGCAGGAGGGTATAATGCAGAGGTGGGGGGACTTGCTTTGTACAAGTAGGACACTAATGGAGTACAGCAGCCACTTTTTGGATGGCACTAACTGGCAGCTCTGTTTGCTATTAAAATGGCTTTGCAAAAAAGGGCAGGAGGGTAGAATACAGAGGTGGTGAGACTTGCTTGGCACAAGTGGGACACTAATGGAGTACAGCAGCCACTTTTTGGATGGCACTAACTGGCAGCACTCTATGCCATTAAAATGGCTTTGCAAAAAAGGGCAGGAGGGTAGAATGCAGAGGTGGTGGGACTTGCTTTGCACAAGTGGGACACTAATGGAGTACAGCAGCCACTTTTTGGATGGCACTAACTGGCAGCACTGTTTGCTATTAAAATGACTTTGCAACAAAGGGCAGGAAGGTAGAATGCAGAGGTGGTGGGACTTGCTTGGCACAAGTGGGACACTAATAGAGTACAGCATCCACTTTTTAAATGGCACTAACTGGCAGCACTCTTTGCCATTAAAATGAATGGATTTGCAAAAAAGGGCAGGAGGGTAGACTGCAAAGGTGGTGGGACTTGCTTGGCACAAGTGGGACACAAATGGAGTACAGCAGCCACTTTTTGGATGGTTCTAACTGGCAGCACTGTTTGCTATTAAAATGGCTTTGCAAAAAAGGGCAGGAGGGTAGAATGCAGAGGTGGTGGGACTTGCTTGGCACAAGTGGGACACTAATGGAGTACAGCAGCCACTTTTTGGATGGCACTAACTGGCAGCACTGTTTGCTATTAAATGGCTTTGCAAAAAAGGGCAGGAGGGTAGAATGCAGAGGTTGTGGGACTTGCTTGGCACAAGTGGGACACTAAAAGAGTACAGCAGCCACTTTTTAAATGGCCCTAACTGGCAGCACTCTTTGCATTAAAATGAATGGCTTTGCAAAAAAGGGCAGGAGGGTAGACTGCAAAGGTGGTGGGACTTGCTTGGCACAAGTGGGACACAAATGGAGTACACTAGCCACTTTTTGGATGGTTCTAACTGGCAGCACTGTTTGCTATTAAAATGGCTTTGCAAAAGAGGGCAGGAGGGTAGAATGCAGAGGTGGTGGGACTTGCTTGGCACAAGTAGGACACTAATGGAGTACAGCAGCCACTTTTTGGATGGCACTAACTGGCAGTACTGTTTGCTATTAAATGGCTTTGCAAAAAAGGGCAGGAGGGTAGAATGCAGAGGTGGTGGGACTTGCTTGGCACAAGTGGGACACTAATGGAGTACAGCAGCCACTTTTTGGATGGCACTAACTGGCAGCTCTGTTTGCTATTAAAATGGCTTTACAAAAAAGGGCAGGGAGTAGAATGCAGAGGTGGTGGGCTTGCTTGGCACAAGTGGGACACTAATGGAGTACAGAAGCCACTTTTTTCATGGCACTAACTGGCAGAACTCTTTGCTATTAAAATGGGTTTGCAAAAATGTGCAGGAGGGTAGAATGCAGAGGTGGTGGGACTTGCTAGGCACAAGTGGGACACTAATGGAGTACAGCAGCCACTTTTTGGATGGCATTAACTGGCAGCACTGTTTGCTATTAAAATGGCTTTGTAAAAAAGGGCAGAAGGGTAGAATACAGAGGTGGTGAGACTTGCTTGGCACAAGTGGGACACTAATGGAGTACAGCAGCCACTTTTTGGATGGCACTAACTGGCAGCACTCTTTGCCATTAAAATGGCTTTGCAAAAAAGGGCAGGAGGGTAGAATGCAGAGGTGGAGGGACTTGCTTTGCACAAGTGGGACACTAATGGAGTACAGCAGCCACTTTTTGGATGGCACTAACTGGCAGCACTGTTTGCTATTAAATGGCTTTGCAAAAAAGGGCCGGAGGGTAGAATGCAGAGGTGGTTGGCTTGCTTGGCATAAGTGGGACACTAATGGAGTACAGCAGGCACTTTTTGGATGGCACTAACTGGCAGAACTCTTTGCTATTAAGATGGCTTTGCAAAAATGTGCAGGATGGTAGAATGCAGAGGTGGTGGGACTTGCTAGGCACAACTGGGTCACTAATGGAGTACAGCAGCCACTTTTTGGATGGCATTATCTGGCAGCACTCTTCGCCATTAAAATGAATGGCTTTGCAAAAAAGGGCAGGAGGGTAGAATGCAGAGGTGGTGGGACTTGCTTGGCACAAGTGGAACACTAATGGAGTACAGCAGCCACTTTTTGGAAGGCCCTAACTGGCAGCACTCTTTTCCACTAAAATGAATGGCTTTGCAATAAAGGGCAGGAGGGTAGAATGCAAAGGTTGTGGGACTTGCTTGGCACAAGTGGGATACAAATGGAGTCCAGCAGCCACTTTTTCGATGGTTCTAACTGGCAGCACTGTTTGCTATTAAAATGGCTTTGCAAAAAAGGGCAGGAGGGTAGAATGCAGAGGTGGTGGGACTTGCTTGGCACAATTGGGACACTAATGGAGAACAGCAGCCACTTTTCGGATGGCACTAACTGGCAGCACTGTTTGCTATTAAAATGGCTTTGCAAAAAAGGGCAGGAAGGTAGAATGCAGAGGTGGTGGGACTTGCTTGGCACAAGTGGGACGCTAATGGAGTACAGCAGCCACTTTTTGGATGGCACTAACTGGCAGCACTGTTTGCTATTAAAATGGCTTTGCAAAAAAGGGCAGGAGGGTAGAATGCAGAGGTGGGTGGACTTGCTTGGCACAAGTGGGACACTAATGGAATACAGCAGCCACTTTTTGGATGGCACTAACTGACAGCACTGTTTGCTATTAAAATGGCTTTGCAAAAAAGGGCAGGAAGGTAGAATGCAGAGGTGGTGGGACTTGCTTGGCACAAGTGGGACACTAATGGCGTACAACAGCCACTTTTTGGATGGCACTAACTGGCAGCACTGTTTGCTATTAAATGGCTTTGCAAAAAAGGGCAGGAGGGTGGAATGCAGAGGTGGTGGGACTTGCTTGGCACAAGTGGGACACTAATGGAGTACAGCAGCCACTTTTTGGATGGCACTAACTGGCAGCACTGTTTGCTATTAAATGGCTTTGCAAAAAAGGGCAGGAGGGTGGAATGCAGAGGTGGTGGGACTTGCTTGGCACAAGTTGGACACTAATAGAGTACACCCGCCACTTTTTGGATGGCACTAACTGGCAGCTCTGTTTTCTATTAAAATGGCTTTGCAAAAAAGAGCAGGGAGTAGAATGCAGAGGTGGTGGGCTTGCTTGGCACAAGTGGGACACTAATGGAGTACAGCAGCCACTTTTTGGATGGCACTAACTGGCAGCACTGTTTGCTATTAAAATGACTTTGCAAAAAAGGGCAGGAGGGTGGAATGCAGAGGTGGTGGGACTTGCTTGGCACAAGTGGGACACTAATAGAGTACACCTGCCACTTTTTGGATGGCACTAACTGGCAGCTCTGATTTCTATTAAAATGGCTTTGCAAAAAAGAGCAGGGAGTAGAATGCAGAGGTGGTGGGCTTGCTTGGCACAAGTGGGACACTAATGGAGTACAGCAGCCACTTTTTGGATGGCACTAACTGGCAGCACTGTTTGCTATTAAAATGACTTTGCAAAAAAGGGCAGGAGGGTAGAATGCAGAGGTGGGGGGACTTGCTTGACACAAGTGGGACACTAATGGAGTACAGCAGCTACTTTTTGGATGGCACTAACTGGCAGCACTGTTTGCTATTAAAATGGCTTTGCAAAAAAAGGCAGGAGGGTAGAATGCAGAGGTGGTGGGACTTGCTTGGCACAAGTGGGACACTAATAGAGTACAGCAGCCACTTTTTAAATGGCACTAACTGGCAGCACTCTTTGCATTAAAATGAATGGCTTTGCAAAAAAGGGCAGGAGGGTAGATTGCAAAGTTGGTGGGACTTGCTTGGCACAAGTGGGACACAAATGGAGTACAGCAGCCACTTTTTGGATGGTTCTAACTGGCAGCACTGTTTACTATTAAAATGGCTTTGCAAAAAAGGGCAGGAGGGTAGAATGCAGAGGTGGTGGGACTTGCTTGGCACAAGTAGGACACTAAGGGAGTACAGCAGCCACTTTTTGGATGGCACTAACTGGCAGCACTGTTTGCTATTAAATGGCTTTGCAAAAAAGGGCCGGAGGGTAGAATGCAGAGGTGGTTGGCTTGCTTGGCATAAGTGGGACACTAATGGAGTACAGCAGGCACTTTTTGGATGGCACTAACTGGCAGAACTCTTTGCTATTAAGATGGCTTTGCAAAAATGTGCAGGAGGGTAGAATGCAGAGGTGGTGGGGACTTGCTAGGCACAACTGGGTCACTAATGGAGTACAGCAGCCACTTTTTGGATGGCATTAACTGGCAGCACTCTTCGCCATTAAAATGAATGGCTTTGCAAAAAAGGGCAGGAGGGTAGAATGCAGAGGTGGTGGGACTTGCTTGGCACAAGTGGAACACTAATGGAGTACAGCAGCCACTTTTTGGATGGCACTAACTGGCAGCACTGTTTGCTAATAAAATTACTTTGCAAAAAAGGGCAGGAGGGTAAAATGCAGAGGTGGTGGGACTTGCTTGGCACAAGTGGGACACTAATGGAGTACAGCAGCCACTTTTTGGATGGCACTAACTGGCAGCACTCTTTGCCATTAAAATGAATGGCTTTGCAAAAAAGGGCAGGAGGGTAGACTGCAAAGGTGGTGGGACTTGCTTGGCACAAGTGGGACACTAATGGAGTACAGCAGCCAATTTTTGGAAGGCCCTAACTGGCAGCACTCTTTTCCATTAAAATAAATGGCTTTGCAAAAAAGGGCAGGAGGGTAGATTGCAAAGGTGGTGGGACTTGCTTGGCACAAGTGGGATACAAATGGAGTCCAGCAGCCACTTTTTGGATGGCACTAACTGGCAGCACTGTTTGCTATAAAATGGCTTTGCAAAAAAGGGCAGGAGGGTGGAATGCAGAGGTGGTGGGACTTGCTTGGCACAAGTGGGACACTAATGGAGTACAGCTGCCACTTTTTGGATGGCCCTAACTGGCAGCACTGTTTGCTATTAAAATGGCTTTGTAAAAAAGGGCAGGAGGGTAGAATGCAGAGGTGGTGGGGACTTGCTTGGCACAAGTGGGACACTAATGGAGTACAGCAGCCACTTTTTGGATGGCACTAACTGGCAGCACTGTTTGCTATTAAAATGGCTTTGCAAAAAAGGGCAGGATGGTAGAATACAGAGGTGGTGAGACTTGCTTACCACAAGTGGGACACTAATGGAGTACAGCAGCCACTTTTTGGATGGCACTAACTGGCAGCACTCTTTGCCATTATGATGGCTTTGCAAAAAAGGGCAGGAGGGTAGAATGCAGAGGTGGTGGGACTTGCTTGGCACAAGTGGGACACTAATGGCGTACAACAGCCACTTTTTGGATGGCACTAACTGGCAGCACTGTTTGCTATTAAATGGCTTTGCAAAAAAGGGCAGGAGGGTGGAATGCAGAGGTGGTGGGACTTGCTTGGCACAAGTGGGACACTAATGGAGTACAGCAGCCACTTTTTGGATGGCACTAACTGGCAGCACTGTTTGCTATTAAATGGCTTTGCAAAAAAGGGCAGGAGGGTGGAATGCAGAGGTGGTGGGACTTGCTTGGCACAAGTTGGACACTAATAGAGTACACCCGCCACTTTTTGGATGGCACTAACTGGCAGCTCTGTTTTCTATTAAAATGGCTTTGCAAAAAAGAGCAGGGAGTAGAATGCAGAGGTGGTGGGCTTGCTTGGCACAAGTGGGACACTAATGGAGTACAGCAGCCACTTTTTGGATGGCACTAACTGGCAGCACTGTTTGCTATTAAAATGACTTTGCAAAAAAGGGCAGGAGGGTGGAATGCAGAGGTGGTGGGACTTGCTTGGCACAAGTGGGACACTAATAGAGTACACCTGCCACTTTTTGGATGGCACTAACTGGCAGCTCTGATTTCTATTAAAATGGCTTTGCAAAAAAGAGCAGGGAGTAGAATGCAGAGGTGGTGGGCTTGCTTGGCACAAGTGGGACACTAATGGAGTACAGCAGCCACTTTTTGGATGGCACTAACTGGCAGCACTGTTTGCTATTAAAATGACTTTGCAAAAAAGGGCAGGAGGGTAGAATGCAGAGGTGGGGGGACTTGCTTGACACAAGTGGGACACTAATGGAGTACAGCAGCTACTTTTTGGATGGCACTAACTGGCAGCACTGTTTGCTATTAAAATGGCTTTGCAAAAAAAGGCAGGAGGGTAGAATGCAGAGGTGGTGGGACTTGCTTGGCACAAGTGGGACACTAATAGAGTACAGCAGCCACTTTTTAAATGGCACTAACTGGCAGCACTCTTTGCATTAAAATGAATGGCTTTGCAAAAAAGGGCAGGAGGGTAGATTGCAAAGTTGGTGGGACTTGCTTGGCACAAGTGGGACACAAATGGAGTACAGCAGCCACTTTTTGGATGGTTCTAACTGGCAGCACTGTTTACTATTAAAATGGCTTTGCAAAAAAGGGCAGGAGGGTAGAATGCAGAGGTGGTGGGACTTGCTTGGCACAAGTAGGACACTAAGGGAGTACAGCAGCCACTTTTTGGATGGCACTAACTGGCAGCACTGTTTGCTATTAAATGGCTTTGCAAAAAAGGGCCGGAGGGTAGAATGCAGAGGTGGTTGGCTTGCTTGGCATAAGTGGGACACTAATGGAGTACAGCAGGCACTTTTTGGATGGCACTAACTGGCAGAACTCTTTGCTATTAAGATGGCTTTGCAAAAATGTGCAGGAGGGTAGAATGCAGAGGTGGTGGGACTTGCTAGGCACAACTGGGTCACTAATGGAGTACAGCAGCCACTTTTTGGATGGCATTAACTGGCAGCACTCTTCGCCATTAAAATGAATGGCTTTGCAAAAAAGGGCAGGAGGGTAGAATGCAGAGGTGGTGGGACTTGCTTGGCACAAGTGGAACACTAATGGAGTACAGCAGCCACTTTTTGGATGGCACTAACTGGCAGCACTGTTTGCTAATAAAATTACTTTGCAAAAAAGGGCAGGAGGGTAAAATGCAGAGGTGGTGGGACTTGCTTGGCACAAGTGGGACACTAATGGAGTACAGCAGCCACTTTTTGGATGGCACTAACTGGCAGCACTCTTTGCCATTAAAATGAATGGCTTTGCAAAAAAGGGCAGGAGGGTAGACTGCAAAGGTGGTGGGACTTGCTTGGCACAAGTGGGACACTAATGGAGTACAGCAGCCAATTTTTGGAAGGCCCTAACTGGCAGCACTCTTTTCCATTAAAATAAATGGCTTTGCAAAAAAGGGCAGGAGGGTAGATTGCAAAGGTGGTGGGACTTGCTTGGCACAAGTGGGATACAAATGGAGTCCAGCAGCCACTTTTTGGATGGCACTAACTGGCAGCACTGTTTGCTATAAAATGGCTTTGCAAAAAAGGGCAGGAGGGTGGAATGCAGAGGTGGTGGGACTTGCTTGGCACAAGTGGGACACTAATGGAGTACAGCTGCCACTTTTTGGATGGCCCTAACTGGCAGCACTGTTTGCTATTAAAATGGCTTTGTAAAAAAGGGCAGGAGGGTAGAATGCAGAGGTGGTGGGACTTGCTTGGCACAAGTGGGACACTAATGGAGTACAGCAGCCACTTTTTGGATGGCACTAACTGGCAGCACTGTTTGCTATTAAAATGGCTTTGCAAAAAAGGGCAGGATGGTAGAATACAGAGGTGGTGAGACTTGCTTACCACAAGTGGGACACTAATGGAGTACAGCAGCCACTTTTTGGATGGCACTAACTGGCAGCACTCTTTGCCATTATGATGGCTTTGCAAAAAAGGGCAGGAGGGTAGAATGCAGAGGTGGTGGGACTTGCTTGGCACAAGTGGGACACTAATAGAGTACAGCAGCCACTTTTTAAATGGCACTAACTGGCAGCACTCTTTGCATTAAAATGAATGGCTTTGCAAAAAAGGGCAGGAGGGTAGACTGCAAAGTTGGTGGGACTTGCTTGGCACAAGTGGGACACAAATGGAGTACAGCAGCCACTTTTTGGATGGTTCTAACTGGCAGCACTGTTTACTATTAAAATGGCTTTGCAAAAAAGGGCAGGATGGTAGAATGCAGAGGTGGTGGGACTTGCTTGGCACAAGTAGGACACTAAGGGAGTACAGCAGCCGCTTTTTGGATGGCACTAACTGGCAGCACTGTTTGCTATTAAATGGCTTTGCAAAAAAGGGCCGGAGGGTAGAATGCAGAGGTGGTTGGCTTGCTTGGAATAAGTGGGACACTAATGGAGTACAGCAGGCACTTTTTGGATGGCACTAACTGGCAGAACTCTTTGCTATTAAGATGGCTTAGCAAAAATGTGCAGGAGGGTAGAATGCAGAGGTGGTGGGACTTGCTTGGCACAAGTGGGACACTAATAGAGTACACCCGCCACTTTTTGGATGGCACTAACTGGCAGCTCTGTTTTCTATTAAAATGGCTTTGCAAAAAAGAGCAGGGAGTAGAATGCAGAGGTGGTGGGCTTGCTTGGCACAAGTGGGACACTAATGGAGTACAGCAGCCACTTTTTGGATGGCACTAACTGGCAGCACTGTTTGCTATTAAAATGACTTTGCAAAAAAGGGCAGGAGGGTGGAATGCAGAGGTGGTGGGACTTGCTTGGCACAAGTGGGACACTAATAGAGTACACCTGCCACTTTTTGGATGGCACTAACTGGCAGCTCTGTTTTCTATTAAAATGGCTTTGCAAAAAAGAGCAGGGAGTAGAATGCAGAGGTGGTGGGCTTGCTTGGCACAAGTGGGACACTAATGGAGTACAGCAGCCACTTTTTGGATGGCACTAACTGGCAGCACTGTTTGCTATTAAAATGACTTTGCAAAAAAGGGCAGGAGGGTAGAATGCAGAGGTGGGGGGACTTGCTTGACACAAGTGGGACACTAATGGAGTACAGCAGCTACTTTTTGGATGGCACTAACTTGCAGCACTGTTTGCTATTAAAATGGCTTTGCAAAAAAAGGCAGGAGGGTAGAATGCAGAGGTGGTGGGACTTGCTTGGCACAAGTGGGACACTAATAGAGTACAGCAGCCACTTTTTAAATGGCACTAACTGGCAGCACTCTTTGCATTAAAATGAATGGCTTTGCAAAAAAGGGCAGGAGGGTAGACTGCAAAGTTGGTGGGACTTGCTTGGCACAAGTGGGACACAAATGGAGTACAGCAGCCACTTTTTGGATGGTTCTAACTGGCAGCACTGTTTACTATTAAAATGGCTTTGCAAAAAAGGGCAGGAGGGTAGAATGCAGAGGTGGTGGGACTTGCTTGGCACAAGTAGGACACTAAGGGAGTACAGCAGCCACTTTTTGGATGGCACTAACTGGCAGCACTGTTTGTTATTAAATGGCTTTGCAAAAAAGGGCCGGAGGGTAGAATGCAGAGGTGGTTGGCTTGCTTGGCATAAGTGGGACACTAATGGAGTACAGCAGGCACTTTTTGGATGGCACTAACTGGCAGAACTCTTTGCTATTAAGATGGCTTTGCAAAAATGTGCAGGAGGGTAGAATGCAGAGGTGGTGGGACTTGCTAGGCACAACTGGGTCACTAATGGAGTACAGCAGCCACTTTTTGGATGGCATTAACTGGCAGCACTCTTCGCCATTAAAATGAATGGCTTTGCAAAAAAGGGCAGGAGGGTAGAATGCAGAGGTGGTGGGACTTGCTTGGCACAAGTGGAACACTAATGGAGTACAGCAGCCACTTTTTGAATGGCACTAACTGGCAGCACTGTTTGCTAATAAAATGACTTTGCAAAAAAGGGCAGGAGGGTAAAATGCAGAGGTGGTGGGACATGCTTGGCACAAGTGGGACACTAATGGAGTACAGCAGCCACTTTTTGGATGGCACTAACTGGCAGCACTCTTTGCCATTAAAATGAATGGCTTTGCAAAAAAGGGCAGGAGGGTAGACTGCAAAGGTGGTGGGACTTGCTTGGCACAAGTGGGACACTAATGGAGTACAGCAGCCAATTTTTGGAAGGCCCTAACTGGCAGCACTCTTTTCCATTAAAATAAATGGCTTTGCAAAAAAGGGCAGGAGGGTAGATTGCAAAGGTGGTGGGACTTGCTTGGCACAAGTGGGATACAAATGGAGTCCAGCAGCCACTTTTTGGATGGCACTAACTGGCAGCACTGTTTGCTATAAAATGGCTTTGCAAAAAAGGGCAGGAGGGTGGAATGCAGAGATGGTGGGACTTGCTTGGCACAAGTGGGACACTAATGGAGTACAGCTGCCACTTTTTGGATGGCACTAACTGGCAGCACTGTTTGCTATTAAAATGGCTTTGAAAAAAAGGGCAGGAGGGTAGAATGCAGAGGTGGTGGGACTTGCTTGGCACAAGTGGGACACTAATGGAGTACAGCAGCCACTTTTTGGATGGCACTAACTGGCAGCACTGTTTGCTATTAAAATGGCTTTGCAAAAAAGGGCAGGATGGTAGAATACAGAGGTGGTGAGACTTGCTTAGCACAAGTGGGACACTAATGGAGTACAGCAGCCACTTTTTGGATGGCACTAACTGGCAGCACTCTTTGCCATTATGATGGCTTTGCAAAAAAGGGCAGGAGGGTAGAATGCAGAGGTGGTGGGACTTGCTTGGCACAAGTGGGACAGTAATAGATTACAGCAGCCACTTTTTAAATGGCACTAACTGACAGCACTCTTTGCATTAAAATGAATGGCTTTGCAAAAAAGGGCAAGAGGGTAGACTGCAAAGTTGGTGGGACTTGCTTGGCACAAGTGGGACACAAATGGAGTACAGCAGCCACTTTTTGGATGGCACTAACTGGCAGCACTGTTTGCTATTAAATGGCTTTGCAAAAAAGGGCCGGAGGGTAGAATGCAGAGGTGGTTGGCTTGCTTGGCATAAGTGGGACACTAATGGAGTACAGCAGGCACTTTTTGGATGGCACTAACTGGCAGAACTCTTTGCTATTAAGATGGCTTTGCAAAAATGTGCAGGAGGGTAGAATGCAGAGGTGGTGGGACTTGCTAGGCACAACTGGGTCACTAATGGAGTACAGCAGCCACTTTTTGGATGGCATTAACTGGCAGCACTCTTCGCCATTAAAATGAATGGCTTTGCAAAAAAGGGCAGGAGGGTAGAATGCAGAGGTGGTGGGACTTGCTTGGCACAAGTGGAACACTAATGGAGTACAGCAGCCACTTTTTGGATGGCACTAACTGGCAGCACTGTTTGCTAATAAAATGACTTTGCAAAAAAGGTCAGGAGGGTAAAATGCAGAGGTGGTGGGACTTGCTTGGCACAAGTGGGACACTAATGGAGTACAGCAGCCACTTTTTGGATGGCACTAACTGGCAGCACTCTTTGCCATTAAAATGAATGGCTTTGCAAAAAAGGGCAGTACAGTAGACTGCAAAGGTGGTGGGACTTGCTTGGCACAAGTGGGACACTAATGGAGTACAGCAGCCAATTTTTGGAAGGCCCTAACTGGCAGCACTCTTTTCAATTAAAATAAATGGCTTTGCAAAAAAGGGCAGGAGGGTAGATTGCAAAGGTGGTGGGACTTGCTTGGCACAAGTGGGATACAAATGGAGTCCAGCAGCCACTTTTTGGATGGCACTAACTGGCAGCACTGTTTGCTATTAAATGGCTTTGCAAAAAAGGGCAGGAGGGTGGAATGCAGAGGTGGTGGGACTTGCTTGGCACAAGTGGGACACTAATGGAGTACAGCTGCCACTTTTTGGATGGCACTAACTGGCAGCACTGTTTGCTATTAAAATGGCTTTGTAAAAAAGGGCAGGAGGGTAGAATGCAGAGGTGGTGGGACTTGCTTGGCACAAGTGGGACACTAATGGAGTACAGCAGCCACTTTTTGGATGGCACTAACTGGCAGCACTGTTTGCTATTAAAATGGCTTTGCAAAAAAGGGCAGGATGGTAGAATACAGAGGTGGTGAGACTTGCTTAGCACAAGTGGGACACTAATGGAGTACAGCAGCCACTTTTTGGATGGCACTAACTGGCAGCACTCTTTGCCATTATGATGGCTTTGCAAAAAAGGGCAGGAGGGTAGAATGCAGAGGTGGTGGGATTTGCTTTGCACAAGTGGGACACTAATGGAGTACAGCAGCTACTTTTTGGATGGCACTAACTTGCAGCACTGTTTGCTATTAAAATGGCTTTGCAAAAAAAGGCAGGAGGGTAGAATGCAGAGGTGGTGGGACTTGCTTGGCACAAGTGGGACACTAATAGAGTACAGCAGCCACTTTTTAAATGGCACTAACTGGCAGCACTCTTTGCATTAAAATGAATGGCTTTGCAAAAAAGGGCAGGAGGGTAGACTGCAAAGTTGGTAGGACTTGCTTGGCACAAGTGGGACACAAATGGAGTACAGCAGCCACTTTTTGGATGGTTCTAACTGGCAGCACTGTTTACTATTAAAATGGCTTTGCAAAAAAGGGCAGGAGGGTAGAATGCAGAGGTGGTGGGACTTGCTTGGCACAAGTAGGACACTAAGGGAGTACAGCAGCCACTTTTTGGATGGCACTAACTGGCAGCACTGTTTGCTAATAAAATGACTTTGCAAAAAAGGTCAGGAGGGTAAAATGCAGAGGTGGTGGGACTTGCTTGGCACAAGTGGGACACTAATGGAGTACAGCAGCCACTTTTTGGATGGCACTAACTGGCAGCACTGTTTGCTATTAAAATGGCTTTGCAAAAAAGGGCAGGAGGGTGGAATGCAGAGGTGGTGGGACTTGCTTGGCACAAGTGGGACACTAATGGAGTACAGCAGCCAATTTTTGGAAGGCCCTAACTGGCAGCACTCTTTTCCATTAAAATAAATGGCTTTGCAAAAAAGGGCAGGAGGGTAGATTGCAAAGGTGGTGGGACTTGCTTGGCACAAGTGGGATACAAATGGAGTCCAGCAGCCACTTTTTGGATGGCACTAACTGGCAGCACTGTTTGCTATTAAATGGCTTTGCAAAAAAGGGCAGGAGGGTGGAATGCAGAGGTGGTGGGACTTGCTTGGCACAAGTGGGACACTAATGGAGTACAGCTGCCTCTTTTTGGATGGCACTAACTGGCAGCACTGTTTGCTATTAAAATGGCTTTGTAAAAAAGGGCAGGAGGGTAGAATGCAGAGGTGGTGGGACTTGCTTGGCACAAGTGGGACACTAATGGAGTACAGCAGCCACTTTTTGGATGGCACTAACTGGCAGCACTGTTTGCTATTAAAATGGCTTTGCAAAAAAGGGCAGGATGGTAGAATACAGAGGTGGTGAGACTTGCTTAGCACAAGTGGGACACTAATGGAGTACAGCAGCCACTTTTTGGATGGCACTAACTGGCAGCACTCTTTGCCATTATGATGGCTTTGCAAAAAAGGGCAGGAGGGTAGAATGCAGAGGTGGTGGGATTTGCTTTGCACAAGTGGGACACTAATGGAGTACAGCAGCTACTTTTTGGATGGCACTAACTTGCAGCACTGTTTGCTATTAAAATGGCTTTGCAAAAAAAGGCAGGAGGGTAGAATGCAGAGGTGGTGGGACTTGCTTGGCACAAGTGGGACACTAATAGAGTACAGCAGCCACTTTTTAAATGGCACTAACTGGCAGCACTCTTTGCATTAAAATGAATGGCTTTGCAAAAAAGGGCAGGAGGGTAGACTGCAAAGTTGGTAGGACTTGCTTGGCACAAGTGGGACACAAATGGAGTACAGCAGCCACTTTTTGGATGGTTCTAACTGGCAGCACTGTTTACTATTAAAATGGCTTTGCAAAAAAGGGCAGGAGGGTAGAATGCAGAGGTGGTGGGACTTGCTTGGCACAAGTAGGACACTAAGGGAGTACAGCAGCCACTTTTTGGATGGCACTAACTGGCAGCACTGTTTGTTATTAAATGGCTTTGCAAAAAAGGGCAGGAGGGTGGAATGCAGAGGTGGTGGGACTTGCTTGGCACAAGTGGGACACTAATGGAGTACAGCTGCCACTTTTTGGATGGCACTAACTGGCAGCACTGTTTGCTATTAAAATGGCTTTGTAAAAAAGGGCAGGAGGGTAGAATGCAGAGGTGGTGGGACTTGCTTGGCACAAGTGGGACACTAATGGAGTACAGCAGCCACTTTTTGGATGGCACTAACTGGCAGCACTGTTTGCTATTAAAATGGCTTTGCAAAAAAGGGCAGGATGGTAGAATACAGAGGTGGTGAGACTTGCTTAGCACAAGTGGGACACTAATGGAGTACAGCAGCCACTTTTTGGATGGCACTAACTGGCAGCACTCTTTGCCATTATGATGGCTTTGCAAAAAAGGGCAGGAGGGTAGAATGCAGAGGTGGTGGGACTTGCTTGGCACAAGTGGGACACTAATAGAGTACAGCAGCCACTTTTTAAATGGCACTAACTGGCAGCACTCTTTGCATTAAAATGAATGGCTTTGCAAAAAAGGGCAGGAGGGTAGACTGCAAAGTTGGTGGGACTTGCTTGGCACAAGTGGGACACAAATGGAGTACAGCAGCCACTTTTTGGATGGTTCTAACTGGCAGCACTGTTTGCTATTAAAATGGCTTTGCAAAAAAGGGCAGGAGGGTAGAATGCAGAGGTGGTGGGACTTGCTTGGCACAAGTAGGACATTAAGGGAGTACAGCAGCCACTTTTTGGATGGCACTAACTGGCAGCACTGTTTGCTATTAAATGGCTTTGCAAAAAAGGGCCGGAGGGTAGAATGCAGAGGTGGTTGGCTTGCTTGGCATAAGTGGGACACTAATGGAGTACAGCAGGCACTTTTTGGATGGCACTAACTGGCAGAACTCTTTGCTATTAAGATGGCTTTGCAAAAATGTGCAGGAGGGTAGAATGCAGAGGTGGTGGGACTTGCTAGGCACAACTGGGTCACTAATGGAGTACAGCAGCCACTTTTTGGATGGCATTAACTGGCAGCACTCTTCGCCATTAAAATGAATGGCTTTGCAAAAAAGGGCAGGAGGGTAGAATGCAGAGGTGGTGGGACTTGCTTGGCACAAGTGGAACACTAATGGAGTACAGCAGCCACTTTTTGGATGGCACTAACTGGCAGCACTGTTTGCTAATAAAATGACTTTGCAAAAAAGGGCAGGAGGGTAAAATGCAGAGGTGGTGGGACATGCTTGGCACAAGTGGGACACTAATGGAGTACAGCAGCCACTTTTTGGATGGCACTAACTGGCAGCACTCTTTGCCATTAAAATGAATGGCTTTGCAAAAAAGGGCAGGAGGGTAGACTGCAAAGGTGGTGGGACTTGCTTGGCACAAGTGGGACACTAATGGAGTACAGCAGCCAATTTTTGGAAGGCCCTAACTGGCAGCACTCTTTTCCATTAAAATAAATGGCTTTGCAAAAAAGGGCAGGAGGGTAGATTGCAAAGGTGGTGGGACTTGCTTGGCACAAGTGGGATACAAATGGAGTCCAGCAGCCACTTTTTGGATGGCACTAACTGGCAGCACTGTTTGCTATAAAATGGCTTTGCAAAAAAGGGCAGGAGGGTGGAATGCAGAGATGGTGGGACTTGCTTGGCACAAGTGGGACACTAATGGAGTACAGCTGCCACTTTTTGGATGGCACTAACTGGCAGCACTGTTTGCTATTAAAATGGCTTTGTAAAAAAGGGCAGGAGGGTAGAATGCAGAGGTGGTGGGACTTGCTTGGCACAAGTGGGACACTAATGGAGTACAGCAGCCACTTTTTGGATGGCACTAACTGGCAGCACTGTTTGCTATTAAAATGGCTTTGCAAAAAAGGGCAGGATGGTAGAATACAGAGGTGGTGAGACTTGCTTAGCACAAGTGGGACACTAATGGAGTACAGCAGCCACTTTTTGGATGGCACTAACTGGCAGCACTCTTTGCCATTATGATGGCTTTGCAAAAAAGGGCAGGAGGGTAGAATGCAGAGGTGGTGGGACTTGCTTGGCACAAGTGGGACAGTAATAGATTACAGCAGCCACTTTTTAAATGGCACTAACTGGCAGCACTCTTTGCATTAAAATGAATGGCTTTGCAAAAAAGGGCAGGAGGGTAGACTGCAAAGTTGGTGGGACTTGCTTGGCACAAGTGGGACACAAATGGAGTACAGCAGCCACTTTTTGGATGGCACTAACTGGCAGCACTGTTTGCTATTAAATGGCTTTGCAAAAAAGGGCCGGAGGGTAGAATGCAGAGGTGGTTGGCTTGCTTGGCATAAGTGGGACACTAATGGAGTACAGCAGGCACTTTTTGGATGGCACTAACTGGCAGAACTCTTTGCTAGTAAGATGGCTTTGCAAAAATGTGCAGGAGGGTAGAATGCAGAGGTGGTGGGACTTGCTAGGCACAACTGGGTCACTAATGGAGTACAGCAGCCACTTTTTGGATGGCATTAACTGGCAGCACTCTTCGCCATTAAAATGAATGGCTTTGCAAAAAAGGGCAGGAGGGTAGAATGCAGAGGTGGTGGGACTTGCTTGGCACAAGTGGAACACTAATGGAGTACAGCAGCCACTTTTTGGATGGCACTAACTGGCAGCACTGTTTGCTAATAAAATGACTTTGCAAAAAAGGTCAGGAGGGTAAAATGCAGAGGTGGTGGGACTTGCTTGGCACAAGTGGGACACTAATGGAGTACAGCAGCCACTTTTTGGATGGCACTAACTGGCAGCACTCTTTGCCATTAAAATGAATGGCTTTGCAAAAAAGGGCAGTAGGGTAGACTGCAAAGGTGGTGGGACTTGCTTGGCACAAGTGGGACACTAATGGAGTACAGCAGCCAATTTTTGGAAGGCCCTAACTGGCAGCACTCTTTTCCATTAAAATAAATGGCTTTGCAAAAAAGGGCAGGAGGGTAGATTGCAAAGGTGGTGGGACTTGCTTGGCACAAGTGGGATACAAATGGAGTCCAGCAGCCACTTTTTGGATGGCACTAACTGGCAGCACTGTTTGCTATTAAATGGCTTTGCAAAAAAGGGCAGGAGGGTGGAATGCAGAGGTGGTGGGACTTGCTTGGCACAAGTGGGACACTAATGGAGTACAGCTGCCACTTTTTGGATGGCACTAACTGGCAGCACTGTTTGCTATTAAAATGGCTTTGTAAAAAAGGGCAGGAGGGTAGAATGCAGAGGTGGTGGGACTTGCTTGGCACAAGTGGGACACTAATGGAGTACAGCAGCCACTTTTTGGATGGCACTAACTGGCAGCACTGTTTGCTATTAAAATGGCTTTGCAAGAAAGGGCAGGATGGTAGAATACAGAGGTGGTGAGACTTGCTTAGCACAAGTGGGACACTAATGGAGTACAGCAGCCACTTTTTGGATGGCACTAACTGGCAGCACTCTTTGCCATTATGATGGCTTTGCAAAAAAGGGCAGGAGGGTAGAATGCAGAGGTGGTGGGATTTGCTTTGCACAAGTGGGACACTAATGGAGTACAGCAGCCACTTTTTGGATGGCACTAACTGGCAGCACTGTTTACTATTAAAATGGCTTTGCAAAAAAGGGCAGGAGGGTAGAATGCAGAGGTGGGTGGACTTGCTTGGCACAAGTGGGACACTAATGGAGTACAGCAGCCACTTTTTGGATGGCACTAACTGGCAGCACTGTTTGCTATTAAAATGGCTTTGCAAAAAAGGGCAGGAGGGTAAAATGCAGAGGTGGTGGGACTTGCTTGGCACAAGTGGGACACTAATGGAGTACAGCAGCCACTTTTTGGATGGCACTAACTGGCAGCACTCTTTGCCATTAAAATGAATGGCTTTGCAAAAAAGGGCAGGAGGGTAGACTGCAAAGGTGGTGGGACTTGCTTGGCACAAGTGGGACACAAATGGAGTACAGCAGCCACTTTTTGGATGGTTCTAACTGGCAGCACTGTTTGCTATTAAAATGGCTTTGCAAAAAAGGGCAGGAGGGTAGAATGCAGAGGTGGTGGGACTTGCTTGGCACAAGTGGGACACTAATGGAGTACAGCAGCCACTTTTTGGATGGCACTAACTGGCAGCACTCTTTGCCATTAAAATGAATGGCTTTGCAAAAAAGGGCAGAAGGGTAGACTGCAAAGGTGGTGGGACTTGCTTGGCACAAGTGGGACACAAATGGAGTACAGCCACTTTTTGGATGGTTCTAACTGGCAGCACTGTTTGCTATTAAAATGGCTTTGCAAAAAAGGGCAGGAGGGTAGAATGCAGAGGTGGTGGGACTTGCTTGGCACAAGTGGGACACTAATGGAGTACAGAAGCCACTTTTTGGATGGCACTAACTGGCAGTACTGTTTGCTATTAAATGGCTTTGCAAAAAAGGGCAGGAGGGTGGAATGCAGAGGTGGTGGGACTTGCTTGGCACAAGTGGGACACAAATGGAGTACAGCAGCCACTTTTTGGATGGCACTAACTGGCAGCACTGTTTGCTATTAAATGGCTTTGCAAAAAAGGGCAGGAGGGTGGAATGCAGAGGTGGTGGGACTTGCTTGGCACACGTGGGACACTAATGGAGTACAGCTGCCACTTTTTGGATGGCACTAACTGGCAGCACTGTTTGCTATTAAATGGCTTTGCAAAAAAGGGCAGGAGGGTGGAATGCAGAGGTGGTGGGACTTGCTTGGCACAAGTTGGACACTAATGGAGTACAGCTGCCACTTTTTGGATGGCACTAACTGGCAGCTCTGTTTGCTATTAAAATGGCTTTGCAAAAAAGGGCAGGGAGCAGAATGCAGAGGTGGTGGGCTTGCTTGGCACAAGTGGGACACTAATGGAGTACAGCAGCCACTTTTTGGATGGCACTAACTGGCAGAACTCTTTGCTATTAAAATGGCTTTGCAAAAATGTGCAGGAGGGTAGAATGCAGAGGTGGTGGGAATTGCTAGGCACAAGTGGGACACTAATGGAGTACAGCAGCCACTTTTTGGATGGCACTAACTGGCAGCACTGTTTGCTATTAAAATGGCTTTGTAAAAAAGGGCAGGAGGGTAGAATGCAGAGGTGGTGGGACTTGCTTGGCACAAGTGGGACACTAATGGAGTACAGCAGCCACTTTTTGGATGGCACTAACTGGCAGCACTGTTTGCTATTAAAATGACTTTGCAAAAAAGGGCAGGATGGTAGAATACAGAGGTGGTGAGACTTGCTTGGCACAAGTGGGACACTAATGGAGTACAGCAGCCACTTTTTGGATGGTTCTAACTGGCAGCACTGTTTGCTATTAAAATGGCTTTGCAAAAAAGGGCAGGAGGGTAGAATGCAGAGGTGGTGGGACTTGCTTGGCACAAGTGGGACACTAATGGAGTACAGCAGCCACTTTTTGGATGGCACTAACTGGCAGCACTGTTTGCTATTAAATGGCTTTGCATAAAAGGGCAGGAGGGTGGAATGCAGAGGTGGTGGGACTTGCTTGGCACAAGTGGGACACTAATGGAGTACAGCTGCCATTTTTTGGATGGCACTAACTGGCAGCTCTGTTTGCTATTAAAATGGCTTTGCAAAAAAGGGCAGGGAGTAGAATGCAGAGGTGGTGGGCTTGCTTGGCACAAGTGGGACACTAATGGAGTACAGCAGCCACTTTTTGGATGGCACTAACTGGCAGCACTGTTTGCTATTAAAATGGCTTTGCAAAAAAGGGCAGGATGGTAGAATACAGAGGTGGTGAGACTTGCTTGGCACAAGTGGGACACTAATGGAGTACAGCAGCCACTTTTTGGATGGCACTAACTGGCAGCTCTCTTTGCCATTAAGATGGCTTTGCAAAAAAAGGCAGGAGGGTAGAATGCAGAGGTGGTGGGACTTGCTTTGCACAAGTGGGACACTAATGGAGTACAGCAGCCACTTTTTGGATGGCACTAACTGGAAGCACTGTTTGCTATTAAAATGGCTTTGCAAAAAAGGGCAGTAGGGTAGAATGCAGAGGTGGGTGGACTTGCTTGGCACAAGTGGGACACTAATGGAGTACAGCAGCCACTTTTTGGATGGCACTAACTGGCAGCACTGTTTGCTATTAAATGGCTTTGCAAAAAAGGGCAGGAGGGTGGAATGCAGAGGTGGTGGGACTTGCTTGGAACAAGTGGGACACTAATGGAGTACAGCTGCCACTTTTTGGATGGCACTAACTGGCAGCACTGTTTGCTATTAAATGGCTTTGCAAAAAAGGGCAGGAGGGTGGAATGCATAGGTGGTGGGACTTGCTTGGCACAAGTGGGACACTAATGGAGTACAGCTGCCACTTTTTGGATGGCACTAACTGGCAGCTCTGTTTGCTATTAAAATGGCTTTGCAAAAAAGGGCTGGGAGTAGAATGCAGAGGTGGTGGGCTTGCTTGGCACAAGTGGGACACTAATGGAGTACAGCAGCCACTTTTTGGATGGCACTAACTTGCAGCACTGTTTGCTATTAAAATGGCTTTGTAAAAAAGGGCAGGAGGGTAGAATGCAGAGGTGTTGAGACTTGCTTGGCACAAGTGGGACACTAATGGAGTACAGCAGCCACTTTTTGGATGGCACTAACTGGCAGCACTGTTTGCTATTAAAATGGCTTTGCAAAAAAGGGCAGGATGATAGAATACAGAGGTGGTGAGACTTGCTTGGCACAAGTGGGACACTAATGGAGTACAGCTGCCACTTTTTGGATGGCACTAACTTGCAGCACTGTTTGCTATTAAAATGGCTTTGTAAAAAAGGGCAGGAGGGTAGAATGCAGAGGTGTTGAGACTTGCTTGGCACAAGTGGGACACTATTGGAGTACAGCAGCCACTTTTTGGATGGCACTAACTGGCAGCTCTGTTTGCTATTAAAATGGCTTTGCAAAAAAGGGCAGGGAGTAGAATGCAGAGGTGGTGGGCTTGCTTGGCACAAGTGGGACACTAATGGAGTACAGCAGCCACTTTTTGGATGGCACTAACTGGCAGAACTCTTTGCTATTAAAATGGCTTTGCAAAAATGTGCAGGAGGGTAGAATGCAGAGGTGGTGGGACTTGCTAGGCACAAGTGGGACACTAATGGAGTACAGCAGCCACTTTTTGGATGGCACTAACTGGCAGCACTGTTTGCTATTAAAATGGCTTTGTAAAAAAGGGCAGGAGGGTAGAATGCAGAGGTGGTGGGACTTGGTTGGCACAAGTGGGACACTAATGGAGTACAGCAGCCACTTTTTGGATGGCACTAACTGGCAGCACTGTTTGCTATTAAATGGCTTTGCATAAAAGGGCAGGAGGGTGGAATGCAGAGGTGGTGGGACTTGCTTGGCACAAGTGGGACACTAATGGAGTACAGCTGCCACTTTTTGGATGGCACTAACTGGCAGCACTGTTTGGTATTAAATGGCTTTGCAAAAAAGGGCAGGAGGGTGGAATGCAGAGGTGGTGGGACTTGCTTGGCACAAGTGGGACACTAATGGAGTACAGCAGCCACTTTTTGGATGGCACTAACTGGCAGCACTGTTTGCTATTAAATGGCTTTGCAAAAAAGGGCAGGAGGGTGGAATGCAGAGGTGGTGGGACTTGCTTGGCACAAGTGGGACACTAATGGAGTACAGCTGCCACTTTTTGGATGGCACTAACTGGCAGCACTGTTTGCTATTAAATGGCTTTGCAAAAAAGGGCAGGAGGGTGGAATGCAGAGGTGGTGGGACTTGCTTGGCACAAGTGGGACACTAATGGAGTACAGCTGCCACTTTTTGGATGGCACTAACTGGCAGCTCTGTTTGCTATTAAAATGGCTTTGCAAAAAAGGGCAGGGAGCAGAATGCAGAGGTGGTGGGCTTGCTTGGCACAAGTGGGACACTAATGGAGTACAGCAGCCACTTTTTGGATGGCACTAACTGGCAGAACTCTTTGCTATTAAAATGGCTTTGCAAAAATGTGCAGGAGGGTAGAATGCAGAGGTGGTGGGAATTGCTAGGCACAAGTGGGACACTAATGGAGTACAGCAGCCACTTTTTGGATGGCACTAACTGGCAGCACTGTTTGCTATTAAAATGGCTTTGTAAAAAAGGGCAGGAGGGTAGAATGCAGAGGTGGTGGGACTTGCTTGGCACAAGTGGGACACTAATGGAGTACAGCAGCCACTTTTTGGATGGCACTAACTGGCAGCACTGTTTGCTATTAAAATGACTTTGCAAAAAAGGGCAGGATGGTAGAATACAGAGGTGGTGAGACTTGCTTGGCACAAGTGGGACACTAATGGAGTACAGCAGCCACTTTTTGGATGGTTCTAACTGGCAGCACTGTTTGCTATTAAAATGGCTTTGCAAAAAAGGGCAGGAGGGTAGAATGCAGAGGTGGTGGGACTTGCTTGGCACAAGTGGGACACTAATGGAGTACAGCAGCCACTTTTTGGATGGCACTAACTGGCAGCACTGTTTGCTATTAAATGGCTTTGCATAAAAGGGCAGGAGGGTGGAATGCAGAGGTGGTGGGACTTGCTTGGCACAAGTGGGACACTAATGGAGTACAGCTGCCATTTTTTGGATGGCACTAACTGGCAGCTCTGTTTGCTATTAAAATGGCTTTGCAAAAAAGGGCAGGGAGTAGAATGCAGAGGTGGTGGGCTTGCTTGGCACAAGTGGGACACTAATGGAGTACAGCAGCCACTTTTTGGATGGCACTAACTGGCAGCACTGTTTGCTATTAAAATGGCTTTGCAAAAAAGGGCAGGATGGTAGAATACAGAGGTGGTGAGACTTGCTTGGCACAAGTGGGACACTAATGGAGAACAGCAGCCACTTTTTGGATGGCACTAACTGGCAGCTCTCTTTGCCATTAAGATGGCTTTGCAAAAAAAGGCAGGAGGGTAGAATGCAGAGGTGGTGGGACTTGCTTTGCACAAGTGGGACACTAATGGAGTACAGCAGCCACTTTTTGGATGGCACTAACTGGAAGCACTGTTTGCTATTAAAATGGCTTTGCAAAAAAGGGCAGTAGGGTAGAATGCAGAGGTGGGTGGACTTGCTTGGCACAAGTGGGACACTAATGGAGTACAGCAGCCACTTTTTGGATGGCACTAACTGGCAGCACTGTTTGCTATTAAATGGCTTTGCAAAAAAGGGCAGGAGGGTGGAATGCAGAGGTGGTGGGACTTGCTTGGCACAAGTGGGACACTAATGGAGTACAGCTGCCACTTTTTGGATGGCACTAACTGGCAGCACTGTTTGCTATTAAATGGCTTTGCAAAAAAGGGCAGGAGGGTGGAATGCAGAGGTGGTGGGACTTGCTTGGTACAAGTGGGACACTAATGGAGTACAGCTGCCACTTTTTGGATGGCACTAACTGGCAGCTCTGTTTGCTATTAAAATGGCTTTGCAAAAAAGGGCTGGGAGTAGAATGCAGAGGTGGTGGGCTTGCTTGGCACAAGTGGGACACTAATGGAGTACAGCAGCCACTTTTTGGATGGCACTAACTTGCAGAACTCTTTGCTATTAAAATGGCTTTGCAAAAATGTGCAGGAGGGTAGAATGCAGAGGTGGTGGGACTTGCTAGGCACAAGTGGGACACTAATGGAGTACAGCAGCCACTTTTTGGATGGCACTAACTGGGAGCACTGTTTGCTATTAAAATGGCTTTGTAAAAAAGGGCAGGAGGGTAGAATGCAGAGGTGTTGAGACTTGCTTGGCACAAGTGGGACACTAATGGAGTACAGCAGCCACTTTTTGGATGGCACTAACTGGCAGCACTGTTTGCTATTAAAATGGCTTTGCAAAAAAGGGCAGGATGATAGAATACAGAGGTGGTGAGACTTGCTTGGCACAAGTGGGACACTAATGGAGTACAGCTGCCCCTTTTTGGATGGCACTAACTGGCAGCTCTGTTTGCTATTAAAATGGCTTTGCAAAAAAGGGCAGGGAGTAGAATGCAGAGGTGGTGGGCTTGCTTGGCACAAGTGGGACACTAATGGAGTACAGCAGCCACTTTTTGGATGGCACTAACTGGCAGAACTCTTTGCTATTAAAATGGCTTTGCAAAAATGTGCAGGAGGGTAGAATGCAGAGGTGGTGGGACTTGCTAGGCACAAGTGGGACACTAATGGAGTACAGCAGCCACTTTTTGGATGGCACTAACTGGCAGCACTGTTTGCTATTAAAATGGCTTTGTAAAAAAGGGCAGGAGGGTAGAATGCAGAGGTGGTGGGACTTGCTTGGCACAAGTGGGACACTAATGGAGTACAGCAGCCACTTTTTGGATGGCACTAACTGGCAGCACTGTTTGCTATTAAATGGCTTTGCATAAAAGGGCAGGAGGGTGGAATGCAGAGGTGGTGGGACTTGCTTGGCACAAGTGGGACACTAATGGAGTACAGCTGCCACTTTTTGGATGGCACTAACTGGCAGCACTGTTTGGTATTAAATGGCTTTGCAAAAAAGGGCAGGAGGGTGGAATGCAGAGGTGGTGGGACTTGCTTGGCACAAGTGGGACACTAATGAAGTACAGCTGCCATTTTTTGGATGGCACTAACTGGCAGCTCTGTTTGCTATTAAAATGGCTTTGCAAAAAAGGGCAGGGAGTAGAATGCAGAGGTGGTGGGCTTGCTTGGCACAAGTGGGACACTAATGGAGTACAGCAGCCACTTTTTGGATGGCATTAACTGGCAGCACTGTTTGCTATTAAAATGGCTTTGCAAAAAAGGGCAGGATGGTAGAATACAGAGGTGGTGAGACTTGCTTGGCACAAGTGGGACACTAATGGAGTACAGCAGCCACTTTTTGGATGGCACTAACTGGCAGCACTCTTTGCCATTAAGATGGCTTTGCAAAAAAAGGCAGGAGGGTAGAATGCAGAGGTGGTGGGACTTGCTTTGCACAAGTGGGACACTAATGGAGTACAGCAGCCACTTTTTGGATGGCACTAACTGGAAGCACTGTTTGCTATTAAAATGGCTTTGCAAAAAAGGGCAGTAGGGTAGAATGCAGAGGTGGTTGGACTTGCTTGGCACAAGTGGGACACTAATGGAGTACAGCAGCCACTTTTTGGATGGCACTAACTGGCAGCACTGTTTGCTATTAAATGGCTTTGCAAAAAAGGGCAGGAGGGTAAAATGCAGAGGTGGTGGGACTTGCTTGGCACAAGTGGGACACTAATGGAGTACAGAAGCCACTTTTTGGATGGCACTAACTGGCAGCACTCTTTGCCATTAAAATGAATGGCTTTGCAAAAAAGGGCAGGATGGTAGACTGCAGAGGTGGTGGGACTTGCTAGGCACAAGTGGGACACTAATGGAGTACAGCAGCCACTTTTTGGATGGCTTTAACTGGCAGCACTGATTGCTATTAAAATGGCTTTGTAAAAAAGGGCAGGAGGGTAGAATGCAGAGGTGGTGGGACTTGCTTGGCACAAGTGGGACACTAATGGAGTACAGCAGCCACTTTTTGGATGGCACTAACTGGCAGCGCTGTTTGCTATTAAAATGGCTTTGCAAAAAAGGGCAGGATGGTAGAATACAGAGGTGGTGAGACATTTGCTTGGCACAAGTGGGACACTAATGGAGTACAGCAGCCACTTTTTGGATGGTTCTAACTGGCAGCACTGTTTGCTATTAAAATGGCTTTGCAAAAAAGGGCAGGAGGGTAGAATGCAGAGGTGGTGGGACTTGCTTGGCACAAGTGGGACACTAATGGAGTACAGCAGCCACTTTTTGGATGGCACTAACTGGCAGCACTGTTTGCTATTAAATGGCTTTGCAAAAAAGGGCAGGAGGGTGGAATGCAGAGGTGGTGGGACTTGCTTGGCACAAGTGGGACACTAATGGAGTACAGCTGCCACTTTTTGGATGGCACTAACTGGCAGCACTGTTTGCTATTAAATGGCTTTGCAAAAAAGGGCAGGAGGGTGGAATGCAGAGGTGGTGGGACTTGCTTGGCACAAGTGGGACACTAATGGAGTACAGCTGCCACTTTTTGGATGGCACTAACTGGCAGCACTGTTTGCTATTAAATGGCTTTGCAAAAAAGGGCAGGAGGGTAGAATGCAGAGGTGGTGGGACTTGCTTGGCACAAGTGGGACACTAATGGAGTACAGCTGCCACTTTTTGGATGGCACTAACTGGCAGCTCTGTTTGCTATTAAAATGGCTTTGCAAAAAAGGGCAGGGAGTAGAATGCAGAGGTGGTGGGCTTGCTTGGCACAAGTGGGACACTAATGGAGTACAGCAGCCACTTTTTGGATGGCACTAACTGGCAGAACTCTTTGCTATTAAAATGGCTTTGCAAAAATGTGCAGGAGGGTAGAATGCAGAGGTGGTGGGACTTGCTAGGCACAAGTGGGACACAAATGGAGTACAGCAGCCACTTTTTGGATGGCACTAACTGGCAGCACTGTTTGCTATTAAATGGCTTTGCATAAAAGGGCAGGAGGGTGGAATGCAGAGGTGGTGGGACTTGCTTGGCACAAGTGGGACACTAATGGAGTACAGCTGCCACTTTTTGGATGGCACTAACTGGCAGCACTGTTTGCTATTAAAATGGCTTTGCAAAAAAGGGCAGGAGGGTAGAATGCAGAGGTGGTGGGACTTGCTTGGCACAAGTGGGACACTAATGGAGTACAGCAGCCACTTTTTGGATGGCACTAACTGGCAGCACTGTTTGCTATTAAATGACTTTGCATAAAAGGGCAGGAGGGTGGAATGCAGAGGTGGTGGGACTTGCTTGGCACAAGTGGGACACTAATGGAGTACAGCTGCCACTTTTTGGATGGCACTAACTGGCAGCACTGTTTGCTATTAAATGGCTTTGCAAAAAAGGGCAGGAGGGTGGAATGCAGAGGTGGTGGGACTTGCTTGGCACAAGTGGGACAATAATGGAGTACAGCTGCCACTTTTTGGATGGCACTAACTGGCAGCTCTGTTTGCTATTAAAATGGCTTTGCAAAAAAGGGCAGGGAGTAGAATGCAGAGGTGGTGGGCTTGCTTGGCACAAGTGGGACTCTAATGGAGTACAGCAGCCACTTTTTGGATGGCACTAACTGGCAGAACTCTTTGCTATTAAAATGGCTTTGCAAAAATGTGCAGGAGGGTAGAATGCAGAGGTGGTGGGACTTGCTAAGCACAAGTGGGACACTAATGGAGTACAGCAGCCACTTTTTGGATGGCACTAACTGGCAGCACTGTTTGCTATTAAAATGGCTTTGTAAAAAAGGGCAGGAGGGTAGAATGCAGAGGTGGTGGGACTTGCTTGGCACAAGTGGGACACTAATGGAGTACAGCAGCCACTTTTTGGATGGCACTAACTGGCAGCACTGTTTGCTATTAAAATGGCTTTGTAAAAAAGGGCAGGAGGGTAGAATGCAGAGGTGGTGGGACTTGCTAGGCACAAGTGGGACACTAATGGAGTACAGCAGCCACTTTTTGGATGGCTTTAACTGGCAGCACTGTTTGCTATTAAAATGGCTTTGTAAAAAAGGGCAGGAGGGTAGAATGCAGAGGTGGTGGGACTTGCTTGGCACAAGTGGGACACTAATGGAGTACAGCAGCCACTTTTTGGATGGCACTAACTGGCAGCACTGTTTGCTATTAAATGGCTTTGCAAAAAAGGGCAGGAGGGTGGAATGCAGAGGTGGTGGGACTTGCTTGGCACAAGTGGGACACTAATGGAGTACAGCTGCCACTTTTTGGATGGCACTAACTGGCAGCACTGTTTGCTATTAAATGGCTTTGCAAAAAAGGGCAGGAGGGTGGAATGCAGAGGTGGTGGGACTTGCTTGGCACAAGTGGGACACTAATGGAGTACAGCAGCCACTTTTTGGATGGCACTAACTGGCAGCACTGTTTGCTATTAAATGGCTTTGCAAAAAAGGGCAGGAGGGTAGAATGCAGAGGTGGTGGGACTTGCTTGGCACAAGTGGGACACTAATGGAGTACAGCTGCCACTTTTTGGATGGCACTAACTGGCAGCTCTGTTTGCTATTAAAATGGCTTTGCAAAAAAGGGCAGGGAGTAGAATGCAGAGGTGGTGGGCTTGCTTGGCACAAGTGGGACACTAATGGAGTACAGCAGCCACTTTTTGGATGGCACTAACTGGCAGAACTCTTTGCTATTAAAATGGCTTTGCAAAAATGTGCAGGAGGGTAGAATGCAGAGGTGGTGGGACTTGCTAGGCACAAGTGGGACACTAATGGAGTACAGCAGCCACTTTTTGGATGGCACTAACTGGCAGCACTGTTTGCTATTAAAATGGCTTTGTAAAAAAGGGCAGGAGGGTAGAATGCAGAGGTGGTGGGACTTGCTTGGCACAAGTGGGACACTAATGGAGTACAGCAGCCACTTTTTGGATGGCACTAACTGGCAGCACTGTTTGCTATTAAAATGGCTTTGTAAAAAAGGGCAGGAGGGTAGAATGCAGAGGTGGTGGGACTTGCTAGGCACAAGTGGGACACTAATGGAGTACAGCAGCCACTTTTTGGATGGCTTTAACTGGCAGCACTGTTTGCTATTAAAATGGCTTTGTAAAAAAGGGCAGGAGGGTAGAATGCAGAGGTGGTGGGACTTGCTTGGCACAAGTGGGACACTAATGGAGTACAGCAGCCACTTTTTGGATGGCACTAACTGGCAGCACTGTTTGCTATTAAAATGGCTTTGCAAAAAAGGGCAGGATGGTAGAATACAGAGGTGGTGAGACATTTGCTTGGCACAAGTGGGACACTAATGGAGTACAGCAGCCACTTTTTGGATGGTTCTAACTGGCAGCACTGTTTGCTATTAAAATGGCTTTGCAAAAAAGGGCAGGAGGGTAGAATGCAGAGGTGGTGGGACTTGCTTGGCACAAGTGGGACACTAATGGAGTACAGCAGCCACTTTTTGGATGGCACTAACTGGCAGCACTGTTTGCTATTAAATGGTTTTGCAAAAAAGGGCAGGAGGGTGGAATGCAGAGGTGGTGGGACTTGCTTGGCACAAGTGGGACACTAATGGAGTACAGCAGCCACTTTTTGGATGGCACTAACTGGCAGCACTGTTTGCTATTAAATGGCTTTGCAAAAAAGGGCAGGAGGGTAGAATGCAGAGGTGGTGGGACTTGCTTGGCACAAGTGGGACACTAATGGAGTACAGCTGCCACTTTTTGGATGGCACTAACTGGCAGCTCTGTTTGCTATTAAAATGGCTTTGCAAAAAAGGGCAGGGAGTAGAATGCAGAGGTGGTGGGCTTGCTTGGCACAAGTGGGACACTAATGGAGTACAGCAGCCACTTTTTGGATGGCACTAACTGGCAGAACTCTTTGCTATTAAAATGGCTTTGCAAAAATGTGCAGGAGGGTAGAATGCAGAGGTGGTGGGACTTGCTAGGCACAAGTGGGACACTAATGGAGTACAGCAGCCACTTTTTGGATGGCACTAACTGGCAGCTCTGTTTGCTAATAAAATGGCTTTGCAAAAAAGGGCAGGGAGTAGAATGCAGAGGTGGTGGGCTTGCTTGGCACAAGTGGGACTCTAATGGAGTACAGCAGCCACTTTTTGGATGGCACTAACTGGCAGAACTCTTTGCTATTAAAATGGCTTTGCAAAAATGTGCAGGAGGGTAGAATGCAGAGGTGGTGGGACTTGCTAGGCACAAGTGGGACACTAATGAAGTACAGCAGCCACTTTTTGGATGGCACTAACTGTCAGCACTGTTTGCTATTAAAATGGCTTTGTAAAAAAGGGCAGGAGGGTAGAATGCAGAGGTGGTGGGACTTGCTTGGCACAAGTGGGACACTAATGGAGTATAGCAGCCACTTTTTGGATGGTACTAACTGGCAGCACTGTTTGCTATTAAAATGGCTTTGCAAAAATGTGCAGGAGGGTAGAATGCAGAGGTGGTGGGACTTGCTAGGCACAAGTGGGACACTAATGGAGTACAGCAGCCACTTTTTGGATGGCACTAACTGGCAGCACTGTTTGCTATTAAAATGGCTTTGCAAAAAAGGGCAGGAGGGTAGAATGCAGAGGTGGTAGGACTTGCTTGGCACCAGTGGGCCAGTAATGGAGTATAGCAGCCACTTTTTGGATGGCACTAACTGGCAGCACTGTTTGCTATTAAAATGGCTTTGCAAAAAAGGGCAGGAGGGTAGAATGCAGAGGTGGTGGGACTTGCTTGGCACAAGTGGGACACTAATGGAGTACAGCAGCCACTTTTTGGATAGCACTAACTGGCAGCACTGTTTGCTATTATAATGGCTTTGCAAAAAATGGCAAAAGGGTAGAATGCAGAGGTGGGGGGACTTGCTTGGTACAAGTGGGACAGTAATGGAGTACAGCACCCACTTTTTGGATGGCACTAACTGGCAGCACTGTTTGCTATTAAAATGGCTTTGCAAAAAAGGGCAGGATGGTAGAATACAGAGGTGGTGAGACTTGCTTGGCACAAGTGGGACACTAATGGAGTACAGCAGCCACTTTTTGGATGGCACTAACTGGCAGCACTCTTTGCCATTAAGATGGCTTTGCAAAAAAAGGCAGGAGGGTAGAATGCAGAGGTGGTGGGACTTGCTTTGCACAAGTGGGACACTAATGGAGTACAGCAGCCACTTTTTGGATGGCACTAACTGGAAGCACTATTTGCTATTAAAATGGCTTTGCAAAAAAGGGCAGGAGGGTAGAATGCAGAGGTGGGTGGACTTGCTTGGCACAAGTGGGACACTAATGGAGTACAGCAGCCACTTTTTGGATGGCACTAACTGGCAGCACTGTTTGCTAATAAAATGGCTTTGCAAAAAAGGGCAGGAGGGTAAAATGCAGAAGTGGTGGGACTTGCTTGGCACAAGTGGGACACTAATGGAGTACAGCAGCCACTTTTTGGATGGCAATAACTGGCAGCACTCTTTGCCATTAAAATGAATGGCTTTGCAAAAAAGGGCAGGAGGGTAGACTGCAAAGGTGGTGGGACTTGCTTGGCACAAGTGGGACACAAATGGAGTACAGCAGCCACTTTTTGGATGGTTCTAACTGGCAGCACTGTTTTCTATTAAAATGGCTTTGCAAAAAAGGGCAGGAGGGTAGAATGCAGAGGTGGTGGGACTTGCTTGGCACAAGTGGGACACTAATGGAGTACAGCAGTCACTTTTTGGATTGCACTAACTGGCAGCACTGTTTGCTATTAAATGGCTTTGCAAAAAAGGGCAGGAGGGTGGAATGCAGAGGTGGTGGGACTTGCTTGGCACAAGTGGGACACTAATGGAGTACAGCTGCCACTTTTTGGATGGCACTAACTGGCAGCACTGTTTGCTATTAAATGGCTTTGCAAAAAAGGGCAGGAGGGTGGAATGCAGAGGTGGTGGGACTTGCTTGGCACAAGTGGGACACTAATGGAGTACAGCTGCCACTTTTTGGATGGCACTAACTGGCAGCACTGTTTGCTATTAAATGGCTTTGCAAAAAAGGGCAGGAGGGTGGAATGCAGAGGTGGTGGGACTTGCTTGGCACAAGTGGGACACTAATGGAGTACAGCTGCCACTTTTTGGATGGCACTAACTGGCAGCACTGTTTGCTATTAAATGGCTTTGCAAAAAAGGGCAGGAGGGTGGAATGCAGAGGTGGTGGGACTTGCTTGGCACAAGTGGACACTAATGGAGTACAGCTGCCACTTTTTGGATGGCACTAACTGGCAGCTCTGTTTGCTATTAAAATGGCTTTGCAAAAAAGGGCAGGGAGTAGAATGCAGAGGTGGTGGGCTTGCTTGGCACAAGTGGGACACTAATGGAGTACAGCAGCCACTTTTTGGATGGCACTAACTGGCAGAACTCTTTGCTATTAAAATGGCTTTGCAAAAATGTGCAGGAGGGTAGAATGCAGAGGTGGTGGGACTTGCTAGGCACAAGTGGGACACTAATGGAGTACAGCAGCCACTTTTTGGATGGCACTAACTGGCAGCACTGTTTGCTATTAAATGGCTTTGCATAAAAGGGCAGGAGGGTGGAATGCAGAGGTGGTGGGACTTGCTTGGCACAAGTGGGACACTAATGGAGTACAGCTGCCACTTTTTGGATGGCACTAACTGGCAGCACTGTTTGCTATTAAAATGGCTTTGCAAAAAAGGGCAGGAGGGTAGAATGCAGAGGTGGTGGGACTTGCTTGGCACAAGTGGGACACTAATGGAGTTCAGCAGCCACTTTTTGGATGGCACTAACTGGCAGCACTGTTTGCTATTAAATGGCTTTGCATAAAAGGGCAGGAGGGTGGAATGCAGAGGTGGTGGGACTTGCTTGGCACAAGTGGGACACTAATGGAGTACAGCTGCCACTTTTTGGATGGCACTAACTGGCAGCACTGTTTGCTATTAAATGGCTTTGCAAAAAAGGGCAGGAGGGTGGAATGCAGAGGTGGTGGGACTTGCTTGGCACAAGTGGGACACTAATGGAGTACAGCAGCCACTTTTTGGATGGCACTAACTGGCAGCTGTCACGCTCCCCGGGTCCCCTGTCACGCTCCCCGAGTCCCCTGTCACACTCCCCGGCTCCTCTTCCATGCTCTCCGGCTCCCCTGCCTTGCTTACCGACTCCCCTGCCGCGCTCCGCCGCTCCCGTGCCAGGCTTCCTGGTCCCTTGCTCCACAGCCTTCCTGCCCCATCGCCTGCGGTCCCCAGGCAGCCCGGTCCCCGCTCCCGGCGTCCGATAGCAACCCAGCCCCAGCCCGGCTCTCCTGCTTCCTCCTCACCGCTCCCTCCTCTGGCTTTTGGCACCCGGGCCGCGCGCATGCGCATTAGGGCGCGCGCGCGGTCATTGACCCTCTCTTAAAGGGCCAGCGTCCACTGACAGGAAATTGAACACGCAGGTACAGGGTATAAAGGGGTTTAATGTCCAAGTGGGCGGGGCCTGTTCTTCGTGTTTCCCAAGCTAGGAGTCAGGTCTCCTTGTGTTTCTGTGAGATACTCACCTCTCTCTCTTCTAGAGCCGATCCTGCTTCGCCACCCGGTCCTGCCGAATCCCGAACCCCGAACGCTGCCCATCTGCCATCCTGACAGTCCGTTCCATCTCTGATCCCTGCGGTGACCCGTCTGCTCGCTCCATCGGTTCCGGACTCCGCCTGACAACATCTTGGCCTCCGAACCTGAGCTCCGTCACCCGGACTACCATCAGTGACTCCGTGGTCCCAGGGACTTCTGCATTCTCCTCTTATACACGGACTGTTCTGCTACCTGTAGTGCTCCAGCTACCGGACCCCTTACCATCATCAAGGATTTCGGCCCAGTGGATCCACCTCCTGGGTCTGCCCGTCCACCTGGCCCTAACAGCAGCACTCTTTGCCATTAAAATGGCTTTGCAAAAAAGGGCAGGAGGGTAGAATGCAGAGGTGGTGGGACTTGCTATGCACAAGTGGGACACTAATGGAGTACAGCAGCCACTTTTTGGATGGCACTAACTGGCAGCACTGTTTGCTATTAAAATGACTTTGCAAAAAAGGGCAGGATGGTAGAATGCAGAGGTGGGGGAACTTGCTTGACACAAGTGGGACAATAATGGAGTACAGCAGCTACTTTTTGGATGACACTAACTGGCAGCACTGTTTGCTATTAAAATGGCTTTGCAAAAAAGGGCAGGAGGGTAGAATGCAAAGGTGGTGGGACTTGCTTGGCACAAGTGGGACACTAATAGGGTAGAGCAGCCACTTTTTAAATGGCACTAACTGGCAGCATTCTTTGCCATTAAAATGAATGGCTTTGCAAAAAAGGGCAGGAGGGTAGACTGCAAAGGTGGTGGGACTTGCTTGGCACAAGTGGGATGCAAATGGAGTACAGCAGCCATTTTTTTGGATGGTTCTAACTGGCAGCACTGTTTGCTAATAAAATGGCTTTGCAAAAAAGGGCAGGAGGGTAAAATGCAGAGGTGGTGGGACTTGCTTGGCACAAGTAGGACACTAATGGAGTACAGCAGCCACTTTTTGGATGGCACTAACTGGCAGCACTGTTTGCTATTAAATGGCTTTGCAAAAAAGGGCATGAGGGTAGAATGCAGAGGTGGTGGGACTTGCTTTGCACAAGAGGGACACTAATGGAGTACAGCAGCCACTTTTTGGATGGCACTAACTGGCAGCTCTGTTTGCTATTAAAATGGCTTTGCAAAAAAGGGCAGGGAGTAGAATGGAGAGGTGGTGGGCTTGCTTGGCATAAGTGGGACACTAATGGAGTACAGCAGCCACTTTTTGGATGGCACTAGCTGGCAGAACTCTTTGCTATTTAAATGGCTTTGCAAAAATGTGCAGGAGGGTAGAATGCAGAGGTGGTGGGACTTGCTAGGCACAAGTGGGACACTAATGGAGTACAGCAGCCACTTTTTGGATGGCCCTAACTGGCAGCACTGTTTGCTATTAAAATGGCTTTGTAAAAAAGGGCAGAAGAGTAGAATGCAGAGGTGATGGGACTTGCTTGGCACAAGTGGGACACTAATGGAGTGCAGCAGCAACTTTTTGGATGGCACTAACTGGCAGCACTCTTTGCCATTAAAATGACAGGCTTTGCAAAAAAGAGCAGGAGGGTAGAATGCAAAGGTGGTGGGACTTGCTTGGCACAAGTGGGACACAAATGGAGTACAGCAGCCACTTTTTGGATGGTTCTAACTGGCAGCACTGTTTGCTATTAAAATGGCTTTGCAAAAAGAGGGCAGGAGGGTAGAATGCAGAGGTGGTGGGACTTGCTTGGCACAAGTGGGACACTAATGGAGTACAGCAGCCACTTTTTGGATGGCACTAACTGGCAGCACTGTTTGCTATTAAAATGGCTTTGCAAAAAAGGGCAGGATGGTAGAATACAGAGGTGGTGAGACTTGCTTGGCACAATTGGGACACTAATGGAGTACAGCAGCCACTTTTTGGATGGCACTAACTGGCAGCACTCTTTACTATTAAGATGGCTTTGCAAAAAAAGGCAGGAGGGTAGAATGCAGAGGTGGCGGGACTTGCTTTGCACAAGTGGGACACTAATGGAGTACAGCAGCCACTTTTTGGATGGCACTAACTGGAAGCACTGTTTGCTATTAAAATGGCTTTGCAAAAAAGGGCAGGAGGGTAGAATGCAGAGGTGGGTGGACTTGCTTGGCACAAGTGGGACACTAATGGAGTACAGCAGCCACTTTTTCGATGGCACTAACTGGCAGCACTGTTTGCTATTAAAATGGCTTTGCAAAAAAGGGCAGGAGGGTAAAATGTAGAGGTGGTGGGACTTGCTTGGCACAAGTGGGACACTAATGGAGTACAGCAGCCACTTTTTGGATGGCACTAACTGGCAGCACTGTTTGCTATTAAATGGCTTTGCAAAAAAGGGCATGAGGGTAGAATGCAGAGGTGGTGGGACTTGCTTTGCACAAGAGGGACACTAATGGAGTACAGCAGCCACTTTTTGGATGGCACTAACTGGCAGCTCTGTTTGCTATTAAAATGGCTTTGCAAAAAAGGGCAGGGAGTAGAATGGAGAGGTGGTGGGCTTGCTTGGCATAAGTGGGACACTAATGGAGTACAGCAGCCACTTTTTGGATGGCACTAGCTGGCAGAACTCTTTGCTATTTAAATGGCTTTGCAAAAATGTGCAGGAGGGTAGAATGCAGAGGTGGTGGGACTTGCTAGGCACAAGTGGGACACTAATGGAGTACAGCAGCCACTTTTTGGATGGCACTAGCTGGCAGAACTCTTTGCTATTTAAATGGCTTTGCAAAAATGTGCAGGAGGGTAGAATGCAGAGGTGGTGGGACTTGCTAGGCACAAGTGGGACACTAATGGAGTACAGCAGCCACTTTTTGGATGGCCCTAACTGGCAGCACTGTTTGCTATTAAAATGGCTTTGTAAAAAAGGGCAGAAGAGTAGAATGCAGAGGTGATGGGACTTGCTTGGCACAAGTGGGACACTAATGGAGTGCAGCAGCAACTTTTTGGATGGCACTAACTGGCAGCACTCTTTGCCATTAAAATGACAGGCTTTGCAAAAAAGAGCAGGAGGGTAGAATGCAAAGGTGGTGGGACTTGCTTGGCACAAGTGGGACACAAATGGAGTACAGCAGCCACTTTTTGGATGGTTCTAACTGGCAGCACTGTTTGCTATTAAAATGGCTTTGCAAAAAGAGGGCAGGAGGGTAGAATGCAGAGGTGGTGGGACTTGCTTGGCACAAGTGGGACACTAATGGAGTACAGCAGCCACTTTTTGGATGGCACTAACTGGCAGCACTGTTTGCTATTAAAATGGCTTTGCAAAAAAGGGCAGGATGGTAGAATACAGAGGTGGTGAGACTTGCTTGGCACAATTGGGACACTAATGGAGTACAGCAGCCACTTTTTGGATGGCACTAACTGGCAGCACTCTTTACTATTAAGATGGCTTTGCAAAAAAAGGCAGGAGGGTAGAATGCAGAGGTGGCGGGACTTGCTTTGCACAAGTGGGACACTAATGGAGTACAGCAGCCACTTTTTGGATGGCACTAACTGGAAGCACTGTTTGCTATTAAAATGGCTTTGCAAAAAAGGGCAGGAGGGTAGAATGCAGAGGTGGGTGGACTTGCTTGGCACAAGTGGGACACTAATGGAGTACAGCAGCCACTTTTTCGATGGCACTAACTGGCAGCACTGTTTGCTATTAAAATGGCTTTGCAAAAAAGGGCAGGAGGGTAAAATGTAGAGGTGGTGGGACTTGCTTGGCACAAGTGGGACACTAATGGAGTACAGCAGCCACTTTTTGGATGGCACTAACTGGCAGCACTGTTTGCTATTAAATGGCTTTGCAAAAAAGGGCATGAGGGTAGAATGCAGAGGTGGTGGGACTTGCTTTGCACAAGAGGGACACTAATGGAGTACAGCAGCCACTTTTTGGATGGCACTAACTGGCAGCTCTGTTTGCTATTAAAATGGCTTTGCAAAAAAGGGCAGGGAGTAGAATGGAGAGGTGGTGGGCTTGCTTGGCATAAGTGGGACACTAATGGAGTACAGCAGCCACTTTTTGGATGGCACTAGCTGGCAGAACTCTTTGCTATTTAAATGGCTTTGCAAAAATGTGCAGGAGGGTAGAATGCAGAGGTGGTGGGACTTGCTAGGCACAAGTGGGACACTAATGGAGTACAGCAGCCACTTTTTGGATGGCCCTAACTGGCAGCACTGTTTGCTATTAAAATGGCTTTGTAAAAAAGGGCAGAAGAGTAGAATGCAGAGGTGATGGGACTTGCTTGGCACAAGTGGGACACTAATGGAGTGCAGCAGCAACTTTTTGGATGGCACTAACTGGCAGCACTCTTTGCCATTAAAATGACAGGCTTTGCAAAAAAGAGCAGGAGGGTAGAATGCAAAGGTGGTGGGACTTGCTTGGCACAAGTGGGACACAAATGGAGTACAGCAGCCACTTTTTGGATGGTTCTAACTGGCAGCACTGTTTGCTATTAAAATGGCTTTGCAAAAAGAGGGCAGGAGGGTAGAATGCAGAGGTGGTGGGACTTGCTTGGCACAAGTGGGACACTAATGGAGTACAGCAGCCACTTTTTGGATGGCACTAACTGGCAGCACTGTTTGCTATTAAAATGGCTTTGCAAAAAAGGGCAGGAGGGTAGAATGCAGAGGTGGGGGGACTTGCTTGGCACAAGTGGGACACTAATGGAGTACAGCAGCCACTTTTTAAATGGCTCTAACTGGCAGCACTCTTTGCCATTAAAATGGCTTTGCAAAAAAGGGCAGGAGGGTAGAATGCAGAGGTGGTGTTACTTGCTTGACACAAGTGGGACACTAATGGAGTACAGCAACCAATTTTTGGATGGCACTAACTGGCAGCACTCTTTGCCTTAAAATGAATGGCTTTGCAAAAAAGGGCAGGAGGGTAGACTGCAAAGGTGGTGGGACTTGCTTGGCACAAGTGGGACACTAATGGAGTACAGCTGCCACTTTTTGGATGGCACTAACTGGCAGCTCTGTTTGCTATTAAAATGGCTTTGCAAAAAAGGGCAGGGAGAAGAATGCAGAGGTGGTGGGCTTGCTTGGCACAAGTGGGACACTAATGGAGTACAGCAGCCACTTTTTGGATGGCACTAACTGGCAGAACTCTTTGCTATTAAAATGGCTTTGCAAAAATGTGCAGGAGGGTAGAATGCAGAGGTGGTGGGACTTGCTAGGCACAAGTGGAACACTAATGGAGTACAGCAGCCACTTTTTGGATGGCACTAACTGGCAGCTCTGTTTGCTATTAAAATGGCTTTGCAAAAAAGGGCAGGGACTAGAATGCAGAGGTGGTGGGCTTGCGTGGCACAAGTGGGACACTAATGGAGTACAGCAGCCACTTTTTGGATGGCACTAACTGGCAGCAATGTTTGCTATTAAAATGGCTTTGCAAAAAAGGGCAGGATGGTAGAATACAGAGGTGGTGAGATTTGCTTGGCACAAGTGGGACACTAATGAAGTACAGCAGCCACTTTTTGGATGGCACTAACTGGCAGCAATGTTTGCTATTAAAATGGCTTTGCAAAAAAGGGCAGGAGGGTAGAATGCAGAGGTGGTGGGACTTGCTTGGCACAAGTGGGACACTAATGGAGTACAGCAGCCACTTTTTGGATGGCACTAACTGGCAGCACTGTTTGCTATTAAATGACTTTGCAAAAAAGGGCAGGAGGGTGGAATGCAGAGGTGGTGGGACTTGCTTGGCACAAGTGGGACACTAATGGAGTACAGCTGCCACTTTTTGTATGGCACTAACTGGCAGCACTGTTTGCTATTAAATGGCTTTGCAAAAAAGGGCAGGAGGGTGGAATGCAGAGGTGGTGGGACTTGCTTGGCACAAGTGGGACACTAATGGAGTACAGCTGCCACTTTTTGGATGGCACTAACTGGCAGCTCTGTTTGCTATTAAAATGGCTTTGCAAAAAAAGGGCAGGTAGTAGAATGCAGAGGTGGTGGGCTTGCTTAGCACAAGTGGGACACTAATGGAGTACAGCAGCCACTTTTTGGATGGCACTAACTGGCAGAACTCTTTGCTATTAAAATGGCTTTGCAAAAATGTGCAGGAGGGTAGAATGCAGAGGTGGTGGGACTTGCTAGGCACAAGTGGGACACTAATTGAGTACAGCAGCCACTTTTTGGATGGCACTAACTGGCAGCACTCTTTGCCTTAAAATGAATGGCTTTGCAAAAAAGGGCAGGAGGGTAGACTGCAAAGGTGGTGGGACTTGCTTGGCACAAGTGGGACACTAATGGAGTACAGCTGCCACTTTTTGGATGGCACTAACTGGCAGCTCTGTTTGCTATTAAAATGGCTTTGCAAAAAAGGGCAGGGAGAAGAATGCAGAGGTGGTGGGCTTGCTTGGCACAAGTGGGACACTAATGGAGTACAGCAGCCACTTTTTGGATGGCACTAACTGGCAGAACTCTTTGCTATTAAAATGGCTTTGCAAAAATGTGCAGGAGGGTAGAATGCAGAGGTGGTGGGACTTGCTAGGCACAAGTGGAACACTAATGGAGTACAGCAGCCACTTTTTGGATGGCACTAACTGGCAGCTCTGTTTGCTATTAAAATGGCTTTGCAAAAAAGGGCAGGGACTAGAATGCAGAGGTGGTGGGCTTGCGTGGCACAAGTGGGACACTAATGGAGTACAGCAGCCACTTTTTGGATGGCACTAACTGGCAGCACTGTTTGCTATTAAAATGGCTTTGCAAAAAAGGGCAGGATGGTAGAATACAGAGGTGGTGAGATTTGCTTGGCACAAGTGGGACACTAATGAAGTACAGCAGCCACTTTTTGGATGGTTCTAACTGGCAGCAATGTTTGCTATTAAAATGGCTTTGCAAAAAAGGGCAGGAGGGTAGAATGCAGAGGTGGTGGGACTTGCTTGGCACAAGTGGGACACTAATGGAGTACAGCAGCCACTTTTTGGATGGCACTAACTGGCAGCACTGTTTGCTATTAAATGACTTTGCAAAAAAGGGCAGGAGGGTGGAATGCAGAGGTGGTGGGACTTGCTTGGCACAAGTGGGACACTAATGGAGTACAGCTGCCACTTTTTGTATGGCACTAACTGGCAGCACTGTTTGCTATTAAATGGCTTTGCAAAAAAGGGCAGGAGGGTGGAATGCAGAGGTGGTGGGACTTGCTTGGCACAAGTGGGACACTAATGGAGTACAGCTGCCACTTTTTGGATGGCACTAACTGGCAGCTCTGTTTGCTATTAAAATGGCTTTGCAAAAAAAGGGCAGGTAGTAGAATGCAGAGGTGGTGGGCTTGCTTAGCACAAGTGGGACACTAATGGAGTACAGCAGCCACTTTTTGGATGGCACTAACTGGCAGAACTCTTTGCTATTAAAATGGCTTTGCAAAAATGTGCAGGAGGGTAGAATGCAGAGGTGGTGGGACTTGCTAGGCACAAGTGGGACACTAATTGAGTACAGCAGCCACTTTTTGGATGGCACTAACTGGCAGCACTGTTTGCTATTAAAATGGCTTTGTAAAAAAGGGCGGGAGGGTAGAATGCAGAGGTGGTGGGACTTTCTTTGCACAAGTGGGACACTAATGGAGTACAGCAGCCACTTTTTGGATGGCACTAACTGGCAGCACTGTTTGCTATTAAAATGGCTTTGCAAAAAAGGGCAGGATGGTAGAATACAGAGGTGGTGAGACTTGCTTGGCACAAGTGGGACACTAATGGAGTACAGCAGCCACTTTTTGGATGGCACTAACTGGCAGCACTCTTTACTATTAAGATGGCTTTGCAAAAAAAGGCAGGAGGGTAGAATGCAGAGGTGGCGGGACTTGCTTGGCACAAGTGGGACACTAATGGAGTACAGCAGCCACTTTTTCGATGGCACTAACTGGCAGCACTGTTTGCTATTAAAATGGCTTTGCAAAAAAGGGCAGGAGGGTAAAATGTAGAGGTGGTGGGACTTGCTTGGCACAAGTGGGACACTAATGGAGTACAGCAGCCACTTTTTGGATGGCACTAACTGGCAGCACTCCTTGTCATTAAAATGAATGGCTTTGCAAAAAAGGGCAGGAGGGTAGACTGCAAAGTTGGTGGGACTTGCTTGGCACAAGTGGGACACAAATGGAGTACAGCAGCCACTTTTTGGATAGTTCTAACTGGCAGCACTGTTTGCTATTAAAATGGCTTTGCAAAAAAGGGCAGGAGGGTAGAATGCAGAGGTGGTGGGACTTGCTTGGCACAAGTGGGACACTAATGGAGTACAGCAGCCAACTTTTGGATGGCACTAACTGGCAGCACTGTTTGCTATTAAATGGCTTTGCAAAAAAGGGCAGGAGGGTGGAATGCAGAGGTGGTGGGACTTGCTTGGCACAAGTGGGACACTAATGGAGTACAGCTGCCACTTTTTGGATGGCACTAACTGGCAGCTCTGTTTGCTATTAAAATGGCTTTGCAAAAAAGGGCAGGGAGTAGAATGCAGAGGTGGTGGGCTTGCTTGGCACAAGTGGGACACTAATGTAGTACAGCAGCCACTTTTTGGATGGCACTAACTGGCAGAACTCTTTGCTATTAAAATGGCTTTGCAAAAATGTGCAGGAGGGTAGAATGCAGAGGTGGTGGGAGTTGCTAGGAACAAGTGGGACACTAATGGAGTACAGCAGCCACTTTTTGGATGGCACTAACTGGCAGCACTGTTTGCTATTAAAATGGCTTCGTAAAAAAGGGCAGGAGGGTAGAATGCAGAGGTGGTGGGACTTGCTTGGCACAAGTGGGACACTAATGGAGTACAGCAGCCACTTTTTGGATGGCACTAACTGGCAGCACTGTTTGCTATTAAAATGGCTTTGCAAAAAAGGGCAGGATGGTAGAATACAGAGGTGGTGAGACTTGCTTGGCACAAGTGGGACACTAATGGAGTACAGCAGCCACTTTTTGGATGGCACTAACTGGCAGCACTCTTTGCCATTAAAATGGCTTTGCAAAAAAGGGCAGGAGGGTAGAATGCAGAGGTGGTGGGACTTGCTTTGCACAAGTGGGACACTAATGGAGTACAGCAGCCACTTTTTGGATGGCACTAACTGGCAGCACTGTTTGCTAATAAAATGACTTTGCAAAAAAGGGCAGGATGGTAGAATGCAGAGGTGGGGGGACTTGCTTGACACAAGTGGGACAATAATGGAGTACAGCAGCTACTTTTTGGATGACACTAACTGGCAGCACTGTTTGCTATTAAAATGGCTTTGCAAAAAAGGGCAGGAGGGTAGAATGCAAAGGTGGTGGGACTTGCTTGGCACAAGTGGGACACTAATAGGGTACAGCAGCCACTTTTTAAATGTCACTAACTGGCAGCACTCTTTACCATTAAAATGAATGGCTTTGCAAAAAAGGGCAGGAGGGTAGACTGTAAATGTGTTGGGACTTGCTTGGCACAAGTGGGACACAAATGGAGTACAGCAGCCATTTTTTGGATGGTTCTAACTGGCAGCACTGTTTGCTATTAAAATGGCTTTGCAAAAAAGGGCAGGAGGGTAGAATGCAGAGGTGGTGGGACTTGCTTGGCACAAGCAGGACACTAATGGAGTACAGCAGCCACTTTTTGGATGGCACTAACTGGCAGCACTGTTTGCTATTAAATGGCTTTGCAAAAAAGGGCAGGAGGGTAGAATGCAGAGGTGGTGGGACTTGCTTTGCACAAGTGGGACACTAATGGAGTACATCAGCCACTTTTTGGATGGCACTAACTGGCAGCTCAGTTTGCTATTAAAATGGCTTTGCAAAAAAGGGCAGGGAGTAGAATGCAGAGGTGTTGGGCTTGCTTGGCATAAGTGGGACACTAATGGAGTACAGCAGCCACTTTTTGGATGGCACTAGCTGGCAGAACTCTTTGCTATTTAAATGGCTTTGCAAAAATGTGCAGGAGGGTAGAATGCAGAGGTGGTGGGACTTGCTAGGCACAAGTGGGACACTAATGGAGTACAGCAGCCACTTTTTGGATGGCCCTAACTGGCAGCACTGTTTGCTATTAAAATGGCTTTGTAAAAAAGGGCAGGAGGGTAGAATGCAGAGGTGATGGGACTTGCTTGGCACAAGTGGGACACTAATGGAGTGCAGCAGCAACTTTTTGGATGGTACTAACTGGCAGCACTCTTTGCCATTAAAATGACAGGCTTTGCAAAAAAGAGCAGGAGGGTAGAATGCAAAGGTGGTGGGACTTGCTTGGCACAAGTGGGACACAAATGGAGTACAGCAGCCACTTTTTGGATGGTTCTAACTGGCAGCACTGTTTGCTATTAAAATGGCTTTGCAAAAAGAGGGCAGGAGGGTAGAATGCAGAGGTGGTGGGACTTGCTTGGCACAAGTGGGACACTAATGGAGTACAGCAGCCACTTTTTGGATGGCACTAACTGGCAGCACTGTTTGCTATTAAAATGGCTTCGCAAAAAAGGGCAGGAGGGTAGAATGCAGAGGTGGGGGGACTTGCTTGGCACAAGTGGTACACTAATGGAGTACAGCAGCCACTTTTTAAATGGCTCTAACTGGCAGCACTCTTTGCCATTAAAATGGCTTTGCAAAAAAGGGCAGGAGGGTAGAATGCAGAGGTGGTGGGACTTGCTTTACACAAGTGGGACACTAATGGACTACAGCAGCCATTGTTTGGATGGCACTAACTGGCAGCACGGTTTGCTATTAAAATGGCTTTGGAAAAAAGGGCAGGAGGGTAGATTGCAGAGGTGGGGGGACTTGCTTAGCACAAGTGGGACACTAATGGAGTACAGCAGCCACTTTTTGGATGGCACTAACTGGCAGCACTGTTTGCTATTAAAATGGCTTTGCAAAAAAGGCAGGAGGGTAGAATGCAGAGGTGGTGGGACTTGCTTGACACAAGTGGGACACTAATGGAGTACAGCAGCCAATTTTTGGATGGCACTAACTGGCAGCACTCTTTGCCTTAAAATGAATGGCTTTGCAAAAAAGGGCAGGAGGGTAGACTGCAAAGGTGGTGAGACTTGCTTGGCACAAGTGGGACACAAATGGAGTACAGCAGCCAATTTTTTGGATGGTTCTAACTGGAAGCACTGTTTGCTATTAAATGGCTTTGCAAAAAAGGGCAGGAGGGTAGAATGCAGAGGTGGTGGGACTTGCTTGGCACAAGTTGAACACTAATGGAGTACAGCAGCCACTTTTTGGATGGCACTAGTGATGAGCGAGTACTAAAAAGCTCGGGTGCTCGAAGCTCGGGCCGAGCCTCCCAAGATACTCGTGTACTCGGGCCGAGCAACGAGCCCAATGTTATCCTATGGGAGACCCGAGTATTTTTGTGAAATGACCCCCCGGCAGCATGGAGAAACCCTAAAAATGGCACAAAAGTCTCAGAAGAGTGCTCAAATGACATGGCAACAGCATGGGGAAGACCCCTTGAAGCATTTATCACTGAAAAGTCACAGCTGTGAACAATTTTGTCCGCGTTTTACGCCATTTTTACGGACTCACCAGAAAACCTTCCAAAATGACCCCAAAATGATTTTTCATGGCGGAAATGTTAAGGGCACATACCCAATAGTGAGATAGAGCTGGTGTATGTTACTTTTTGAGATTAATACATGAAAGATTTTACGTGAAAACATTGTGTGGCACTCCGATGTCCCTGAGAAGAGACGTACATGAAGGCCTCTTGAGTCTAATGTGCCCATTTTGAGGAAGTGAGTCTTTGTAGTATTTTCCTTTGCCAGGGCAGTCCAAAATTGTGAGGTTCACCAATGCCCCTGCATACAGACGTGCATGAGGGCCTCAAAACATTAAGTGTCCATTGTCAGGAATTGGGTGTATTATAGTATAGCCCTTAGGCAGGGCAGCCAAAAATTGGGAGGCTCCACGTTGTCCCTGGATAGAGACGTGCATGAGGGCCTGTAAACCTGAAGTGCCCATTGTAAGGAAGTGGGTGTATTATAGTATAGCCCTTAGGCAGGGCAGCCAAAAATTGGGAGGCTCCACGTTGTCCCTGGATAGAGACGTGCATGAGGGCCTGTAAACCTGAAGTGCCCATTGTAAGGAAGTGGGTGTATTATAGTATAGCCCTTAGGCAGGGCAGCCAATAATTGGGAGGCTCCACGTTGTCCCTGGATAGAGACGTGCATGAGGGCCTGTAAACCTGAAGTGCCCATTGTAAGGAAGTGGGTGTATTATAGTATAGCCCTTAGGCAGGGCAGCCAAAAATTGGGAGGCTCCACGTTGTCCCTGGATAGAGACGTGCATGAGGGCCTGTAAACCTGAAGTGCCCATTGTAAGGAAGTGGGTCTATTGTAGTATAGCCCTTAGGCAGGGCAGCTAAAAATTGGGAGGCTCCACGTTGTCCCTGGATAGAGACCTGTTAGGTTCTTAGTGCCTCCGTGCTTGCATTTAAAAACCGCACGTGTGTGCCTGTTGGTGGCAGCTTTCCGCTGCATTTGTGTGAGTTTTGCAAAAACTTGGATATAACGCACAAGTCTAGTGTACACATCAGCACAGCATTGCAAAATGCGCAAGGGCATTGTCAACGAACAAGGAAGTGGACGTGATGGTGGTGCAGGCAGAGACCGAGGTTGTGTGCAAGCTCTAATTTCGCCACAACAAAGGGCCACATCTAGTCGCTCGCACGTCCTGTCCCAAATTCTTGGGGACCGCAGCAGTACACCGCTCTTGAACCAAGACCAGTGTCAACAGGTTGTTAGTTGGATAGCGGATAATGCTTCCAGTCAGATTGGCACCACCACAAACACTCTGTCTTCCACACGGTCAAGTGTCAGTAGCCGTGATACTGCACCGCACATTTCAGAACCTGATCCTCCTTCCTACCACCAGGCCGAGTACACGTCCACGGACATTACTGATCCCACACTTGGACACTCGGAAGAGCTGTTCGTTCACGTTTCCATTCACAAATTCTGGCCTCTCGCCAGCTCCTGTTGAAGTGGGCCATGACGAGATTGTATGTACAGATGCCCAAATATTTGAGCAGCCACGTTCTCACGAAGTTGGCAACGTGTCTCAACAAGGGGTGGACGATGATGAGACACAATTGTCAGGAAGTCAGGAGGAGGAGCAGGGTGCGGAAGAGGAAGACGACGTGGTGGATGATCCAGTAAATGACCCAACCTGGCAGGAGGATATGCAGAGCGAGGACAGCAGTGCACAGGGGGAGGGAGGCGTAGCATCAAAACAGGCAGTAAGAAGCAGAGTGGTGGCCCCAGGCAGACGTCAGGCAACTGTTCCCCGGAACAACACGACACAAGGTGCCTGTACAAATGTTAGGTCTTCCCGAGTCTGGCTGTAATACTATTGTATGTATTGAGGATTTCGATTGCGTTAGGGCAATGACAACCAGAGACGAGTTCTTGGTGCAAGACGTTTATAATATGCAACCAGAAAATATGTACATAAACGGAACAAAAACACAGTAGAACATAAATACAGGAAATACCTTCCAGGGACGGAGCGAAAGGGAATTCCCGGGACCGCGCACCGGACTCCCCCAGGGAGACCACCAAGAGCGAACCCCTATACAGGGACTGTCTGGCAATCACCCCAGAAGCCCTAAATGCGCAGCAGCCGGGACACAAAAGGGCAATAGGTAAGTCCAAAAATGTCCGTACGTGATGTGAGTCCAGAGTGGTATTAAACGGAAGGAACCGGGCAGAAGTGCCGACCAAAGACGGCAAACGGAGTTCGGGCACAGCTAGATGATACCAGATGAAGTCCAGAGTCGGTGTCGGTTGTTTTCCAAGAGGATCCGAATAACAATCAGGAACCAAAAGCAGCAGGGCAGGAGCACACAGGAAGCAGTATACTCAGGCACTGGACTAAGCTTTAGGGGCGGCTTTTAAACAGATGGACAGGAAGTAGGGCAACAGAACAGAAAACTCCATGTTAACAAAGGGCAAGCTCTTTCAAAAGAAAACTGGAAAACCCGGAACTCTGACACTGGCAGTTTTTTAAGTTGGCTCCAGATGATTCTAAAAAGGCCATTTGCAACACCTGCCTTGCCAGCATCAGCAGGGGTACCAAAACTAGCAGCCTGACCACCACCAGCATGATCAGGCACATGTCAGCCAAGCACCCGACTTTGTGGGAAGTACAACAGAGTCGAGGAGCAGTGCTTGCTGATGTCACTGCTACGTCTTCGCTGGTTGTGCATGCGAGCCAATCCCCTGTCCATGCTGCCTGCGAACAAGCCTCCTCCACTCCTGCACCTGCAGTTGCCTACGCAGAAAGAACACCATCATCAAGCACGTCCTTGTCCCAGCGCAACGTTCAGTTATCCATTCAGCAAACCTTTGAACGCAGGCGCAAATACACTGCCAACACCCCACATGCCACAGTTCTAAATGCTAACATTTCGCGACTGCTTGCGCTGGAAATGTTGCCTTTTAGGCTGGTTGAGACAGAAGCATTCCGCGACCTGATGGTGGCAGCTGTCCCACGTTACTCGGTCCACAGCCGCCACTATTTCTCCCGGTGTGCCGTCCCCGCATTGCATAACCACGTGTCACAAAACATCACACGTGCCCTGAACAACGCTGTTTCAGCCAAAGTCCACCTAACCACAGACACGTGGACAAGTGCATGTGGGCAAGGCCGCTACATCTCGTTGACGTCACACTGGGTTAATATTGTGCAAGCTGGGACCCAGTCTGAGCAAGGGACGGAACACGTCCTTCACACACCAAGTTTTGCAGGCCCTACCTCAGTCAGGGTTTCACACACACTCTACAGCTCCGGAATGTCATGCTCCTCAGCCTCCTCCTCCTCCTGCGCATCCTGATCCACTTTACCCTCCACACCAGTCCCAAGCTGGAAGTGTCGCGGGCGGAGGAGGGGACGGTGCGCTCTCCCACTGCTCGGGTCCGGCTGACGCTGCTCTACGGCTGCTGCTGCTCGTTGGCTCGAGCGATGGCCGGATCCCGGGGACTCGAGCGGCGCTACTCGCCCGTGAGTGAAAAGGGGTGGTTTGGGTTTTGGGGATATTGTCCGTGATGCCACCCACGGTTGTGGTGATTGTGTGGACACCACCGCTGCTCTGGACGGGGATCCCGGGAGCCTGTGACAGGGAGCAGCTTTGTTGTTATTTCTCCCCTCCGTGGGTAGGGGGGTTGGTTGTCCCGGGGCCTGGTGATGGGGTAGACATGGATGACAGGCGGGTTGCGGGGCCTGATGAGGTGCAGGGTCGCAGGGGCAGCGCTGTGCCGCACGGCACGGAGGTACTCACTCAGCCCAATGATGATGACACAGTTCACGGTTAAACAAGTGGCTGGATGGACGGGTCACTCGGACGGCTGCGGTTGTTCCTCCCTGCAGGTTAGTGATGACTGTCTCTCCCTGCACCTAAGTTAAGTGTTGGTAGTGATGGTTTCCCAACGGTAACCCGCTCCCCGACCTGGATATGGGCCGGAGGAGCCCCTTTTGCCCACAGGCGCTGGCCCTGGGAGACGGTTGCCCTTGGCGGTGGCTGTGTCTTCCCTTCACGGTTGTACGGTTGCCTTCTATCTGGACTTGGCTGTTTGGAAACCCTGAGGTTCCCTTCACTAACGGATTTGGCAAATTCACGGCGACACCAAGCCTTGCCGGGATCCGAAAGTCCTCTGCCAATGGTGCTGGCTTCTCTTTGTATACCGGTCCGGTACGGCCGGGTCACCACCCGTCCACGGTCCTTACGGCAGACTCCAATCGGCCTCCACTGCAGACGGTCACCACATCCTGCCAACCTTGCTGTCCTGTCCGGGCCACACACCCGGACCAACTTCAGGCTCTTTGCTGTCACTTTTCTCCTCTCTACTACTTTCCTCCTTCCACTTCCTTAGCTTAACTCTCACTGCCTGTGTTTTCCCTCCTCCTCGGTGGGTGGAGACCAACCGCCTGGCTCCACACCCTGGTGTGGACAACAGCTCCTGGGGAAGGCAACAAGGATTTTGTGTTTTGACTATGATATGCCTGCAGGGAGTGTGGGGTGTTTAAGTGTTGTGCTCTGTGGCCCCTGGCTTGTCCAGGGCGACACAGAAGCACTGCAGCACTGCCTCGGCGAAGCGGCAACAGGCAGTGCTGAAGCTAATCTGCATAGGTGACAAACCCCACAATGCAGAAGAGGTGTGGACAGCTCTGAAACAGCAGGCAGATCACTGGCTCACAACTCTGAACCTAAAGCCAGGAAAGGTCGTGTGTGACAATGGCCGGAACCTGGTGGCGGCTTTGAGGCGAGGCCAGCTGACACATGTTCCATGCGTGGCCCATGTGCTCAACCTCGTGGTTCAGCGGTTTCTAAAGTCATACTCAGAGCTGTCTGATCTGCTGGTAAAAGTTCGCCGCCTGTCTGCACATTTTCGAAAGTCACCTACTGCTTCAGCCGGCCTTGCCGGCTTAAGACGCCGTTTGCATCTTCCGGCACACAGACTGGTGTGTGATGTCCCCACGCGTTGGAATTCAACTCTGCACAAGTTGGTCAGGATATGTGAGCAGAAGAGGGCAGTTGTTGAGTACCTGCATCACCTAAGCCGTCGGGAAATGGGTCAAACTCCACACATAACACCTGAGGAGTGGAGATGGATGTCCGACCTATGCACCATCCGCCAAAACTTTGAGGACTCCACCAAGATGGTGAGCGGCGATGACGACATTATTAGCGTCACCATACCGCTTCTCTGCCTTCTAAAATGGTCTCTGCTCAAAAAACAACCATGATGCATTGCAGGCGGAGCGCAATGAGTTTGAGCAAGAAACAGTAGTGGGTGTGGGTGATGATAACACACAGCCCAGCCTCGTCTCATCACAACGTGCAGTGGAGGACTATGACGAGGAGGAGGATGAAGACATGGAGCAACTCTCTGGCCAAATTGAGGATATGACATGCAGTCATATCCTCGGTTCAGCGTGGCTGGCCAGAGGACAGGGTAGATGATGAGGAGGAGGAGGAGGAGGACAGCATGTTCAGTCATCGTGTTGGTCAGGATACTGAAGTGATGGCTGTTAAGAGTCTGGCACACATGGCTGACTTTATGGTAAGCTGCCTGTCTCGTGACCCTCGCGTTAAGAACATCTTGGCCGACAATCATTATTACTGGTTGGTAACACTGTTAGACCCACGCTAAAAGGAGAACTTTATGTCTCTTATTCCCGAGGCGGAGAGGTCAGGCAAAATGCAGCAGTTCCAGAAGGCCATAGTCACGGAAGTAGGCAAAGCATTCCCCTCACAAAACGCTAGCGGCATAGGTCATGAATCAGTGGACAACCGAGGCGTACAGCCGAGAGAGGCACAAGTCCAATCCGCCAGAGGTAGGGGAACAGTCTTTAAGATGTGGGACAGTTTTCTCAGCCCCTCACGTACCACAGCCCCTGAGGTGCGGGGTAGTGCCACAAGAAATCCTAAGTTTGCCCAGATGCTGAAGGAGTACCTTGCAGATCGAACAACTGTACTCCGACATTCCTCTGTGCCTTACAATTATTGGGTATCCAAGCTGGACACGTGACATGAATTGGCTCTCTACGCCTTGGAAGTCCTGGCCTGCCCTGCTGCTAGCGTTTTGTCAGAGCGTGTTTTTAGTGCCGCAGGTGGAATCATTACAGATAAACGCACCCGCCTGTCAACTGAAAATGCTGACAGGCTGACTCTGATCAAGATGAACAAGGGTTGGATTGGGCCAGACTTCACCACACCACCATCAAATGAGAGCGGAATTTAAAGTTTGCCATGTACCTCCACTCACCCATGGGTACACACTTCTGGACTTTGGATAATCGCTGGACTGCTCCTCCTTCTCCTCAGGCGCCACCATGATGATGACCGTTACGAATTGCAATACTTAGGCCTTTGTTTCAGGTATACCCCCAGTGGTAAATTTTTTCACCCATTCTTTGCAGAATGGACATTACAACGACAGGAGACCCGCTCCTTTGCAATGGGAACAATGTTTTGAGGCCCTCATGCACGTCTCTACCCAGGGACAACGTGGAGCCTCTCAATTTTTGGCTGCCCTGCCTAAGGGCTATACTACAATAGACCCACTTCCTTCCAATGGGCACTTCAGGTTTACAGGCCCTCATGCACGTCTCTACCCAGGGACAACGTGGAGCCTCCCAATTTTTGGCTGCCCTGCCTAAGGGCTATAATACAATAGACCCACTTCCTTCCAATGGGCACTTCAGGTTTACAGGCCCTCATGCACGTCTCTATCCAGGGACAACGTGGAGCCTCCCAATTTTTGACTGCCCTGCCTAAGGGCTATACTACAATAGACCCACTTCCTTACAATGGGCACTTCATGTTTACAGGCCATCATGCACGTCTCTATCCAGGGACAATATGGAGCCTGACGCTGCCACCGACTGCCACACACATGCTGTTTTTAAATGCAAGCACGGACGCAATAAGAACCTAACTGGTTTTTAGGACCGACAATTACTGAGAAGTCTGACACTATCAGACACTGCTGACTGACGTGTATTATACACTAGACTTGTGCGTTATATAATAGTTTGTGCAAAACGCGCACCTGTACGCTGCCACCGACTGCCACACACGTGCTGTTTTTAAATGCAAGCACGGACGCAATAAGAACCTAACTGGTTTTTAGGAGCGACAATTACTGAGAAGTCTGACACTATCAGACACTGCTGACTGACGTGTATTATACACTAGACTTGTGCGTTATATAATAGTTTGTGCAAAACGCGCACCTGTACCCTGCCACCGACTGCCAAACACGTGCTGTTTTTAAATGCAACCACGGACGCAATAAGAACCTAACTGGTTTTTAGGAGCGACAATTACTGAGAAGTCTGACACTATCAGACACTGCTGACTGACGTGTATTATACACTAGACTTGTGCGTTATATAATAGTTTGTGCAAAACGCGCACCTGTACACTGCCACCGACTGCCACACACATGCTGTTTGTAAATGCAAGCACGGACGCAATAAGAACCTAACTGGTTTTTAGGAGCGACAATTACTGAGAAGTCTGACACTATCAGACACTGCTGACTGACGTGTATTATACACTAGACTTGTGCGTTATATAATAGTTTGTGCAAAACGCGCACCTGTACCCTGCCACCGACTGCCACACACGTGCTGTTTTTAAATGCAACCACGGACGCAATAAGAACCTAACTGGTTTTTAGGAGCGACAATTACTGAGAAGTCTGACACTATCAGACACTGCTGACTGACGTGTATTATACACTAGACTTGTGCGTTATATAATAGTTTGTGCAAAACGCGCACCTGTACGCTGCCACCGACTGCCACACACGTGCTGTTTTTAAATGCAAGCACGGACGCAATAAGAACCTAACTGGTTTTTAGGAGCGACAATTACTGAGAAGTCTGACACTATCAGACACTGCTGACTGACGTGTATTATACACTAGACTTGTGCGTTATATAATAGTTTGTGCAAAACGCGCACCTGTACCCTGCCACCGACTGCCACACACGTGCTGTTTTTAAATGCAACCACGGACGCAACAAGAACCTAACTGGTTTTTAGGAGCGACAATTACTGAGAAGTCTGACACTATCAGACACTGCTGACTGACGTGTATTATACACTAGACTTGTGCGTTATATAATAGTTTGTGCAAAACGCGCACCTGTACGCTGCCACCGACTGCCACACACGTGCTGTTTTTAAATGCAAGCACGGACGCAATAAGAACCTAACTGGTTTTTAGGAGCGACAATTACTGAGAAGTCTGACACTATCAGACACTGCTGACTGACGTGTATTATACACTAGACTTGTGCGTTATATAATAGTTTGTGCAAAACGCGCACCTGTACCCTGCCACCGACTGCTACACACGTGCTGTTTTTAAATGTAACCACGGACGCAATAAGAACCTAACTGGTTTTTAGGAGCGACAATTACTGAGAAGTCTGACACTATCAGACACTGCTGACTGACGTGTATTATACACTAGACTTGTGCGTTATATAATAGTTTGTGCAAAACGCGCACCTGTACGCTGCCACCGACTGCCACACACATGCTGTTTTTAAATGCAAGCACGGACGCAATAAGAACCTAACTGGTTTTTAGGAGCGACAATTACTGAGAAGTCTGACACTATCAGACACTGCTGACTGACGTGTATTATACACTAGACTTGTGCGTTATATAATAGTTTGTGCAAAACGCGCACCTGTACGCTGCCACCGACTGCCACACACGTGCTGTTTTTAAATGCAAGCACGGACGCAATAAGAACCTAACTGGTTTTTAGGAGCGACAATTACTGAGAAGTCTGACACTATCAGACACTGCTGAATGACGTGTATTATACACTAGACTTGTGCGTTATATAATAGTTTGTGCAAAACGCGCACCTGTACGCTGCCACCGACTGCCACACACGTGCTGTTTTTAAATGCAAGCACGGACGCAATAAGAACCTAACTGGTTTTTAGGAGCGACAATTACTGAGAAGTCTGACACTATCAGACACTGCTGACTGACGTGTATTATACACTAGACTTGTGCGTTATATAATAGTTTGTGCAAAACGCGCACCTGTACCCTGCCACCGACTGCCACACACGTGCTGTTTTTAAATGCAACCACGGACGCAATAAGAACCTAACTGGTTTTTAGGAGCGACAATTACTGAGAAGTCTGACACTATCAGACACTGCTGACTGACGTGTATTATACACTAGACTTGTGCGTTATATAATAGTTTGTGCAAAACGCGCACCTGTACGCTGCCACCGACTGCCACACACGTGCTGTTTTTAAATGCAAGCACGGACGCAATAAGAACCTAACTGGTTTTTAGTAGCGACAATTACTGAGAAGTCTGACACTATCAGACACTGCTGACTGACGTGTATTATACACTAGACTTGTGCGTTATATAATAGTTTGTGCAAAACGCGCACCTGTACCCTGCCACCGACTGCCACACATGTGCTGTTTTTAAATGCAACCACGGACGCAATAAGAACCTAACTGGTTTTTAGGAGCGACAATTACTGAGAAGTCTGACACTATCAGACACTGCTGACTGACGTGTATTATACACTAGACTTGTGCGTTATATAATAGTTTGTGCAAAACGCGCACCTGTCCCCTGCCACCGACTGCCACACACATGCTGTTTTTAAATGCAACCACGGACGCAATAAGAACCTAACTGGTTTTTAGGAGCGACAATTACTGAGAAGTCTGACACTATCAGACACTGCTGACTGACGTGTATTATACACTAGACTTGTGCGTTATATAATAGTTTGTGCAAAACGCGCACCTGTCCCCTGCCACCGACTGCCACACACGTGCTGTTTTTAAACGCAACCACGGACGCAATAAGAACCTAACTGGTTTTTAGGAGCGACAATTACTGAGAAGTCTGACACTATCAGACACTGCTGACTGACGTGTATTATACACTAGACTTGTGCGTTATATAATAGTTTGTGCAAAACGCGCACCTGTACGCTGCCACCGACTGCCACACACATGCTGTTTTTAAATGCAAGCACGGACGCAATAAGAACCTAACTGGTTTTTAGGAGCGACAATTACTGAGAAGTCTGACACTATCAGACACTGCTGACTGACGTGTATTATACACTAGACTTGTGCGTTATATAATAGTTTGTGCAAAACGCGCACCTGTACCCTGCCACCGACTGCCACACACGTGCTGTTTTTAAATGCAACCACGGACGCAATAAGAACCTAACTGGTTTTTAGGAGCGACAATTACTGAGAAGTCTGACACTATCAGACACTGCTGACTGACGTGTATTATACACTAGACTTGTGCGTTATATAATAGTTTGTGCAAAACGCGCACCTGTACGCTGCCACCGACTGCCACACACGTGCTGTTTTTAAATGCAAGCACGGACGCAATAAGAACCTAACTGGTTTTTAGGAGCGACAATTACTGAGAAGTCTGACACTATCAGACACTGCTGACTGACGTGTATTATACACTAGACTTGTGCGTTATGTAATAGTTTGTGCAAAACGCGCACCTGTACGCTGCCACCGACTGCCACACACGTGCTGTTTTTAAATGCAAGCACGGACGCAATAAGAACCTAACTGGTTTTTAGGAGCGACAATTACTGAGAAGTCTGACACTATCAGACACTGCTGACTGACGTGTATTATACACTAGACTTGTGCGTTATATAATAGTTTGTGCAAAACGCGCACCTGTTCCCTGCCACCGACTGCCAAACACGTGCTGTTTTTAAATGCAACCACGGACGCAATAAGAACCTAACTGGTTTTTAGGAGCGACAATTACTGAGAAGTCTGACACTATCAGACACTGCTGACTGACGTGTATTATACACTAGACTTGTGCGTTATATAATAGTTTGTGCAAAACGCGCACCTGTACGCTGCCACTGACTGCCACACACGTGCTGTTTTTAAATGCAAGCACGGACGCAATAAGAACCTAACTGGTTTTTAGGAGCGACAATTACTGAGAAGTCTGACACTATCAGACACTGCTGACTGACGTGTATTATACACTAGACTTGTGCGTTATATAATAGTTTGTGCAAAACGCGCACCTGTACCCTGCCACCGACTGCCACACACGTGCTGTTTTTAAATGCAAGCACGGACGCAATAGAACCTAACTGGTTTTTAGGAGCGACAATTACTGAGAAGTCTGACACTATCAGACACTGCTGACTGACGTGTATTATACACTAGACTTGTGCGTTATATAATAGTTTGTGCAAAACGCGCACCTGTACGCTGCCACTGACTGCCACACACGTGCTGTTTTTAAATGCAAGCACGGACGCAATAAGAACCTAACTGGTTTTTAGGAGCGACAATTACTGAGAAGTCTGACACTATCAGGACTGTTTTACACTGTGTACACCAGCCCCAGATATGATGAAGGCTGGTATACGGTCACCACTACCCTGCCTGCCTGCCTGTATACTGCTACAATAGTCCTGACAAGGACTCTTCTGGTCACTAGCCTGTATTCCGACCTGGCTATACCCTGCCTGTATATAGCAACAATAGTCCTGAGAAGGACTCTGCTACTGTACTCCGACCTGGCTATACCCTGCCTGCCTGTATACAACTAGAATAGTCCTGAGAAGGACTTCTGGTCACACTGTTTGCAGCCCTGCTCCGGAACTAACTATAAAGGGCCGCAAAGCTTTCCCTGAATCAGCGACACTCTCCCTGCACTGACTGTCTGGATAGTTGTGAGCAGAGCACAGCGCGCCGGCCGATATAAAGGCTCGGTCACGCTGTGCAGGCCGGCCAATCACTGCAATTCCACAACTAACAGGGCTGTGGCATTGCAGTGGTCTGCCAGCCAATCCCTGCATGAGGGCTGGCTCTCAAAAGAGCGCCAACATGCAGAAATGAGGACCACGAGTACAGCACGAGTATCGCGAAATTACTCGGTCCCCGCCGAGCAGCCCGAGTACAGCGATACTCGTGCGAGTACCGAGTAGTGACAAGCATGCTCGCTCATCACTAGATGGCACTAACTGGCAGCTCTGTTTGCTATTAAAATGGCTTTGCAAAAAAGGGCAGGGAGTAGAATGCAGAGGTGGTGGGCTTGCTTGGCACAAGTGGGACACTAATGGAGTACAGCAGCCACTTTTTGGATGGCACTAACTGGCAGAACTCTTTGCTATTAAAATGGCTTTGCAAAAATGTGCAGGAGGGTAGAATGCAGAGGTGGTGGGACTTGCTAGGCACAAGTGGGACACTAATGGAGTACAGCAGCCACTTTTTGGATGGCCCTAACTGGCCACACTGTTTGCTATTAAAATGGCTTTGTAAAAAAGGGCAGGAGGGTAGAATGCAGAGGTGGTGGGACTTGCTTGGCACAAGTGGGACACTAATGGAGTACAGCAGCCACTTTTTGGATGGCACTAACTGGCAGCACTGTTTGCTATTAAAATGGCTTTGCAAAAAAGGGCAGGAGGGTAGAATACAGAGGTGGTGAGACTTGCTTGGCACAAGTGGGACACTAATGGAGTACAGCAGCCACTTTTTGGATGGCACTAACTGGCAGCACTCTTTGCCATTAAAATGAATGGCTTTGCAAAAAAGGGCAGGAGGGTAGAATGCAAAGGTGGTGGGACTTGCTTGGCACAAGTGGGACACAAATGGAGTACAGCAGCCACTTTTTGGATGGCACTAACTGGCAGCACTGTTTGCTATTAAAATGGCTTTGCAAAAAAGGGCAGGAGGGTAGAATGCAGAGGTGGGGGGACTTGCTTTGCACAAGTGGGACACTAATGGAGTACAGCAGCCACTTTTTGGATGGCACTAACTGGCAGCTCTGTTTGCTATTAAAATGGCTTTGCAAAAAAGGGCAGGGAGTAGAATGCAGAGGTGGTGGGACTTACTTGGCACAAGTGGGACACTAATGGAGTACAGCAGCCACTTTTTGGATGGCAATAACTGGCAGCACTGTTTGCTATTAAAATGGCTTTGCAAAAAAACGGCAGGAGGGTACAATGCAGAGGTGGTGGGATTTGCTTGGCACAAGTGGGACAATAATGGCGTTCAGTAGCCACTTTTTGGATTGCACTAACTGGCAGCACTATTTGCTATTAAAATGGCTTTGCAAAAAAGGGTAGGAGCGTACAATGCAGAGGTGCTGGGACTTGCTTGGCACAAGTGGGACAGTAATGGAGTACAGCAGCCACTTTTTGGATGGCAATAACTGGCAGCACTCTTTGCTATTAAAATGGCTTTGCAAAAATGTGCAAGAGGATAGAATGCAGAGGTGGTGGGACTTGCTTGGCACTAGTGGGACACTAATGGATTACAGCAGCCACTTTTTGGGTGGCACTAACTGGCAGCACTCTTTGCCATTAAAATGAATGGCTTTGCAAAAAAGGGCAGGAGGGTAGAATGCAAAGGTGGTGGGACTTTCTTGGCACAAGTGGGACACAAATGGAGTACAGCAGCCACTTTTTGGATGGTTCTAACTGGCAGCACTGTTTGCTATTAAAATGGCTTTGCAAAAAAGGGCAGGAGGGTAGAATGCAGAGGTGGTGGGACTTGCTTGGCACAAGTGGGACACTAATGGAGTACAGCAGCCACTTTTTGGATGGCACTAACTGGCAGCACTGTTTGCTATTAAAATGGCTTTGCAAAAAAGGGCAGGAGGGTAGAATGCAGAGGTGTTCGGACTTGCTTGGCACAAGTGGGACACTAATGGAGTACAGCAGCCACTTTTTGGATGGCACTAACTGGCAGCACTGTTTGCTATTAAAATGGCTTTGCAAAAAAGGGCAGGAGGGTAGAATGCAGAGGTGGGGGGACTTGCTTTGCACAAGTGGGACACTAATGGAGTACAGCAGCCACTTTTTGGATGGCACTAACTGGCAGTTCTGTTTGGTATTAAAATGGCTTTGCAAAAAAGGGCAGGAGGGTAGAATGCAGAGGTGGTGGGACTTGCTTGGCACAAGTGGGACACTAATGGAGTACAGCAGCCACATTTTGGATGGCACTAACTGGCAGCACTGTTTGCTATTAAAATGGCTTTGCAAAAAAAGGGCAGGAGGGTACAATGCAGAGGTGGTGGGATTTGCTTGGCACAAGTGGGACAATAATGGCGTTCAGTAGCCACTTTTTGGATTGCACTAACTGGCAGCACTATTTGCTATTAAAATGGCTTTGCAAAAAAGGGTAGGAGTGTACAATGCAGAGGTGCTGGGACTTGCTTGGCACAAGTGGGACAGTAATGGAGTACAGCAGCCACTTTTTGGATGGCAATAACTGGCAGCACTCTTTGCTATTAAAATGGCTTTGCAAAAATGTGCAAGAGGATAGAATGCAGAGGTGGTGGGACTTGCTTGGCACAAGTGGGACACTAATGGATTACAGCAGCCACTTTTTGGATGGCACTAACTGGCAGCACTCTTTGCTATTAAAATTAGAAATGAGTGTGGTTCGAGGTTCTTCAGTTCACGGCTCGAGTGATTTTGGGGGCTGTTCTAGATCAAACTAGAACTCAAGCTTTTTTGCTAAAGCTCGATAGTTCTAGATACGTTCGAGAACGGTTCTAGCAGCCAAAAAAACAGCTAATTCCTAGCTGGCTTTCCGCTGTAATAGTGTAAAGGCCCCGTCACACTAAGCAACATCGCTAGCAACATCGTTGCTAACGAACAACTTTTGTGACGTAGCAGCGATGTTGCTAGTGATGTCGCTGTGTGTGACATCCAGCAACAACCTGGCCCCTGCTGTGAGGTCGTTGGTTGTTGCTGAATGTCCTGGGCCATTTTTTAGTTGTTGCTGTCCCGCTGTGAAGTACAGATCGCTGTGTGTGACAGCGACAGAGCAACAACTATAAATGTGCAGGTAGCAGGAGCCGGCTTCTGCGGAGGCTGGTAACCACAGTAAACATCGGGTAACCAAGAAGCCCTGTCCTTGGTTACCCGATATTTACCTTTGTTACCAGCCTCCGCCGCTCTCACTGTCAGTGCCGGCTCCTGCTCTGTGCACATGTAGCTGCAGGACACATCGGGTTAATTAACCCGATGTGTGCTGTAGCTAGGAGAGCAAGGAGCCAGCGCTAAGCATTGTGCGCTGCTCCCTGCTCTGTGCACATTTAGCTGCAGTACACATCGGGTTGTGCGCTGCTCCCTGCTCTCTGCACGTGTAGCTGCGTGTGTGACGCCCTGGGCAAGCCAGGGGTCACAGGTCATTACACCACCTCACCCTACACCCCAGTTCGGAACACCCAAGCTACCAAAATCCTTGTTGCCTTCCTCCAGAGGCTGATGTTCACACCAGGGGGTGGGCCAGGCGGTTGGCTCCACCCACCGAGGAGTTCACAGCTCTGGAGGCGGGAAGAACCAGGCAGTTCAGTTTAGGAGGTGAAGGAGTAAACAAGTAGTCAAGTGAAAGTAGAAGGAAGTGAAGTGGTAGAGGAGCAAAGGAGAAAACTGGAGTAAAGGAGTAAAAGTGACAGTAAGAAAGCCTGAAGCTGGTCCGGGTGTGTGCCCCGTACTGAGACAGCAAGGTCAGCAGACGGCGGTGATTGTCTGGAGGGGTGATTGCTCGGAGGTTCCTGGAAGGACCGTGGATGGGTGGTGACCCGGCGGTCTGGAGCAGTGTACAAAGAACAGTCAGCACCAGGGCAGGGGCCTCTCGGACCCCGGCAAGGCTAGGAGTCGCCATAATTTTCCAAATCCGTCAGTGAAGGGGACGACTGTCTCCCAACAACCAAGTCCCGATTGAAGGCAACAGCCAAACCATTAAAGCAGAGACACCGCCACCGCCAGGGCACCAGTTTCTGAGGGCCAGCGCCTGCGGGCAAAGAGTAGAGCTCCTCCGGTCCAGCTTGAAGCCGGGGAGCGGGTTACCGGTGGGAACCCATCGCAATCATCAACAACATAGGTGCAGGACAGAGGGACCGTCACCGTCACCTTCTGGGGAAAGCAAGTGCAGCCGTCAGTGGGAACCGTCTTTCCAGCCGTGTGTTTTACCGAGAACTGTGTCATCGTCTCAGGCTGAGTGAGTACAACAGTGCCGCAAGGCACAGCGCTGCCCCCGCGTCCCTGCGCCCACCAAACCCTGCATCTCCCACCTCATCACTGGGCCCCGGGATCACCAACCCCTACCCACGGAGGGGCAACACAACAACTTGCTGCTTCACACCATCACTCCCGGGACCCCCACACCGAGCAGCGGTGGTGCTAACAAATCACCACAACCGTGGGTGGCGTCACGGACAATAGACTATATCCCAAAACCCAATCCCCTTTCACTCACGGGCGAGGAGCGCCGCTCGAGAACCCCCGGGATCCGGCCCACCGCTCGAGTCACCACTGAGCAGCAGCAGCCGGACCCGAGCAGAGGGGTGAGCGCAGTGCTGACAATCTCCTCCCCGCCCGCGACAACTTGGCGTCACGAACAGGATCTTACCGCTCTGCCGTTGGGTAGAGGTGCGCCTTGTGACCGCCGGAGGTATCCGGCTGAAAAATTTCAGAAGTCGCCATCTTTGGCGAGAAAAGTTCCCGCTCGAGCGTCTTCTCGAGTAGCAGAGGCACGAAGGCCAAAACCCCGCCCCAATAGAGGAGGGGCGGAAAGAAGCTAAGGGGGACGCGATGGCGGCTGACCGCATGTGAGTGTGGCGGTGCAAACAGAGACGCTGAGACCCCGTGGTCCGCCGACCCTAGCAAGGAATGTCCGCCCCACCTAGTTATGCGGAGGCTACCGAGCTGGTGCCCGGAACAGCGGCATGGCTGAGGGCCCGGACGGCGGGGATCTGCCGTCAGTACCGGAGCCAGATCTGCAGACTGATGGAGCAGTGGACTGCAGAGGTGGAGGCGATAGCTGCTGTTGCGCGAGTGTATGGAGTGGAGGCCATGATGGAGGAGCTGGTGAGTGACTCACGTCCCTGTGTCCCCGAGGGACCGGCCGCTGCGGCTGAGTGACCCGGTCTGCCCCTGGCCCCCATGCCGCCTCCCTTCTTCGTACCCGTGCATCGCGCTACGTATGACCCGTCCAGTGTGCACCCCTCCGTGACGGTGGCTGAAAGAGTGGCGAGCCTGGAGGCTGCGGCAGCTGGCAACAACCCGCCTGGCGCGGGGGCAGAAGATAGCGACTCCGGGCCTGACACTGAGCCTGTGTCGGAGGAAGAGGAAGGGGTCGTTGCCCCGCCTGGCATGGAGGCCACATATGTCCCCCGAACTGGAAACAACGGGTATCGGGCGGCCCTTCCACGCCGTGCTTGCTATGCACTAGAGGGGCTGGTGCCCGTGTTCTTCCACCCCGAGCCGGGTGAGGAGGACGAAAATGCCCAGTAGTGTCAGCGGATGCCCGCAGCAGCAGTCCCCGTTGGGACCACCACTGAGTTTATGTTTGAAAGTTTGAAAAATGATGAAAAATGATGATAACCGGAAAGTAACCTGATTGTCTGCTTGATTTGGAAAACCGGCCGTTGCCGGCACCGTTGTCCCCGTGGGGACCGTTTAAAAAGTTTGCATAAGGAACTCCTTATGGACAAGCCCGTGAACTTGCAGGGCAACCACAAACGTTAGTGGCATGTAAAGAAGTTGTTTACCGTTACCGTTTTCCGCATTGCCGCCTCCGGAGAGGCAGGTTGGAGGGAGGGCCCGCAGTAGAGCCGGCTGGGGCCCAGCCACCATAGAAACCGGTGGCTACCCTCTGGAGGGGAAGAACAGATCCCGCTCGGGTAACTTGTGCTGGACTGTGGGTCAAGGGGTGCTGCCTGGGCTTTAGGGGCAGCATCAGGGCCAGGTTGCTTGGGTGGGAGAGAGCGGAAACCGCAACCGTAAACCGATTTGCAACGTTTAAGTAAAGTGCCTCCCGTTATGGGAAGAAGTAATAAAAATGTATATATGTTACTGTTTTACAATGTTATATATTTTTCAGAAAAATAAAACCGGTGTTGGACGGGCAGCCCGCGGACGGTCTGCATTTTGCTAAGGGGCAATGTGATGCCCTGGGCAAGCCAGGGGTCACAGGTCATTACACCACCACACCCTACACCCCAGTTAGGAACACCCAAGCTACCAAAATCCTTGATGCCTTCCTCCAGAGGCTGATGTTCACACCAGGGGGTGGGCCAGGCGGTTGGCTCCGCCCACCGAGGAGTTCACAGCTCTGGAGGCGGGAAGAACCAGGCAGTTCAGTTTAGGAGGTGAAGGAGTAAACAAGTAGTCAAGTGAAAGTAGAAGGAAGTGAAGTGGTAGAGGAGCAAAGGAGAAAACTGGAGTAAAGGAGTAAAAGTGACAGTAAGAAAGCCTGAAGCTGGTCCGGGTGTGTGCCCCGGACTGAGACAGCAAGGTCAGCAGACGGCGGTGACTGTCTGGAGGGGTGATTGCTCGGAGGTTCCTGGAAGGACCGCGGACGGGTGGTGACCTGGCGGTCTGGAGCAGTGTACAAAGAACAGTCAGCACCAGGGCAGGGGCCTCTCGGACCCCGGCAAGGCTAGGAGTCGCCATAATTTGCCAAATCCGTCAGTGAAGGGGACGACTGTCTCAAAACAACCAAGTCCCGATTGAAGGCAACAGCCCAATCATTAAAGCAGAGACACCGCCACCGCCAGGGCACCAGTTTCTGAGGGCCAGCGCCTGCGGGCAAAAAGTAGAGCGCCTCCGGTCCAGCTTGAAGCCGGGGAGCGGGTTACCGGTGGGAACCCATCGCAACCATCAACAACATAGGTGCAGGACAGAGGGACCGTCACCGTCACCTTCTGGGGAAAGCAAGTGCAGCCGTCCGTGGGAACTGTCTTTCCAGCCGTGTGTTTTACCGAGAACTGTGTCATCGTCTCAGGCTGAGTGAGTACCACAGTGCCGCAAGGCACAGCGCTGCCCCCGCGTCCCTGCGCCCACCAAGCCCTGCATCTCCCACCTCATCACTGGGCCCCGGGATCACCAACCCCTACCCACGGAGGGGCAACACAACAACTTGCTGCTTCACACCATCACTCCCGGGACCCCCACACCGAGCAGCGGTGGTGCTAACAAATCACCACAACCGTGGGTGGCGTCACGGACAATAGACTATATTCCAAAACCCAATCCCCTTTCAATCACGTGCGAGGAGCGCCGCTCGAGAACCCCCGGGATCCGGCCCACGCTCCAGCCACCACTGAGCAGCAGCAGCCGGACCCGAGCAGAGGGGTGAGCGCAGTGCTGACACCCTCCTCCCCGCCCGCGACACGTGCGCTGGTAACCAAGGTAAATATCGGGTTGGTTACCCGATATTTACCTTAGTTACCAAGCGCAGCATCTTCCACGCGGCGCTGGGGGCTGGTCACTGGTTGCTGGTGAGCTCACCAGCAACTCGTGTAGCCACGCTCCAGCGATCCCTGCCAGGTCAGGTTGCTGGTGGGATCGCTGGAGCGTCGCAGTGTGACATCTCACCAGCAACCTCCTAGCAACTTACCAGCGATCCCTATCGTTGTTGGGATGGCTGGTAAGTTGCTTAGTGTGACTGGACCTTAAGTCACTCTGTGACTCACACTATTATGACATTTCAGTGTATAGTGTGCGGGAACTGCTGTATGTATAATGGCGATCACCATTTTTTTTTTTTTTTTCCTTGTCTTCCTTCCCTAAGCGCGCGCGTGCAGTGGGGCGGGCCAGCATGTTAGCGAATCCCAGATACACACACAGCTAAGTGGACTTTTAGCCAGACAAGCAACGGCATGTGTGATAGGATGTCCATGTCACATGTCCCTGCATTATAAAACCGGACATTTTCCTCCAGCACGCCATTATCTGCCTTCTGCGTCCTTGGTGTCAGACATCACTGGCGCAGCTCCTATCGCCGATACTGCTGTATTTGCTCCATACACAACGATGGACAGCTTAGGGATAGCACTTTCTATCAGTCCTTTTAAGGGCACATACCGGCAGGGTCAGAGCCATAGGTAACAGGTCCGTGAAAACAGAGTTTAACAGCTACACAAGATGACAGAGTCTGTGTAGCTAAGGTCAGGGATTTCCTCGCTGCATTTCCCCATTAGGAGGGATAGAAAGGCAGGCTTCCTTTCCTCTACCCAGAGACCCACAACCCTGCCACTGTACCCTCCTGCCCTTTGCACACTCCGACTCATTGTTACTAAGCCATTATACTAGCAAACACTGAGTGAACCTAGTGGCATCCTAATTGTGGCTATTGGACTTCTGTATAGTCACACTAGTGCAAAGATATTTGCAGCACGTCTGCCTGCATTGCACACTCAAACTCATTGTTACTAAGCCATTATACTGGCAAACACTGAGTGAACTTAGTGGCATCCTAAACGTGGCTATTGGACTTCTGTATAGTCCCACTAGTGCAAAGATATTTGCAGCACGTCTGCCTGCATTGCACACTCAAACTCATTGTTACTAAGCCATTATACTAGCAAACACTGAGTGAACTTAGTGGCATCCTAAACGTGGCTATTGGACTTCTGTATAGTCCCACTAGTGCAAAGATATTTGCAGCACGTCTGCCTGCATTGCACACTCAAACTCATTGTTACTAAGCCATTATACTAGCAAACACTGAGTAAACTTAGTGGCATCCTAAACGTGGCTATTGGACTTCTGTATAGTCCCACTAGTGCAAAGATATTTGCAGCACGTCTGCCTGCATTGCACACTCAGACTCATTGTTACTAAGCCATTATACTAGCAAACACTGAGTAAACTTAGTGGCATACAAAAAGTGGCTGTTGTACTCCATTTGTGCCCCACAGGTGCCAAGCTATTTACAGCACCTCTGCATGACACCCTCCTGCTCTGTTTTTAAAAGCTATAATAATAGCAAAAACTGCTGCAACTTAGTGGCATACAAGAAGTGGCTTTTGTACTCCATTTGTGCCCTACAGGTGCCAAGCTATTTACAGCACCTCTGCATGACACCCTCCTGCTCTGTTTTTAAAAGCTATAATAATAGCAAAAACTGCTGCAACTTAGTGGCATATAAAAAGTGGCTGTTGTACTCCATTTGTGCCCCACAGGTGCCAAGCTATTTACAGCACCTCTGCATGACACCCTCCTGCTCTGTTTTTAAAAGCTATAATAATAGCAAAAACTGCTGCAACTTAGTGGCATACAAAAAGTGGCTGTTGGACTCCATTTGTGCCCCACAGGTGCCAAGCTATTTACAGCACCTCTGCATGACACCCTCCTGCTCTGTTTTTAAAAGCTATAATAATAGCAAAAACTGCTGCAACTTAGTGGCATACAAAAAGTGGCTGTTGTACTCCATTTGTGCCCCACAGGTGCCAAGCTATTTACAGCACCTCTGCATGACACCCTCCTGCTCTGTTTTTAAAAGCTATAATAATAGCAAAAACTGCTGCAACTTAGTGGCATACAAAAAGTGGCTGTTGTACTCCATTTGTGCCCCACAGGTGCCAAGCTATTTACAGCACCTCTGCATGACACCCTCCTGCTCTGTTTTTAAAAGCTATAATAATAGCAAAAACTGCTGCAACTTAGTGGCATACAAAAAGTGGCTGTTGTACTCCATTTGTGCCTCACAGGTGCCAAGCTATTTACAGCACCTCTGCATGACACCCTCCTGCTCTGTTTTTAAAAGCTATAATAATAGCAAAAACTGCTGCAACTTAGTGGCATACAAAAAGTGGCTGTTGTACTCCATTTGTGCCCCACAGGTGCCAAGCTATTTACAGCACCTCTGCATGACACCCTCCTGCTCTGTTTTTAAAAGCTATAATAATAGCAAAAACTGCTGCAACTTAGTGGCATACAAAAAGTGGCTGTTGTACTCCATTTGTGCCCCACAGGTGCCAAGCTATTTACAGCACCTCTGCATGACACCCTCCTGCTCTGTTTTTAAAAGCTATAATAATAGCAAAAACTGCTGCAACTTAGTGGCATACAAAAAGTGGCTGTTGGACTTCTGTATTGTCCCACTAGTGCAAAGATATTTGCAGCACCTCTGCCTGCATTGCACACTCAAACTCATTGTTACTTACTAAGACATTATAATACCAAAAATTGAGTAAACTTAGTGGCATACAAGAAGTGGCTGTTGTACTCCATTAGTGCCCCACTGGTGCAAATATATGTGCAGCACCTCTGCATGACACCCTCCTGCTCTGTTTTTAAAAGCTATAATAATAGCAAAAACTGCTGCAACTTAGTGGCATACAAAAAGTGGCTGTTGTACTCCATTTGTGCCCCACCGGTCCCAAGCTATTTACAGCACCTCTGCATGACACCCTCCTGCTCTGTTTTTAAAAGCTATAATAATAGCTAAAACTGCTGCAACTTAGTGGCATACAAAAAGTGGCTGTTGGACTTCTGTATTGTCCCACTAGTGCAAAGATATTTGCAGCACCTCTGCCTGCATTGCACACTCAAACTCATTGTTACTTACTAAGACATTATAATACCAAAAATTGAGTAAACTTAGTGGCATACAAGAAGTGGCTGTTGTACTCCATTAGTGCCCCACTGGTGCAAATCTATGTGCAGCACCTCTGCATGACACCCTCCTGCTCTGTTTTTAAAAGCTATAATAATAGCAAAAACTGCTGCAACTTAGTGGCATACAAAAAGTGGCTGTTGGACTTTGTATTGTCCCACTAGTGCAAAGATATTTGCAGCACCTCTGCCTGCATTGCACACTCAAACTCATTGTTACTTACTAATACATTATAATACCAAAAATTGAGAAAACTTAGTGGCATACAAGAAGTGGCTGTTGTACTCCATTAGTGCCCCACTGGTGCAAATCTATGTGCAGCACCTCTGCATGACACCCTCCTGCTCTGTTTTTAAAAGCTATAATAATAGCAAAAACTGCTGCAACTTAGTGGCATACAAAAAGTGGCTGTTGTACTCCATTTGTGCCCCACCTCATTATTGATGGTCAGACGATAACTGGTGAGGTATTTGTGTCGTGGCAGCCATGAGGTCATTATTGAAGTTTCGGTTCCAAATAGTTATGCCACTCATGACGTGTCACTCTGCTTTTGTCTCCAGGAGGTGCATTGTGGTCCACCCTGGTTTGGGGCGGACCAAGGTTATAAAACGGGCTGGAGCCAACAGCACCTCTGCATGACACCCTCCTGCCCTGTTTTTAATAAGCTATAATGATAGCAAAAAATACTGCCATTTAGTGGCACCATAGAACTGGCTGTTGTATTTCATTATTGTCCCACTGGTGCCAAGCTATTTCTAGCACCTGTGCAGGACACCCTCCTGCTCTGTTTTTAATAAGCTATAATGATAGCAAAAAATACTGCCATTTAGTGGCATCATAGAACTGCCTGTTGGACTTCCATTAGTGTCCCACTGGTGCAAATCTATTTGCAGCACCTCTGCATGACACCCTCATGCACATTTTGCTACGCTAATTTTATAGCAAACTCAGGGAATTCATTGCTGCATTTGATAATTCGGAGGGATAGAAAGTGATGCTTCCTTTAGCTTTTCCTTCTGTTCATAGAAAGCATCTCCAAGTCCACACCCGAAGAGCAATTTCTCCTCCACGTCTAAGTGTGGAGAGGCAGCTAGTGCGCATGCGTGTGCCGATTTACCCCAGCCGCAGCCTAACTACAGTGTTTCGCCTAGTGAGTATGCTCAGCCTGACTGTGCCATTCCTGAGGCTAACTCTTCATTTCGGGATACAGCGCATGCTCCCACACTTAGTGCGAAAAGCCTCTTTGCACAGGTACTTGCATTTCGTGCCGGGTCTAAGTCCTGTTTTGTGCCTAGACACCATGCTAAAGCTGATAGTCTTTTTTCAGAGACTGTATTTCATGCAACTGAGCATGCTCAGGCACTTACTGCATCAGAGAGTAGGTCCGGTAATGAACTCTTTGGCCCTGCCCCTGATGTGGGGGGGCCCATATAGACCACAGGGCATCAGGTGTCCTGACGATGTGGCTAGCCCACTCCCAAATGGCTTGCAGAGGCCCGCCCCTATGACTTGTCACCTCATTATTGATGGTCAGACGATAACTGGTGAGGTGTTTGTGTCGTGGCAGCCATGAGGTCATTATTGAAGTTTCGGTTCCAAATAGGACGCTAGTTATGCCACTCATGACGTGTCACTCTGCTTTTGTCTCCAGGAGGTGCATTGTGGTCCACCCTGGTTTGGGGTGGACCAAGGTTATAAAACGGGCTGGAGCCAACAAGGAGGTGCACAGTCTTCTATTATGCTCCGAAAGAGCACACCTCCATGTGTTGAACCCATTGCGGCTTTTGGCCAGAGGTAGGCAGGGATAGGTCATCGATGCAGGCCGCCACCACAGTTGGTAACGCAGAACGGTTAAGACCAGCTCCTGTCCTACAAGTCCTGCTTGTGCAGCCCAGTGGCATTAACAGGCCTGCTGCTGCTGATGCGCCTGCTGTCCACAGGTGTGGCCCCAATGCACACGGTCAGCGTACTCAATGGCCCCTGTGATGTTAACAGGGAGTTCCTGGGCTGGGTGGGCGTGTGGACCCTGTGACTCTAACAAGGCTCCCACTCTCAAGATCCGAGTGGCGTCTAACTCGGTTCAGGCAACTATTAGTTTCATAGCCACACAGCTCTGTATCCTCCACCTAACCTTCCAGTTGCCAACCTCTCCTTTTCCATCTGGGAGCACGGTGGACATTGACTGCTGATGGGGATATATACCTTTCTCTTTCTTTTTTTTCGTTATATAGCGGTAACATAGTATATACCACTTTATCCAAATCTGCCAGTCCCACCGTAACAGATGGTGTTTCTTCATCAAATGTTACTTTTGCTTAACCACCAAACCCACGGACAAAAACTTTTTTCCCCTTTCCAACACACCTGTTCCCCTTTCCACCAGCATCTGTCCTTTTTCAACTCATTTGGTATATGACCAAAAGTGCAACTCTGCAGGGACACCGTACTCAATGCCGTCTCAGCACAGCAGCCAGCCCTCTGTCCCTCAGATGTGGACAAGTAAAAGACCATTTCCTCCTATCCATGACAAAGCATTGAGATTCAATCTGTGCAGCACTGGTGTTTACTGATAAAGGAAGATCTAAGAATCCGTACCACCTTCTGCAGATACTACTGTATACGTGCGTCCCTTTCTATGGCAGGAATTATTTCGCCAAATTTGGTCTTGTACCGAGGATCTAACAGTGTGGCAACCCAGTAGTTAGCATTACTTCGAATTCGTACAATCCGAGGGTCATGTTGTAGGTAGTGCAGCAAGAAGGCGCTCATATGTCTTGTGCATCCAGGAGGACCAAATCCTTGGTTTGTTGGTGGCAGAGAGGTGAGAATCGTGCCTCCTTCCTCTGCCCTCTCCCCCCAACCTCGCACAACCGAAATGTGAGCAAGCTCTCACTCATCTGCTGAGTCTTCCATGCCCATCGCAAGTTCGTCCTCCATTTCTTCATGGGCTCCTGCACCTTCCTCAACAATTTTTGCTGATACTATGCGCCCTTTTTAATCCCTATCCCCCACCATGACTGCCGCCTAGGTGCCGCTCACCGTATGGACCTTGTACATCTTATTATCCCTTCTGCATATGACTCCTCCTGTACTTCCTCCCCTTCCTCTTGGACCAACACCTGACTCCGAATAATGCTTACAGTGTGCTCCATCTTGTAGATGACCAGAATTGTCACGCTGAGAATGGCATCGCTAGTGCTAAACATCTTCGTCGACATTTGTAAACTGTGTAGAAGGGTGCATGGGTCCTTGATCTGACACCACTCCAGCAGCGTGATCTGCACCACCTCTGGATCAAGTCAGCCCAGGGTATACGTCATACCGTATTTCAGCAGGGCTCTGCGGTGCTGCCACAGACGCTGCAACATGTTCAGATTCCAATTCCTGCGTGTCGGAACATCGCATATCCGGCGTTTAACCGCCAGACCCTAAGACTTCAGGAGCGATGAAAGTTGTTGAGCTGCTGGGTGCGAAGGATGAAAGTGAGCACATAGCAGCGTGCCCGCTGCACAAGGCCATGTAGGCCGGGATGGTATTTTAAAAATTGCTGGAGAATCAGATTCAACACGTGAGCCATACAAGGCACGTGTGTCACATTGCCCTGCCGAAGGGCCGCAGACAGGTTTGCATCATTGCCGCACACGGCTGTTAAGTCACCGACGTAGTCCACTCAATCAATTTGTACTCCGGTCGCCAGGTGACAACGTGTTCCTTTCATGCATAGTGCTGATGATGGGAAAGGAGTCGATGCCTGCGGCGCAGGTGGACGCAGGTTATGGTCACCCACTGGGTTGCGTTACCTTGACAGATACTTACCACAGGCTGAATGTAGGTGGTGGGTATCTCACAGATGAAGTACCATCATTCAGCTACAACCAATGGGAAGACACCACACCCTTTTTTAGGCCCCTCCTGTCTGCAGACCACTGCCAGACAAAGCTATGAACCTCTTGTTACTGTTACCCCCAGTTCAGTTTTATGAGTTTGTGTGCTTGTTACCTGACTACTTTTCCTGCTTGCTGTTTATGTACCTCGTTGGCCGATCCGCATTTCACCTCTGCTTGTTTTCTGATTAAGTCCTGGCCATCCCATTCTGTTCCTCTTCCTCAATTAATGTTTTTGACCCTGCATGACTACTATTCTCTGGAACTGCAGCCTTCCACAGGTATTGATCAACTTGGGCCCTGTGTAATTCCAAATCACTGTATAGGGGTTAAAGGGTTTCAGGGTTCTGGGTGTCCAGCTTGGTGAGTGGCTTGCCTCTAGCCTATCCTTTACAGCCCATCTGAGTGTGTCGATCCAGGCAGGCGTTACACCGTTACACTGCAGAAGGCCATGTAGGCCGGTATAGTGTTTTAAAAATTGCTGGACAACCAGGTTCAACACGTGAGCCATACAAGGCAACCATTGATGAAACTCGGTCTCACTCTCCAGAGCTAACCGTCCACAATTCCTCAGCGGTGTCTCACATTTCCCCTACATTTCAAATTAAACATTTGACCGCCTGATGGCCTTGAGCTCTGCTGCCAGCATAGTAAGGAGGTGTGTGGGATTCCTTGGGCGCAGTTACAACGCGGGTGGCCTGACCACACAGGGTTTGGGCTGAGGTGGAGGACCCACACGAGGTTGAGGAGGCAGAAGCAGTGGAGGAACTTGTACATACAGATGAAGGATTGACACACAAGTCGTGTGGACGGCAAGACTTGTACAGCAAACCCTTCTCCATCTCTCACCATAGTTACCCAGTGCCCAGTCAGCAACATGTAACTCTCCTGTCCATGCTTACTGGTCCAAGTATCTGTGGTGAAATGCACCCTGTCACACACAGAGTTTCTCAAGGAATCGGTGAGGTTGTGTGCGACCTGCTGTGGTAGCGCGGGCACGCCTTTCTTGGAGAAGGAGTGACGACTGGCCATCGGCTCTTGGGGCACTGCAATGGGCATAAGGTCTCGAAAATCCTCGGTCTCAAAAGGGTGTAAAGGCAGCCTTTCTTTTGCCAACAAGTTGCAGATGATGAAACTCAACCTCTTAGGCATGTCATGCCCTTCGAAAATCATGTAAAACACAGCGAGGGAACTCCAAACACAGTCTCCCTCGTTGCCACTAATTGGGCCACACACACCCTACTTGACTGGCATCAGTTGACCCCCCTTTTGAAAAAGAAAAAGATGCTTTGCATGAAGCACTCTCAAAAATACGCATGCCTTTCATGTCCCCTCGATGACCCAGGGGCAGAAAAGTCCTCTGAGAGCCATGACTTGTTCATCTTGGTTCTTTTAGAAACACAGCGAGGGGACTCCAACCACAGTCTCCCTCATTGCCACTAATTGGGCCACACACACCCCACTTGACTGGCATCAGTTGACTCCCCTTTTGAAAACGAAAAAGATGCTTTGCATGAAGCACTCTCAAAAATACGCGTGCCTTTCCCGTCCCCTGGCTGACCCAGGGGAAGAAAAGTCCTCTGAGAGCCATGACTTGTTCATCTTGGTTCTTTAGAAACACAGCGAGGGGACTCCAACCACAGTCTCCCTCATTGCCACTAATTGGGCCACACACACCCCACTTGACTGGCATCAGTTGACCCCCCTTTTAAAAAAGAAAAAGATGCTTTGCATTAAGCACTCTCAAAAATACGCGTGCCTTTCCCGTCCCCTGGCTAACCCAGGGGAAGAAAAGTCCTCTGAGAGCCATGACTTGTTCATCTTGGTTCTTTTTTCAAAAGCAAGGGGACTCCAACCACAGTCTCCCTCGTTTCCACTAATTGGGTCACACACACCCCACTTGACTGGCATCAGTTGACCCCCCTTTTGAAAAAGAAAAAGATGCTTTGCATGAAGCACTCTCAAAAATACGCGTGCCTTTCCCGTCGCCTGGCTGACCCAGGGGAAGAAAAGTCCTCTGAGAGCCATGACTTGTTCATCTTGGTTCTTTTTTCAAAAGCGAGGGGACTCCAACCACAGTCTCCTTTGTTGCCACTAATTGGGCCACACACACCCCACTTGACTGGCATCACTTGATCCCCCTTTTCAAAATGAAACACATGCTTTGCATGAAGCACTCTCAAAAATACGCGTGTCTTTCGCCTCCCCTGGCTGACCCAGGGGAAGAAAAGTCCTCTGAGAGCCATGACTTGTTCATCTTGGTTCTTTTAGAAACACAGCGAGGGGACTCCAACCACAGTCTTCCTCGTTGCCACTAATTGGGCCACACACACCCAACTTGACTGGCATCACTTGACCCCCCTTTTCAAAATGAAAAATATGCTTTGCATGAAGCACTCTCAAAAAATACGCGTGCCTTTCGCCTCCCCTGGCTGACCCAGGGGAAGAAAAGTCCTCTGAGAGACATGTCCACATTGTCAGTGGACAGACACGTGTGCTTATCTGCCAGCAGACCCCCAGCAGCACTGAAGACAGGTTCCGAGAGAACGCTGGCTGCAGGATATGACAAGATCCCCAAGGTGTACGTGGCAAGCTCAGGCAATTTATCCAGATTGGAAGCCTAAAATGAGCAGGGCTCAAGTTGCACAATAATGGCATCGACGTTTCCTTGCATATACTCATATATCTGTGTGTCCTCCTCTTTTTCCTTGTCCAGCTCTTTTATTTTCGCATGAGTATATGTCCTTGTCACTTTCCCATGTGTTTGTGTTGTGTTGTGAGTTGTCACCTTTTGGACACCTTTGAGCGTGTTTTCTAGGTGTTTTTATGTGTTTGTGATTGCCTGCCATAGTTTCCAATGCAGTTCGAGTTCGGTTCGTCGAACGTTCGACGAACCGAACTCAAACGGGACCTCCGTTCGGCGAACCGACCTGGAGCCGAACCCCGACCGGTTCGGTCATCTCTAATTAAAATGGCTTTGCAAAAAAGGGCAGGAGGGTAGAATGCAGAGGTGGTGGGACTTGCTTGGCACAAGTGGGACACTAATGGTGTTAGCCTAATGCATATTGATCTGTATGTATTGCAACAACTATTGTTTGTTTAATATGATGTGATTTTATGTCTACATGCATATTGTTCAGATGTTATCAAAGTTTGAAAAAAAAAGGTCCTCCTTCACAGACAGGATGTTCCTCCTCCTTCTTCCTGTGTGTGTATTCTACTGTGGAGCTGAAAGCTGAAGGTCACAGCAGATTTTCTCTCTCCCTCTCCCAGAAACCAGACTGATCCTATTCTCATGTTGTAAGCTGGATATTCTTAATTCTCAATAAATGAATATTCTCTGTTGCTCGCTGTGGACATCACGCTGATTAACCTGCTGCTAACAGGTTATGGGCCCAGAGTCAAAGCAGTCCCAGACCTCTAGAGCAAAGAGATAGAAAGACAACAGCGAACTGAGAAGAAGTAAAGATGGCCACCAGCGGCAACTCAGCAAAGTTTACAGTGCCAAGCCTGAATAACCAGAACTACCAATCCTGGAAATTCAAGGTGAAGATGCTGCTGATAAGAGAAGGTACGTGGAAATACACTCAGGAGTCTAATCCTGACCCAGTACCACAGGACTGGCTAGAGATGGATCAGAAAGCACAGAGCACCATATCACTCAGCATAGAGGATGATCAGATTGTACATGTGTGCATGTGTGTAAGTGTGAATCTGCAAAGGAAATGTGGGAGTGTCGCGGGCGGGGAGGGGGCCGTCGCTGCTGCGCTCTCGCTGGCGCTCGGGTCCGGCGCTGCTGCAGCCTGCTGCTTGCTGCTCGCTGCTCGGTGGCTCGAGCGGTGGACCGGATCCGGGGACTCGAACGGCGCTCCTCGCCCGTGAGTGAAAGGGGGTAGTTTTTGGGATTGGGGAAGTCGGTTCGTGAAGCCACCCACGGTTTGTGGTGAGGTTGGGACACCACCGCTGCTCTGGTTGGGGATCCTGGGAGCGATGAGAGGGAGCAGCCCAGATGTTTCTCTCCCCTACGTGGGTAGGGTTTTTTTGGGTGGTCCCGGGGCCCAGTGAGGGTAACTGGAGAGTGGATGGCAGGGTTTGGTGAGGTGCAGGTTCGCGGGGGCAGCGCGCTGCCAGACGGCACTGTGGTACTCACTCAGCCAGTAACGTACACGGAGTCTCTGGTAAAACAAACGGCTGGATGGACGGGTTCCGCAGACGGCTGCGGTGGTCACTCCCGGTAGGTTGGCGGTGACTGCCTTTCCCTGCACCTGTAGTGTGTTTTCGGCCCCAATGGCTTCCCACCAGGAACCCGCTCCCCAGCGTGGATAGATGCCGAGGGAGCAACTCCAAGCCTGGTCGGGGTCCGTAGGCCCTGCCGAATGGTGCTGGCTTCTCTTCGCTCCCCGGTTCGGTACCGGCGGACCACCGCCCGTCCCCGGACCAAGAATTCCGCGTCGATCGGCCCCTCCTGCAGACGGTCACCACTGTCTGCCAACCTTGCTGTATGTGTTTGTAAAGGAATCCAGCTCACCACGTCTGACCTCAGACTCGGATCTGGCCCTGCCCTGGCTGCACAGCAATGAAAATGAAGAAAACGATCCAGCTGAGTGACCAGGTGATTTATTCAGTGCAGTTCAGACAAGGCATATGGTCGTGGTTAACGCGTTTCTGGCTGAACGCCCTTAATCATAACAACTAGTGAATGTTGCCAATGCCGCTATATACTCCCCTCTCCTTCTGGGGCAATTAAGCGGAAATGGGAACATATGTGCCAGCAAACAAAGCTGGATTAGATAGAAGTGAACAAGTGAAAAAATATGTAAAACAGGATGCTTTTGTTAGGACCACATATGAATGCTCTATTATTATTTTTATAACAGGTAACTCATGTGAAGATAATGCTGAGGAACAAATGAATGTATCATAAATTCATGCTATCCGTAATACGTACTTACAATAATAAAAAAAAAGGGAATCATATTTTTTATATATGACTCTTCTATTTATTTATTTATTTTTCTGTTATTTCTATTATTTTTTGTTGTATTTTTATGTTATTATTTTTTATAAAGGTGTATGAATGAAAATATAGAGCAATCATATGGAGTCTCACAAGTATAATATCAATATGATACAATATAAAATATGAAGGTGGAAAACATACACAAAATGAACAGTGAATAATGATAAAAAAAATTTCATGAAAAATTTCCATTAAGATTTTTCTTAAAAAACTGGAAGGCCACTAATTTATGTGAAAATTGATTAAAGTAATTCACATTTACCATATTTTTATGAATATAATAGAAAAATATGAAAAATTGTATACAAATTCGTCAAACATTGTGGCAAATGCCATTTCTTATATATATCACTTATAAATGGATAATTCAAATAGTCCATGATGATTGAAATAAAGCAGTTCATTTTGTTTAGAAAAAACAAGAGAAATTCTATTCTCTTGAATATTGGCCAATGTAGTTGCTTTTTTATACACTACTTTGTAGTTATGTAAAATTTTATTTAAAATGTCATCTTCTCTCAAAATAGAAATATTCTTATGAAACATGCATTTAATGATGTCAAATTGGTTACTATATTTCAGTACAAGGGTGAGTGAATTATTTTGTGATATATAGTTCTTAGTCCGCTTTCTAGATTTGTTTGATTTTTTTGGGTTATCATTTAGTTCTAATTCTGATGAATATGGATCATTATTAATAATTTTTTTGGCCCTAGTAATCATCCAATTGTTATATCCTCTGGCTTGTAAGCGAGTCTCAATGTTATTTAATTCTGCAGTATAAGAATTAGGGGTGTTACAATTGCAGTTTGCTCTGATAATCTCACCCAAGGGTATTGCTTTAATTGTATGTGCTGGGTGGTGACTGGTGGCATGTAAAATTGTGTTCCCTGCTATTTGTTTTCTGTACGTTTTTGTGGAAATTTTAGAGAACATTATCCCCTCTAGGGTCAAATCCAAAAACTGAGTAATGTTATGGCTGCGTTGAACTTTAAATTCAAGATAAAAGATGTTATTATTTAAATAAAAAATAAAATTTTGTACGGCAGATTCATAGCCTGTCCATATTACATAGTATACATAGTTACATAGTTACTGAGGTTGAAAAAAGACCTACGTCCATCTAGTTCAACCTTCCTCCACCAGTTCTACATTTGGTCACAAAGTCATTTATAACCAACAATTTTGTGTGTACTGAAGAAATCATCCAGCCCTTTTTTGAAAGCTGTTATAGTGTCTGCCATTACTACCTCTTGTGGTAGGGCATTCCACAGTCTGACTGCTCTAACTGTAAAGAACCCTTTCCTATTTAGCTGTCGGAATCGCTTTTCTTCCACTCGCAGTGAATGCCCCCTGGTCCTTAGTATTATCTTTGGAAGAAATAAGTCATGTGCCAGTCCTTTATATTGACCACACATGTATTTATACATATAAATGAGATCTCCTCTGAGACGTCTTTTTTCTAAGCTAAACATATCTAACTTTTTCAACCTGTCATCATATGGGAGGCCTTCCATTCCTTGTAGTAGTCTAGTTGCCTGCCTTTGAACTGACTCTAACTTCTGAATGTCCTTTTTAAAATGTGGAGCCCAAAACTGAATCCCATATTGCAGATGTGGCCTTACAAGTGATTTATAGAGGGGTAACAATACGTTGGGATCACGGGATCTAATCTCTCTTTTTATACACCCTAGAATCTTGTTTGCTTTTGCAGCTGCTGCTTGACATTGAGTGCTGCTGCTCAGCTTATTTGTAATGAGAATACCCAAGTCCTTCTCCTGTTCTGTAGTCCCGAGTTTACTTCCATTTAATGTATACGCAGTTATAGGATTCCTCCGTCCTAGGTGCATTACTTTACATTTATCAACATTAAATCTCATTTGCCAAGTATCTGCCTATTCTGACATCTTATCCAGATCTTTTTGTAATATTATACTATCAAGGTCAGTTTATAATATCCTACATAGTTTGGTGTCATCAGCAAAGACTGACACTTTACTATCAATCCCATCCACAAGGTCATTAATAAAGAGATTAAAAAGAATTGGTCCTAGCACAGATCCCTGCGGCACCCCACTGCTGACTATGGCCCATTTAGAGAATGTTCCATTTATGACTACTCTTTGTTTCCTATCTTTTAGCCAATTTCTTACCCAGTTGCATATAGTTTCCCCTAGTCCTTGCTTCTGGAGCTTTAGTATAAGGCTATTATATGGTACAGTATCAAATGCCTTTGCAAAGTCCAAATAAATCCCATCAGCTGCATTACCAATATCCAGGTTTGCACTTACCCCCTCATAGAACCCCAACAGGTTGGTTAGACACGATTTATCTTTCATGAATCCATGCTGTCTGTCAGTTATTATATTATTTTCTGCAACATATTTTTGCATGTCATCCCTTAAAATGCCCTCAAAAACTTTGCATACTACTGATGTCAGGCTTACTGGACGGTAGTTGCCTGGATGAATGCCATCTGGCCCTGGGGATTTGTCAATGTTTAATTTACTCAGACGTAGGCGTACTTCTTCTTGTGTTAAATTAATTGTATCGGGTGGTGAACTTTGATTTTTCACTTGTTGAATGATGCCTGGTGCAGTCAGTTCCTTGGTGAACACAGAAGTGAAATACCTATTTAATATCTCAGTCTTTTGTTTGTCCTCTATAACTAACTTGTTATTATATTTTAAGGGGCCAATACTATCCTTTGTTTTCCTTTTGGCATTAATGTATTTATAAAAGATTTTGGGATTTATTTTAATGTCATTGGCGATTTTTGTTTCAGTAGCTAGTTTTGCTTGTTTGATTTCTTTTTTGCATTGCCTATTGATATCTTTATACTCCTGAAATGCTATTTCTGTATTCTCAGCCTTCAAAATTTTAAACGCCCTTTGTTTTTGTTTTATTATACTTTGTACAGTCTTATTTATCCATAGTGGTTTCTTTTTATTCCGGGACATTTTATTACCAGAGGGTATAAGTTTTTTACAGGACTCTAGCAGTATATCCTTAAACTTTCCCCATTTATGTTCAGTATCCCCAGTTACCATGACTTTGTCCCAATCTACACATTTAAGCTCTTCCCTTAATTTGTTGAAATCAGCTTTCCTAAAATTCCAGGTTTTAGCATTTCCCCTTTGAAATGTTTTATTGAATATTACGTTGAAGCTTACCATATTATGATCGCTGGTGCCTAAGTGCTCCCGGACCTGTAGATCTGAAATTGTATCCGGTCTATTTGACAGGACCAAATCTAGCAAATTATCTCCCCTCGTCGGTTCATCTACCATCTGAGAGAGGTAATTGTCTTGAATGGTAGATAAGAATTTACAGCTTTTAGCACAACCAGAAGATTCTATGTCCCACTGTATGTCTGGATAGTTGAAATCCCCCATAATAAGAACCCGATTATTATTGTTAGCTGCCTTTTCAATTTGTTCCAGCATTTCACCCTCTATTTGTTCAGGTATGTTAGGAGGCTTATAGCAAACTCCAATTAGCATTTTTCCATTATTTCCCTCCCCATGTACATTTACCCATACTGACTCTACCTTGTTGCAGTTCCCCCCATTGTCATCATTCAACACAGGTTTTAGGTTAGATTTGATAAATATACACACCCCACCACCTTTTTTGTCTTTCCTGTCCCTCCTAAATGTACTATAACCCTGTATGTTTGTCACCCAGTCATGGCTTTCATCCAGCCAGGTTTCCGTAATGCCCACCACATCATAATCCATGGTTGACATAAGAGTCTCCAATTCATTTTGTTTGCAAGACTTCTTGCATTTGCCAGTAGACATTTAATCCTATTAACACCTTTATTACTCCTAGCCTCCCTACGTTCCTTGCATGTCCCATCCCCCCCCTAATCCTTCATTGACCATCTCACTGTCTCTATCTGCTCTATCTATCCCCTTTTTTGCTCCACTACCCTCCCTCCCCCCAGATCCTAGTTTAGGGGGAGGGAGGGTAGTGGAGCAAAAAAGGGGATAGATGGAGCAGTTAGAGACAGTGAGATGGTAGGGGTCAATGAAGGATGATTAACATATCGTCTATGAATCTGCCGTACCATACTATGTCTCTTAAAAAGGGGTTCTGTGAGTCATAGATGTACATTCCTTCCCACCAACTCATAGTCAAATTAGCCACAGAGGGTGAATATTTGGCCCCCATTGAGACTCCAGAACTCTGAACAAAATATTTACCATTAAAATAAAAATAATTGTTTAACATAAGAAATTGAACCACATTTATGATATAGTCGATAATATCCATAGTCATATCAGAATATGTGGTCAGATGATGTTTGAGTGCCGACAAAGCCACTGCCACAGGAATGGATTGATACAAAGACACTACATCTATAGTCAACCAAGTATATTGAGGGGACCAATGAATATGTTTCATGCTTTGTAAAACAGAAGAGGTGTCTTTAAGATAACCAGGAACCCTACGTACTAGGGGTTGTAATATTCTATCCAGCCATTCCCCCAATTGTTCACTGATAGAACCGATTCTAGATATGATCGGTCGCATAGGGGGGGGTGAAATCCCTTTATGAGTTTTGGGCAGTGCGTGCATAATTGGGGTTGTGGCTTCTGTTTCTTTAAGAAACTTCACCTCTCTGATATTAAAACAACCCAAGTGAAAACCTTCGTCTTTGAGCCTGTCAAAATGAATTTTCAATCTATTTGTGGGGTCCGATGGTAGTGGCGAATACGTGGAGGTGTAGCTTAACATTTTCATTATCCACTCAATATAACCCACAGTATTCATCACCACCACCGAACCCCCCTTATCTGAACATTTGATGGTTGTATCCAGATTGTCTTTTGATTGTTTTAATGCAAGTCTTGCTTCAACAGATAAGTTGTTATTAAATGCAGTTTTTTGACATTTATCATTTTGAAGTGACAGATTACGGAGGTCTCGTTCCATAGTAACTTGGAATTTATCCATGGCAGGACAACGGTCCTGCGCTGGATAAAATCTCTTATTCTTGACTCTAGGATGGTTTTTTTCAATGATATTACAAATCTCTGCATTTGAGTCTCTTGCTAGATCGTTTAAACAAGAGAGAGTAACTTGAGCCTCAAAATTAAATGATTCAAATGAATTATTCTGATCTAAATTAGCAGTGTCACCATCATTGACACTTAAATCATTTTCATTGAAAAAATGTTTTCTTAAAACCAAATCTCTCACAAACTTATTAATATCACAAATTGTTGTAAATAAATCAAAGTTACAAGTAGGGGAAAAATTCAATCCCAAAGAAAGAACTTTTTTTGCTCATCATTAAGAGGAAAATTAGACAGATTAATAATGTCATACTTCCCTATGTCTTTCGACGTCGTGAATTGTACTTTTGAAAAACCCAGGGATCGATGTTTTCTCCCTCCTCTTCTCCTAATTTTCTTTTTGAGAAAGTTCTTTTCCTGAGATAGTAGTTTTTTGAACTAGGGGTTTGGACTTGCTGACGGTTTCCTTGGTCCAATTCTGAATCTTCAGTTTGGCTTGCTGAAGTATCAGGCTTGGTCGAGCTGAATGAAACCCTGGTGGGTTGCGATTTGATCCAGTTTTTATTAATGCGAACGGCCCCATTCATAAACTTGATTATTTGTGTAATCATGTAGATCTCTGTTAAATTTGATTTTTTTTAATGTCCATAATTTTATTTTCTGCTTTATCAACGGATTTTTTTCATGTTGGTTTCCAGTTCATCAATTTTTATGCACATAGGAGGAAAATAAGCATTTTTTACCCCCCTTAAAAATAGGAGTACACACAAGTCCAAAATAATCAATTATATTTTTATTAGTATCAAAAAATATTGAACAAACACCACACAATTTTAAAAATAGTTGCAGCACTTAGTTAATAATATGGACAGCGCAGCACACAATTGCACATATACAGGAATACATAAAGTGACTATGTGCTAAAATTTCATCAGTACTGATATAAGAGACCAATTTTATTATGAACGTAGTATATTCACAGCTATAAAAGGTCCAAGTGCAAATGGCACTCTCAATAAGCAATATTATAAATTTATATCCTCCATAATCATTAATATGAAATAGCACCATCTGGTCAATGAATGTATCCAACACCCAGGTCGCTGTTTGGAGCTCTGCTGCGGTACACTGGTTACAATTAGTCAAGTACACGGAGCCGACTCACTGAATGCCCGCGGACATGCAGCACTCGGCTTACCGGATAAACTGTATATCAAAAGAACTCGCAGAAAGAGCAACAATCAACATGCGTTACCTGGGTGAATAGTATAATGTGGCCGCTGACGTCCAATACCCCGACGTACGTTTCGCCGCCTGGCTTCTGTAGATTATACTATTCACCCAGGTAACGCATGTTGATTGTTGCTCTTTCTGCGGGTTCTTTTGCTATACAGTTTATCCGGTAAGCCGAGTGCTGCATGTCCGCTGGCATTCAGTGAGTTGGCTCCGTGTACTTGACTAATTGTAACCAGTGTACTGCAGCAGAGCTCCAAACAGCGACCTGGGTGTTGGATACACTCATTGACCAGATGGTGCTATTTCATATTAATGATTATGGAGGATATAAATTTATAATATTGCTTATTGAGAGTGCCATGTGCAATTTGCACTTGGACCTTTTATAGCTGTGAATATTCTACGTTCATAATAAAATTGGTCTCTTATATCAGTACTGATGAAATTTTAGCACATAGTCACTTTATGTATTTCTGTATATGTGCAATTGTGTGCTGCGCTGTCCATATTATTAACTAAGTGCTGCAACTATTTTTAAAATTGTGTGGTGTTTGTTCAATATTTTTTGATACTAATAAAAATATAATTGATTATTTTGGACTTGTGTGTACTCCTATTTTTAAGGGGGGTAAAAAATGCTTATTTTCCTCCTATGTGCATAATGATTGATTTTTGGAGTGTCCTTATAGAGGAATTATTCATAGTTTCATAGTTTTTAAGGTTGAAGGGAGACTCTAAGTCCATCTAGTTCAACCCGTAGCCTAACATGTTGATCCAGAGGAAGGCAAAAAAAACCCAATGTGTCAAATAAGCTCCAATGGGGAAAAAAATTCCTTCCTGACTCCACATACGGCAATCAGACTAGTTCCCTGGATCAACACCCTGTCATAAAATCCAATATACATAACTGGTAATATTATATTTTTCAATTAATGCGATCAGGCTCTGCTTAAATTTTACTTGTGAATCCCTCAATACAACATCATACGGCAGAGAGCTCCATAGTCTCACTGCTCGTACAGTAAAGAGTCCTCATCTGTGATTATGATTAAACATTCTTTCCTCAAGACGTAGCGGATGCCCCTGTGTTCCAGTCGCAGGCCTAGGTGTAAAGAGATCTTTGGAAAGGTCTCTGTACTGTCCCCTCATATATTTATACATTGTGATTAGATCCCCCTAAGCCTTTGTTTTTCCTAACTAACTAACCCCAAGTTTAATAACCTGTCTTGGTATTGCAGCCCACCCATTCCTCTAATAATCTTGGTCGCTCTTCTATCTACCTGTAAGATTATGCTATTTATAACCTTCTATACTTTTGCTAACAAGAAATGCATCCATTCCTCTCTTAAATTCATTCAGTGAGTTGGCCATCACCACTTCCTCAGGAAGAGAGTTCCAGAGCCGCACTGCTCTTACCGTGAAGAACCCTCTTCTATGCTGATGTAGGAATTTTCTTTCCTCCAATCGAAAAGAATGCCCCCTTGTTCTTGTCATAGTCCTTGGTACAAACAGATCATGGGAGAGATCTCTATATGGCCCTCTGATATATTTGTACATATTTATTAGGTCTCCCCTAAGTCTTCTCTTTTCTAGAGTAAATAGACCTAATTTTGATAACCTTTCCGTGTATTGTAATGCACCCATTCCATTTATTATTTTAGTAGCCCGCCTCTGAACCCTTTCAAGTTCAGTAATGTCTTTCTTCAGCACCGGCGCCCAAAATTGCACACAATACTCCAAGTGTGGTCTGACGAGTGATTTGTACAGAGGGAGAATGATGTTTTCATCTCGTGCCCCCAGACCTCTTCTAATGCATCCCATCACCCTATTTGCTTTGGTGGCTGCTGCCTGACACTGGGCACTCCAATTTAGATTCTTATTCACTAAGATGCCTAAGTCTTTTTCCATGTCTGATTTCCCCAGCAGTTTCCCATTTAGTAAGTAATCGTAGCATCTGTTTCTCCTTCCCATGTGCATAACCTTACACTTATCTGTGTTAAACCTCATTTGCCATTTTTCAGCCCAATTCTCCAATTTACTCAAGTCCATCTGTAGTTGCAAACTGTCCTCCTTTGTGTTAACTACCTTACATAGTTTTGTATCATCTGCAAATACTGATATTTTACTCTGTAAACCATCCACCAGATCATTAATAAATATATTAAATAGTAGGGGGCCCAATACAGACCCCTGTGGCACCCCACTAGTAACCCTGGCCCAATCTGAGTATGCACCATTAATAACCACTCTTTGTTTTCTACCACTAAGCCAGCTACCTACCCATCTACACACATTTTCCCCGAGCCCAAGCTTTCTCATTTTACTTAGCAGTCTTTTATGTGGGACAGTGTCAAATGCTTTACCGAAGTCGAGATAAATGACATCCAATGATTCTCCTCGGTCCATGTGAGAGCTTACATCCTCATAGAAGCTGATCAGGTTAGTTTGACAGGAGCGATCCTTCATAAATCCATGTTGATATGGAGTTAAACAGTTATTAACATTGAGACATTCCATAATAGTATCCCTTAAAAACCCTTCAAACATTTTACCCACAACAGATGTTAAGCTTACCGGCCTATAGTTTCCAGGTTCCCTTTTGCACCCTTTTTTGAATATTGGTACCACATTTGCTAGCCGCCAATCCAGTGGAACAGACCCAGTTTCTATAGAGTCTTTAAATAAAAGGAATAGAGGCCTGTCTATCACATTACTTAACTCCCTTAATACCCGAGGGTGAATGCCATCAGGGCCTGGTGATTTGTCAATTTTAATGTTACTAAGTTGGTTCTGCACTTCTTCCTGGGTTAGGCAGGTCATACTTAACGGGGCATTTACATGATCACTCTGCATTTCCCCTGGCATATGCTTTTCCTGTGTGAACACAGTTGAGAAAAAAGTATTTAAAACATTTGCTTTTCCCACATCGCTTTCTATGATTTTACCCTCATTATTCTTTAAAGGGCCAACACCATCAATTTTAATCTTTTTTCTGTTTATATAATTAAAGAATAGTTTGGGATTTGTTTTGCTTTCCTTAGCAATGAGTCTCTCAGTTTCTACTTTTGCTAAATATATTTGTTTATTACACATTTTATTTTTTTCTCTATATATTTTTAATGCTTCCTCGCTGCCTTCTTGTTTTAGCTTTTTAAATGCCTTTTTCTTATTATTCATTGCCCCTTTTACATCCTTATTAAGCCACATTGGTTTTCTCCTGTTCCTAGCCCTTTTATTTCTGTATGGTATGGCTAGCTCGCAGTGGGTGTTTAATACCGATTTAAAAATTTCCCACTTATTTTCTGTGCTCCCATTTTTGAGGACATTGTCCCAATCAATTTGGCGAAGGTCTTCTCTAAGTTGATCAAACTTTGCTTTCCTGAAATTCAGCGTTTTTGTAACCCCCCTCCAAGGCACCTTACTAAAGGACAAGTGGAATTGTATTATATTGTGGTCACTATTCCCTAGGTGCCCATCCACTCGTACGTCTGTTATTCTATCTGGCCTGTTGCTTAAAATTAAGTCCAGAAGGGCTGCCCCTCTAGTTGGGCCCGGCACAAGTTGGGACAGATAATTATCCTTAGTTACTGACAGAAACCGGTTTCCTTTCTGAGATACACAGGTTTCAGTTTCCCAGTCTATATCGGGGTAATTGAAGTCCCCCATAATAATCACCTCATTGTGATTTGCTGCTTTGTCTATTTGTTTCAATAATACATTTTCAGTGGTTTCTGTTATATTTGGTGGCTTATAACAAACCCCTATGAGGATTTTATTAGTTTTCCCTCCTTGTATCTCCACCCATAGAGACTCCACCTCTTCATTTCCCTCTTGAATATCTTCTCTTAGTCTGGGCTTTAAACTGGACTTTATATATAGACAGACTCCACCCCCTTTCCTTTTTTTACGATCCCTCCTAAACAATTCATATCCTTGCAGGTTAGCCGCCCAGTCATAACTATCATCTAACCATGTCTCAGTTATTCCTACTATGTCGTATTTCTCCTCATACATTACCAGCTCCAGTTCCTCCATCTTATTGGTCAGGCTTCTTGCATTGGTCAGCATGCAGGAAAGAAGTTTTGCTCCCCTTTTCTCAGCTTCCTTCTTAGTACCCTGTCTTGGGTCCTCTTTACGGCATCTAGTATCCTTGATTAGTTTGTCCTTCTGCTGCATGTTCTTGTCTGCTGTTTTTTCTCCCATCCCCTCTTCTTCTAGTTTAAAGCCCTCCTGATGAATTGACCTGTGTTGTGTCAGTTCATCAATTTGTATCTGTGTTGCATCCTTTAAATAATCCTGCTTTAATGTGTCCAGATCTTTTTGGACCTTTGTAAGTTCTTCCTCTTCATATTTGATTATAAGATTAATTAATTTAAAGGAGCAATCTGACAGTATTAAATTCCACTGTGTCACAAAGTCCTCTGAATAAACATGATTAGGGACTTTTTTCAGTCTTAGACCTCTTGGAATGATTGTTCTGTCAGAATAATTTTTTAATGACGTTAAATTCCACCATAAGCGGTTTTCTTTTTCTGCTGACTTGATAATCTTGGCTACAGCACTTTCATTATCAGGATTTTTAGGGTTATCGTTCAATTTAGTGAATAATTCCCTGGCCCGCTCACTCCTCTGCTGGTGGTAATCCATAATAAGGTTGAAATTTTACCTTGTTAAAGTGCTGGTTGTGTTAAAACCAACAGGAGATCTTCTCCACAGTGTTGTCCAGATGCATCAGAGAATTGCTGGTCGATTGGGGAGCACGGAAGGCAATGTAGAAATTTGTAAAGGAATCCAGCTCACCCACGTCTGACCTCACCGCACCTCAGACTCGGATCCGGCCCTGCCCTGGCCGCACAGCAGTGAAAATGAAGAAAACGATTCAGCTGAGTGACCAGGTGATTTATTCAGTGCAGTTCAGACAAGGCATATGGTCGTGGTTAACGCATTTCTGGCTTAACACCCTTAATCATAACAACTAGTGAATGTTGCCAATGCCGCTATATACTCCCCTCTCCTTCTGGGGCAATTAAGCGGAAATGGGAACATATGTGTCAGCAAACAAAGCTGGATTAGATAGAAGTGAACAAGTGAAAAAATATTCACCCTCTGTGGCTAATTTGACTATGAGTTGGTGGGAAGGAATGTACATCTATGACTCACAGAACCCCTTTTTAAGAGACATAGTATGGTACGGCAGATTCATAGACGATATGTTAATCATATGGACGGGCTATGAATCTGCCGTACAAGATTTTATTTTTTATATAAATATTTATTTAAATAATAACATCTTTAATCTTGAATTTAAAGTTCAACACAGCCATAACATTACTCAGTTTTTGGATTTGACCCTAGAGGGGATAATGTTCTCTAAAATTTCCACAAAAACGTACAGAACACAAATAGCAGGGAACACAATTTTACATGCCACCAGTCACCACCCGGCACATACAATTAAAGCAATCCCCTTGGGTGAGATTATCAGAGCAAACCGCAATTGTAACACCCCTGATTCTTATACTGCAGAATTAAATAACATTGAGACTCGCTTACAAGCCAGAGGATATAAAAATTGGATGATTACTAGGGCCAAAAAAATTATTAATAATGATACATATTCATCAGAATTAGAACTAAATGATAACCCAAAAAAAATCAAACAAATCTAGAAAGCGGACTAAGAACTATATATCACAAAATAATTCACTCACCCTTGTACTGAAATATAGTAACCAATTTGACATCATTAAATGCATGTTTCATAAGAATATTTCTATTTTGAGAGATGATGACATTTTAAATAAAATTTTACATAACAACTACAAAGTAGTGTATAAAAAAGCAACTACATTGGCCAATATTCTCTCACCCAGTGCTGTTAGATCTCCCAAACCTAAAGGCAATTGGTTATCATTGAGGGGTTTTTACAAATGCGGCTTGCACAACTGCAAGATGTGCATGGTTGCAAAAAAATGTAAATTTTCACTGAAACAGCTAACAATAATAAATATCAAATCAATTCCTTTCTAAATTGTAACACCAGGTGGATAACTTATATTATAGAGTGCAATAAATGCAACCTAAAATATGTTGGTAGCACAAAGCGAACGGTTTGTACCAGAATTAAGGAACATCTTCATGATATTGTCAAATATAACCCAGTAAAAAACACATCACAAGCTTCTAAACATTTCATTCAAGAACATAACAGGTCGATTGAATTTTTTTCGGCATATGCGATTGAAAAACTGCATAAAAATCCTAGACATGGTTTTAGCTTAGATGGTCTGAGAAATAGAGAGGCATGGTGGATCTTTCAATTGAACACCAGAGTTCCCCATGGCTTGAATCTCAGACGTGACATCATGCTACATTATTAATGTCTGTGTTTTATATTGCAGTTGTAAAGAATGTTACTGTATTGCGATCTTGATCGCAATTACAGTCTTTCTTCCATGCAGTGGGTTTCACTTTCCCCCTTTTTTTTTTTTTTTTTTGTGGAGACCTTTGGTGTTGATGGAAATACTGTAGACAACGATGGTGACTTTTATGGCATAAGTATGCTTGCTTGTTTACAGCAACATTTCGGTCCAGTGAGTCACTGGTTTTATTTACTCACTTACTCACTTATTATTGAGACCATTTCAGGTAGTTAATTCAATGTTATTTTGTTCATTCCAGTAATTGACAGTAATTCTGTAATTCTATCGTGTCAAGAATTTCAAATTGGCCACTTGGTTTTGTCTTAAAACTATTTTGATATATTTGACAACGGCTTTGGCTACTGAGGTGCCATGTTTTTTTCAATTGTTGTGATAATCTGCATGTTAGTGCAGTGGTTCAAAGTCTTTCCATGACTAAATTGTTATTATACCTGAAACAGTGTTTGTTAATATCAATTTGATCCTGTTTAAAACTAAAAACTCTTGTACTCCACAGAAACACCTTATAAAAGAACACATCAGTTGTTTTTTATCACAAAAACGATTCTAGAATTAATTGATGTAGGACTTCGTTCACATTGATTTATGATGACATGGACCTCTCCACTGAATCTGACTTGGACAATTTCTAAAAAGATCTTATTTCCGATGTCAGTTTAATCTTAAAGGATTCCCCTTGTATTTTGCATATAAAAAAGGATGAACGCACCAGTTTTGGTTTTTTGGTTTTTTTTGGATGAACGCACCAGTTGTTTCTCATTATAAGAACAATTTAAGGAATAACTGATAAAGGACTGTGCTCACATTCACCTACTGTGACATGAATTTTTTCATCATGTTTGGCTTGGAGATTTCCTAAAAAGATCGCAATTGTGACATCAGACTAATACAAAGGAATTTCTCTTGATTTTTCTAAACAAAATGAACTGCTTTATTTCAATCATCATGGACTATTTGAATTATCCATTTATAAGTGATATATATAAGAAATGGCATTTACCACAATGTTTGACGAATTTGTATACAATTTTTCATATTTTTCTATTATATTTATAAAAATATGGTAAATGTGAATTACTTTAGTCAATTTTCACATAAATTAGTGGCCTTCCAGTTTTTTAAGAAAAATCTTAATGGAAATTTTTCATGAAATTTTTTTTATCATTATTCACTGTTCACTTTGTGTATGTTTTCCACCTTCATATTTTATATTGTATCATATTGATATTATACTTGTGAGACTCCATATGATTGCTCTATATTTTCATTCATACACCTTTATAAAAAATAATATAAAAATACAACAAAAAATAATAGAAATAACAGAAAAATAAATAAATAAATAGAAGAGTCATCTATAAAAAATATGATTCCCTTTTTTTTATTATTGTAAGTACGTATTACAGATAGCATGAATGTATGATACATTCATTTGTTCCTCAGCATTATCTCACATGAGTTCCCTGTTTTTTGATTATCAGGGACATTTAATAATAAAAAAAATAATAGAGCATTCATATGTGGTCCTAACAAAAGCATCCTGTTTTACATATTTTTTCACTTCTTCACTTCTATCTAATCCAGCTTTGTTTGCTGACACATATGTTCCCATTTCCGCTTAATTGCCCCAGAAGGAGAGGGGAGTATATAGCGGCATTGGCAACATTCACTAGTTGTTATGATTAAGGGCGTTAAGCCAGAAACGCGTTAACCATGACCATATGCCTTGTCTGAACTGCACTGAATAAATCACCTGGTCACTCAGCTGGATCGTTTTCTTTATTTTCCTTGCTGTATGTGCCCGGGCCACGTACCCGGACATGGTCAGACTGCTCCTCAAATACCACTTCACTCCTTCCACTTCACTCTCCCTGAACTCATCTCTCTTCCTTTCCTGCCTCCAGGACTGTGAACTCCTTGGTGGGTGGAGCCAACCGCCTGGCTCCACCCCACCTGGTGTGGACATCAGCCCCTGGAGGGAGGCAACAAGGATTTGTGTGGGACTGATGTGCCTAACCGGGGTGTGGGGTGTGTTGTTGCAGTACCTGTGACGACCTGGCTTGTCTAGGGCGCCACAGGAGCAGCTGCAGAAAGTACATGAGAGGATAAATCTAAGTAATAAACTCTATCTAATGAGAAAGCTGTATCAGTCTAAGCTGCACAATGACCAGGACATGCAGGACTATATTAAAAACATTCTAGAGACCGTAGAGCGCCTGCGGGGCATTGGGGAAGATATGAAGGACTTTCATGTAGCAGCACTACTACTTAGAGGTCTCCCAGAAAGCTATGACACGCTTGTAACTGCACTAGATGCACTCCCAGATGATGAGCTTACATTGGAGTATGTCAGAGGAAAGCTTGTAGATGAATATAAGAGAAAGGCAGAAAGTGTGAGCAGCAAGATATGCAACAAGGAAACTGCTTTACAAACACAGGATGTGCCCACCAGCAGAAACCACCCTAAAGAAACACGTGAATGTTTTGTATGCAAGAAGCCAGGTCATTTAAAAGCTGAATGCAGAGTCTGGAAAGCTAAAATGAATCAGCTGAAGAAGCAAAACAGTCAACAAAGAGTTAAGAGCGCTGTATCTGAAAGTAATGATCCTGTAAATACTGAGGCTGCATTCACATCAGTCAATGCATTTAAATCAAAGCATGCGTGGTGTATAGATTCTGGTGCAACCAGTCACATGACCAATGACAGAGACTTCTTTACTAAGCTTATGCAAAGCAAGTCAGAGAAAGTGATAATGGTGAATGGTCAGTGTATGAACTCAGCAGGCATAGGAGATGGTTATATTGATTGTAACATCTCTGCAACACAAAGCAGAAGGATCCATGTAAAGGATGTGCTATATGTGCCTAGTCTTGAAAGTAATCTATTATCTGTGAAAAAGCTCACAAAACAAGGGAATGAAGTTACATTTAAGCACGATTGCTACATCATCTCAAAGGAGGGTCACACACTAGCAAAAGGAAAAATCAGAGATGAACTGTATCAGTTGAAATGGAAAGAGTGTGTATACACAGCTAATTAAGAACTGCACAAGAACTGTATTCATGTATGGCACAGGCGGCTTGCGCATAGAGACCCAGAAGCAATAAAAAAGTTATTTCAATTAACTGTTGAACAATTAGCTGATGATATTACAATTGATCCATGTAACCAGACAATGAGGTGTACCAGCTGTATCAAAGGGAAAATGTCCAGAAAGGCCTTTCCTAAGAAAAGTACTACAAGAACAAAACAACCACTAGATTTAATACACACGGATATCTGTGGTCCAATGCGTATTCAGACCCCTGGAAAGAAGAGATATTTTCTTACATTTATTGATGACAATTCAAGATATACAGTTGTCCATCTACTTCACAGCAAAAATGAAGTTCCAGAGAAACTTGAAATATATCTAGCTGAAGTATATAACAAGTTTGGGAGAATGCCAAAAATTCTACATGCAGGTAATGGGACTGAATATACAAGTAATGAGACACAAAGCATTTTAAAGAAAAATGGAATTATATTTCAGACTACTGTACCATACAACCCTGAGCAAAATGGTGTAGCAGAAAGAAGGAACCGAACACTCTGTGAAAGCGGAAGGAGTATGTTATTTGATGTAAATCTGCCTACAGTATATTGGGGCGAAGCTGTTATGACGGCTTGCTATCTTCAGAACAGACTACCAGGTAAAGCGACAGAGAAAACTCCATTTGAGCAATGGAATAGTACAAAGCCAAAACTACAACACATAAGGATTTTCGGAAGTAGAGCATTTGCACACATTCCTAAAAAAAACCGAACTAAGTGGGAATCTCATGCTAAGGAAGGCATCCTGATAGGCTACAGTGAAACCCAGAAAGGTTATAGAATTCTACACCCAGAGACAAACAAGGTCACAATAAGCAAAAATGTAGTGATTGATGAAAACTTCGTGTTACCCAAGTTTTCTGATATTATGCCAGTAGTCCAGATGAAGCAACAACAACAATCTCAGTTACAATTACAAGACAACGAAAGGGAGAATGTAGAAGAATCAGATTCAACACGTGAGCCATACAAGGCACGTGTGTCACATTGCCCTGCCGAAGGGCCGCAGACAGGTTTGCATCATTGCCGCACACGGCTGTTAAGTCACCGACGTAGTCCACTCAATCAATTTGTACTCCGGTCGCCAGGTGACAACGTGTTCCTTTCATGCATAGTGCTGATGATGGGAAAGGAGTCGATGCCTGCGGCGCAGGTGGACGCAGGTTATGGTCACCCACTGGGTTGCGTTACCTTGACAGATACTTACCACAGGCTGAATGTAGGTGGTGGGTATCTCACAGATGAAGTACCATCATTCAGCTACAACCAATGGGAAGACACCACACCCTTTTTTAGGCCCCTCCTGTCTGCAGACCACTGCCAGACAAAGCTATGAACCTCTTGTTACTGTTACCCCCAGTTCAGTTTTATGAGTTTGTGTGCTTGTTACCTGACTACTTTTCCTGCTTGCTGTTTATGTACCTCGTTGGCCGATCCGCATTTCACCTCTGCTTGTTTTCTGATTAAGTCCTGGCCATCCCATTCTGTTCCTCTTCCTCAATTAATGTTTTTGACCCTGCATGACTACTATTCTCTGGAACTGCAGCCTTCCACAGGTATTGATCAACTTGGGCCCTGTGTAATTCCAAATCACTGTATAGGGGTTAAAGGGTTTCAGGGTTCTGGGTGTCCAGCTTGGTGAGTGGCTTGCCTCTAGCCTATCCTTTACAGCCCATCTGAGTGTGTCGATCCAGGCAGGCGTTACACCGTTACACTGCAGAAGGCCATGTAGGCCGGTATAGTGTTTTAAAAATTGCTGGACAACCAGGTTCAACACGTGAGCCATACAAGGCAACCATTGATGAAACTCGGTCTCACTCTCCAGAGCTAACCGTCAACAATTCCTCAGCGGTGTCTCACATTTCCCCTACATTTCAAATTAAACATTTGACCGCCTGATGGCCTTGAGCTCTGCTGCCAGCATAGTAAGGAGGTGTGTGGGATTCCTTGGGCGCAGTTACAACGCGGGTGGCCTGACCACACAGGGTTTGGGCTGAGGTGGAGGACCCACACGAGGTTGAGGAGGCAGAAGCAGTGGAGGAACTTGTACATACAGATGAAGGATTGACACACAAGTCGTGTGGACGGCAAGACTTGTACAGCAAACCCTTCTCCATCTCTCACCATAGTTACCCAGTGCCCAGTCAGCAACATGTAACTCTCCTGTCCATGCTTACTGGTCCAAGTATCTGTGGTGAAATGCACCCTGTCACACACAGAGTTTCTCAAGGAATCGGTGAGGTTGTGTGCGACCTGCTGTGGTAGCGCGGGCACGCCTTTCTTGGAGAAGGAGTGACGACTGGCCATCGGCTCTTGGGGCACTGCAATGGGCATAAGGTCTCGAAAATCCTCGGTCTCAAAAGGGTGTAAAGGCAGCCTTTCTTTTGCCAACAAGTTGCAGATGATGAAACTCAACCTCTTAGGCATGTCATGCCCTTCGAAAATCATGTAAAACACAGCGAGGGAACTCCAAACACAGTCTCCCTCGTTGCCACTAATTGGGCCACACACACCCTACTTGACTGGCATCAGTTGACCCCCCTTTTGAAAAAGAAAAAGATGCTTTGCATGAAGCACTCTCAAAAATACGCATGCCTTTCATGTCCCCTCGATGACCCAGGGGCAGAAAAGTCCTCTGAGAGCCATGACTTGTTCATCTTGGTTCTTTTAGAAACACAGCGAGGGGACTCCAACCACAGTCTCCCTCATTGCCACTAATTGGGCCACACACACCCCACTTGACTGGCATCAGTTGACTCCCCTTTTGAAAACGAAAAAGATGCTTTGCATGAAGCACTCTCAAAAATACGCGTGCCTTTCCCGTCCCCTGGCTGACCCAGGGGAAGAAAAGTCCTCTGAGAGCCATGACTTGTTCATCTTGGTTCTTTAGAAACACAGCGAGGGGACTCCAACCACAGTCTCCCTCATTGCCACTAATTGGGCCACACACACCCCACTTGACTGGCATCAGTTGACCCCCCTTTTAAAAAAGAAAAAGATGCTTTGCATTAAGCACTCTCAAAAATACGCGTGCCTTTCCCGTCCCCTGGCTAACCCAGGGGAAGAAAAGTCCTCTGAGAGCCATGACTTGTTCATCTTGGTTCTTTTTTCAAAAGCAAGGGGACTCCAACCACAGTCTCCCTCGTTTCCACTAATTGGGTCACACACACCCCACTTGACTGGCATCAGTTGACCCCCCTTTTGAAAAAGAAAAAGATGCTTTGCATGAAGCACTCTCAAAAATACGCGTGCCTTTCCCGTCGCCTGGCTGACCCAGGGGAAGAAAAGTCCTCTGAGAGCCATGACTTGTTCATCTTGGTTCTTTTTTCAAAAGCGAGGGGACTCCAACCACAGTCTCCTTTGTTGCCACTAATTGGGCCACACACACCCCACTTGACTGGCATCACTTGATCCCCCTTTTCAAAATGAAACACATGCTTTGCATGAAGCACTCTCAAAAATACGCGTGTCTTTCGCCTCCCCTGGCTGACCCAGGGGAAGAAAAGTCCTCTGAGAGCCATGACTTGTTCATCTTGGTTCTTTTAGAAACACAGCGAGGGGACTCCAACCACAGTCTTCCTCGTTGCCACTAATTGGGCCACACACACCCAACTTGACTGGCATCACTTGACCCCCCTTTTCAAAATGAAAAATATGCTTTGCATGAAGCACTCTCAAAAAATACGCGTGCCTTTCGCCTCCCCTGGCTGACCCAGGGGAAGAAAAGTCCTCTGAGAGACATGTCCACATTGTCAGTGGACAGACACGTGTGCTTATCTGCCAGCAGACCCCCAGCAGCACTGAAGACAGGTTCCGAGAGAACGCTGGCTGCAGGACATGACAAGATCCCCAAGGTGTACGTGGCAAGCTCAGGCAATTTATCCAGATTGGAAGCCTAAAATGAGCAGGGCTCAAGTTGCACAATAATGGCATCGACGTTTCCTTGCATATACTCATATATCTGTGTGTCCTCCTCTTTTTCCTTGTCCAGCTCTTTTATTTTCGCATGAGTATATGTCCTTGTCACTTTCCCATGTGTTTGTGTTGTGTTGTGAGTTGTCACCTTTTGGACACCTTTGAGCGTGTTTTCTAGGTGTTTTTATGTGTTTGTGATTGCCTGCCATAGTTTCCAATGCAGTTCGAGTTCGGTTCGTCGAACGTTCGACGAACCGAACTCAAACGGGACCTCCGTTCGGCGAACCGACCTGGAGCCGAACCCCGACCGGTTCGGTCATCTCTAATTAAAATGGCTTTGCAAAAAAGGGCAGGAGGGTAGAATGCAGAGGTGGTGGGACTTGCTTGGCACAAGTGGGACACTAATGGTGTTAGCCTAATGCATATTGATCTGTATGTATTGCAACAACTATTGTTTGTTTAATATGATGTGATTTTATGTCTACATGCATATTGTTCAGATGTTATCAAAGTTTGAAAAAAAAGGTCCTCCTTCACAGACAGGATGTTCCTCCTCCTTCTTCCTGTGTGTGTATTCTACTGTGGAGCTGAAAGCTGAAGGTCACAGCAGATTTTCTCTCTCCCTCTCCCAGAAACCAGACTGATCCTATTCTCATGTTGTAAGCTGGATATTCTTAATTCTCAATAAATGAATATTCTCTGTTGCTCGCTGTGGACATCACGCTGATTAACCTGCTGCTAACAGGTTATGGGCCCAGAGTCAAAGCAGTCCCAGACCTCTAGAGCAAAGAGATAGAAAGACAACAGCGAACTGAGAAGAAGTAAAGATGGCCACCAGCGGCAACTCAGCAAAGTTTACAGTGCCAAGCCTGAATAACCAGAACTACCAATCCTGGAAATTCAAGGTGAAGATGCTGCTGATAAGAGAAGGTACGTGGAAATACACTCAGGAGTCTAATCCTGACCCAGTACCACAGGACTGGCTAGAGATGGATCAGAAAGCACAGAGCACCATATCACTCAGCATAGAGGATGATCAGATTGTACATGTGTGCATGTGTGTAAGTGTGAATCTGCAAAGGAAATGTGGGAGTGTCGCGGGCGGGGAGGGGGCCGTCGCTGCTGCGCTCTCGCTGGCGCTCGGGTCCGGCGCTGCTGCAGCCTGCTGCTTGCTGCTCGCTGCTCGGTGGCTCGAGCGGTGGACCGGATCCGGGGACTCGAACGGCGCTCCTCGCCCGTGAGTGAAAGGGGGTAGTTTTTGGGATTGGGGAAGTCGGTTCGTGAAGCCACCCACGGTTTGTGGTGAGGTTGGGACACCACCGCTGCTCTGGTTGGGGATCCTGGGAGCGATGAGAGGGAGCAGCCCAGATGTTTCTCTCCCCTACGTGGGTAGGGTTTTTTTGGGTGGTCCCGGGGCCCAGTGAGGGTAACTGGAGAGTGGATGGCAGGGTTTGGTGAGGTGCAGGTTCGCGGGGGCAGCGCGCTGCCAGACGGCACTGTGGTACTCACTCAGCCAGTAACGTACACGGAGTCTCTGGTAAAACAAACGGCTGGATGGACGGGTTCCACAGACGGCTGCGGTGGTCACTCCCGGTAGGTTGGCGGTGACTGCCTTTCCCTGCACCTGTAGTGTGTTTTCGGCCCCAATGGCTTCCCACCAGGAACCCGCTCCCCAGCGTGGATAGATGCCGAGGGAGCAACTCCAAGCCTGGTCGGGGTCCGTAGGCCCTGCCGAATGGTGCTGGCTTCTCTTCGCTCCCCGGTTCGGTACCGGCGGACCACCGCCCGTCCCCGGACCAAGGGTTCCGCGTCGATCGGCCCCTCCTGCAGACGGTCACCACTGTCTGCCAACCTTGCTGTATGTGTTTGTAAAGGAATCCAGCTCACCACGTCTGACCTCAGACTCGGATCTGGCCCTGCCCTGGCTGCACAGCAATGAAAATGAAGAAAACGATCCAGCTGAGTGACCAGGTGATTTATTCAGTGCAGTTCAGACAAGGCATATGGTCGTGGTTAACGCGTTTCTGGCTGAACGCCCTTAATCATAACAACTAGTGAATGTTGCCAATGCCGCTATATACTCCCCTCTCCTTCTGGGGCAATTAAGCGGAAATGGGAACATATGTGCCAGCAAACAAAGCTGGATTAGATAGAAGTGAACAAGTGAAAAAATATGTAAAACAGGATGCTTTTGTTAGGACCACATATGAATGCTCTATTATTATTTTTATAACAGGTAACTCATGTGAAGATAATGCTGAGGAACAAATGAATGTATCATAAATTCATGCTATCCGTAATACGTACTTACAATAATAAAAAAAAAGGGAATCATATTTTTTATATATGACTCTTCTATTTATTTATTTATTTTTCTGTTATTTCTATTATTTTTTGTTGTATTTTTATGTTATTATTTTTTATAAAGGTGTATGAATGAAAATATAGAGCAATCATATGGAGTCTCACAAGTATAATATCAATATGATACAATATAAAATATGAAGGTGGAAAACATACACAAAATGAACAGTGAATAATGATAAAAAAAATTTCATGAAAAATTTCCATTAAGATTTTTCTTAAAAAACTGGAAGGCCACTAATTTATGTGAAAATTGATTAAAGTAATTCACATTTACCATATTTTTATGAATATAATAGAAAAATATGAAAAATTGTATACAAATTCGTCAAACATTGTGGCAAATGCCATTTCTTATATATATCACTTATAAATGGATAATTCAAATAGTCCATGATGATTGAAATAAAGCAGTTCATTTTGTTTAGAAAAAACAAGAGAAATTCTATTCTCTTGAATATTGGCCAATGTAGTTGCTTTTTTATACACTACTTTGTAGTTATGTAAAATTTTATTTAAAATGTCATCTTCTCTCAAAATAGAAATATTCTTATGAAACATGCATTTAATGATGTCAAATTGGTTACTATATTTCAGTACAAGGGTGAGTGAATTATTTTGTGATATATAGTTCTTAGTCCGCTTTCTAGATTTGTTTGATTTTTTTGGGTTATCATTTAGTTCTAATTCTGATGAATATGGATCATTATTAATAATTTTTTTGGCCCTAGTAATCATCCAATTGTTATATCCTCTGGCTTGTAAGCGAGTCTCAATGTTATTTAATTCTGCAGTATAAGAATTAGGGGTGTTACAATTGCAGTTTGCTCTGATAATCTCACCCAAGGGTATTGCTTTAATTGTATGTGCTGGGTGGTGACTGGTGGCATGTAAAATTGTGTTCCCTGCTATTTGTTTTCTGTACGTTTTTGTGGAAATTTTAGAGAACATTATCCCCTCTAGGGTCAAATCCAAAAACTGAGTAATGTTATGGCTGCGTTGAACTTTAAATTCAAGATAAAAGATGTTATTATTTAAATAAAAAATAAAATTTTGTACGGCAGATTCATAGCCTGTCCATATTACATAGTATACATAGTTACATAGTTACTGAGGTTGAAAAAAGACCTACGTCCATCTAGTTCAACCTTCCTCCACCAGTTCTACATTTGGTCACAAAGTCATTTATAACCAACAATTTTGTGTGTACTGAAGAAATCATCCAGCCCTTTTTTGAAAGCTGTTATAGTGTCTGCCATTACTACCTCTTGTGGTAGGGCATTCCACAGTCTGACTGCTCTAACTGTAAAGAACCCTTTCCTATTTAGCTGTCGGAATCGCTTTTCTTCCACTCGCAGTGAATGCCCCCTGGTCCTTAGTATTATCTTTGGAAGAAATAAGTCATGTGCCAGTCCTTTATATTGACCACACATGTATTTATACATATAAATGAGATCTCCTCTGAGACGTCTTTTTTCTAAGCTAAACATATCTAACTTTTTCAACCTGTCATCATATGGGAGGCCTTCCATTCCTTGTAGTAGTCTAGTTGCCTGCCTTTGAACTGACTCTAACTTCTGAATGTCCTTTTTAAAATGTGGAGCCCAAAACTGAATCCCATATTGCAGATGTGGCCTTACAAGTGATTTATAGAGGGGTAACAATACGTTGGGATCACGGGATCTAATCTCTCTTTTTATACACCCTAGAATCTTGTTTGCTTTTGCAGCTGCTGCTTGACATTGAGTGCTGCTGCTCAGCTTATTTGTAATGAGAATACCCAAGTCCTTCTCCTGTTCTGTAGTCCCGAGTTTACTTCCATTTAATGTATACGCAGTTATAGGATTCCTCCGTCCTAGGTGCATTACTTTACATTTATCAACATTAAATCTCATTTGCCAAGTATCTGCCTATTCTGACATCTTATCCAGATCTTTTTGTAATATTATACTATCAAGGTCAGTTTATAATATCCTACATAGTTTGGTGTCATCAGCAAAGACTGACACTTTACTATCAATCCCATCCACAAGGTCATTAATAAAGAGATTAAAAAGAATTGGTCCTAGCACAGATCCCTGCGGCACCCCACTGCTGACTATGGCCCATTTAGAGAATGTTCCATTTATGACTACTCTTTGTTTCCTATCTTTTAGCCAATTTCTTACCCAGTTGCATATAGTTTCCCCTAGTCCTTGCTTCTGGAGCTTTAGTATAAGGCTATTATATGGTACAGTATCAAATGCCTTTGCAAAGTCCAAATAAATCCCATCAGCTGCATTACCAATATCCAGGTTTGCACTTACCCCCTCATAGAACCCCAACAGGTTGGTTAGACACGATTTATCTTTCATGAATCCATGCTGTCTGTCAGTTATTATATTATTTTCTGCAACATATTTTTGCATGTCATCCCTTAAAATGCCCTCAAAAACTTTGCATACTACTGATGTCAGGCTTACTGGACGGTAGTTGCCTGGATGAATGCCATCTGGCCCTGGGGATTTGTCAATGTTTAATTTACTCAGACGTAGGCGTACTTCTTCTTGTGTTAAATTAATTGTATCGGGTGGTGAACTTTGATTTTTCACTTGTTGAATGATGCCTGGTGCAGTCAGTTCCTTGGTGAACACAGAAGTGAAATACCTATTTAATATCTCAGTCTTTTGTTTGTCCTCTATAACTAACTTGTTATTATATTTTAAGGGGCCAATACTATCCTTTGTTTTCCTTTTGGCATTAATGTATTTATAAAAGATTTTGGGATTTATTTTAATGTCATTGGCGATTTTTGTTTCAGTAGCTAGTTTTGCTTGTTTGATTTCTTTTTTGCATTGCCTATTGATATCTTTATACTCCTGAAATGCTATTTCTGTATTCTCAGCCTTCAAAATTTTAAACGCCCTTTGTTTTTGTTTTATTATACTTTGTACAGTCTTATTTATCAATAGTGGTTTCTTTTTATTCCGGGACATTTTATTACCAGAGGGTATAAGTTTTTTACAGGACTCTAGCAGTATATCCTTAAACTTTCCCCATTTATGTTCAGTATCCCCAGTTACCATGACTTTGTCCCAATCTACACATTTAAGCTCTTCCCTTAATTTGTTGAAATCAGCTTTCCTAAAATTCCAGGTTTTAGCATTTCCCCTTTGAAATGTTTTATTGAATATTACGTTGAAGCTTACCATATTATGATCGCTGGTGCCTAAGTGCTCCCGGACCTGTAGATCTGAAATTGTATCCGGTCTATTTGACAGGACCAAATCTAGCAAATTATCTCCCCTCGTCGGTTCATCTACCATCTGAGAGAGGTAATTGTCTTGAATGGTAGATAAGAATTTACAGCTTTTAGCACAACCAGAAGATTCTATGTCCCACTGTATGTCTGGATAGTTGAAATCCCCCATAATAAGAACCCGATTATTATTGTTAGCTGCCTTTTCAATTTGTTCCAGCATTTCACCCTCTATTTGTTCAGGTATGTTAGGAGGCTTATAGCAAACTCCAATTAGCATTTTTCCATTATTTCCCTCCCCATGTACATTTACCCATACTGACTCTACCTTGTTGCAGTTCCCCCCATTGTCATCATTCAACACAGGTTTTAGGTTAGATTTGATAAATATACACACCCCACCACCTTTTTTGTCTTTCCTGTCCCTCCTAAATGTACTATAACCCTGTATGTTTGTCACCCAGTCATGGCTTTCATCCAGCCAGGTTTCCGTAATGCCCACCACATCATAATCCATGGTTGACATAAGAGTCTCCAATTCATTCATTTTGTTTGCAAGACTTCTTGCATTTGCCAGTAGACATTTAATCCTATTAACACCTTTATTACTCCTAGCCTCCCTACGTTCCTTGCATGTCCCATCCCCCCCCTAATCCTTCATTGACCATCTCACTGTCTCTATCTGCTCTATCTATCCCCTTTTTTGCTCCACTACCCTCCCTCCCCCCAGATCCTAGTTTAGGGGGAGGGAGGGTAGTGGAGCAAAAAAGGGGATAGATGGAGCAGTTAGAGACAGTGAGATGGTAGGGGTCAATGAAGGATGATTAACATATCGTCTATGAATCTGCCGTACCATACTATGTCTCTTAAAAAGGGGTTCTGTGAGTCATAGATGTACATTCCTTCCCACCAACTCATAGTCAAATTAGCCACAGAGGGTGAATATTTGGCCCCCATTGAGACTCCAGAACTCTGAACAAAATATTTACCATTAAAATAAAAATAATTGTTTAACATAAGAAATTGAACCACATTTATGATATAGTCGATAATATCCATAGTCATATCAGAATATGTGGTCAGATGATGTTTGAGTGCCGACAAAGCCACTGCCACAGGAATGGATTGATACAAAGACACTACATCTATAGTCAACCAAGTATATTGAGGGGACCAATGAATATGTTTCATGCTTTGTAAAACAGAAGAGGTGTCTTTAAGATAACCAGGAACCCTACGTACTAGGGGTTGTAATATTCTATCCAGCCATTCCCCCAATTGTTCACTGATAGAACCGATTCTAGATATGATCGGTCGCATAGGGGGGGGTGAAATCCCTTTATGAGTTTTGGGCAGTGCGTGCATAATTGGGGTTGTGGCTTCTGTTTCTTTAAGAAACTTCACCTCTCTGATATTAAAACAACCCAAGTGAAAACCTTCGTCTTTGAGCCTGTCAAAATGAATTTTCAATCTATTTGTGGGGTCCGATGGTAGTGGCGAATACGTGGAGGTGTAGCTTAACATTTTCATTATCCACTCAATATAACCCACAGTATTCATCACCACCACCGAACCCCCCTTATCTGAACATTTGATGGTTATATCCAGATTGTCTTTTGATTGTTTTAATGCAAGTCTTGCTTCAACAGATAAGTTGTTATTAAATGCAGTTTTTTGACATTTATCATTTTGAAGTGACAGATTACGGAGGTCTCGTTCCATAGTAACTTGGAATTTATCCATGGCAGGACAACGGTCCTGCGCTGGATAAAATCTCTTATTCTTGACTCTAGGATGGTTTTTTTCAATGATATTACAAATCTCTGCATTTGAGTCTCTTGCTAGATCGTTTAAACAAGAGAGAGTAACTTGAGCCTCAAAATTAAATGATTCAAATGAATTATTCTGATCTAAATTAGCAGTGTCACCATCATTGACACTTAAATCATTTTCATTGAAAAAATGTTTTCTTAAAACCAAATCTCTCACAAACTTATTAATATCACAAATTGTTGTAAATAAATCAAAGTTACAAGTAGGGGAAAAATTCAATCCCAAAGAAAGAACTTTTTTTGCTCATCATTAAGAGGAAAATTAGACAGATTAATAATGTCATACTTCCCTATGTCTTTCGACGTCGTGAATTGTACTTTTGAAAAACCCAGGGATCGATGTTTTCTCCCTCCTCTTCTCCTAATTTTCTTTTTGAGAAAGTTCTTTTCCTGAGATAGTAGTTTTTTGAACTAGGGGTTTGGACTTGCTGACGGTTTCCTTGGTCCAATTCTGAATCTTCAGTTTGGCTTGCTGAAGTATCAGGCTTGGTCGAGCTGAATGAAACCCTGGTGGGTTGCGATTTGATCCAGTTTTTATTAATGCGAACGGCCCCATTCATAAACTTGATTATTTGTGTAATCATGTAGATCTCTGTTAAATTTGATTTTTTTTAATGTCCATAATTTTATTTTCTGCTTTATCAACGGATTTTTTTCATGTTGGTTTCCAGTTCATCAATTTTTATGCACATAGGAGGAAAATAAGCATTTTTTACCCCCCTTAAAAATAGGAGTACACACAAGTCCAAAATAATCAATTATATTTTTATTAGTATCAAAAAATATTGAACAAACACCACACAATTTTAAAAATAGTTGCAGCACTTAGTTAATAATATGGACAGCGCAGCACACAATTGCACATATACAGGAATACATAAAGTGACTATGTGCTAAAATTTCATCAGTACTGATATAAGAGACCAATTTTATTATGAACGTAGTATATTCACAGCTATAAAAGGTCCAAGTGCAAATGGCACTCTCAATAAGCAATATTATAAATTTATATCCTCCATAATCATTAATATGAAATAGCACCATCTGGTCAATGAATGTATCCAACACCCAGGTCGCTGTTTGGAGCTCTGCTGCGGTACACTGGTTACAATTAGTCAAGTACACGGAGCCGACTCACTGAATGCCCGCGGACATGCAGCACTCGGCTTACCGGATAAACTGTATATCAAAAGAACTCGCAGAAAGAGCAACAATCAACATGCGTTACCTGGGTGAATAGTATAATGTGGCCGCTGACGTCCAATACCCCGACGTACGTTTCGCCGCCTGGCTTCTGTAGATTATACTATTCACCCAGGTAACGCATGTTGATTGTTGCTCTTTCTGCGGGTTCTTTTGCTATACAGTTTATCCGGTAAGCCGAGTGCTGCATGTCCGCTGGCATTCAGTGAGTTGGCTCCGTGTACTTGACTAATTGTAACCAGTGTACTGCAGCAGAGCTCCAAACAGCGACCTGGGTGTTGGATACACTCATTGACCAGATGGTGCTATTTCATATTAATGATTATGGAGGATATAAATTTATAATATTGCTTATTGAGAGTGCCATGTGCAATTTGCACTTGGACCTTTTATAGCTGTGAATATTCTACGTTCATAATAAAATTGGTCTCTTATATCAGTACTGATGAAATTTTAGCACATAGTCACTTTATGTATTTCTGTATATGTGCAATTGTGTGCTGCGCTGTCCATATTATTAACTAAGTGCTGCAACTATTTTTAAAATTGTGTGGTGTTTGTTCAATATTTTTTGATACTAATAAAAATATAATTGATTATTTTGGACTTGTGTGTACTCCTATTTTTAAGGGGGGTAAAAAATGCTTATTTTCCTCCTATGTGCATAATGATTGATTTTTGGAGTGTCCTTATAGAGGAATTATTCATAGTTTCATAGTTTTTAAGGTTGAAGGGAGACTCTAAGTCCATCTAGTTCAACCCGTAGCCTAACATGTTGATCCAGAGGAAGGCAAAAAAAACCCAATGTGTCAAATAAGCTCCAATGGGGAAAAAAATTCCTTCCTGACTCCACATACGGCAATCAGACTAGTTCCCTGGATCAACACCCTGTCATAAAATCCAATATACATAACTGGTAATATTATATTTTTCAATTAATGCGATCAGGCTCTGCTTAAATTTTACTTGTGAATCCCTCAATACAACATCATACGGCAGAGAGCTCCATAGTCTCACTGCTCGTACAGTAAAGAGTCCTCATCTGTGATTATGATTAAACATTCTTTCCTCAAGACGTAGCGGATGCCCCTGTGTTCCAGTCGCAGGCCTAGGTGTAAAGAGATCTTTGGAAAGGTCTCTGTACTGTCCCCTCATATATTTATACATTGTGATTAGATCCCCCTAAGCCTTTGTTTTTCCTAACTAACTAACCCCAAGTTTAATAACCTGTCTTGGTATTGCAGCCCACCCATTCCTCTAATAATCTTGGTCGCTCTTCTATCTACCTGTAAGATTATGCTATTTATAACCTTCTATACTTTTGCTAACAAGAAATGCATCCATTCCTCTCTTAAATTCATTCAGTGAGTTGGCCATCACCACTTCCTCAGGAAGAGAGTTCCAGAGCCGCACTGCTCTTACCGTGAAGAACCCTCTTCTATGCTGATGTAGGAATTTTCTTTCCTCCAATCGAAAAGAATGCCCCCTTGTTCTTGTCATAGTCCTTGGTACAAACAGATCATGGGAGAGATCTCTATATGGCCCTCTGATATATTTGTACATATTTATTAGGTCTCCCCTAAGTCTTGTCTTTTCTAGAGTAAATAGACCTAATTTTGATAACCTTTCCGTGTATTGTAATGCACCCATTCCATTTATTATTTTAGTAGCCCGCCTCTGAACCCTTTCAAGTTCAGTAATGTCTTTCTTCAGCACCGGCGCCCAAAATTGCACACAATACTCCAAGTGTGGTCTGACGAGTGATTTGTACAGAGGGAGAATGATGTTTTCATCTCGTGCCCCCAGACCTCTTCTAATGCATCCCATCACCCTATTTGCTTTGGTGGCTGCTGCCTGACACTGGGCACTCCAATTTAGATTCTTATTCACTAAGATGCCTAAGTCTTTTTCCATGTCTGATTTCCCCAGCAGTTTCCCATTTAGTAAGTAATCGTAGCATCTGTTTCTCCTTCCCATGTGCATAACCTTACACTTATCTGTGTTAAACCTCATTTGCCATTTTTCAGCCCAATTCTCCAATTTACTCAAGTCCATCTGTAGTTGCAAACTGTCCTCCTTTGTGTTAACTACCTTACATAGTTTTGTATCATCTGCAAATACTGATATTTTACTCTGTAAACCATCCACCAGATCATTAATAAATATATTAAATAGTAGGGGGCCCAATACAGACCCCTGTGGCACCCCACTAGTAACCCTGGCCCAATCTGAGTATGCACCATTAATAACCACTCTTTGTTTTCTACCACTAAGCCAGCTACCTACCCATCTACACACATTTTCCCCGAGCCCAAGCTTTCTCATTTTACTTAGCAGTCTTTTATGTGGGACAGTGTCAAATGCTTTACCGAAGTCGAGATAAATGACATCCAATGATTCTCCTCGGTCCATGTGAGAGCTTACATCCTCATAGAAGCTGATCAGGTTAGTTTGACAGGAGCGATCCTTCATAAATCCATGTTGATATGGAGTTAAACAGTTATTAACATTGAGACATTCCATAATAGTATCCCTTAAAAACCCTTCAAACATTTTACCCACAACAGATGTTAAGCTTACCGGCCTATAGTTTCCAGGTTCCCTTTTGCACCCTTTTTTGAATATTGGTACCACATTTGCTAGCCGCCAATCCAGTGGAACAGACCCAGTTTCTATAGAGTCTTTAAATAAAAGGAATAGAGGCCTGTCTATCACATTACTTAACTCCCTTAATACCCGAGGGTGAATGCCATCAGGGCCTGGTGATTTGTCAATTTTAATGTTACTAAGTTGGTTCTGCACTTCTTCCTGGGTTAGGCAGGTCATACTTAACGGGGCATTTACATGATCACTCTGCATTTCCCCTGGCATATGCTTTTCCTGTGTGAACACAGTTGAGAAAAAAGTATTTAAAACATTTGCTTTTCCCACATCGCTTTCTATGATTTTACCCTCATTATTCTTTAAAGGGCCAACACCATCAATTTTAATCTTTTTTCTGTTTATATAATTAAAGAATAGTTTGGGATTTGTTTTGCTTTCCTTAGCAATGAGTCTCTCAGTTTCTACTTTTGCTAAATATATTTGTTTATTACACATTTTATTTTTTTCTCTATATATTTTTAATGCTTCCTCGCTGCCTTCTTGTTTTAGCTTTTTAAATGCCTTTTTCTTATTATTCATTGCCCCTTTTACATCCTTATTAAGCCACATTGGTTTTCTCCTGTTCCTAGCCCTTTTATTTCTGTATGGTATGGCTAGCTCGCAGTGGGTGTTTAATACCGATTTAAAAATTTCCCACTTATTTTCTGTGCTCCCATTTTTGAGGACATTGTCCCAATCAATTTGGCGAAGGTCTTCTCTAAGTTGATCAAACTTTGCTTTCCTGAAATTCAGCGTTTTTGTAACCCCCCTCCAAGGCACCTTACTAAAGGACAAGTGGAATTGTATTATATTGTGGTCACTATTCCCTAGGTGCCCATCCACTCGTACGTCTGTTATTCTATCTGGCCTGTTGCTTAAAATTAAGTCCAGAAGGGCTGCCCCTCTAGTTGGGCCCGGCACAAGTTGGGACAGATAATTATCCTTAGTTACTGACAGAAACCGGTTTCCTTTCTGAGATACACAGGTTTCAGTTTCCCAGTCTATATCGGGGTAATTGAAGTCCCCCATAATAATCACCTCATTGTGATTTGCTGCTTTGTCTATTTGTTTCAATAATACATTTTCAGTGGTTTCTGTTATATTTGGTGGCTTATAACAAACCCCTATGAGGATTTTATTAGTTTTCCCTCCTTGTATCTCCACCCATAGAGACTCCACCTCTTCATTTCCCTCTTGAATATCTTCTCTTAGTCTGGGCTTTAAACTGGACTTTATATATAGACAGACTCCACCCCCTTTCCTTTTTTTACGATCCCTCCTAAACAATTCATATCCTTGCAGGTTAGCCGCCCAGTCATAACTATCATCTAACCATGTCTCAGTTATTCCTACTATGTCGTATTTCTCCTCATACATTACCAGCTCCAGTTCCTCCATCTTATTGGTCAGGCTTCTTGCATTGGTCAGCATGCAGGAAAGAAGTTTTGCTCCCCTTTTCTCAGCTTCCTTCTTAGTACCCTGTCTTGGGTCCTCTTTACGGCATCTAGTATCCTTGATTAGTTTGTCCTTCTGCTGCATGTTCTTGTCTGCTGTTTTTTCTCCCATCCCCTCTTCTTCTAGTTTAAAGCCCTCCTGATGAATTGACCTGTGTTGTGTCAGTTCATCAATTTGTATCTGTGTTGCATCCTTTAAATAATCCTGCTTTAATGTGTCCAGATCTTTTTGGACCTTTGTAAGTTCTTCCTCTTCATATTTGATTATAAGATTAATTAATTTAAAGGAGCAATCTGACAGTATTAAATTCCACTGTGTCACAAAGTCCTCTGAATAAACATGATTAGGGACTTTTTTCAGTCTTAGACCTCTTGGAATGATTGTTCTGTCAGAATAATTTTTTAATGACGTTAAATTCCACCATAAGCGGTTTTCTTTTTCTGCTGACTTGATAATCTTGGCTACAGCACTTTCATTATCAGGATTTTTAGGGTTATCGTTCAATTTAGTGAATAATTCCCTGGCCCGCTCACTCCTCTGCTGGTGGTAATCCATAATAAGGTTGAAATTTTACCTTGTTAAAGTGCTGGTTGTGTTAAAACCAACAGGAGATCTTCTCCACAGTGTTGTCCAGATGCATCAGAGAATTGCTGGTCGATTGGGGAGCACGGAAGGCAATGTAGAAATTTGTAAAGGAATCCAGCTCACCCACGTCTGACCTCACCGCACCTCAGACTCGGATCCGGCCCTGCCCTGGCCGCACAGCAGTGAAAATGAAGAAAACGATTCAGCTGAGTGACCAGGTGATTTATTCAGTGCAGTTCAGACAAGGCATATGGTCGTGGTTAACGCATTTCTGGCTTAACACCCTTAATCATAACAACTAGTGAATGTTGCCAATGCCGCTATATACTCCCCTCTCCTTCTGGGGCAATTAAGCGGAAATGGGAACATATGTGTCAGCAAACAAAGCTGGATTAGATAGAAGTGAACAAGTGAAAAAATATTCACCCTCTGTGGCTAATTTGACTATGAGTTGGTGGGAAGGAATGTACATCTATGACTCACAGAACCCCTTTTTAAGAGACATAGTATGGTACGGCAGATTCATAGACGATATGTTAATCATATGGACGGGCTATGAATCTGCCGTACAAGATTTTATTTTTTATATAAATATTTATTTAAATAATAACATCTTTAATCTTGAATTTAAAGTTCAACACAGCCATAACATTACTCAGTTTTTGGATTTGACCCTAGAGGGGATAATGTTCTCTAAAATTTCCACAAAAACGTACAGAACACAAATAGCAGGGAACACAATTTTACATGCCACCAGTCACCACCCGGCACATACAATTAAAGCAATCCCCTTGGGTGAGATTATCAGAGCAAACCGCAATTGTAACACCCCTGATTCTTATACTGCAGAATTAAATAACATTGAGACTCGCTTACAAGCCAGAGGATATAAAAATTGGATGATTACTAGGGCCAAAAAAATTATTAATAATGATACATATTCATCAGAATTAGAACTAAATGATAACCCAAAAAAAATCAAACAAATCTAGAAAGCGGACTAAGAACTATATATCACAAAATAATTCACTCACCCTTGTACTGAAATATAGTAACCAATTTGACATCATTAAATGCATGTTTCATAAGAATATTTCTATTTTGAGAGATGATGACATTTTAAATAAAATTTTACATAACAACTACAAAGTAGTGTATAAAAAAGCAACTACATTGGCCAATATTCTCTCACCCAGTGCTGTTAGATCTCCCAAACCTAAAGGCAATTGGTTATCATTGAGGGGTTTTTACAAATGCGGCTTGCACAACTGCAAGATGTGCATGGTTGCAAAAAAATGTAAATTTTCACTGAAACAGCTAACAATAATAAATATCAAATCAATTCCTTTCTAAATTGTAACACCAGGTGGATAACTTATATTATAGAGTGCAATAAATGCAACCTAAAATATGTTGGTAGCACAAAGCGAACGGTTTGTACCAGAATTAAGGAACATCTTCATGATATTGTCAAATATAACCCAGTAAAAAACACATCACAAGCTTCTAAACATTTCATTCAAGAACATAACAGGTCGATTGAATTTTTTTCGGCATATGCGATTGAAAAACTGCATAAAAATCCTAGACATGGTTTTAGCTTAGATGGTCTGAGAAATAGAGAGGCATGGTGGATCTTTCAATTGAACACCAGAGTTCCCCATGGCTTGAATCTCAGATGTGACATCATGCTACATTATTAATGTCTGTGTTTTATATTGCAGTTGTAAAGAATGTTACTGTATTGCGATCTTGATCGCAATTACAGTCTTTCTTCCATGCAGTGGGTTTCACTTTCCCCCTTTTTTTTTTTTTTTTTTGTGGAGACCTTTGGTGTTGATGGAAATACTGTAGACAACGATGGTGACTTTTATGGCATAAGTATGCTTGCTTGTTTACAGCAACATTTCGGTCCAGTGAGTCACTGGTTTTATTTACTCACTTACTCACTTATTATTGAGACCATTTCAGGTAGTTAATTCAATGTTATTTTGTTCATTCCAGTAATTGACAGTAATTCTGTAATTCTATCGTGTCAAGAATTTCAAATTGGCCACTTGGTTTTGTCTTAAAACTATTTTGATATATTTGACAACGGCTTTGGCTACTGAGGTGCCATGTTTTTTTCAATTGTTGTGATAATCTGCATGTTAGTGCAGTGGTTCAAAGTCTTTCCATGACTAAATTGTTATTATACCTGAAACAGTGTTTGTTAATATCAATTTGATCCTGTTTAAAACTAAAAACTCTTGTACTCCACAGAAACACCTTATAAAAGAACACATCAGTTGTTTTTTATCACAAAAACGATTCTAGAATTAATTGATGTAGGACTTCGTTCACATTGATTTATGATGACATGGACCTCTCCACTGAATCTGACTTGGACAATTTCTAAAAAGATCTTATTTCCGATGTCAGTTTAATCTTAAAGGATTCCCCTTGTATTTTGCATATAAAAAAGGATGAACGCACCAGTTTTGGTTTTTTGGTTTTTTTTGGATGAACGCACCAGTTGTTTCTCATTATAAGAACAATTTAAGGAATAACTGATAAAGGACTGTGCTCACATTCACCTACTGTGACATGAATTTTTTCATCATGTTTGGCTTGGAGATTTCCTAAAAAGATCGCAATTGTGACATCAGACTAATACAAAGGAATTTCTCTTGATTTTTCTAAACAAAATGAACTGCTTTATTTCAATCATCATGGACTATTTGAATTATCCATTTATAAGTGATATATATAAGAAATGGCATTTACCACAATGTTTGACGAATTTGTATACAATTTTTCATATTTTTCTATTATATTTATAAAAATATGGTAAATGTGAATTACTTTAGTCAATTTTCACATAAATTAGTGGCCTTCCAGTTTTTTAAGAAAAATCTTAATGGAAATTTTTCATGAAATTTTTTTTATCATTATTCACTGTTCACTTTGTGTATGTTTTCCACCTTCATATTTTATATTGTATCATATTGATATTATACTTGTGAGACTCCATATGATTGCTCTATATTTTCATTCATACACCTTTATAAAAAATAATATAAAAATACAACAAAAAATAATAGAAATAACAGAAAAATAAATAAATAAATAGAAGAGTCATCTATAAAAAATATGATTCCCTTTTTTTTATTATTGTAAGTACGTATTACAGATAGCATGAATGTATGATACATTCATTTGTTCCTCAGCATTATCTCACATGAGTTCCCTGTTTTTTGATTATCAGGGACATTTAATAATAAAAAAAATAATAGAGCATTCATATGTGGTCCTAACAAAAGCATCCTGTTTTACATATTTTTTCACTTCTTCACTTCTATCTAATCCAGCTTTGTTTGCTGACACATATGTTCCCATTTCCGCTTAATTGCCCCAGAAGGAGAGGGGAGTATATAGCGGCATTGGCAACATTCACTAGTTGTTATGATTAAGGGCGTTAAGCCAGAAACGCGTTAACCATGACCATATGCCTTGTCTGAACTGCACTGAATAAATCACCTGGTCACTCAGCTGGATCGTTTTCTTTATTTTCCTTGCTGTATGTGCCCGGGCCACGTACCCGGACATGGTCAGACTGCTCCTCAAATACCACTTCACTCCTTCCACTTCACTCTCCCTGAACTCATCTCTCTTCCTTTCCTGCCTCCAGGACTGTGAACTCCTTGGTGGGTGGAGCCAACCGCCTGGCTCCACCCCACCTGGTGTGGACATCAGCCCCTGGAGGGAGGCAACAAGGATTTGTGTGGGACTGATGTGCCTAACCGGGGTGTGGGGTGTGTTGTTGCAGTACCTGTGACGACCTGGCTTGTCTAGGGCGCCACAGGAGCAGCTGCAGAAAGTACATGAGAGGATAAATCTAAGTAATAAACTCTATCTAATGAGAAAGCTGTATCAGTCTAAGCTGCACAATGACCAGGACATGCAGGACTATATTAAAAACATTCTAGAGACCGTAGAGCGCCTGCGGGGCATTGGGGAAGATATGAAGGACTTTCATGTAGCAGCACTACTACTTAGAGGTCTCCCAGAAAGCTATGACACGCTTGTAACTGCACTAGATGCACTCCCAGATGATGAGCTTACATTGGAGTATGTCAGAGGAAAGCTTGTAGATGAATATAAGAGAAAGGCAGAAAGTGTGAGCAGCAAGATATGCAACAAGGAAACTGCTTTACAAACACAGGATGTGCCCACCAGCAGAAACCACCCTAAAGAAACACGTGAATGTTTTGTATGCAAGAAGCCAGGTCATTTAAAAGCTGAATGCAGAGTCTGGAAAGCTAAAATGAATCAGCTGAAGAAGCAAAACAGTCAACAAAGAGTTAAGAGCGCTGTATCTGAAAGTAATGATCCTGTAAATACTGAGGCTGCATTCACATCAGTCAATGCATTTAAATCAAAGCATGCGTGGTGTATAGATTCTGGTGCAACCAGTCACATGACCAATGACAGAGACTTCTTTACTAAGCTTATGCAAAGCAAGTCAGAGAAAGTGATAATGGTGAATGGTCAGTGTATGAACTCAGCAGGCATAGGAGATGGTTATATTGATTGTAACATCTCTGCAACACAAAGCAGAAGGATCCATGTAAAGGATGTGCTATATGTGCCTAGTCTTGAAAGTAATCTATTATCTGTGAAAAAGCTCACAAAACAAGGGAATGAAGTTACATTTAAGCACGATTGCTACATCATCTCAAAGGAGGGTCACACACTAGCAAAAGGAAAAATCAGAGATGAACTGTATCAGTTGAAATGGAAAGAGTGTGTATACACAGCTAATTAAGAACTGCACAAGAACTGTATTCATGTATGGCACAGGCGGCTTGCGCATAGAGACCCAGAAGCAATAAAAAAGTTATTTCAATTAACTGTTGAACAATTAGCTGATGATATTACAATTGATCCATGTAACCAGACAATGAGGTGTACCAGCTGTATCAAAGGGAAAATGTCCAGAAAGGCCTTTCCTAAGAAAAGTACTACAAGAACAAAACAACCACTAGATTTAATACACACGGATATCTGTGGTCCAATGCGTATTCAGACCCCTGGAAAGAAGAGATATTTTCTTACATTTATTGATGACAATTCAAGATATACAGTTGTCCATCTACTTCACAGCAAAAATGAAGTTCCAGAGAAACTTGAAATATATCTAGCTGAAGTATATAACAAGTTTGGGAGAATGCCAAAAATTCTACATGCAGATAATGGGACTGAATATACAAGTAATGAGACACAAAGCATTTTAAAGAAAAATGGAATTATATTTCAGACTACTGTACCATACAACCCTGAGCAAAATGGTGTAGCAGAAAGAAGGAACCGAACACTCTGTGAAAGCGGAAGGAGTATGTTATTTGATGTAAATCTGCCTACAGTATATTGGGGCGAAGCTGTTATGACGGCTTGCTATCTTCAGAACAGACTACCAGGTAAAGCGACAGAGAAAACTCCATTTGAGCAATGGAATAGTACAAAGCCAAAACTACAACACATAAGGATTTTCGGAAGTAGAGCATTTGCACACATTCCTAAAAAAAACCGAACTAAGTGGGAATCTCATGCTAAGGAAGGCATCCTGATAGGCTACAGTGAAACCCAGAAAGGTTATAGAATTCTACACCCAGAGACAAACAAGGTCACAATAAGCAAAAATGTAGTGATTGATGAAAACTTCGTGTTACCCAAGTTTTCTGATATTATGCCAGTAGTCCAGATGAAGCAACAACAACAATCTCAGTTACAATTACAAGACAACGAAAGGGAGAATGTAGAAGTCTGACTAGATTCTTCAACCACTGAAGGAACAACAAAAAGCCTAAGGGGTGCTTCACACACAGCGAGCTCGCTGCCGAGATCGCTGCTGAGTCACGCTTTTTGTGACGCAGCAGTGACATCATTAGCGATCTCGCTGTGTGTGACACTGAGCAGCGATCTGGCCCCTGCTGCGAGATTGCTGCTCGTTACACACAGCCCTGGTTCGTTTTCTTCAAAGCCGCTCTCCTGCTGTGACACACAGATCGCTGTGTGTGACAGCAAGAGAGCGACAAATGAAGCGAGCAGGGAGCAGGAGCCGGCGTCTGACAGCTGAGGTAAGCTGTATCCAAGATAAACATCGGGTAACCAAGGTGGTTACCCGATATTTACCTTAGTTACCAGCCTCCGCAGCTCTCACGCTGCCTGTGCTGCCGGCTCCGGCTCTCTGCACATGTAGCTGCTGTACACATCGGGTTAATTAACCCGATGTGTACAGCAGCTAGGAGAGCAAGGAGCCAGCGCTCAGTGTGCGCGGCTCCCTGCTCTCTGCACATGTAGCTGCATTACACATCGGGTTAATTAACCCGATGTGTACTGTAGCTAGGAGAGCAAGGAGCCAGCGCTTAGTGTGCGCGGCTCCCTGCTCCCTGCTCACACTGGTAACTAATGTAAACATCGGGTAACCATACCCGATGTTTACCTTAGTTACCAGTCTCCGCAGCTTCCAGACGGCGGCTCCGTGCAAGCGCAACGTCGCTTGCACGTCGCTGCTGGCTGGGGGCTGTTCACTGGTCGCTGGTGAGATCTGCCTGTTTGACAGCTCACCAGCGACCATGTAGCGATGCAGCAGCGATCCTGACCAGGTCAGATCGCTGGTCGGATCGCTGCTGCATCGCTAAGTGTGAAGGTACCCTAAGTGAACCTGAAATCAGACGATCGTCAAGATCAAACAAAGGAATTCCAGCTAAACATCTATCCTACATTGTCAAGACACTACCTGAGACAGAGCCACAGTCATGGGATGAAATGCAAAAACTACCTGCCCATGAAAGAACAAAGTGGATCAATGCCGCTAATGAAGAAATGAACTCGCTTCATCAACTTCAAACTTGGAAACTCACTGAGTTACCACAGGGTAAAAAGGCAATCAAGTGCAAGTGGGTATTTAAAACCAAATATGACTCTGAAGGTAAAGTCCACAGATTCAAAGCGAGGTTGGTCGCAAAAGGATATTCTCAAAAGTATGGCGAAGACTATGATGCTACTTTTATCCCAGTCGCCAAGCAGACAACATTTAGAGTCTTGATGGCCGTAGCTGCTGTACAAAAGATGTTTGTCAGACATTTGGATATCAAAACTGCATTTTTAAATGGTGACATTGAGGAGGACTTATACATGACTCAACCTGATGGTTATATAAAGGAAGGTGAACAGAATCTTGTTTGCAAACTACAAAAATTTCTTTATGGTCTTAAGCAATCGGCAAGAGCATGGAACACCAAAATGAACAAAGTCTTGTTAGAAGAAGGATTTAAAAGAGGTCAAGCGGATCCATGTTTATATACGAGATATACAGATGGAAAGTGGATGTATATTCTCTTATATGTGGACGATGTAATTGTAGTTCATCAAGAAGAAGCCGTAATTGGGAAAATTACTTAAATTTTGAACCAGCATTTTGAAACAAAAGACCTTGGAAATATGACATATTATCTAGGAATCCATATCCAGAGAGAGGAAGATGGAAGTTTTCTTCTAAATCAAAGTGCAAAAATTAATTCAATTCTGAATCAGTTTGGAATGACAGAAGCCAAATGACAGAAGATGATTGATACACATCAACGCCAATGGAATCATCCTACCTGAAACTGGAAGAAGATGACCTGTTGCCTAACAGTGAGAAATATCGACAGGCAGTGGGGGCACTTCTATACATATCGACTATGACTCGATCAGATATTACAACAGCAGTTGGAATATTGTGCAGATATGTGGAAAAACCGCACCAAAAGGACTGGAATGCCGTTAAAAGAGTTCTCCGATATTTAAAAGAGACACAAGGTGTAAATTTAAAATTATCTGCAGCATGAAATCTAAAACTCATCAGCTATGCTGACGCAGATTGGGCTGGTGATTCGCATGATCGTAAATCCACAAGCGGATACGTATTTAAACTTGGAGAAAGTTCAATCTCCTGGTCTAGTAGAAAACAAGTAACTGTTGCTTTGTCATCTACAGAAGCTGAGTATGTGTCCGCAGCTTATGCAAGTCAGGAGATCATTTGGCTAAGACAACTGATGGATGATCTTGGTAAACCGTTAACTTAGGCAACGGTGATATATGAGGACAACCAAGGATTCTATCCTTTAGAATGTAAGCCTACAAGGGCAGGGCCCTCTTCCCTCTGTACTAGTCTGTCTATTGTAACTTGTCTATGTGTTCTGTATGGAACCCCCTTCTCATGTACAGCACCATGGAATCAATGGCGCTCTATAAATAAATAATAATAAAATAATAATAATAATAATAATAATAATGCATTAAACTTGCATGCAGTGAAAAGATCAGTGCTAGAACTAAGCACATCGACGTCAGATATCATCATCTACGTGATTTGATAGATCGTGGCATTATTATTATCATTATTATTATTTATTATTATAGCGCCATTTATTCCATGGCGCTTTACAAGTGAAAGGGTATACGTACAACAATCATTAACAGTACATAACAGACTGGTACAGGAGGAGAGAGGACCCTGCCCGTGAGGGCTCACAGTCTACAGGGAATGGGTGATGGTACGATAGGTGAGGACAGAGCTGGTTGCGCAGTGGTCTACTGGACTGAGGGCTATTGGAGGTTGTAGGCTTGTGGCATAATTCAGTTTGTTTATTGTGAGACTGATAAAATGATAGCTGACATTTTGGTCAAGCCATTGCCACGACCTAGGTTCCAAGGATTGAGAACCACTATGGGACTAACAGAATAAGTAGTTGTTGAGTGGGGGTGTTGGCCTAATGCATATTGATCTGTATGTATTGCAACAACTATTGTTTGTTTAATATGATGTGATTTTATGTCTGCATACATATTGTTCAGATGTTAACAAAGTTAAAAAAAAAAAAAAAAATCCTTATTCACAGACAGGATGTTCCTCCTCCTTCTCCCTGTGTGTGTATTCTAGTGTGGAGCTGAAAGCTTAAGGTCACAGCAGATTTTCTCTCTCCCTCTCCCAGAAACCAGACTGATCCTATTCTCATGTTGTAAGCTGGATATTCTTAATTCTCAATAAATGAATATTCTCTGTTGCTCGCTGTGGAGTGGACATCACGCTGATTAACCCGCTGCTAACAAATGGAGTACAGCAGCCACTTTTTGGATGGCATTAACTGGCAGCACTCTTTGCTATTAAAATGGCTTTGCAAAAATGTGCAGGAGGGTAGAATGCAGAGGTGGTGGGACTTGCTTGGTACAAGTGGGACACTAATGGAGTACAGCAGCCACTTTTTGGATGGCACTAACTGGCAGCACTCTTTGCTATTAAAATGGCTTTGCAAAAAAGGGCAAGAGGGTACAGTGGCCGGGTTGTGGGTCAGTGTAGAGGAAAGGAAGCCTCACTTTCTATCCCTCCTAAGGATGAAATGCAGAAAGGAATTCCCTGAGCTTAGGTTTACAGACGCTATCTAAAGCTGTATACAGCGTTTCCATGGACCTCCCTGACAGCTATGGCTCTGAGCCCCTGGAAATCAGCCCTGAAAAGGGCTGAAATGAACTTCTGTCCCTAAGCTGTACAGCGCTGCGTACACAGCAAGAGCGGCAACAGGAGCTGCGTCTGCGGTGACTGTCACCCAGACACAGAAGGCAGATAATGGCGCCGTGAGGGAAAATGGTCGTATTTATAATGCAGGGACATGTGACATTTACAGCCTATGACACATGCCCTTGCTTGTCTGGCAAAAAGTCCACTTAGCCGTGTGTGTGTGTCTAGGATTGGCTGACAATGTCGATCGGCATTCTCTCAGCACCACAGATCTAAACCCCGTCCCCCCATACACAATATGCTGAAATTTGATAATAGTGTGAATCACAGAGTGACTCACACTATTACAGTGAAAAGCCAGCTAGTAATTAGCTAGGCTTTTTGCTGATCGAACCATTCTCGAATGCAACTCGAGCTGCCGAACTTTTAGCAAAAAGCTTGAGTTCTAGTTCGATCTAGAACACCCCCCAAAATCACTCGAAGATGAAACTGGCGAACCTCGAACCGCGCTCAACTCTACCCGGGACCACCGACTGGATAGAAGCACAGACGGAGAAGATGTGCCGGAGGATATAGGCCCAGGCGCATTTCATCATGACGCGGTGGACCACTGAGATGAAGGGCCTGGCTGCAGCTGTCCGAGCGCGAGATGGAGATGGCCTCGGAGGAGCGGGTAAGCAGTGACCCAAGCCCCTATGTTCCACAGGAATCGGCCGTCCAGCCTGAGGGGCCTGGCCTGACCCCGTCCGCCACGTCGCCTCACTCGCCACCCGTGTCCGCAACCAACACTCCGATCGGCCCGCTATCCCAAGCACCGGTAGCAGAACCCGTCATGTCTAAAGAGGAGGACCCGGCAGTGGGGAACTCAGGCCTGACCTGCACCACTGACCCGGCACCCATCTCAGCCCCAAGCCAGGCCGCAACCCTGATGACTAGAGATGAGCCACCCTCTAGAGGCTTGAGTTCAGTTCGGTTTGTCAAACGGAGGCTGCGTTCGAGTTCGGTTCGGCGAGCCGTTCGACGAACCTCTCGAACCCCATTGAAACCAATGGAAGGCAAACACAAACACATAAAAACACATTATAAATGTACACATACAATTAATAAACATTGCCATAACACTTACAGGTACCCGCGACGCATCCTGCACTCTGTCTCCTGACGCTATTCTTTCCGATATTCGCTGTGTCCTCCCGGTAACCAGCACCAGCATAGGACCTAACGTGACGTCAAAATAGCCATGTGACCAGTCATGTGTCTATTATCTCATTGGCTACAGACTGGTCACATGACTATGACGTCATGCTAGGTCCTGTCAGTACATCTCTCCGCTTACGCGGTGCTTGTTTGTGTATCCCTGTGTACCGGCGATATGCTCTGGCACATGATCGGCTCCCCGTTCTGCTTACCCATTCTGTTATTTACCGGCTGCCACAGCCGGTCAATAACGGAGGTCACCGTTGCTATAGCAACGCGCCTGTCAGCGGTGACGTCACCGCTGACAGCACGGAGCTGCTGCTCACTCACAGAGTGATATAGACTGCACGGGAAGCAGCGTCTTCCCCTATGCAGTGCTGCTGATGTAGCAGAGCTGCATGGGTTGAAGGAGAAAGAAGACAGAAGAGCAGGATCGTGGAGGGCTGACAGGGAGTAATAAACATGGAGTCTCTAATGTGTCTGTATATTTATTTCTATTAAAGTATTTTTTCTCTGTGTGGTGTGTTTCTTTTAACCCTTTATTGGAGATTCTTAATGGCCAGGTCAAACTTGCCTGACATTAAGAATCTCTGACTTAATACTAGCTAGTAAAACAAAGCTAGTATTAACTCATAATTACCCAGCAAGCCACCGTCACCAGGGCAGCTGGAAGAGTTGGATACAGCGCCAGACGATGGTGCTTCTATGAAAGCGCCATTTTCTGAGGCAGCTGCGGACTGCAATTCGCAGCAGAGGCGCCCAGAAAGCTCGGGCTAACCTGTGCTGCGGATTCCAATCCCCAGCTGCCTAGTTGTACCTGGCTGGACACAAAAATGGAGCGAAGCCCACGTCGTTTTTTTTTTTTTTAATTATTTCATGAAATTCATGAAATAATTAAAAAAAGGGCTTCCCTATATTTTAGTTCCCAGTCGGGTACAAATAGGCAGATGGGGGTTGGGGGCAGCCGCACCTGCCTGCTGTACCTGGCTAGCATACAAAAATATGGCGAAGCTCACGTCATTTTTTTTTTTAGTTTTTTGACAAAAAAAATTAAAAATGCTTCCCTGGATTTTCCATTGCCAGTGAAGGTAACACCAAGCAGTGAGGGTTAGCAACCAGTAGCTGCTTGGATTACCCTCAGCTAGCAATACAAAAAATGCAGCGGGAGCCCATATATATATATTTTTTTAATTATTTATTTAAATAATTAAAAAAAAATGGGCTTCCCTGTATTTTGATTGCCTGACATCACAGTACTGTAAAAATAAATCATTAAAAAAAATAACGCAGTGCTCCACGGTATTTTTGATTCTCAGCGCAGATAAAGCAGACAGCTACGGGAAGCCACTCCCATCTACCTGGCGTTACCTTGGCTGGCAATCAAAATACAGGGAAGCCTATTAATTTCTTTTATTTAAAAAAATAGTTTAAAAAAAATGACGTGGGGTCCCCCCATTTTTGACAGCCAGCTAGGGTAAAGCAGACGGCTGTAGCCTGAAAACCACAGCTGGCAGCTTTACCGTGATTGCTGATCCAATGTGGAGGTCACCCCAGGCTCTTTTTTATAATTATTTTATAAATAATAATAATTACAAAAAAAACGTAGGGTCCCCCCCAAATTGGATCACCAGCCAAGGTAAAGCGGACAGCTGTGGTCTGGTATTCTCAGGGTGGGAAGGTCCATAGTTATTGGACCCCAATCCTGGCGCTTCACCCCAGCTCATCCCGTGCCCTGGTGCAGTGGCAAACGGGTAATAAATGGGGTTGATACTAGCTGTAAGGTCACCTGACATCAAGCCCAGCAGTTTGTGATCTCATGGCGTTTATCAGATACCCGACATCACAAACTGTCAGTACTAACAAAAAAATAGACAAAAAAAATGTATTTGAAAAAACACTCCCCAAAACATTTCCTCTTTCACCAATTTATTGTAAGAAGAAAAAAATAAGGGGGTCCCACGACGACTCTGGACCATCTAGAATATGGGGGGATACGCTCAGGGAACGTATCCCCCATTTTCTAGGAGTGCAGACCCTCCATGTGAGGAGTGTGGGTGCAATGAATCTGCACCCACTCTCCCCGGGTCCACAGCAGCAGAGTCCATGTGGTAACTGTTGCTACCAAAGCTGCAATGCCCTGCTCATGAGGTAAGGGCATGCCTAATCAGGAGAACTATTCTACATTTCCAAATATTGGTATTTGCTGATATTATTGCTATTTCACCTACTATATATTGGGGGATAGGATCTTGGAGATACAATACCCCTTTAAGTCCAGTTATCCAGCTGAATGAATACTAAACAACAGAGCTCGCTATTTAGATGTGTTTTCTTGTGGCGTATAACGGACTCTCATGTTTGGTAGTCGTTCAGAAGGGCAACTATAAAATCAAATACCTCCATTTGGAAATGTAGTATAGCTCTCCTGATCAACTATGTTCCTTACCTCATGAGCAGGGCATTGCAGTAGCTTACAGATGCATTGTTACCGCCACTCACTGTGACTGAAGACAGGAAGCTGAGCTGACAGCCGCTCTGTGCATGCGGCAGCGTCTATTGTGAAGGAGAGGGCCGCGGGGATCAATGCTGCACAGGTACCGTGGGACACCGGGGAACACCGGTGGGGTTATTGGGAATGACCTGGCAGGGCCTTGGGATGAGTTTTCTGTTGCATGTGTCATGGCACATGCGACAGAACTCAGAGGAGTAGGGTGAATGCGGCTGGCGCGCTGCTGTGTGCGCGACCAACTTGGATTTACGGGAGGGGGTCAGGGGGGCACTTTGGTGACACCGGGGGACTGGAGGGGACCGGGGAGGAGATTTATCTCCCATCTGAGATATTTGTTCATGCCAGATGGAAGATAAATAATTTTTTACCGGCGCTGTCATTTACTGTAACGTGATCATTGGTATACGGTGCATATCGGTGATCACGTGAGCGGAGATGGGAAAAACCGCAATGAATCATGATCTCCACGGTCTCAGCTACCCTCTGAAACACTGGAGATTTTTTGCCGCTGGGGGATGCTATTCACTTATTTCTGCCTGCTGTTTATAAATGGCAGATCAGAATAAGGCTACATTCACACGAACGATCCGTTTTTGCAGTCCGCAAAAACGGTCCTTTTTTCACGGGTGCATCCGTGTGGCATCCGTTTCCGTTCCGTATACAGTCCGTATGTCATCCGTTTGTCATCCGTGTGCCTTCCTTTTTTTACGTTTTGCAAAAAAACTGAAGGAGGGAAAATACATACATTTACCCAGGATCCATAGCTTCAACCTACATGAGGCGGTCATAGGTTCACTCCAGTGCCATTTTCTACTGCTTTTCACAGCAAAGAGCGCTCTGGTGATTTTCCTGTGCTTGTACACTTCATACCAGTTTTTTCTGTCATTATAATGCCAGAAAGACACATAATGTCCCACTCTCCTGCATTTTGTAATTTTGCACCCTTTGGTGCCTTTCATGTGGCACTAAGGGGTGCTTAGCCTTGTATTTAGCCAAAAAAATAAATAAATTTAAAAAAAAAAATGACGTAGGGTTCCCCCTATTTTTGATAGCCAGCTAGGGTAAAGCAGACGGCTGCAGCCTGCAGACCACACCTGGCAGCTTCACCTTGGCTGGTAATCCAAAACTGAGGGCACCCCACGCTGTTATTTTAAATTAAATACATAATTAATAAAAAAAAAAACACGTGGGGGTCCCCCCAAAATTGGATCACCAGCAAAGGTAAAGCGGACAGCTGGGGTCTGATATTCTTAGACTAGGGAGGTCCATGGTTATTGGACTCTCCCCAGCCTAAAAATAGCAGGCTGCAGCCAACCCAGAAGAGGCGCATCCATTAGATGCGCCAATCCTGGTGCTTCGCTCCAGCTCATCCTGTTGCCCTGGTGCGTTGGCAAACGGGGTAATATATGGGGTTCATACCAGATGTGTAATGTCCACTGGCATCAAGCCCTGGGGTTTGTAATGTCACGCGTTTATTAGATACCCGACATCACCAACCCAGTCAGTAATAAAAAAAAAATAGACGACAAACACATTTTTATTTGAAAAAACACTCCCCAAAACATTCCATCTTTCACCAATTTATTAGAAAGAAAAACAAATCCAGGTCTGGTGTAATTCAAGGGGTTCCCCTGACGATCTATACCATAGTCCATGTCCCAGTCAATGAAGAACAGAATGTTCCATATTGGCTGGGAGAGCAATGCAGTGACCTGAACTAACATCAATAGGTCAGCCCAGGTCACTGCAGGGCATGACGAGTGCCGCTGTCAGGAGGATAGCAAGGTACATTACCTGCGGTGATCGCTGCACTCCAGTAGCAGAGCTATCACTGCAGGGCTCCACCCACCTCGCACTCCCCCGCCCGCACACATGGCCCCGCTCGGCTCCACCCACCTCACACTCCGCCGTCCGCCCACATGGCGGAGTGCGAGGTGGGTGGAGTTGAGTGGGGCCATGAGTGCAGGCGGCGGAGTGCGAGGTGGGTGGAGCCGAGCAGGGCCATGTGTGCGGGCGGCGGAGTGCGAGGTGGGTGGAGCCGAGCAGGGCCATGTGTGCGGGCGGTGGAGTGCGAGGTGGGTGGAGCCGAGCAGGGCCATGTGTGCGGGCGGTGGAGTGCGAGGTGGGTGGAGCCAAGCGGGGCCATGTGTGCGGGTGGCGGAGTGTGAGGTGGGTGGAGCCGAGTGGGGCCATGTGGCGCTGAGGACGTCAGTGCCGGGGACTGCATGGCTGGGGAGAGGTGAGTGTGAGTGTGTGTGTGTACATGCTGAGTGCAGGTGGGGGCGGAGCCGAGCGGGGAAGTGTCGGCTCCCTGCACACGTAGCCAGGGTAAATATCGGGTTACTAAACAAAGCGCTTTGCTTGGATACCCGATATTTACCTTGGTTACCAGCATACCACAGGCTGCCAGCGATGGCTCCCTGCACACTGTAGCTGTAAAAAGCCACACTTTTGGTGATCGAACCATTCTTGAACATAACTTGAACTGTCGAGCTTTTAGCAAATAGCTCGAGTTCGATCTCGAGCACCACCGAAAATCACTCGAACATGAAATTGGCGAACCTCGAACTAGCTCAACTCTACTAATGACATCCCATCCGGCACCGAGCCAGGCAGCAACCCGGCAGTCCGCCCAGCCGCGACTATGATTACGTCGGCCCTGCTCGGCTCCACCCACCTCGCACTCCGCCGTCCGCCCACATGGCGGAGTGCGAGGTGGGTGGAGCCGAGTGGGGCCATGAGTGCAGGCGGCGGAGTTCGAGGTGGGTGGAGCCGAGTGGGGCCATGTGGCGCTGAGGACGTCAGTGCCGGGGACTGCATGGCTGGGGAGAGGTGAGTGTGAGTGTGTGTGTGTACATGCTGAGTGCAGGTGGGGGCGGAGCCGAGCGGGGAAGTGTCGGCTCCCTGCACACGTAGCCAGGGTAAATATCGGGTTACTAAACAAAGCGCTTTGCTTGGATACCCGATATTTACCTTGGTTACCAGCATACCACAGGCTGCCAGCGATGGCTCCCTGCACACTGTAGCTGTAAAAAGCCACGCTTTTGGTGATCGAACCATTCTTGAACATAACTTGAACTGTCGAGCTTTTAGCAAATAGCTCGAGTTCGATCTCGAGCACCACCGAAAATCACTCGAACATGAAATTGGCTAACCTCGAACTAGCTCAACTCTACTAATGACATCCCATCCGGCACCGAGCCAGGCAGCAACCCGGCAGTCCGCCCGGCCGCGACTATGATTACGTCGGCCCCGCTCGGCTCCACCCACCTCGCACTCCGCCGTCCGCCCACATGGCGGAGTGCGAGGTGGGTGGGGCCGAGTGGGGCCATGAGTGCAGGCGGCGGAGTGCGAGGTGGGTGGAGCCGAGCAGGGCCATGTGTGTGGGCGGTGGAGTGCGAGGTGGGTGGAGCCAAGCAGGGCCATGTGTGCGGGTGGCGGAGTGCGAGGTGGTTGGAGCCGAGTGGGGCCATGTGGCGCTGAGGACGTCAGTGCCGGGGACTGCATGGCTGGGGAGAGGTGAGTGTGAGTGTGTGTGTATACATGCTGAGTGCAGGTGGGGGCGGAGCCGAGTGGGGAAGTGTCGGCTCCCTGCACACGTAGCCAGGGTAAATATCGGGTTACTAAACAAAGCGCTTTGCTTGGATACCCGATATTTACCTTGGTTACCAGCATACCACAGGCTGCCAGCGATGGCTCCCTGCACACTGTAGCTGTAAAAAGCCACGCTTTTGGTGATCAAACCATTCTTGATCGTAACTTGAACTGTCGAGCTTTTAGCAAAAAGCTCGAGTTCGATCTCGAGCACCCCCGAAAATCACTCGAACATGAAATTGGCGAATCTCGAACCTCAACCTAGCTCAACTCTACTAATGACATCCCATCCGGCACCGAGCCAGGCCGCAACCCGGCAGTCCGCCCGGCTGCGACTATGATTACATCGGCCCCGGCAGTCCGCCCGGCCGCAACTATGATGACGTCGGCTCAGGCAGTCCGCCCGGCCGCAACTATGATGACGTCGGCTCTGGCAGTCTGCCCGGCCACAACGGAGGTGGTGCCTGATCAGAAGCCAACCGCGGCAGCCGCACAGCTGGCGGCTACCCAGTGCCTGGTCCTGGCTGTGGAGCAGCCAGGATGTATCTGCAGGGAAGCAGAGAAGGCCAGTGAAAGATGGGGCTCTCAGCAGAGAGAAAGGCCAGTTGTAGCCGGCACCGAGGGCATCCATGTGGGCCAAGCTCCCGAGCAGGAGGAGGAACATGGAACCTGTGCCCCATACTGGGAGCGACAGCAACGACAGCTGAAACAGGAAATTGCCGCCCGAGAAAAGGGTAAAGCTGAGGTGCTGGCACGCACCTACCAAGAAAAGGACAAGCTTCGGCAGGTTACCTTCCGGGTGCGGGGCCGGCCTACCGCGGGCAAGTCCGCCACTTTAACCCCCAAAAGGGATAGGGGTTCATCTATGTTTGGGACTGGACTCCGAAAAGTTTGTGTCCCGGAGGGATGTGGCCCCTCATCTGCCAACAGGCCACCCAGACCAAGATCTGGAACCCGGGGACCTAGTGAGTTACACCCGACACTGTGGAGAAAGGGGGTGGTTCGCTCTGGACATTAAAAAGTGGATGATGGTCGATGGGCAGCAATGTCTCCGACACCCCTCACAGGCCCCTGCTGAAGAATAAAAAGTAAATGGTAGTGGTTTCCGGCTACCCGTTAACTTGTTAAAGTTTACCCCGTTTTTCAGTTTAAAAATGGACCAAGACCTCAGGACTGGTAATGTCACCCCAAAAACTTGTTTGGGTCCTGTAAATACCCCAAACTACTTTCTTGTTACTCCTCACCCACTGCACTGCCTCTGGAGAGGTAGATTGGAGGAAGGGCCTGTGGTGGAGTAGGCTGAGGCCCAGTCACTAATAAAACCGGTGGCTAACCTCCAGGCCAAGGGCCCCCGGACTTTGGGACCCTTGAAATGGACTGCCTGGTAAGGAACTTTTTACCCGGACTGTGCAGGCGTCGCCCGGAACAGCTGTGGACTGGGGAAAAGGGGTGCCCACCATGATTAGAGGTGGCACCAAGGTACCAGGTTGTTTGGGTGGCGAATGGAGGAGAGGAAAGTAATGTTGTTATGTTTGTAACGTTAAAGTAATGTGCCTCCCGTCAGGGAAGAAATGTTCTTAAGATGTTTTACCTTTTCTTTCCCTGTTTCTTTTGGAAAAATAAAAAAAAAAGGTCAGTGGTCAGACAGCCAGCAGACGGGCTGTATTCAATCAAGGTGGAATGTGACGCCCTGGTGCCGCCAGGTGGTCACAGAGAAACAGTACACCCCACACAACACCATCCCACATCAGGTACCATCTGCCACAAAACCCTAGCCACCCCCCTCATGGTAGGAAGGACACACCAGTGGGTGGGACCAGGCAGATTGGGAGCGCCCACCTAGTTGTCTTGAGGATCCGGTGGCGGGAAAACAACAGTAGAGGGAGAGGTGAAGAGGAGAGAGGAAGAGAGAGGACTTGGAGGTGAAAGCCTGAGCGTAGTGAAGGGTAGCCAGGGTAGTGGCCCTGGTCTACTGGCTAGGTGGCAAGCAGTGCACCGTGTCCAAAGGTGACGGGAGTCCAGTCGCAGGAAATCCAGAGTGGACCGGGACAGGGTTGGAGCCCGCCAGTACCGACAGCAAAGATCCGGTCCGGAAACTGTGCACAGGCAGGGTACCTGGACCCTAGTTAGAAGACAGTTGCAAGCCCCTTCTCTAATTAACCAGGCCGGGAGCAAGGTTCCAGATGTCATTCCAGTGTGTTAGCCCAGATAGAGCGAAACGGCAGCCCACCGCGGGGGATAGGGTATCCGCAACAACCCACTGAGATCCCAAGGGTCAGTTTTCGCGGGCACGTCTCCCAAACAAAAACAGAATCGGGAGAGGACTTTCCCGTTCCACACGAGGTTGTCCAAAACAGAAGAAAAGTACATAGTGCAGGAGGAAGGGACACTGGTACACCAGCCGGCTGTGGGAACCTAATACACCCAGAAGCGTCAGCCAGCCACTGACCCCTTGTTTTACCGACATATGTGTGTGCAATCATTCAATCGTGAACACCAACACCCACTGGTCCGACGCGCCACCTCCTGCGGTCATCACCTCCCATGTTTTGGACACTGAGCCCCGGGGAATTCACCCCTACCCACGGAGGGGTTAACACAAAGCTACATCTCCATCGCCCCCGGGTGCTCCCCAACAGTAGCGGTGGTAATCCACCTTACCACAACCCGTGGGTGGCGTCACGAACAGTAATAAATGAACTAAATTGGGGAGCACAAACCTGCAGGTTCATCAAGGGAAATAGAAGACAATTACTATTTATGAGCAGGCTCAAGACCAAACAAGAAGGGGGGCTCTGGTAGACTTAGTATTAATCAATAGGTCAAACAGCACATCAAATATAAGCGTTGGGGGTCACTTGGGTAATAGTGATCAGTTGAGTAATAACTGTTTTCATGTATCCTTTAATGAGATGTACTGTAGAGAGGTTACAAAGACACTACATTTAAGGAAGGTAAACTTCCAACACTTAAATGATGAACTTAGTGCCATAAACTGTGACAACACACTGTACTGAGAAATAAAAGTACACAAAGCAAATGGGACACTTCTATTAGCATCCTTTTTTAAACCAAAATGTTTTTATTAAAGATTTTATACAATACAAAAATCATGCAAATTCGGGGTCATCATAACCCCAAAATCCCCGTCTCTCCCTCCTCCCAAATGGGAAACCAAAAAATAAAACAACAATCACATATTTGACTGCACACCACGCGTGGTGTATGGATGTCGTAGTTCTCCATAGGGAATACAATGATCGATGGTCAGTGTGGAGACACGGGGCTCAGTGGGTGCTCTTGTCCACTGAACCAGCTGCCTTAAGAAAGACAGCGTGGCTCAGGGCTCATCCCAACTGAACCCCGGCCTTCTTAACTGTGGGCGGAACACTACTCAGACAACACAGTGTGAGGGAACCACAATAATTAGACTTTATTGGATCCCCAAACAATTAACGGCACATAACACATAACCAGCAAAACACACAAATGTAACAGGCAACAGAGCCACAGCCTTCCACTTGGATACACTGCGTCCTCATCGATTGGTTGGACAAGATCGCCTCTCCCATTGGATGAATCTCAAGCTGCATGGATAATGTTCATTCAAATGATGTCCACAGAAAGACTGAGGATATCTACATGAAGTCTGCAAGTCACAGACAATGGCTACTAAGGTAATTACATTAGCAATACACAACTACAATACAATGATACCCCCGGAAGAAGGCATTAAGATCGAAACCTAGGTCGGGTTCTTTTGGATCCTCATCCCACAACTCAGGTAATGACTTTACATCTGGTCTGCTGAGCCCTTTAACCCATTTACGTGCACCTATTGTTTTTCCTTCTGACACTGCTTAGCCTTTTCTTGTATGACCATTGGTCTTCAATGCATGTCGTTAGGCAGCCTTGTACATGCAATCATATGAGCAGTGTTTTGCAGGCATCTCAGTATGGTGTTCTAGTACAGTCATTCCAATCCTCATAGACTCTGATTACTGAGTTGTGGTGTGAGTACGCCACCTGCTGGTCCTCTCATCATAAATCCCATTTTAACCCTTTACACTTTTTTGTATGCTTTATATTGAATAAAATTGTATAATTTTTCTAAGCCTTGTGTACAGTCTCTTTTTCCTATATTTGAAATATATCTGTATATGGCTCTCTCCATGTACCTATTATGGCACGGACTTCTATTCCGTGTATGTTGGTTGTTCTAATCCTCAATACAATGATTACTGGAAGAGTCTGGAGAAACAATACGTCTGGCTTTCAGTGACCAACACAATTACATGAGTCAACAAGAGTCTTGTAAAAACAATGAGGGACTTATCCCCTGTCTATAAACAATCTATCATCCTGTCTGGCTGAATTTTAAGAAACTTTAACCCATGAGAGTCCATGTCGTCACAGTCAATGGTATAACAAAGGTTTAGGGTCATCTACATTTCTATCCCAGTTAACATCATGTATGGCCAAAGTTAGGCTCGAACAGGCAAAGAGATCAGAGAAGGGGACCACAGTTCCTGCAGCCATACAACATTTCAATTATCTATTCCATAGTTCAAAACAAGCCCAATCGGAACTTAAATAAATCCCTAGATGCCAGACCAGAATCGTCTATCCACGGGGCCCAGATCTTTTCAAATTTAGCCATACAATTTCTTTTTAAATATATTCCCTTCTCCAGATTTACTATCCAATTGACCTTATTAACAAACTCTGAAATAGTTGGAACCTGGTCAGAAATCCAATATTGTGCTATTAATTTCCTTGCCATATATAGCATACGGGCAACCGCTACTTTACCCTCATCCTCCACCTTCAGGTCTTCGATATACCCCAGTATACATACAAAGGGGGTGAGGCTCAGATCTATGGTATACACTCTATTAGACCCGCAACACACATCCGTTTAATTTGTACGTGTGCGGTACGTATTTGCACGTACCGGAGACACGTACACACGGAGACCCATGTTATTCTATGGTAGATGGCACACACACGTAAAATCACACGGAACGTGTGTCCGTGTGGTAAGTACGTGTGTGTGCTTTTCTACACTGACAACATGTTCGTTTTTGGCCGGCAGCACGCAGGCACGGACCCACTTTAGTCTATGGGTCCGTGCCTGCATGTACCGCACACAGAGTATCTCCGTGTTCAGCACGTTTCGTGCGTGTGCGTTTTTACACTAGCGATCTTATTTTTTGGTTTTTTTAAATTAAAGTCAGTATACTTACCTTTTTTTCTGCTGTTCTCAGTCATACTTACATTGGCGCTCGGTTTTTTTCTTCCCCCGGCTCATACCGCTCCCCGATCACCAGCGCGGCGAGGAACAGCTGTGCAGAGAATACGCGGCAACAATTACTTTGAATATGCTGGCCGCTCATTAAACAATATCGTATTCCCTGCTTTCCCCACCCACAGGCTCCTATGATTGGTTGCAGTCAGACACGCCCCCCATGCTGAGTGACAGCTGTTTCACTGCACCCAATCACAGCAGCCGGTGGGCGTGTCTATACTGTGCAGTAAAATAAATAAATAATTAAAAAAAACCGGCGTGCGGTCCCCCCCAATTTTAATACCAGCCAGAGAAAGCCATATTGCTGAAGGCTGGTATTCTCAGGATGGGGAGCCCCACATTATGGGGAGCCCCCCAGCCTAACAATATCAGTCAGCAGCCGCCCAGAATTGCCACATACATTATGTGCGACAGTTCTGGGACTGTACCCGGCTCTTCCTGATTTGCCCTGGTGCATTGGCAAATCGGGGTAATAAGGAGTTATTGGAAGCCCATAGCTGCCAATAAGTCCTAGATTAATCATGTCAGGCGTCTCCCCGAGATACCTTACATGATTAATCTGTAAATTACAGTAAATAAACACACACACACCCGAACAATCCTTTATTAGAAAAAAAAAACACTAACAAATTGCCTTGTTGACCACTTTAATAAGCCCGAAAAAGCCCTCCATGTCCGGCGTACTCCAGGATGGTCCAGCGTTGCTTCCAGCTCTGCTGCATAGAGGTGACCAGAGCTACAGAAGACACCGCCGCTCCTGTCACCTCCACACAGCTAATGAAGGGAATAGCGCGATCAGTTGTATTCAGCGTTGGCCGCGAGTAACCTCAGTGACAGCTCAGCTGATCGCGCTATTCCCTTCATTAGCTGCGTGGAGATGACAGGAGCGGCGGTGTCTTCTGCAGCTCCGGTCACCTCCATGCAGCAGAGCTGGAAGCGACGCCGGACCATCCTGGAGTACGCCGGACATGGAGGGCTTTTTTGGGCTTATTAAAGTGGTGAACAAGGCAATTTGTTAGTGGTTTTTTTTTCTAATAAAGGATTGTTCAGGTGTGTTTGTGTTTGTTTACTGTAATTTACAGATTAATCATGGAAGGTATCTCGGGGAGACGCCTGACATGATTAATCTAGGACTTATTGGAAGCTATGGGCTTCCAATAACTCCTTATTACCCCGATTTGCCAACGCACCAGGGCAAATCGGGAAGAGCCGGGTACAGTCCCAGAACTGTCGCATATAATGTATGCGGCAATTCTGGGCGGCTGCTGACTGATATTGTTAGGCTGGGGGGCTCCCCATAATGTGGGGCTCCCCATCCTGAGAATGCCAGCCTTCAGCCGTATGGCTTTATCTGGCTGGTATTAAAATTTAAGTGGTTGCACGCCGTTTTTTTTAATTTTTTATTTATTTATTTTACTGCACAGTATAGACACGCCCACCGGCTGCTGTGATTGGGTGCAGTGAGACAGCTGTCACTCAACGTGGGGGGCGTGTCTGACTGCAACCAATCATAGGCGTCTGTGGGTGGGGAAAGCAGGGAATACGAGATTGTTTAATGAGCGGCCGGCATATTCAAAGTAATTGTTGCCGCGTATTCTCTGCACAGCTGTTCCTCGCCGCGCTGGTGATCTGGGAGCGGTAAGTATGAGAGAAGGCTGCTTACTTCAGTCACTCGGGGGATTAGCGGTCACTGGTGAATCCTTCACAGGTGACCGCTAATCAGTACGCGGCACACAGACAGAGCCGCGGCATGACAATGAAGTCGGGTGAAGTTCACCCGAGTTAATTCTCATCGTGCAACTCTGTCTGCTGTCAGCCGACATGTATCAACGACATTGTGCAACACACAAACGGACATTCCACACGGACATTCCAGGTACACATACACGGGCATTTTACACACAAACATGGACATTTTATACGTACACACGGCTCGCATACGCCATCACACGGATGCCATACGTACCGGAGGAACGCACCAAAAAAACGGAACCTGGACCCGAAAAATGGACCGTGTCATACGGACTTTTTTTTGCGGAAGTGTGTTTTAGTCCTTAATGATTGAAGTCACACCTCTCCAAAACACCTCCAAGCTTGGGCAGGACCACAACATGTGGAGCATGGATGCTGAGTCCTCTCCACATCGTGGACAGGTGGGATCCGGTCTGGCACCTATGTCAAATAAAAATTTTGGAGAGCGATAGACTCGATGGATCACATACAGGTGAGAAAATCTGTAGGCTTCCCCCAAAGACAGGTCAGGTGTTCTTTCGAGTATTTCCTCCCACTGATTGTCCTCAATAGGCCCTAGCTCCTGTTCCCATCTCTCTTCAGAGTTCAATGAATGATGCATTAACAACCTGTCCAGTACTTCACCATACAATACCGATATCAAGCCAGATGAACCCCTTGAGAAAGCAATTCTTTGAACTATTCTGTTACATTGAATCGTATGGCCTGCTATACTAGCTTCAGCACGGTATGCATGTCTTAATTGGAGGTATTTATAGAACTCGCCATTTAAAATCCCAAACTCTAATTGTAGCGTGGAGAACTCCTTAAAGTTATCTCCGTCCAGTAACTGCGTGAGTCTGACCGACCCTTTCCCCCTCTAGCCTCCAAACCCCTCTAGTTTATTTAGGTTGGGCAGCCATGGGGTGTCCCAGGCAGAGGTAAACTGCGAAGGCCCCTTGATGTCCTGAATGTCTGTAATTTTAACCCACAACTTATGTATCAACAGAAGGGTAGGCGTAGTTTCCAGGGACGACTTAAATTTACCTGATTCCAGGACCTTGTAAAGACTAGATGACTTGAAATGTTGCTGTAGTAAAATTCTCTGCGGGCCTCCACCCCCCGGGTCATCCCACCCTCGAATATGTTGCATCTGGGCGGCTGCAAAGTATGCCCATAGAATTGGCACTGAGAGTCCTCCATTGTGTTTGTTCCTCTGTAACGTTTCTAATTTAATTCTTGGACTACACCATCCCCAAATCAATTCTCTAAAAAGTGAGTTAACTTTATAGAAATATTTCTCGGGTATCCAATATGGGGAATTATGTAGAACGTACAGCAGCTGAGGCATCCAAATCATTTTCACCAGGTTCGCCCGTCCCACCACCGACAGAGGTAGCCGGGTCCATATGTCAACTTTGTCCTTAAATTTTTTAAGGATTGGGGTCAAGTTGAGTGTAGTGTAATCATTCACTCTGGCAGTAACGTTAATTCCCAAGTGTTTGAATTGCGAGGAGATTTGCAATCCTGCCGAAGCATATCTAGGGATGCCATCCGGGTTATCCACAGGGAGTAACACAGACTTCCCCCAATTTATAGCCAGCCCGGAATATCTCCCAAATTTCTGAATCAATTCCATGGCCATTGGTAATGAGTAGAGTTGAGCGTGGTTCGCGGTTCGAGGTTCTCCAGTTCTAGGCTCGAGTGATTTTGGGGCCTGTTCTAGATCGAACTAGAACTCGAGCTTTTTGCAAAAGCTCGATAGTTCTAGAAACGTTCGAGAACGGTTCTAGCAGCAAAAAAACAGCTAATTCCTAGCTGGCTTTCCGCTGTAATAGTGTAAGTCACTCTGTGACTCACACTATTATGAAATTTCAGTGTATAGTGTGCGGGAACAGCGCCTTCAGATCACTGCTGTATGGATAATCGCCATTTTTTTTTTTTTTCTTGTCTTCCTTCCCTAAGTGCGCGCGTGTAGTGGGGAGGGCCAGCATGTCAGCCAATCCCAAACACACACACAGCTAAGTGGACTTTTAGCCAGAGAAGCAACGGCATGTGTGATAGGATGTCCATGTCACATGTCCCTGCATTATAAAAACGAGTATCTGCCCGTCCGGACGCCATTATCTCTTTTGCGTCCTTGGTGTCAGACATCACTGGCGCAGCTCCGTCCTTTGTCCTATCGCCGATACTGCTGTATGCGCTCCATACACAGCGCTGGACAGCTTAGGGATAGCACTTTCTATCAGTCCTTTTAAGGGCTCGTACCGGCAGGGTCAGAGCCATAGGTGACAGGTCCTGAAAACAGAGACAGCGTCTGTGTAGCTAAGGTCAGGGATTTCCTCGCTGCATTTCCCCATTAGGAGGGAATAGAAAGGCAGGCTTCCTTTCCTCTACCCAGAGCCCCACAATACTGGCACTGTACCCTCCTGTCCTCTGCACACTCCAACTCATTATAACTAAGCCATTATACTAGCAAACACTGAGTGTACCTAGTGGCATCCTAAACGTGGCTATTGGACTTCTGTATAGTCCCAGTAGTGCACAGATATTTGCAGCACGTCTGCCTGCATTGCACACTCAAACTGATAGTTACTAAGCCATTATACTAGCAAACACTGAGTGAACTTAGTGTCATCCTAAACGTGGCTGTTGGACTTCTGTATAGTCCCAGTAGTGCACAGATATTTGCAGCACGTCTGCCTGCATTGCACACTCAAACTGATAGTTACTAAGCCATTATACTAGCAAACACTGAGTGTACCTAGTGTCATCCTAAACGTGGCTGTTGGACTTCTGTATAGTCCCAGTAGTGCACAGATATTTGCAGCACGTCTGCCTGCATTGTACACTCAAACTGATAGTTACTAAGCCATTATACTAGCAAACACTGAGTGTACCTAGTGGCATCCTAAACGTGGCTGTTGGACTTCTGTATAGTCCCAGTAGTGCACAGATATTTGCAGCACGTCTGCCTGCATTGCACACTCAAACTGATAGTTACTAAGCCATTATACTAGCAAACACTGAGTGAACTTAGTGTTATCCTAAACGTGGCTGTTGGACTTCTGTATAGTCCCAGTAGTGCACAGATATTTGCAGCACGTCTGCCTGCATTGCACACTCAAACTGATAGTTACTAAGCCATTATACTAGCAAACACTGAGTGAACTTAGTGTCATCCTAAACGTGGCTGTTGGACTTCTGTATAGTCCCAGTAGTGCACAGATATTTGCAGCACGTCTGCCTGCATTGCACACTCAAACTGATAGTTACTAAGCCATTATACTAGCAAACACTGAGTGTACCTAGTGTCATCCTAAACGTGGCTATTGGACTTCTGTATAGTCCCAGTAGTGTACAGATATTTGCAGCACGTCTGCCTGCATTGCACACTCAAACTAATAGTTGCTAAGCCATTATACTAGCAAACACTGAGTGAACTTAGTGTCATCCTAAACGTGGCTGTTGGACTTCTGTATAGTCCCAGTAGTGCACAGATATTTGCAGCACGTCTGCCTGCATTGCACACTCAAACTGATAGTTACTAAGCCATTATACTAGCAAACACTGAGTGAACTTAGTGTCATCCTAAACGTGGCTGTTGGACTTCTGTATAGTCCCAGTAGTGCACAGATATTTGCAGCACGTCTGCCTGCATTGCACACTCAAACTGATAGTTACTAAGCCATTATACTAGCAAACACTGAGTGTACCTAGTGTAATCCTAAACGTGGCTGTTGGACTTCTGTATAGTCCCAGTAGTGCACAGATATTTGCAGCACGTCTGCCTGCATTGCACACTCAAACTGATAGTTACTAAGCCATTATACTAGCAATTTATGCTGCCAGTTTAAGGGCCGTAGTTGCATTGTCAGGGATATTTATTCTTTATTATTCTGCTGTTAATAAAGCTAGACCACCGCTGCAATCTACACCACCTCTCAATTTTTACTACCACATTTTCAGTGCACAATCTTGTCGCTATCAACATGAGTATGAAGAAGAAAACGGCACTTCCTTCGTATATTTTCAAAAGATGTTGGGGTGCACTTCAGGTTCCAAAGCCATAATACAAGAAGTAACAAGACACTCCCAAAGTGTGATGAAAAAGTGTATTTATTGTGCTTGAAGAACGTTTTCGGTCCAAATTGGACCTTCTTCAGTAGCACAATTGTGAAGAGTGATGTGGCATGGACAGCGGGCGCGGAATCCACCGCTGCAGGGCAGCCCCCATGCAGCGGTGGATTCCGCGCCCGCAGTCCATGCCACATCACTCTTCACAATTGTGCTACTGAGGAAGGTCCAATTTGGACCGAAAACGTTCTTCAAGGACAATAAATACACTTTTTCATCACACTTTGGGAGTGCCTTGCTATCAACATGATTGGCAAAATGACAGATGCTGGTGGAAAGGGGAAGAGGCGTGGTGGAAAAGGAAAAAAAGGGTTTGTCCGTGGGGAAGGTGGCAAAGCTCCATTATCATCTGCTGAAGATAGACCATCTACCAGCAAAAGTAAGATGTCTACTACTTACCGTGGACAATCCGATGTGCTCCCTTTTTTACGGACACGAACAACAGGAACAAAGGTAGATGATGGCCAAAAAAGGAAAATGCTTGAATGGATCTCAAGTGGTCCAACAAGTGCCCTCTCAGCCACTTCAAGTGCCGCATCCAATAAACACCAGTCCTCTGAGTTGTCATCCCAATCAAACTTGCTTTCTCCCAGCTCTGAAGTCTCCATCAGCCCTGCACAGTATGGTGGAACTGAGATGGCTGAGTCTGCAGAGCTGTTCAGTCACACTATAGCCTGGGAATCAGACGTCTGCTCCCAAGCTACAGTGAGTACAGACCAGGAAATGGTCTGCAGTGATGCCCAGAACCTTTGTGACTCTGATTCAGGCCGTGAGGACCAAGTTTCTGAGCATAATGTTGACCCTTTGTCACAAACTGTAACACCTGTGGTTATAGACAATGAGGAACATACTGATGAAGATGAGACGCAGATACCCGATTGGGATGACAACTTAAATATTCGGTCAGGGCAAGAAGAGGCTCGGTCTGAGGGGGAAGGGAGTGCAAACACAACAATTGATGATGAAGTTCTAGATCCCACCTACTGTCAACCCACAGTCAAGCACTCGAGGAGGTCAACAGAGGTGGTGGAGGAGGATGCAACTGATGACGAAGTTACCTTGCGCCTTCCTGAACAGAGTCGGAGTACTGGTAGCATGTCTACAACTGCATCCTCAGCCACCACTCTGCCTCTGAGCACTAGTCGGGGTGGATCAACAGGTCGCATGCCCTCTAAGTCTTGCCTAGCCTGGTCCTTTTTTGACATAGGAAAAGATCGCCCAAATTATGTGATCTGTAAAATTTGTCATGGTTCTCTTAGTAGAGGTCAAAACCTCAGCAGTTTGACAACTTCTTCCATGAATCGTCACATGAATAAATATCATATGTCCCGGTGGGAAGCTCACCGTGCTGCAATGCGGCCTAGCGGAGCGAACCATCCACCGCCTGCCCCTTTCAGTGCATCCGCGCGCTCTTCATCTTCTAAGACTGTGGGGACAGCTGTCACACCTGTTTTTCCATTCACAACTTCCACCACTGTAACCGCAACAGGCACTTTGCTTGGTAGGTCGTCAGTTGGTTTGGAAGGGGAAACAAGTGAGTGTGTACAGCTCTCTCAGACATCGATAGCACCAACGTTGGATGAAGGCAACATCATGTCTCCGCCTGCACTTTCCTCACAAACCTGCATTTTTCCAGGGACACCCTACTCAACACCGTCTACACACAGCAGCCAGATCTCTGTCCCTCAGATGTGGTCAAATAAAAGGCCATTTCCTGCGACCCATGACAAAGCTAAGAGGTTGACTCTATCCCTCTGTAAGCTCTTGGCTACCGAAATGCTGCCTTTCCGCCTAGTGGACACACAGGATTTTAGAGACCTTATGTCTGTCGCTGTGCCCCAGTACCAGATGCCTAGTCGCCACTACTTCTCTAAGAAAGGTGTGCCCGCGCTACACCAGCATGTCGCACAAAACATCACCGCTTCCTTGAGAAACTCTGTGTGTGAACGGGTGCATTTCACCACCGATACTTGGACCAGTAAGCATGGACAGGGACGTTACATGTCGCTGACTGGGCACTGGGTAACTATGGTGATAGATGGTGAAGGGTCTGCTGCACAAGTCTTGCCGTCCCCACGACTTGTGTGTCAATCCTCTGTCTGTCCAAGTTCCGACACTGCTTCTGCCTCCTCCACCTCATCTGGGTCCTCCACCTCTGCCCCAAGCCTGCCTGGTCAGGCCACCAGCGTTCTCACTGCGCAGAAGGAATCACGCACCCCTCATTACTATGCTGGCAGCAGAGCGCAACGGCATCAGGCTGTCTTTAGCTTGACCTGTCTTGGGAATAAGAGTCACACAGCTGAGGAGTTGTGGTCAGCTCTGCGGTCCGAGTTTAATAAATGGTTGTCTCCACTCAACCTGCAGCCTGGTAAGGCCGTGTGCGACAATGCTGCAAACCTGGGTGCGGCCCTTCGCCTGGGCAAGGTGACACACGTACCTTGTATGGCTCACGTGTTGAACCTTGTTGTCCAGCAATTTTTAACACACTATCCCGGCCTAGATGGCCTTCTGACCAGGGCACGAAAACTGTCTGCTCACTTCCGCCGTTCAAGCGCCGCAGCTGAGCGACTTGCATCGCTCCAGAAGTCTTTCGGCCTGCCGGTTCATCGCCTGAAATGCGATGTGGCGACACGCTGGAATTCGACTCTCCACATGTTACAGCGACTGTGGCAGCACCGCCGAGTCCTGGTGCAATACGTCATGACGTATAGCCTGGGCCAACGAGATGCAGAGGTGGGACAGATCACACTGATGGAGTGGTCTCAGATCAAGGACCTATGCACCCTTCTGCAGAGTTTCGACATGGCGACGAATATGTTTAGCGCTGACAATGCCATTATTGGCATGACAATTCCAGTCATTTACATGCTGGAGCACACGCTAAACACTGTTCGGAGTCAGGGGGTGGGACAACAGGAAGGGGAGGAACTACAGAAGGATTCATATGCGCAAGGGACAACAACATCACCATGGTCCAGACGTTCATCATCACCAACGCAGCAGGCATGGGACCATGGGGGACAGGGATCAACAAGGGCGCATAGTAGAAGGCTAAATGTTGAGGAAGGTGCAGGAGAACATGAAGAAATGAAGGACGAACTGTCCATGGACATGGAAGACTCACCAGATGAGGGAGACCTTGGTCAAATTTCTGTTGAAAGAGGTTGAGGGGAGATGTCAGAGGAAGAAAGAACGGTTAGCACCTCTATGCCACAAACACAGCGTGGACTTGGTCCGCATGGCTGCGCAAGACACATGAGTGCCTTCTTGTTGCACTACCTCCAACATGACCCTCGTATTGTCAAAATTAGAAGTGATGATGACTACTGGATTGCCACACTATTAGATCCCCGGTACAAGTCCAAATTTTGTGACATAATTCCAGCCATAGAAAGGGACGCACGTATGCAGGAGTATCAGCAGAAGCTGTTACTTGATCTTAGCTCGGCTTTTCCACCAAACAACCGTGCAGGTGCAGGGAGTGATTCTCCCAGTTGTAACTTGACAAACATGGGACGGTCTCGTCATCTTCAACAGTCTACCCATACCAGTAGGACCGTATCTGGTGCTGGTAACAGCAATTTTATGGAATCTTTTCATAATTTTTTTAGACCCTCCTTTGCAAGGCCACCAGAGACAACAAGTCTGACACATAGTCAACGGCTGGAGAGGATGATCCAGGAGTATCTCCAAATGAACATCGATGCCATGACTTTGTAAATGGAGCCTTGCTCCTTTTGGGCTTCAAATCTAGAAAAATGGCCAGAGCTCTCCAGTTACGCCTTGGAGATTTTGTCATGTCCAGCTGCCAGCGTTGTCTCTGAACGTGTCTTCAGTGCTGCTAGGTGTGTGCTGACAGATAGCGCACGCGTCTGTCCAGTGACAATGTGGACAGACTGACGTTCATCAAAATGAACAAGTCATGGATCCAGAAGGAATTTACTACCCCTGTGTCATCCTGGGGAGAGTAAATGCTTGTGGATTTGGAATGTGCTTGATGCAAATCAAAACATCCTGTTTGCAACTAGGGCACAAGTGCTGCCACTGATAAGGTGTCTGTGTGGGGCCCAATTTTTGGAAAAAATGAGAGACTCCGCTTGGAGTCACCTTGCGGTGTTTTACATGATTTTAGAAGGGCGTGCCATGCCTATATCTGTGTGTCCTCCTCTTTTTCCTTGTCCAGCTCTTTTGTTTTCGCATGAGTATATGTCCTTGTCACTTTCCCATGTGTTTGTGTTGTGTTGTGAGTTGTTTGTCACCTTTTGGACACCTTTGAGGGTGTTTTCTAGGTGTTTTTATGTGTTTGTGAATGCCTGCCATTGTTTCCTATGCGGTTCGAGTTCGGCTCGAACAGGACGTCCGTTCGGCGAACCGAACTCGAGCCGAACCACGACCGGTTCGCTCATCTCTACTCCTTACCACTGATATTAAAATTATAGCCAAGGTATTGGCATCTATATTGAACAAGGTGATTTCCTCTCTGATTCATTCTGACTAGTCTGGCTTTATGCCCTCTAGAGCCACAGCGGTTAACATCAGGCGACTTCACCTCAATCTACAACTCCCAGTAGATAACCCGGGGAACAGAGTTATCTGCTCCCTAGATGCAGCCAAAGCATTCGATTCTATTGAGTGGAATTTCTTGTTGGCGGTCCTTTGTAAGTTTGGGTTGGGTGAGGACTTTATCTCCTGGGTGAAATTATTATATGGCAGGCCCACTGCTAGAATTCGTGTTAATGGCAGGCTTACTCCAACATTTAACCTGACCAGGGGCACTCGTCAGGGGTGTCCTCTTTCACCTCTTCTGTTCGCAATGACTATAGAGCCCATGGCTGAGATTTTGAGCAGACATCCAAATATAGCGGGCTTTAGAAGAGGAGACTAGAGGAAAAAGTGGCTCTATATGCGGATGATACTCTCCTCTTTTTGTCAGACGCATCAGTCTCATTACTAGAGATGGGCGAACCGGTTGGATCATTTTTAAAAACAATGTAAGTAAGGGTTACTCCAAGCGGAGTCTCCCTTTTTTCAAAAAATTGGGCCACACAGACACCCCATCAGTGGCAACACTTGTGCCCTAGTTGCAAACAGGATGTTTTGATTTGCATCAAGCACATTCAAAAATACGCCATTCTTAACCGTTCCCAGGATGACACCGGGGTAGGTAGCAAAGTCTTTGCTGAACCATGACTTGTTCATCTTGGCTCCTTTTAAAAAACACAGCAAGCAAGGGTTACTCCAAGCAGAGTCTCCCTTTTTTCCAAAAATTGTGCCCCACACACACCCACCCATTCAGTGGCAGCACTTGTGCCCTAGTTTTACACTTCACAGCTAGATTTGCATCAAGCACAATCAAAAATACGCCATTCTTAACCGTCCCCAGGATGACACCGGGGTAGGTAGCAAAGTCTTTCCTGATCCCAGCTCTGTTCATCTTGGATCATTTTTAAAAACAATGTAAGTAAGGGTTACTCCAAGCGGAGTCTCCCTTTTTTAAAAAAATTGGGCCACACAGACACCCCATCAGTGGCAGCACTTGTGCCCTAGTTGCAAACATGATGTTTTGATTTGCATCAAGCACATTCCAAATCCACAAGCATTTACTCTCCCCAGGATGACACAGGGGTAGTAAATTCCTTGTGGATCCATGACTTGTTCATTTTGATGAACGTTAGTCTGTCCACATTGTCACTGGACAGACGCGTGCGCTTATCTGTCAGCACACACCCAGCAGCACTGAAGACACATTCAGAGACAACGCTGGCAGCTGGACACGAGAAAATCTCCAAGGCGTAAGTGGAGAGCTCTGGCCATTTTTCAAGATTTGAAGCCCAAAATGAGCAAGGCTCCATTTGCAAAGTCATGGCATCGATGTTCATTTGGAGATACTCCTGTATCATCCTCTCCAGCCGTTGTATATGTGTTAGACTTGTTGTCTCTATTGGCCTTGCAAAGGAGGGTCTAAAAAAATTATGAAAAGATTCCATAAAATTGCTGTTACCAGCACCAGATACAGTCCTACTGGTACGGGAAGACTGTTGAAGATGACGAGACCATCCCATGTTTGTCAAGTTACAACTGGGAGATTCACTCCCTGCACCTGCACGGTTGTTTGGTGGAAAAGCCGAGCTAAGATCGAGTAACAGCTTCTGCTGATACTCCTGCATACGTGCGTCCCTTTCTATGGCTGGAATTATGTCACAAAATTTGGACTTGTACCGGGGATCTAATAGTGTGTCAAGCCAGTAGTCATCATCACTTCTAATTTTGACAATACGAGGGTCATGTTGGAGGTAGTGCAGCAAGAAAGCACTCATGTGTCTTGCGCAGCCATGCAGACCAAGTCCACGCTGTTTGTGGCATAGAGGTGCTAACCATTCTTTCTTCCTCTGACATCTCCCCCCAACCTCTTTCAACTGAAATTTCACCAAGGTCTCTCTCATCCGCTGAGTCTTCCATGTCCATGGACAGTTCGTCCTCCATTTCTTCATGTTCTCCTGCACCTTCCTCAACATTTCACCTGCTACCATGCGCCCTTGTTGATCCCTGTCCCCGATGGTCCCATGCTTGCCGCGTTGGTGATGATGAACGTCTGGACCTTGGAGATGTTGTTATGTCTTGCGCATATGAATCCTCCTGTAGTTCCTCCCCTTCCTGTTGTCCCACCCCCTGACTCCGAATAGTGTTTAGCGTGTGCTCCAGCATGTAAATGACTGGAATTGTCATGCTGATAATGGCATTGTCAGCGCTAAACATATTCGTCGCCATGTCGAAACTGTGCAGAAGGGTGCATAGGTCCTTGATCTGAGACCACTCCATCAGGGTGATCTGCCCCACCTCTGCATCTCGTTGGCCCAGGCTATACGTCATGACGTATTGCACCAGGGCTCGGCAGTGCTGCCACAGTCGCTGTAACATGTGGAGAGTCGAATTCCATCGCATTTCAGGCAATGAACTGGCAGGCCGAAAGACTTCTGGAGCGATGCAAGTCGCTCAGCTGCAGCGCTTGAACGGCGGAAGTGAGCAGACAGTTTTCGTGCCCTGGTCAGAAGGCCATCTAGGCCGGAATAGTGTGTTAAAAATTGCTGGACAACAAGGTTCAACACGTGAGCCATACAAGGTACATGTGTCACCTTGCCCAGGCGAAGGGCCGCACCCAGGTTTGCAGCATTGTCGCACACGGCCTTACCAGGATGCAGGTTGAGTGTAGACAACCATTTATTAAACTCGGACTGCAGAGCTGACCACAACTCCTCAGCTGTGTGACTCTTATTCCCAAGACATGTCAAGCTAAAGACCGCCTGATGACGTTGCGCTCTGCTGCCAGCATAGTAATGAGGGGTGCGTGATTCCTTCTGCGCAGTGAGAACGCTGGTGGCCTTACCAGGCAGGCTTGGGGCAGAGGTGGAGGACACAGATGAGGTGGAGGAGGCAGAAGCAGTGGCGGAACTTGGATAGACAGAGGATTGACATAAAAGTCGTGGGGACGGCAAGACTTGTGCAGCAGACCCTTCACCATCTATCACCATAGTTACCCAGTGCCCAGTCAGCGACATGTAACGTCCCTGTCCATGCTTACTGGTCCAAGTATCGGTGGTAAAATGCATCCGTTCACACACAGAGTTTCTCAAGGAAGCGGTGATGTTGTGTGCGACATGCTGGTGTAGCGCGGGCACACCTTTCTTAGTGAAGTAGTGGTGACTGGGCATCTGGTACTGGGGCACAGCGACAGACATAAGGTCTCTAAAATCCTGTGTGTCCACCAGGCGGAAAGGCAGCATTTCGGTAGCCAAGAGCTTACAGAGGGATAAAGTCAACCTCTTAGGTTTGTCATGGGTCGCAGGAAATGGCCTTTTATTTGTCCACATCTGAGGGACATAGATCTGGCTGCTGTGTGTAGACGGTGTTGAGTAGGGTGTCCCTGGAAAAATGCAGGTTTGTGAGGAAAGTGCAATCTGAGACATGATGTTGCTTTCATCCAACGTTGGTGCTATCGAAGTCTGAGAGAGCTGTACACACGCACTTGTTTCCCCTTCCAAACCAACTGACGACCTACCAAGCAAACTGCCTGTTGCGGTTACAGTGGTGGAAGTTGTGCATGGAAAACCAGGTGTGACAGCTGTCCCCACAGTACTAGAAGATGAAGAGCGCGCGGATGCACTGGAAAGGGCAGGCCGTGGATGGTTCGCTCCGCTAGGCCGCATTGCAGCACGGTGAGCTTCCCACTGGGACCTATGATATTTATTCATGTGACGATTCATGGAAGAAGTTGTCAAACTGCTGAGGTTTTGACCTCTACTAACAGAATCACGACAAATTTTACACATCACATAATTTGGGCGATCTTTTTCTATGTCAAAAAAGGACCAGGCTAGGCAAGGCTTTGAGGGCATGTGACCTGCTGAGCCCCCCCGACTAGTGCTCAGAGGCAGAGTGGTGGCTGATGATGCAGTTGTAGACGTGCTACCAGTGGTCCGACTCTGTCCAGGAAGGCGCAAGGTAACTTCGTCGTCGGTTGCATCCTCCTCCACCGCCTCTGTTGACCTACTCGAGTGCCTGACTGTGGGTTGACAGTAGGTGGGATCTAGAACTTCCTCATAAATTGTTGTGTTTGCACTCCCCTCCCCCTCAGACCGAGCCTCTTCTTGCCCTGACCGAGTATTTAAGTTGTCATCCCAATCTGGTATCTGCATCTCATTGTCATCAGTATGTTCCTCATTGTCTATAACCACAGGTGTTACAGTTTGTGACAAAGGGTCAACATTATGCTCAGAAACTTGGTCCTCACGGCCTGAATCAGAGTCACAAAGGTTCTGGGCATCACTGCAGACCATTTCCTGGTCTGTACTCACTGTAGCTTGGGAGCAGACGCCTGATTCCCAGGCTATAGTGTGACTGAACAGCTCTGCAGACTCAGCCATCTCAGTTCCACCATACTGTGCAGGGCTGATGGAGACTTCAGAGCTGGGAGAAAGCAAGTTTGATTGGGATGACAACTCAGAGGACTGGTGTTTTTTGGATGCGGTAGTTGAGGTGGCTGAGAGGGCACTTGTTGGACCACTTGAGATCCATTCAAGCATTTTCCTTTTTTGGCCATCATCTACCTTTGATCCTGTTGTTCGTGTCCATAAAAAAGGGAGCACATCAGGTTGTCCACGGTAAGTAGTAGACATCTTACTTTTGCTGGTAGATGGTCTATCTTCAGCAGATGTTAATGGAGCTTTGCCACCTTCACCACGGACAAACCCTTTTTTTCCTTTTCCAACACGCCTCTTCCCCTTTCCACCAGCATCTGTCATTTTGCCACTCATGTTGATTGCGACAAGATTGTGCACTTAAAATGTGGTAGTAAAAATTGAGAGGTGGTGTAGATTGCAGCAATGGTCTAGCTTTATTAACAGCAGAATAATAAAGAATAATTATCCCTGACAATAAAACTACGGCCCTTAAACTGGCAGCATAAATTGCTAGTATAATGGCTTAGTAACAATGAGTTTGAGTGTGCAATGCAGGCAGACGTGCTGCAAATATCTCTGCACTAGTGGGAATATACAGAAGTCCAATAGCCATGTTTAGGATGCCACTAAGTTCACTCAGTGTTTGCTAGTATAATGGCTTAGTAACAATGAGTTTGAGTGTGCAATGCAGGCAGACGTGCTGCAAATATCTTTGCACTAGTGGGACAATACAGAAGTCCAACAGCCACGTTTAGGATGCCACTAAGTTCACTCAGTGTTTGCTAGTATAATGGCTTAGTAACAATGAGTTTGAGTGTGCAATGCAGAAAGACGTGCTGCAAATATCTTTGCACTAGTGGGACTATACAGAAGTCCAATAGCCACGTTTAGGATGCCACTAAGTTCACTCAGTGTTTGCTAGTATAATGGCTTAGTAACAATGAGTTTGAGTGTGCAATGCAGGTAGACGTGCTGCAAATATCTTTGCACTAGTAGGACAATACATAAGTCCAACAGCCACGTTTAGGATGCCACTAAGTTCACTCAGTGTTTGCTAGTATAATGGCTTAGTAACAATGAATTTGAGTGTGCAATACAGGCAGACATGCTGCAAATATCTTTGCACTAGTAGGACAATACAGAAGTCCAACAGCCACGTTTAGGATGCCACTAAGTTCACTCAGTGTTTGCTAGTATAATGGCTTAGTAACAATGAGTTGGAGTGTGCAATGCAGGCAGACGTGCTGCAAATATCTTTGCACTAGTGGGACAATACAGAAGTCCAACAGCCACGTTTAGGATGCCACTAAGTTCACTCAGTGTTTGCTAGTATAATGGCTTAGTAACAATGAGTTGGAGTGTGCATTGCAGACAAACGTGCTGCAAATATCTTTGCACTAGTGGGACTATGCAGAAGTCCAATAGCCACGTTTAGGATGCCACTAAGTTCACTCAGTGTTTGCTAGTATAATGGCTTAGTAACAATGAGTTTGAGTGTGCAATGCAGGCAGACGTGCTGCAAATATCTTTGCACTAGTGGGACAATACAGAAGTCCAACAGCCACGTTTAGGATGCCACTAAGTTCACTCAGTGTTTGCTAGTATAATGGCTTAGTAGCAATGAGTTGGAGTGTGCAATGCAGGCAGACGTGCTGCAAATATCTTTGCACTAGTGGGACTATACAGAAGTCCAATAGCCACGTTTAGGATGCCACTAAGTTCACTCAGTGTTTGCTAGTATAATGGCTTAGTAACAATGAGTTGGAGTGTGCAATGCAGGCAGACGTGCTGCAAATATCTTTGCACTAGTGGGACTATACAGAAGTCCAATAGCCACGTTTAGGATGCCACTAAGTTCACTCAGTTTTTGCTAGTATAATGGCTTAGTAACAATGAGTTTGAGTGTGCAATGCAGGCAGACGTGCTGCAAATATCTTTGCACTACTGGGACTATACAGAAGTCCAATAGCCACGTTTAGGATGCCACTAAGTTCACTCAGTGTTTGCTAGTATAATGGCTTAGTAACAATGAGTTGGAGTGTGCAATGCAGGCAGACGTGCTGCAAATATCTTTGCACTAGTGGGACAATACAGAAGTCAAACAGCCATGTTTAGGATGCCACTAAGTTCACTCAGTGTTTGCTAGTATAATGGCTTAGTAACAATGAGTTGGAGTGTGCAAAGGGCAGGAGGGTACAGTGCCAGGGTTGTGGGTCTCTGGGTAGAGGAAAGGAAGCCTGCCTTTCTATCCCTCCTAATGGGGAAATGCAGTGAGGAAATCCCTGACTTTAGCTACACAGACGCTGTCATCTTGTTTAGCTGTTAAACTCTGTTTTCACGGACCTGTCACCTATGGCTCTGACCCTGCCGGTATGAGCCCTTAAAAGGACTGATAGAAAGTGCTATCCCTATGCTGTACAGCGCTGTGTATGGAGCGTACACAGCAGTATCGGCGATAGGAGCTGCGCCAGTGATGTCTGACACCAAGGACGCAGAAGGCAGATAATGGCGTGCTGGAGGAAAATGTCCGGTTTTATAATGCAGGGACATGTGACATGGACATCCTATCACACATGCCGTTGCTTCTCTGGCTAAAAGTCCACTTAGCTGTGTGTGTGTCTGGGATTGGCTGACATGCTGACCCGCCCCTCTACACGCGCGCGCTTAGGGAAGGAAGACAAGGAAAAAAACAAAAATGGCCATTATACATACAGCAGTGATCTGAATGCGCTGTTCCCGCACACTATACACTGAAATGTCATAATAGTGTGAGTCACAGAGTGACTTACACTATTACAGCGGAAAGCCAGCTAGGAATTAGCTGTTTTTTTTGCTGCTAGAACCGTTCTCGAACGTATCTAGAACTATCGAGCTTTAGCAAAAAGCTCGAGTTCTAGTTCGATCTAGAACATCCCCCAAAATCACTCGAGCCGCGAACTGGAGAACCACGAACCACGAACCGCACTCAACTCTAGTAAGGAGAGATATTGGTCTATATGAATCGGGAAGTAAGGGGTCCTTACCTGGTTTAAGTATGACTACCACAATTGCCTCCTGCCTTGATGGAGAAAGGTGGCCCATCTCGACCGCCCCTCGGAACGTTTCCAAGAGTTGCGGTAATAGGATGTCCCCAAATTTTTTGTATATTTCTATGGGAAGACCATCCGATCCTGGGGACTTCCCATTAGACATAAAAGTCACCGCCAGCTGCAGTTCCTCCAATTGCAGTGGGCCATTCAGGTAGACCCGATCCATCTCAACTAGCCTAGGGAGAGATAGGTCCTCAAGATATGAGTCAATCTGTTCCTCATTAAAGCTTAGCTTGGAAGTATATAGTTCCTGATAGAAATCAGTAAAAACCTGCAAAATCCTCTCTGACTTACTGACCACAGATACCGTGGAGTCCCTTATCGCCCCAAGGAAGGAGTTTCCTTGCTGTGCCCTAGCTATTACAGCTAGTAAATGCCCTGCCTTTTCCCCCTCTTCAAAAAATGTATGCTGCGAAAACATCGGTCTATTCTTGGCCTTTTTCCTGAGGTGAAGATCATATGACTTCTGGGCCTCCTTCCACTCCAACAGATTCTGGGTGGTTGCTGATTCTATGTACTGGCGTTCCGTAGACTGAACCCTGTCCCGATGAAATATCCCAAACTGACGTGATCGGGTCTTAGATCTGCTAATCCCTTGTATCAATGCCCCTCTCAAACAAGCCTTCATGGCATCCCATACAACATTTTGAGAAATATCTTCAAGGACATTTTCTTTAAAGTAATGTTTTAAGATTATAACAATGGGGTCAGTCTCAATCATTTGCAGCCAAAAAGGGTTCAGGGACCAGGTGGCAAGGACCTTATCAGGCTCAGGAATAAGTCGGAGGCAGGTCCCCATGGGCGAATGATCTGAGATGGCTCTAGGTAGGTAAGATACCGACTCCACTAGTGGCAACACTCCCGGAGACCCCAGTGTCATGTCAATTCTGGATAGGGATTTGTGTGATTTAGAATAGCAGGAGAATTGGCGAACCCCCGGATGTCCAACCCTCCACACATCCATTAGTGCCAGATCTTTTATCGTCTCACCAAAACTTGAAATAGGCAATGTCGCCAGAGACGGGTCATTGTTAAATTTGTCCCAATATGGGTGAATAGTATTATTAAAATCTCCCATGCATATCACCTGTACACCCGAATTGTCATGCATAGCCTCCGCCACCTTCTTTATGACCCCGCTATTATAGGGTGGAGGAATGTATACCCCTATTAATAACAACTCTTTGTTCAGAATTTTACACCGGACCCAGAGAAATCTCCCCTCCTTGTCAACCTTTGATGCTATGGGTTCAAGCGGTATGGCTCTATGCACCAATAGACTGACCCCCCTGGAGTAAGATGAGAAAGTAGAATGGTAACTATGGCTAATCCATGATCTATTCAGATATGTTACTTTTTCCTCATCTAGGTGGGTTTCTTGTAGGCAGACTATAGCGGGGAAATGATCCCTGACTAAAGCCCACTTTACACGTTGCAATTAGTTGTACAATCGCATTTGCGATGTGACACGCCCAGGTTGCATACGGGATCTATGAGATTTCACGTTGGTCGTTCATTTGCTGTCACACGAGCGTTAGTAGTCTATGTTAAATTGGTCAATTTTGTGTGCGATCCTTTAGATCATGTGTTCTGTGACGTATGCATTGGGCACCTTTTTTTTTTTTTATTTATTGACTTGCCAAGCGTGTGTAATGTGGGATGCGTTTTTACTATGTCATCTGCCATTCAGCTCTGCTACATGGCCGCTAACAGCAGACACAGACAGCCATGTAGCAGAGCTGAATGGCAGATGACAGCAGACACAGACAGAGCCGCACTGTCAGAATGAACTCGGGTGAACTTCACCCGACTTCATTGTGATGCTGCGGCTGTGTCTGTGTCGCGTCCTGATTAGCGGTCACCAGTGAAGACTCATCGGTGACCGCTAATCTCCTGAGTAACTGAAGTTAGCAGCCCTCTCTCATATACTCACCAATCCCCGATCCCCGGCGCTGCACGGCATTCACACTGCTCCGGCGGCTTTTACTGTTTTGAAAAAGCCGGCCGCCCATTAAACAATTTCGTATTCCCTGCTTTCCCCGCCCACCAGCGCCTATGATTGGTTACAGTGAGACACGCCCCCACTGTGAGTGACAGGTGTCACACTGCACCCAATCACAGCAGCCGGTGGGCGTGTCTATACTGTGTAGTGAAATAAATAATTAAATAATTAAAAAAAACGGCGTGCGGTTCCCCCCATTTTTAAAACCAGCCAGATAAAGCCATACGGCTGAAGGCTGGTATTCTCAGGATGGGGAGCTCCACGTTATGGGGAGCCCCCCACCCTAACAATATCAGCCAACAGCCGCCCAGAATTGCCGCATACATTATATGCGACAGTTCTGGGACTGTACCCGGCTCTTCCCGATTTACCCTGGTGCGTTGGCAAATCGGGGTAATAAGGAGTTATTGGCAGCCCATAGCTGCCAATAAGTCCTAGATTAATCATGTCAGGCGTCTATGAGACACCCTCCATGATTAATCTGTAAGTTACAGTAAATAAACACACACCCGAAAAAATCCTTTATTAGAAATAAAAACACACACATATACCCTGGTTCACCACTTTAATCAGCCCCAAAAAGCCCTCCATGTCCGGCGTAATCCAGGATGATCCAGCGTCGCATCCAGCGCTGCTGCATGGAGGTGACCGGAGCTGCAGCACACACAGCCGCTCCGGTCACCTCCACACAGCAAATGAACACAGCCGCGCGATCAGCTGCTGTCACTGAGGTTACCCGCGGCCACCGCTGGATCCAGTGACAGCGGGTAACCTCAGTGACAGCTCAGCTGATCGCACGGCTGTCTTCATTTGCTGCATGGAGGTGACCGGAGCGGCTGTGTCTGCTGCGGCTCCGGTCACCTCCATGCAGCTGCGGTGGAAGCGACGCTGGATCATCCTGGAGTACGCCGGACATGGAGGGCTTTTTGGGGCTGATTAAAGTGGTGAACCAGGGTATATGTGTGTGTTTTTATTTCTAATAAAGGATTTTTTCGGGTGTGTGTTTATTTACTGTAACTTACAGATTAATCATGGAGGGTGTCTCATAGACGCCTGACATGATTAATCTAGGACTTATTGGCAGCTATGGGCTGCCAATAACTCCTTATTACCCCGATTTGCCAATGCACCAGGGCAAATCGGGAAGAGCCGGGTACAGTCCCAGAACTGTCGCATATAATGTATGCGGCAATTCTGGGAGGCTGTTGGCTGATATTGTTAGGGTGGGGGGCTCCCCATAACGTGGAGCTCCCCATCCTGAGAATACCAGCCTTCAGCCGTATGGCTTTATCTGGCTGGTTTTAAAAATGGGGGGAACCGCACGCCGTTTTTTTTAATTATTTAATTATTTATTTCACTACACAGTATAGACACGCCCACCGGCTGCTGTGATTGGGTGCAGTGTGACACCTGTCACTCAGAGTGGGGGCGTGTCTCACTGTAACCAATCATAGGCGCTGGTGGGCGGGGAAAGCAGGGAATACGAAATTGTTTAATGGGCGGCCGGCTTTTTCAAAACAGTAAAAGCCGCCGGAGCAGTGTGAATGCCGTGCAGCGCCAAGGATCGGGGATCGGTGAGTATATGAGAGAGGGGGATAGACTGACATGGACTGAGAGTGAGGGACAGAGATAGTGACGGACTGACAGAGATTAGTGCATGACAGACATTGTGAGGCGCTTCAGAACGCAGCTTTTCAGCTGCGCTCTGAAGCAGACCTTTTTTAAGCTGCGGTGCAGAGCGCACACCTGCGCACATAGCCTCAGACAACAAAATCGTATGAGGGATGTCACACGTTACAATTGACTAGGTTCGTGCAACAAAACGCTCAATTCTAGAGAATGATACGATGTGTTTGCGATCAACGGTTTTGCGTTCAATCCTGATCGCATGTAGCTGTCACACGCAGATACCTCACAAACGATGCCGGATGTGCGTCACTTACAACTTGACCCCAACGACGGATTGTGAGATATATTGAAGCGTGTGTAGCGGGCTAAAGTCCATAACTGCCGCCCTCTTTGTGGGATCATCCAAACCACGGACATTCCACGTTAAGATGTTAACCTTCCCCGCCATACCAGACAAGTAAAAACAGTTTGGTCTTCCAATAATCCCCCAATGACAGCAAAATCATGTGGAGAGCCACGACATTGGCAATATCATACAATTTTAGTTTACCATAAAACCCACAAGAAAAAACCCGTTCAAAAACAATGAGGCCGAACAACAGCCTAACAACCATGATCAATAACATGTTGACAGTAGGGTCTATCAAAATACTCCTTCCAGTAGGAGTCCAGACCAAGAAATAAACTACTGTCCAAAACCACCCCTCCTACCCTTTGGGGAACGTGCGCTACTCAAAGGACCCTGTTAGTCCGCGGCAAGCTCCTTTATAAGACTTGATATAAGACTACTTTTTGCGTGCAGTGTTGTGGTGCAACTCCCCCCCCCGTAGCACACCCCAACACCTCCCCCCCACAACAATGACCATATAGAAATCCCAGCAGGAGCGGGGAGAGAAAGGAGGAGAAGTGATCAAAGAAGGAGACAAAGGGCGGACGGAGGGCAAAGGGGAAAGAGGGAGAAGCACAGGAGAGCAGTTAATGAAGCCCGTGGACCAAAGGAGGTCCCAGGAGACATACTTGTGTCAGGCAATATAACAGTCATGACAAACCTCTCCCCTTACTATTCATAAAACTGCATTTCCATCCCCCCCTCCATAACCCCTCCCCACATGAATCCCCAACAATTCAGCCTCCCCTCAGTTCGAATATAGACTTAAAAAGGAGAGAGGGAGAGAGAGAGAGAGAGAGGAGAGAGAAAAAAAAAGGGGGGGGGACACCACCCACAGAGGGGAAGCTAAAGAAAGCCCGCGGACCATAGGGAGCCCCGGGAGACAAACTTTGAATTCAGAAATACAATATAACCAATTCTTCAGGTAGAATGATCACCCAAGTATAGTTGTCAACATAGAGCAGAAGTCCACTTCATTCAGCAGGTGGGCTCTGCTGCTTCCTTGAATCCCGGATGTTTTTCTCATGTTGATCCAACCAGTCCTGTGTGTCCTTTGGAGCTTCGAAAAAATGTGTAGAGTTCATAGCCACCACTCGGAGTCGTGCAGGATACAGCATCGAATAGGATATATCCAGCTGGCGTAATCTACATTTACTGTCCAGAAACTGTGCCCTTTTTTTTGGCCCTCTGCCGAGTAGTCAGGGAAAAGCGACACTTTCTGACCATTTATAGAGAGGTTTGGGATATTTCTTGCTGCTCTTAGAATGTAATCTCTTTCTCTGTAGTGCAGGATCTTCATAAACACCGTGCGTGGAGGGGCCCCTGGTGGAAGGGGTCTGGTAGGAACCCTATGAGCCCGTTCAATAGCAAATAACGGGGTCAATGTGTCCTTTCCAAAACTCTGTATAATCCAATCTTCAAAATATTCAGAGGGCCATGTTCCCTCCGCTCTCTCCAGCACTCCCACTAGATGGATGTTACTTCTGCGCAGGTCATCCTGTTTAGCCTGGATGGCGTCGATATTTCTGCCATACACCTGCATCTTCTGCGACATGGGCCACAGTACATCATCCATTTCGCTCACTCTCTCCTCCAGGGCTGTGGTTCTTTCAGCCTGTTGCTTCATATCTTTTCTCACCCCAGCCAGGTCCCTAGTGAGGCAGCCCACTTGGAATGTGAGATTATTGAGGGAGGTATTGCAGCTATAGCCGCCATGATATCAGACAAAGTGGGCACTCTTTGGAGATCTGCACTTTCCTGGGCAGAGGAGGTTAAATGCGGGGATTTTTGCTGCAGTCCATCTGTTAGCTGTGATGGGGAGGTGGAGACAGGTTCTCTTCTCCATCCTCCATTATGGCTTGTGTGTCCTGTAGTTCCTGGGCCTTCTCCTGCCGCTGCTGCTTAGCTTGGGGTGACCCAGAGGCTGTCCCTTTAGTACCGGGTTCCAGGCCTGGGGAGCTGTGTCTGGCAAATTGAGCCAGACGTCCTGCAGCAGTTCTCTGTGATGCTGCAGATCTGCCTCCTTTCCCCGCCACTCCAGCACCTGTGGCGCCATCTTGTGCAGCCTTCCCCACACTTCTGGGTGGCCCCATCCTTTCTCCTCTCTCCCCTACGACTGGTGTGCACTCCCAGGGATCCCTTCTGCAGCCCCTCACTCACCGCTGCCGACTCCGGAGCACCCCCTCCTCTAAGGCACAGGGAGAAAGTGAAGCTGGAGGGCACTAGGACCCAGGGACACTGCACCCTTAGTACAGCAGTTACCAGGCTGATGTCTCCATGCAGGTACCGCCTCTCCTCCCGACCTCTGCTGGGATAATATAGTGAAGCTCCGGGTCCTGCAGCAGATAAGCTCTTGTCTCGTTTTTCCCACTGGGCCCACTCCATGCTCCTCTGTCTGCTCTGAGCATCATGTACAAGATGGCCACCGCTACCTGAGTTCCCTGCAGGGCTCCAGCATCTGTCACTGCTCCTGGCTCTCCTGGCAGCCACACCGCACCTCCGAGCGCTCCACTACTTGTGCTACTCTCCAGGGGCCCCCAGGGGGACAATCACAGCCTCCCCCACCGGGATATCAGCAGGATTCAGTGTCAGGATAACAGAGCTTGACACAAACACGTCCTCCTAGCTCCAGACCATACCCACGCCCTTCTATTAGCATCCTTAATAGAACCTGTGCACAGTATATACCCTATAGAAATAAACAAGCTAGAAATAGGAGAAAACCACCACCATGGCTAAATAGAGCTGTAAGGGGTGCAACATATGACAAAGAAGCATTTGGAGAATAAAAGCAAGAGGGTAGAGAGGAAGTATTAAATACTTATAGAAAATTAAATAAATTCTGCAAAAAAATCAAGGCAGCAAAGATCGAGACAGAGGCCCCCATTGTCAGAGAAAGTAACACGTTGCGTGCATGTGTATAGAAGTTCATCTGTCGCACAGATGAAGATGGAGAGCAGGGGAGCCATGGCAGCAGGTAGTATTACCCGGGCCCAGAACTGTATGTGCCCCCCCATCTTTCCCCCTAGGTGTATGGGCCCCCCAGAGCTGTATGCATCTCCCCGAGCTGTATGGCTCTTCAGAGCTGTAAGTGCCCCCCAGAGCTGTATGTGCCCCCCAGAACTGTATTTGCCCTCCAGAGCTTCATGGGTTCCAGAAATGTATGAGCCCCACAGAGCTGTATTCCCATCAAGCTGTTTGTGCCTCCTAGTGCTTTATGTGCTCCCAGAGCTGTATGCCCCCCGAGCTGTATGTGACCCCACAGCTGTATGCACCACTTGGAGCTGTATGGGCTCCCCAGAGCTGTATGTGCCTGCAAAGCTGTATGGGCCCGGAAGAGCTGTATGAGCCTCCCAGAGCTGTATACCCCCCACCCCACCAATGTATATGCCCCCCAGTAATGTGTATGCCCACCAGTAATGTGCATGCCCCCAGTAATGTGTATGCCCCTCATTAATGTGTATACCCCTCAGTAATGTGCATGCCCCCCAGTAAAGTTTATGCTCCCAGCCTGTCCTGTGATGTACAGTGCCTACAAGTAGTATTCAACCCCCTGCAGATTTAGCAGGTTTACACATTCGAAAATAACTTGGCATTGTGACATTTGGACTGTAGATCAGCCTGGAAGTGTGAAATGCACTGCAGCAAAAAAGAATGTTATTTATTTTTTTATTTTTTTTTTTAAATTGTGAAAAGTTTATTCAGAGGGTCATTTATTATTCAACCCCTCAAACCACCAGAATTCTGTTTGGTTCCCCTAAAGTATTAAGAAGTATTTCAGGCACAAAGAACAATGAGCTTCACATGTTTGGATTAATTATCTCTTTTTCCAGCCTTTTCTGACTAATTAAGACCCTCCCCAAACTTGTGAACAGCACTCATACTTGGTCAACATGGGAAAGACAAAGGAGCATTCCAAGGCCATCAGAGACAAGATCGTGGAAGGTCACAAGGCTGGCAAGGGGTACAAAATCCTTTCCAAGGAGTTGGGCCTACCTGTCTCCACTGTTGGGAGCATCATCCGGAAGTGGAAGGCTTATGGAACTACTGTTAGCCTTCCACGGCCTGGACAGCTTTTGAAATTTTCCACCCATGCCGAGGCCAGGCTTGTCCGAAGAGTCAAGGCTAACCCAAGGACAACAGGGAATGAGCTCTGGGAAGATCTCATGGCAGTGGGGACATTAGTTTCAGTCAATACCATAAGTAACGTACTCCACCACAATGGTCTCCGTTCCAGATGAGCCCGTAAGGTACCTTTTCTTTCAAAGCGTCATGTCAAGGCTCATCTACAGTTTGCTCATGATCACTTGGAGGACTCTGAGACAGACTGGTTCAAGGTTCTCTGGTCTGATGAGACCAAGATCGAGATCTTTGGTGCCAACCACACACGTGACGTTTGGAGACTGGATGACACTGCATACGACCCCAAGAATACCATCCCTACAGTCAAGCATGGTGGTGGCAGCATCATGCTGTGGGGCTGTTTCTCAGCCAAGGGGCCTGGCCATCTGGTCCGCATCCATGGGAAGATGGATAGCACGGCCTACCTGGAGATTTTGGCCAAGAACCTCCGCTCCTCCATCAAGGATCTTAAGATGGGTCATCATTTCATCTTCCAACAAGACAACGACCCAAAGCACACAGCCAAGAAAACCAAGGCCTGGTTCAAGAGGGAAAAAATCAAGGTGTTGCAGTGGCCTAGTCAGTCTCCTGACCTTAGCCCAATTGAAAACTTGTGGAAGGTGCTCAAGATTAAAGTCCACATGAGACACCCAAAGAACCTAGATAACTTGGAGAAGATTTGCATGGAGGAGTGGGCCAAGATAACTCCAGAGACCTGTGCCGGCCTGATCAGGTCTTATAAAAGACGATTATTAGCTGTAATTGCAAACAAGGGTTATTCCACAAAATATTAAACCTAGGGGTTGAATAATAATTGACCCACACTTTTATGTTTAAAATTTATTAAAATTTAACTGAGCAACATAACTTGTTGGTTTGTAAGATTTATGCATCTGTTAATAAATCCTGCTCTTGTTTGAAGTTTGCAGGCTCTAACTTATTTGCATCTTATCAAACCTGCTAAATCTGCAGGGGGTTGAATACTACTTGTAGGCACTGTACATACTACAGCCCCCAACCCCTCCTGTGATATATATACTGTAGCCCCCAGCCCCTCCTGTGATGTATATACTATAGGCCCCAGCCTCTCTTGTGATGTAAATACTGTAGCCCCAAGCCTCTCTTGTGATATATATACAACAGTCTTAGTATCTGTATGTGCACTGTGCTGCCATGTCTATTAATGACAGCCAGCAAGCAGTGCACCCTGCACAGCCAAATGCCCGGTGAGAGCTGGACAACAGACAAGCGGGGAAGATAAGTGAGGCTTGTTGCTGGCTTCCTCATATTAAAAATATCTCTAATGTGTTTGTCTGTGCATATGACTATATATTTTGTCAGTTTCTATGTATTTTTGTGTTCAAATATGTATATGACCATATGCCTCTATGTGTGCGTATCTTTGTATGTGCGTGTCTGTGTGTGCAATGGGCCCACTGAGAATCTTTCGACCAGGGCCCACAAAATCCTGGAGCTGGCCCTGGATGTTATCTATATGGATTTTTCATAGGCGTTTGATACAGTACCACACAAAATGTGCGCATACAAGTGGGATCAGCGCCCTATGCACGCCACTAGTGTGCAATTTACCTTGCACCTGTGAAGTGTCCATCATGTTGAGAGGTTTGTCTGCATCCTGTTGTGCAGTAGATGTGTTGGCCTGAGCTAACTGGACTGGTTGCCCTCTTTTTTGCTGTGAGTAAATCTAATTTTTGGGGGAGTTTTTCTCCTCTTTTTGTTGCTATTTTTGACCCTCTTCTTTTTAACATATTTATTTATGCCATTGTAGGGTGCATTGAGGGTAGAATTTCAATATTTGCTGATGATACTAAACGCTGCAAAGTAATTAAAACAGAGGAGGATAATATAATATTGTAGAAAGAATTGTGTTAGCTGGACAATTGGGCTGAGAAATGGCAATTGAAGTTTAATGTGGATAAATGTAAGGTCATGAACTTGGGTAGAGGTAATAAAATGTTTACCTATATACTTAATTCTAAAACACTGGGAAAGATTGTCACTGAAAAAGAGCTGGGTGTATGGGTGGACGATAAACTCAATTTTACTGACAAATGTTGGGTAGCTGCTGTCAAGGAATATTATTATTATTATCATATTATTGGGATGCATTAAAAGTAGTATTTGGTGAACCCAGACTGTAAAAGACCATATCCGTGCGCTGACTCTAGGTAAGTATCCAGATCTGGCAACAGCGAATAATTAAAATAAAAAGAAATTAAAAAGAAAGAAAATAAGGATAAGCAGGAATGTTATACTTACTTTGTTTCCCACGCAGTCCCGGCGTCTGTGATTGGTTGCAGTCAGACCATGCTCTCACCCTATGTAACAGCCTGTCTGACTGCTTGGAAACACACACGCTGTTTGCGTATCTATAGTGGTGTAAAAATAAATAAATTTTAAAAATTAGCTTAAGCGGGCTTTACACGCTACGACATCGCTAATGCGAACTGGTTGGGGTCACAGAATTGGTGACGCACATCCGGCCGCATTAGCGATGCCGTTGCGTGTGACACCGATGAGCGATTTTGCATCATTGCAAAAACGTGCAAAATCGCTCATCGGTGACATGGGGGTCCATTCTCAAAAATCGTTCCTTCAGCAGTAACGAGGTTGTTCCTCGTTCCTGCGGCAGCACACATTGCTCCGTGTGACGCCGCAGGAACGAGGAAGCTCTCCTTACCTGCCTCCCGGCCGCTATGCGGAAGGAAGGAGGTGGGCGGGATGTTACGTCCCGCTCAGCTCCGCCCCTCCACTGCTATTGGGCGGCCGCTCAGTGACGTCGCTGTGACGCCGCACGGCCCGCCCCCTTAGAAAGGAGGCGGTTCGCCGGTCACAGCGACGTCGCCGGGCATGTAAGTATGTGTGACGGGTCTGGGCTATGTTGTGCGGCACGGGCAGCGATTTGCCCATGTCGCACAACAGATGGGGGCGGGTACCCACGCTAGCGATATCGGGACCGATATCGCAGCGTGTAAAGTATCCTTTAGAGTTCCCCCATATTATGATACCCTGCACAGATAAAGTATATCACTACAGGCTCCAGTCTGTGATTGGATGCGACAGTTCTCGATGATGGCTGCAGGCTGCTATTTTTAAGCCAGGGGGCAGAATAACCATGGGTCCTCCCAGTATGAGAATATGAGACCCAACTGCCGACTTTATCATGGCTGGGTACCAAAAGTGGGGGCATGGTGCATGCTGTTTTTTTAAATTATTTATTTAAATAATTTAAAAAAACTGCATGGGATGCCTTGTATTTTGATATACAGCAAAGGTAAGCATACGGCTGGCGGCTGCAGCCTCTAGCATCTGCTTTATCTGTGCTGGGTATCAATACACGGGGGATCAAAAGCCAATTTATTTATCTATTTATTTTTACACTTCATTAGGGCACCCAGGAAGCATTTGTGATTCCAACGAATCACCGGTGCTGTCACACAGATTGGGGGCGCGATCTGACTGCAACCAATCAGATACAATGGGACTGCCAGTGAGCGGGGAAGCAGTGAATATGTATGAGGGTTAATGAGTAAACCCAGAAGCAATGTGACAGCTGCACGAGAGACCGGTAAGTATAACTGTCCTCCTTTAGTCCTTATTTTCTTTATTTTGCAGCCTCCCTAGTAGTAACAAACACCAGACCCCCTAGCCCTTACTAACACCAGCCTCCCTAGCCCTCACTAACAGATAAGTTTTGCATTCCATTGAATTTAATGGTGTTCGGATATGTTCGTCTAGCTGTTTGGCGAACAGTGGGAAAGTCGGCTAACGTGAACAGAACAGACCTTTACAGTTGTGTTCATCTTTCTTCTTTATGACTAATTTAAAAAAAATGTAGAAAAACCCTTTAATACAATACGCCAAGTTAAGAAATTACTGATAGCTTGAGTGGAACAACTGGTACTTCACAGGAGGCAATGAGACTATCAGTGAAGGAGTAGCAAGAGTAAGAAGGGTAAAGCTTCTTTACTTTTAGTTACAGTTACTTGTATTTTCTGGTTGAGGAAAGTATGTTCAAAATGTGCGTGGCCAACAAAATGGATGTGGCATCAAAATAGGACATAGTTTTAAAATGAGCATGGTTTCCAAACACAAACAGGGAAACCTTTTAAAAATTTGAATCCCACCCCTGAGTACTAGTATCAAAGCATGGATTGGATAAAGAATGCCTGCATGCATTCCGAATGCGTTGCCTTATACCATGGAATCATTTTTTTTTCTCTTTTTTTTTTTTTTTTCTTGGTTTATACATCTGATTAAAATGGCTTTACCTGCTTATGCATGGTATAAACAAGACATGGTGAGCTGCTTTCATCTACCTTTTTTGTACTGGTGTTTATATATATCACATAGGAGATGCTGGTACTCAGGTGTGGGATTCAAAATTTTAATAGGTTCTAAAGAGCTGGATACTCACTCTTTTTTCTTAAATACGCCAATCCCTGTGTTTCCTATATGACAGTCTCTCTCCTGTGTGATGTACACCGGAGTTCAAAATTAGAGAACAACACACAATTTCTTAAATGTTAAGGTCATTGTGTTGTCCTATGTGATAATATACTAACATGAGTACACTAGCATTTTTTTAAGCTTATTTCATAAATTAAGTTTATTATAAAGCACATAATAAAAATGCTAGAGAGATAAATGTTAAAGAACACGGATCAGAATTAGAGAACACTTTCAGATACCTGCAAATTATTGGTGTTAATCTGGGACCTGTTGCTAATTTCTTTAATTATCTGACAAACCCTATTTAACTGGCAGACTAACTTTCGAGTCTGCACTGACTTTCTAAAGGTACCGTCACACTAAGCAACTTACCAGCGATCCCAACAACGATAGGGATCGCTGGTAAGTTGCTAGGAGGTTGCTGGTGAGATGTCACACTGCGACGCTCCAGCGATCCCACCAGCAACCTGACCTGGCAGGGATCGCTGGAGCGTGGCTACACGAGTTGCTGGTGAGCTCACCAGCAACCAGTGACCAGCCCCCAGCTCCTTGCTCTCCTAGCTACAGCACACATCGGGTTAATTACCTGATGTGTGCTGCAGCTAAATGTGCACAGAGCAGGGAGCAGCGCACACTGAGCGCTGGCTCCCTGCTCTCCTACTTACAGCACACATCAGGTTAATTAACCCGATGTGTCCTGCAGCTAGCTACATGTGCACAGAGCAGGAGCCGGCAGCACAGGCAGTGAGAGCGGGGGAGGCTGGTATCAAAGGTAAATATCGGGTAACCAAGGACAGGGCTTCTTGGTTACCCGATGTTTACATTGGTTACCAGCCTCTGCAGAAGCCGGCTCCTGCTGCCTGCACATTTAGTTGTTGCTGTCTCGCTGTCACACACAGCGATCTGTGCTTCACAGCAGGACAGCAACAACTAAAAAATGGCCCAGGACATTCAGCAACAACCAACGACCTCACAGCAGGGGCCAGGTTGTTGCTGGATGTCACACACAGCAACATCGCTAGCAACGTCACAAAAGTTGTTCGTTAGCAGCGATGTTGCTAGCGATGTTGCTTAGTGTGACGGGGCCTTAAAACTGGTGTGCCGTTCCAAAGTGACTGAAATATTCTGGCAGAAGGATGTCCAGATGAAGGCCAAAGGGGTGACCCTATCAGACATAGCAAGAGAAGTTGGAGTTTCCAAGTCTGTGATTTCGAGAATGTTGCATGTTCTCAATATCACAAACTCTTTCAAGTCCCCCAAGAAGGCTGGTTGCCCTTGAAAAACAAATGCAAGAGATGACAGGATAATACGGAAAATCTCCATGGTTAATCGTTTCAACACTGCTACTGGAATTGCTCACCAGTTCAGCACTGAACAGGGTAAGGATCTGTCTTAACATACAGTGTCCCGACGTTTAAAAATATTTGGACTGTTTATTGACAAACTTGAAAGTGAATGGTGGTGTAGCAAGTGTCATGGTTTGGGGAATGTTTTCTGCAGCAGGAGTTGGACCTCTCATGCAGCTAAATGGCAGAGTCAATGCAAGTGTGTATCAGAACCTTCTTCAACAACACATGGTTCTTTACTAGCATTCATCACTCAATCACCCAGCAATTTCTATGCAGGACAATGCCCTCTGTCACACAGCAAAACGGTTAAAGCAGTTCCTTGAAACTGAAAACATTACAGCAATGAAATGGCCAGCCAAGAGTCCTCATCTATACCCAATAGAAAACCTCTGGAAAATCCTTGGTGACAAAGTTTTGGCCAAGAAACCCACAACAGTCAAAGAACTGTGGAAGAGACTGGAAGAAAAGCAGACCAAAATCACACCAGAGCAGTGTGAAAGACTAGTGATGTCCTGTGGCCGCAGATGTGCTGAAGTAATTCGAAGCAAAGGCATGTATACTCCCTACTGATTTGTGACTGTTGTTACCTTCAGATAATTTAGTTATAATCTTTCTCTGTGCTACAGTCATTTCTATTCTCTAATTATAATCATTACGTTTTGGGCAAAATAAAGGGTTTATGGTTATAAACTTTGCATCTTTTGTAAAACACTGTTCTAGTGGCAAGGTGTAAGGGTACCGTCACACTTTAGCGATGCTCCAGCGATCCCACCAGCGATCTTACCTGGTCAGGATCGCTGGTGCGTTGCTACATGGTCGCTGGTGAGCTATCAATCAGGCAGATCTCACCAGCGACCAGTGACCAGCCCCCAGCCAGCAGCGATGCATGGAAGCAATGCTGCGCTTGGTAACTAACGTAAATATCGGGTAACCAAGCAAAGCACTTCACTTGGTTATCCGATATTTACCTTAGTTACCAGCGCACACCGCTTAGCGCTGGCTCCCTGCACTCCTAGCCAGAGTACACATCGGGTTAATAAGCAAACCGCTTTGCTTATTTACCCGATGTGTACTCCGGCTACGTGTGCAGGGAGCAGGGAGCCGGCACTGGCAGCCTGAGAGCGGCGTACGCTAGTAAACAAAGTAAATATCGGGTAACCAAGCAAAGGGCTTCGCTTGGCTACCCAATATTTACCTTGGTTACAGCTTACCGCAGCTGCCAGAAGCTGGCTCCCTGCTCCCTGCACATTCAGATCGTTGCTCTCTCGCTGTCAAACACAGCGATGTGTGCTTCACAGCGGGAGAGCAACGTCCAAAAAAATGAACCAGCACTGTGTGTAACGAGCAGGGATTTGACAGCAGGGGCCAGATCGCTGCTCATTGTCACACACAGCGAGATCGCTAATGAGGTCACTGGTGCGTCACAAAAAAAGTGACTCAGCAGCGATCTCGCTAGCGATCTCGCTATGTGAGAAGTACCCCTAACACAAAAAGCCTTCAAATCTTGATCAATGTAGATTAGATTACATTATTTCTGAAAAAAGCAAGTAATCATACATTGTTCTCTAATTTTGATCTCCAGAATATATATACACCAGTCCTTGTGTCTCTATGTGATATGTATATGCTGCAGCCCCAGAGTCTCCTATGTGATATATACAGCAGTATCAGTGTATATGCTGCAGCCCCAGTGGCTATGTGATATAGTATATATATATATATATATATATATATATATATACATACACAGTACAGACAAAAAGTTTGGACACACCTTCTCATTCAAAGAGTTTTCTTTATTGTCATGACTAAAACTTGTAGATTCACATTGAAGGCATCAAAACTATGAATTAAAGCATGTGGAATGAAATACCTTAAAAAAGTGTGAAACAACTGAAAATATGTCTTATATTCTAGGTTCTTCACATTAGCCACCTTTTTCTTTGATTACTACTTTGCACACTCTTGGCATTCTCTTGATGAGCTTCAAGAGGTAGTCACCGGAAATGGTCTTCCAACAGTCTTGAAGGAGTTCCCAGAGATGCTTAGCACCTGTTAGCTCTTTTGCCTTCACTCTGCAGTCCAGCTCACCCCAAACCATCTCGATTGCGTTCAGGTCTGGTGACTGTGGAGACCAGGTCATTTGGCGTAGCACCCCATCACTCTCCTTCTTATTCAAATAGCCCTTACACAGCCTGGAGGTGTGTTTGGGGTCATTGTCCTGTTGAAAAATAAATGATGGTCCAACTAAACACAAACCGGATGGAATAGCAAGCCGATGCAAGATGCTGTGGTAGGCATGCTGGTTCTGTATGCCTTCAATTTTGAATAAATCCCCAACAGTGTCACCAGCAAAGCACCCCCACACCATCACACTTCCTCCTCCATGATTCACGGTGGGAACCAGGCATGTAGAGTCCATCCGTTCACCTTTTCTACAAAGACACGGTGGTTGGATCCAAAGATCTCAAATTTGGACTCATCAGACCAAAGCACAGATTTCCACTGGTCTAATGTCCATTCCTTTCTTTAGCCCAAACAAGTCTCTTCTGCTTGTTGCCTGTCCTTAGCAGTGGTTTCCTAGCAGCTATTTTACCATGAAGGCCTGCTGCTCAAAGTCTCCTCTTAATAGTTGTTCTAGAGATGAGAAGGTGTGTCCAAACATTTGGTCTATACTGTATATGTATATCTATATTATATATATATATATGTATACACTGTATATATACAGTGTGCGTATATATATATATATATATATATATATATATATATATATACACACACACCAGTCCCAGTTTGTCCTATGTGATGCATACACAGCAGTTTCAGTGTCTCTTCTGCGATATACTGTATATACACCAGTCTTAGTATTTTCTATGTGAGATATATATACACACACATATATACAGCAGTCTTTGTGTCTCCTTTGTAATGTATTTATAGCAGGCTCTGTCATTGCTTTTGGTTTTTTTTCTGTTCACCTTGTGGTAAAAGACATTAGACCCATTTATTCTTTGCGTAGATCAGTTATAGAAACCAGATTTATAGTATTTTTTATGCTTTGCTACATTTACACACTAAACACAATATTTTGCAAAAATCTATTTGTTTTTGCATATCAATTGTTCTGAAAGCTGTAACATTTTTATTTTTTACTGTGGAGATTTGGTGTTTCCTTTTCACTATTTTTTTTAATTCTTTTTACATATGTCTTTTGATCACTTTTATTATTTTCTTTGCATGTCAGTATTTTTTTTTTTACAGTGTTCACTATACGGAATAAATAACATTAAGGTTTTAGAGTTTGTGTTGTTTATTATGCAGCAATTACAATTGAATGTTCATTTTTTGTTTATTTTGTTTCAACACAAAGCTTTTATAATTTATGTGTGCTTTTTCGGTGTTTTAATTCTTTTTTTACAGATTTTATTTAGCTTTTTTATTTTTGTGCTTAGTCCCTTCACCCTCAAGCCTGTTTTCACCCTCGTGACAAGGCCATTTTTTTCAATTCTGACCAGTGTCACTTTGATGTAATAACTGTGGAATGCGTCAATGGATCACAATGATTCTGAGACAGTTTTTTTCATGACATATTGTACTTCATGATAGTGGTAAATACAGGACTATAGGTTTGCATTTATTTGTAAAAATATCAAAAATTTGCTGAAAGTTTTGCAATTTTCATTCTTTGAATTTTTATGCTTTTAAACCAGAGAGTTATGTCACACAAAATAGCTAATAAATAACTTTTCCCACATGTCTAGTTTACATTAGTAAGCTTTGAAACATTATTTTTTTTTTGTTAGGCAGTTAGAAGGGTTCAAAGTTCATCAGCAATTTCTCATTTTTCCAACAAAATTTACAAAACCACTTTTTAGGTACCACATTCAATTTGAATTGACTTTGAGAGGACTAGGTGACAGAAAATATCAAAAAGTTACACCATTCTAAAATTGTACCCCTCAAGGTACTGAAAATCACACCAAAGAACTTTATTAACCCTTTATGAAAAAAAAATGAATTTAACAAAAATGTTACTATAGCCCTTATGTTTGCATTTTCACAACAGTAACAAATAAAATGTACCATACAATTTGTTGTGCAATTTTCCCTGAGTACAATGATACCTCAAATGCATTGGAAATATAGTGTTTGGGAGCACGGAGACGCTTGGAAGGGAAGGAGTACCATTAGAATTTTAAAGTGCAAAATTGTTTGGAACATATAGCGGATGCCATGTCATGTTTGAAAAGCCCCTGATATGCCTAAATGGTGGAGTTCCCCCACAGGTGACCACATTTTGGAAACTAGACGCCTCAAGGAATATATCTAGAGCTTTGCTGAGAACCTTGAATCCACAGATGCGTTAAATAATTTTGATTGATTGCTCTTGGTGAGAGAAACAAATTTATAATCTTGTGGTTCTGTTTGTTTTAATGTTTTATTTATTGATACAAGTGTAGCATAACATTTTCAACAATACATACAATCAAGTTTAAGATCAATTCGAATAATCGAATAACATTTGGCTCATCCCACTATAATCGAGTCCCATCGATGCAAATACACTTGGCTCTGAACATAGTGTTAAAACATTCAATAGGTTGGTGGATTAATCAGAGCAACATCATTAACTTGTTTTCTAAATTGTAATGTATCTATTTTATAAAATGAATACAAAAGAAATTGTGAGGTAAGGGTTGATGGCTGAGATCAAAGAAAGCAACTATTTAACTTAGGAGATTCAGCCCTTAGAAAAAATAAAATTAGTGAATCAAGGAATTAGATAGGAAGTAGGAGAAGAAAGAAGAGGATAGAGCTTTGGGAGTGGGTGGTCTGGGATCCATTCATCTGATAGTTAGTGTGTTAAATGCTCTATCAGTAGTTCGTCACTTCTCATGTGGCAATGAATGTCTCATAGGCCTCTATTCTGTCTCCTTTTGCCAGGGTACTTCATGTGCCCCACTCTCTGCTGTATTTGCTAGGAAACAGGGTTTAGTCCTATAGACTTGCCAAGCGTTCCAGACTCGTGTGAAAGAGGGCATATTTTGCTGTGTCAGAGCTGAGAGCTCTTCTGCATAATATAATTGGTCAATTTTCAGCAGGAGTTGCGCGAGGGTGGGTGTCTTTGTTGTGCGCCACAATTGAGCTATAAGAAGCTTACAGGCCGAGCCCACAAATGTCACCAGTTTCGGGTTGGTCCTATCTTTAGGCCACATCGGGAGATTTAAAAAGATTTGTCTCGGGTCCAGATGTACCGCTTTGCTTGTGAGTTCAGATAGTAGTTGGAATATAATCTTCCAAAAGGGTTGTAAAATCGGGCATGCCCACCACATGTGAAAATAAGACCCTCTGGCCCCCTCGCATCTCCAACATTGGTCTGAGGAGGAGGTGCTCCAGGTGTTAGATAATGTGGGAACAATGTACCATCTCGCAACCACTTTAAACGAATTCTCCTGAACTCTAACACAGCATGACGGCCCATGCGATACTTCATATATTTGGTTCGCTTGTGCTTCTGTGAATGTAATATTCAAATCTCTCTCCCACCCCAGCAGATATGCTCCTTTCATCATCAGTTTTTTAGTGAGTAGGGTGTTGTATAAATGCGATAGTATCTTTTTGGGTGTCTTTGTTTGCGCACAAAAGGATTCAAAGGTAGTTAGGGGCCTATCGAGACAAGATTGTGTCAGTAACGGTTGGATCTCTTGTTTTATCTTCATGTAGTGAAGAAAGGTAAATTTGGTAAGGAGAGGGATCTTACACATGTCTTGTTTAGAAACCAAAGAGCCTTCGATTAAAAGATCTGTCACAGGGACTTTTGCGTTACTTAGTTGGTTTTTGCAGAGTTCGCCAGGTTTATACTGGTGTCCAGAACATCAGAGACTTGGGTTAAGGGGGAGATAAGTGGGGCCAAGATCTCACTATTTTTATTCCAATTCTTTAATAGTGTTCTTGTTAATTCATTGGAGTAAGTTCTTCTGTCTTTATGATGAGAAAGTGAGAATAATAAGGCTTGTAGTGGGGTAGGGGACAGATATTCCTCCACCGTCATCCATAATTTATTCTGCGGGCGTCTTATCCAGTCTACTGCTCTAGAGAGAATAGTCGCTTGATAATATATGAAGATATTAGGTAGTCCCATTCCCCCTTTACATCTTGGGAGGCTCAGTGTACGAAAACTAATTCTTGGTTTATGTTTGCTCCAGATATAGTTGGATATTAAAGAGTTGCTTTTGGAGAGGAATGACTTTGAAACCGGTATGGGTAACATGTGGAAAAGATAGATAAATTTTGGTAGCATGATACTTTTTATTAAGTTTTTCCTACCTATCCACGACAGAAATGGCGCTTTCCAAGAGGATATTTGTGCAGTAATTTTGGGAAGGAGAGGTTTGTAGTTTAGATCAAACAAGGACTTGAAGGTTTTGCCAATTTTGATGCCTAGATATGTAATATGGCTTTTTGGCCACTGGAAAGGGAATGACGTTTGGAGAGATTTGATGATAGTGTTCGGAACATTTAAACCTAGCACTTCTGACTTGGATAAATTAATTTTAAAGTTAGACCAACGACCATAGTTCTCCAAGATTTTCATGAAGGCAGGGAAACCCCTTTCCGGTCGGGACATCACTATCAGCAAGTCATCTGCGAAGGCAGCTGTCTTATGATGTGTTCCCTGTAGGTTAATCCCCTCAATTTCCTGGTCTTGTCGGATGGAGCTTATTAGTGGTTCCATTACCATAACAAAAAGAAGAGGGGACAAGGGGCATCCCTGCCTTGTTCCATTTTTAATGGTAAAGGAATCAGTGAAAGTATTATTTACCTTTATCCTAGCTGTGGGGTATGTTATACATCTGCATTATTGCTCGTATTATATTGGGGGGGGGGGAATGGAAAGTCTTTAGTGTTTCCTGCAAGAAGGTCCAGTCTACCCTGTCAAATGCCTTCTTGGCGTCCGTTCCCAAAAGCACCAAAGGAAGATTATGTGCTCTGGCATAATGCATTATGTTCAATAGGCGTAGCGCGTTGTCTTTGCCCTCTCTTCCTCAAATGAATCTGGTGCTCCGGTGAAACGAGTTCAGGAAGGACAACCGCCACTCGGTTGGCAATTAAACTAGCATAAATTTTTAAATCCACGTTCAAAAGTGAGATGGGTCTATAACTTCCACAACACTTTGGTTCTTTTCCTTCCTTATATATTAATGATATATGAGCTTCCAGGGCTTGTTTAGGAATAGGATCACCGAGAAGTAGTGCATTACAAGTCATTAAAAGATGGTCTTCCAGGATATCGAAAAATGTTTTGTAATATACCAGAGGAAGACCATCTGGACCCGGGGCTCTCCCCACTGGACTTCTTGACAGGATAGACTGGACCTCAGCGCAAGTGAATGGTTTTGATAAGGACAATTGTTGTAATGTCGAGAGTTTCGGAAGGTTAAACTTGGCTAGATAATTGTGTATGTCGCACTTCCTCTTATCCCCTTCTGTCGCTGTTTCGTCTGGTCGAATTTGGTATAGGTCTTTATAAAAACGTAGGAATTCTTTCGATATTTGAGAGTAATCCTGCGTTTGTTGGCCTTGTGAAGTTTTAATTGTGTGTATATATGTGCGAGCTTGCCTTTTTTAAATCAGTGACATCATTAGTTTTGAGGCTTTATCCCCATGGAGGAACATGCGATTTTTCCAACTTAAATATAGCTTGGCGGACTGTTTGTTGAGCAAGTCTCTGAGAGCCACATGTCTGGCGGTCAATTGTTCCAACGTCTGTTGGGATAAAGATTTCTTGTGTTGAGTTTCCAATGTGGCTATCTCTTCATATAAGTGTTGTAGGTGTGCTTTCCTCTGCTTATTGAGATGTGATGAGATGGAAATCAATTCTCCCCGTATGACTGCTTTGTGCGCTTCCCACAATATTGGGGCTGTGATGTCTTGTGTCTTGTTTGCCACAAAGTAGTTACGAAGACATTAGGAGATACATTTTCTATTGTCGTCAGAGGAGAAAATTGATTCATTTAATCTCCACATGCGGTGAAGCAGGTATGGCTTCTGAAAAGAGAAACTGGCCGAGACTAATGCATGGTCAGAGTAAGGTGTTAATTGAATTCCCGTGTCCACGACATTAGGTAGTAGATATCTTGGCAGGAAAATGTAGTCTAGCATGTGGTATGATTTGTGGGGGTGGGAGAAGAAGGTAAAGTCTTTAGTTGTTGGGTGTTGGTAGCGCCAAATATCAATCAGGGCTAGGGAAAGGAGAGCGCTTTTGATCCGAGACAGGTCACGGAGAGAAATGTGTCTCTTTTTTGCAGTGGAGTCTATTTTGGGTTCCAAGGCAAGGTTAAAATCCCCGCAGAGTATAGGGGTACCTTCCAGAAATGCCCGAAATGTTTTGATCACTGACAAAAGCCATCTTATCTGTTTGACATTTGGAGCGTATAGATTCCCTAAGGTCACCATCGATCCAGCTAATAAGCCTTTGATGAAGATGTATCGACCTTTGGGATCTATGGCTACTTTGCATGGCAGGAAAGGTATATTTTTAGCGAGGGCCATTGAAACCCTGCTGGAACCTCTCCTTGGGGAAGGTGCATGAAACCAGAGATTATAGTGTGATTTTTTGAAGCATGGAATTTTACCTTCTTGGAAGTGGGTTTCCTGTAAAAATATTATATCCACGTGTCTCTTGTGTAAGCTAGATAGAGTTTGAGACCTTGGGATAGGTGAGTTTAGCCCATGTGCATTAAGACTTACATTAAATACCTTATGATGTGACGACATAGTTATAGCCGCGGGTGTAAGAGCATATTTTCAGGAGGATGAATGTACCAGACCTAGAACAAAGAAAGAAGAAACAAAGACAGAGAAAACCAAATGCATGGAAAGATTTGTAAGTAGAGTGAGGTAACAAATTCAATAATACCAACATTTTGAGATACAAGAAAAATATAAATGAGCATCAGTAGGGAGCAGTAAGTGTAATACCCCTATAATGACTTCACGTCTTTATCATATGTGAACAGTAATAGCCCGTAATTGACCGGCACTTGGACCCCTCAGCAGGGTATGCTTTCTGAGTTCATCAGAAGTTTCTTTGCCGCTTTGCGCCTGGATCTTTGGTTCTTCGGAGTGAGGGTATGCCAAGGTGACGACTCAGGAAGCGGCTGTAGCGTGGACGTCGAGTGGTGTATTTCTAGCTCTGGATATTTCTCCATTGTGATCCCCAGATCATCGCAGATGCGTCTTATTTCTGCTGATGTTCTGCCTTGGTAATGTTTCCCTTTTGCTGTTATTGCGATGCCGAATGGGAACAGCCAGCAGTATGGAAATTGATTTTGGAGTAACACTTCTGTAAGTGGCTTAAGTAAACGTCTCTTGGTTAGAGTGGTGGCGGCTAGGTCTTGGAATACTAAAATCTTTGACCCCTCATAGCTTATGGAATCAGCTCCCCTAGCTTTTTTGAGAACACGTTCTTTGATTCGGTAGTCCAAGAAACGGCAGATGACATCTCGTGGTGGTTCTCCCTGCCTGGGGCGGGGTCTCAATGACCTATGTGCTCTGACTAGTTCCACAGGAGGTGAGGGGTCAGACTCCAAAAGATCAGAGAACATAGTTTGTTGAGACTATAGCTTCGTTTGCTACTGATTCTGGAAGACCTTTTACTCTGAGGTTATTACGCCTTTCTCTGTTCTCATGATCCTCCAATATAGCATGGATTTGGTTAACACTTTCCTCTTGTTGGTGTAAACAGGAAATGATGGCATTAGAAGTGGTGGTAATTGAGGCATGAGAGGCTTCCAGAGTTTCCACTCTATGGCCTATGTGACCAATATCTTGTTTAATGTCTGAGAGTTCTTTTACCACTGGTTCCATGGCTTTAGTAAGAATACGTTTAATAAAGAATCAGGAGATGGGTAGATCTTTGTTTGCATTATCTTCCTCTCTGTCACTATCTTCCTCTGCATCCAGGATATCTTTAGTAGTTTGTTTATGGGAAGCGTGGGTCTCAGCCTCTGCTGTGGATGAGTGATTCTTAAGAAATTTATCAATGTCTGCCTGAGTAGTGACCATAGCTGGTCTAGATACTTGGCTGGTCATTTTGTTGCCGATTTTAACCATTGTGAAGTCATGCACTTGTGATATTTTTTCAGAGCGAAGAGATGGGTCTCATCTCACTGCCCCCTCTGTGCAGGGTGGAGGTTGATGCTTTACATGCCGTTTGGAGGGTGGGGGTAATAGGAGTCCACCTTTTTTATCAGGAGAGCTATATGGTAGATCCTGGGTGTAACAATACTCCTCCTCAGTAAATGTTGGAACAACAGTCCCTCTGCACTGGCTGAACTTATTTTCACTCACAGTAGTGGGTCATTGGTATAAATGTAGGATCAGTCTTATGGGAACAGGCTACAGTTTACTTTTGTTGTATTAATAGGGTATGCTGTGTGCCTCTTCAAATAGGTCTCAGCTGCAGCTCTTATGTCAGCTTTAAGCTGAGTGATCCCTGAGCTTGTGGTATATAATCAGCCTGGGAATGAGCAGTAGCAGGGGAGGCAGCCCTGGCTCTGTTTTTCTGTGAGGTGAAAGTCCGTTCCCAGGTGGGGGAGGGGGGTTTTAGAGCAGTGCAGTCACAGCATCAATCTCGTGTCCCTCCAAGGGGGAGAAGGGGTCAGGGATCAGGACTCACCGTCAGCTTCCTTAGCACTGATCAGCTTCCAGGCTCAGCGCTGCTTGCTGCTGCTTAATTTGTAGTGCGGCCCAAGGACCACTAAGCTGTTGTCAGTGAAATCCACCCGGCCCACGCTCCTTGCTGCTCCAGCTGCCCGCTCGCTCCTGGATCAGGTAAGTGACGGCTCCTTTTCTACTGATAGGGACCTGGAGTCTCCCTCACTCCAAGTGTGATCGCCGCCGAGCCCTGGGGTCAGTCACCAACCTCCACAAGATAGCGTCGGATCTCCTTCAGTCTCTCCTGCTCTCCTGCAGTAGCTGAGATTGTTGTCCCCCGCTGCTTCAGCTGGAGTTCTGGTGGGGCCTTTGGTCTCCAGGGTACCACTCCTGTGATGATATTGATCCACTGGCCCTCTCTGGATTGGATTTTCCTTGCAATCGGGGCCCTTGCGTCCCAGATTCAGTGAACCCAGGCCTCAATTGTGGAAATAGCTTGCTGGGTCCTAGATTAGTCCTTTTTCAATAATAGAGGTCCCAGAGGGTTTGTGGAGTCCCTCAGTAGCTACATAGTTAGTTACTTAGGTTGAAAAAAGACCTAGGTCCATCTAGTTCAACCTTCCTCCACCAGTTCTACATTTAGTCACTAAGTCATTTATAACCAACAATGTTTTGTGTACTGAGGAAATCATCCAGCCCTTTTTTAAAAGCTGTTATAGTATCTGCCATTACTACCTCTTGTGGTAGGGCATTCCACAGTCTGACCGCTCTAACTGTAAAGAACCCTTTCCTATTTAGGTGTCGGAATCGCTTTTCTTCCACTCGCAGTGAGTGCCCCCTGGTCCTTAGTATTGTTTTCGGAAGAAATAAGTTATGTGCCAGTCCTTTATATTGACCACACATGTATTTACATATAAATGAGATCTCCTCTGAGACGTCTTTTTTCTAAGCTAAACATATCTAACTTTTTCAATCTGCCATCATATGGGAGGCCTTCCATTCCTTGTAATAGTCTAGTTGCCCGCCTTTGAACTGACTCTAACTTCTGAATGTCCTTTTTAAAATGTGGAGCCCAAAACTGGATCCCGTATTCCAGATGTGGCCTTACAAGTGATTTATAGATGGGTAACAATACGTTGGGATCACGGGATCTAATCTCTCTTTTTATACACCCTAGAATCTTGTTTGCTTTAGCAGCTGCTGCCTGACATTGAGTGCTGCTGCTCAGCTTATTTGTAATGAGAATACCCAAGTCCTTCTCCTGTTCTGTAGTCCCGAGTTTACTTCCATTTAATGTATACGCAGCTATAGGATTACTCCGTCCTAGGTGCATTACTTTACATTTATCAACATTAAATCTCATTTGCCAAGTATCTGCCCATTCTGACATCTTATCCAGATCTTTTTGTAATATTGTACTATCCAGGTCAGTTTTTAATATCCTACATAGTTTGGTGTCATCGGCAAAGACTGACACTGTACTATCAATCCCATCCACAAGGTCATTAATATAGAGAGTAAAAAGAATTGGTCCTAGCACAGATCCCTGCGGTACCCCACTGCTGACTATAGCCCATTTAGAGAATGTAGCATTTATGACTACTCTTTGTTTCCTATCTTTTAGCCAATTCCTTACCCAGTTGCATATTGTGTCCCCTAGTCCTTGCTTCTGGAGCTTTAGTATAAGGCTATTATGTGGTACAGTATCAAATGCCTTTGGAAAGTCCAAATAAATCACATCAGCTGCATTACCAATATCCAGGTTTGCACTTACCCCCTCATAGAACCCCAACAGGTTGGTTAGAAAGCCATGGACCCCATAGGGGGGAGGGGCGACATGACCAGAGGGAAGGGAGGGAGTGAGGGGTTAAAAAAGGTATAATGAGGGGCATTATGGGAAGGTATAGGGGATTGGTGGAGAAAAGGATCCCTGTAGGGGAGGGGGGGGGAGTATAAAAGCGATGAGGGAGGGTCTTACCTCCCCTTTTGGAATCCGGACGGCGACAGATTCCCGCCCACCCTCCCTTTTTTGCGTTTGTGAGTTTGTTTAACTATGTTCAAAAAAAAAAAAAAAGGAATTATTATAAAAGGAATGTATGTTTTGTCGCAGCAGCGGGGGTAGGTCTGGTCCAGAAGCGGTTGGAAGGGATTTGTAGCTGGACCGAGAGGCACTGTCTTGGTATGGTGTCTCTGGGTTCCGGGAAATTGCAGGCACGGGGTTCTGCAAAGTTTGGGGGGTATTAATCCGTGGGGTGATTAATACCTCATCTCTGGGTCGGAGTGTTGCGGCCAGGGATATTGGTGTAGGAAAGGGTTTCTGGACCGGGCCTACATAGGGTTTCATGTACCGTTTATTTTTATGTGTTACCTATTATTGTGTGTTTGGGGTCGCCCGTTGGACGGCGCCCCCTTTGTGGTAGTATGTTAATAATAGGTAATAAAGGCTGCTGTGGCCAATTTGTTTAACCAAGTCGCATGCAGTCGGTGTATTATTTTTAGGTTAAGTTTTAAGGGGTATAGTAACCATCACGACCGGAAAATCCTTCCTCAGTGGTCAAGACACGACTTATCTTTCATGAATCCATGCTGTTTGTCAGTTATCATATTATTTTCTGCAATATATTTTTGCATGTCATCCCTTAAAATGCCCTCAAAAACTTTGCATACTACTGATGTCAGGCTTACTGGACGGTAGTTGCCTGGATCTACCCTCTTACCTTTCTTAAATATCGGTACCACATCAGCAATCCTCCAATCCTGAGGCACCAACCCTGTTACAAGTGAGTCTAAAAAGATGAGATACAGCGGTCTGTCGATTACGGAGCTCAATTCCCTCAATATTCGTGGATGAATGCCATCTGGCCCTGGGGATTTGTCAATGTTTAATTTACTCAGACGTAGGCGTACTTCATCTTGTGTTAAATTAATTATGGGGGGGGTTGCTGATGGGGGGGTTTTGGTGGATGTTTTGCTGGCTAGAAGCAGGATGTTCTCAGATGTAGGAGAGCTCCTTCACATGCATCTGCTTCTGTCAGCGGCCATTTTGGACTCCCAATCTTGTGGTTCTGATACCTTTTAATGGCTAACTAAAATAAAACAAATGATGTTACAAAGCAAGCTTTCGATACTTCTCAGGTCCTTTCATCAGGCATGGTATAACAAAATATCTGAAGAAACACAAATATATTCACAAACAGAGCAGAGACATGGCATAATAAAAGGACATTTAAATAAATAAACCCTGAGCTTAGAGAGTGAATCCTTAATTAGCTTTGATTAGGGGTGCTTCACACACAGCGAGCTCGCTGCCGAGATCACTGCTGAGTCACGCTTTTTGTGACGCAGCAGTGACCTCATTAGCGATCTCGCTGTGTGTGACACTGAGCAGCGATCTGGCCCCTGCTGCGAGATCGCTGCTCGTTACACACAGCCCTGGTTCGTTTTCTTCAAAGGCGCTCTCCCACTGTGACACACAGATTGCTGTGTGTGACAGCGAGAGAGCGACAAATGAAGCGAGCAGGGAGCAGGAGCCGGCATCTGGCAACTGCGGAGGCTGATAACTAAGATAAACATCGGGTAACCAAGGTGGTTACCCGATATTTACCTTAGTTACCAGCCTCCGCAGCTCTCACGCTGCCTGTGCTGCCGGCTCCGGCTCTCTGCACATGTAGCTGCTGTACACATCGGGTTAATTAACCCGATGTGTACAGCAGCTAGGAGAGCAAGGAGCCAGCGCTAAGCAGTGTGCGCGGCTCCCTGCTCTCTGCATATGTAGCTGCATTACACATCGGGTTAATTAACCCGATGTGTACTGTAGCTAGGAGAGCAAGGAGCCAGCGCTCAGTGTGCGCGGCTCCCTGCTCCCTGCACACACAGCTAAGCGGTGTGCGCTGGTAACTAATGTAAACATCGGGTAACCATAACCGATGTTTACCTTAGTTACCAGTCTCCGCAGCTTCCAGACGGCGGCTCCGTGCAAGCGCAGCGTCGCTTGCACGTCGCTGCTGGCTGGGGGCTGTTCACTGGTCGCTGGTGAGATCTGCCTGTTTGACAGCTCACCAGCGACCATGTAGCGATGCAGCAGCGATCCTGACCAGGTCAGATCGCTGGTCGGATCGCTGCTGCATCGCTAAGCGTGAAGGTACCCTTAGTGTTGTGAATGTTTTATTGTGCCAATATCCATGTAAGATCACAGGCCTGGCGCGCTCACAATCTCTGGAGCAGACCCCTCAGATTTTGTAGTGAGTCATAATTCATCCTGAGATTTATTCCTGTGTGGACAGAGTCAAACATTGTAATGAATTTGTATTCCCAGACCCTTCAATGATTCTGTGATCTGAAGTTGCCTTTTAATATGACAACTTTCATGTGGTTTATTGTTATGGAGGGGACGATTGAAATAAAAAAATAATAAATAATATAATATCAATTGTTGCCCCACGTCCGCCAGGCAGGTGTTAAAGCCACTAAGAACAGGAGGACAAATTACAGCAACTTAGGAAACCAAAGCTGAAACAAAGGAGATGTTGTAAGGCACACTCCTACGTGTAGCGTGTCCCTGTTAACCTACGTCATCTACTAATAGGGTAAGAATCCTGTTTGTGCCGCCAGGTTCGGGTTGTTGCGGGCGGGGGGCCGCTGCTCTCTCAGGGGCTTGCTCGGATCCGGATTCGCTGCTAAGTCTCGAGTGGTGAGGGATGGTGGTACCGCCGCTGCCTGGTGATGGGGTGCCCGGTGCTGATGGAGCGGGGCAGCAAGATGGGATCCCCTCCACGAGTAGGGGAGGTGTAGTCTGTACAGGGGAGTGATGGCTGCTGGAGGTGGCGTGCCGGACTGGACTGGGGGACAGTGGTGTACTCACAGTTCAATAATTTTACACAAGTTCAGTAGTATACCAAGTTGCCAGTGACCGGCTGCTTTTGGAGGGTGCATTCGAGTCCCGCACCCAGACTGATGAGCAGATATCCCTTCCTCCTGCACTTTGTGTTTCCTTCTCTTTTGGACGACTTCGCATGGAACGGAGCAGTCCACTCCCGGTTCTATTTTTGTTGGGAGCTGTGGCCCGCGAAATATAACCCTTGGGATTTAAGTGGTTTCTAGGCGGACACCCTATCCCCCGCGTTGAGCTTCCGTTTCGCTCTATCTGGGCAGTAAATTGGGGCAATGTCTGGAACCTTGTCCCCAGCTGGTTAATTGGAGAGGGGCTTGCAACCTTCCTCGCCCTAGGGTCCCGCCACCCCGACTGTGCACGGCCTCCGGACCGGATTCGCGCTGTCAGTACCAGTGGGCTACAACCCTGCCGTGGTCCACTTTAGGTCTCCCGCGACTGGATCTCCATCGCTTGTGGCTCTGCTCACCATCTGCCACCTAGCCAGGTAGTCCAAGGGCCACTACCCCTGACTACACTGCACAGTCTCCACTTAACTCCTGTCTATACTGTTCTGACTCCTCAGCTTGACTGTTCCACTGTTCTCCTTCACCTCCTCCACTATTCTGTTGTGTTTCCTACTCTGATTCCTCAAGACCCCTAGGTGGGCGATCTCATCCATCTGATCCCGCCCACTGGTGTGTCCCAGTTATCATGAGGGGGTGACTAGGGTTTTATGGCTGTGTGTTATACCTAAGTGTGGGTTGTGATGGTAGCAAGGAGAATGTACACATTTTGACTACCTGGTTTTGCCAGGGCGTCACACTCGCACGCCGATGGGCGGAGCTACAGACCTTTTATAGCCACCACCCTGGCCCAGACTACATGGCATGTGGTAATGGCGTCAGCTGCAACCATACAGGGTCTGCCACGTCATTGCTGAAGCCATGATGACCAATCAGCGGCTGCCACTTCATCGCTGATATCACAGATGACCAATCAATGACCACCTTGTCATCAATGACATCACGCACATGCTCAGTATGGCTGCATGAGCACTTGGGCTCAGGATGGTACAAAACTCTAGCCACCTGATGCCTCAAGCGATGGCCAGGTGGCGCTGCAGAGTTAACCGACCACAATGTGGGATTCAATGACGGGACTAGGTCGGTTCGAAGCACCACAGAACCCGGAATCGTAACATTACTCCCCCCGTCTAGGGCCCCCCATTCTGGTGCTCGAAAGCTGCCCTCCAGGACCGATGTTCGGGGCCAAAACCATCCCAGTTCACCGCATATCACTGCCTCCTACGCCTCGTTTTGATCGGACCCGCACGCAAGCAGACCGTTCCCGAACCGGGGAGGCGGAGCTGGTTGGGGGATCTCTGGAGACCCTGGTACGACAAACTGGCATGGGATTAGGGGTATGGGGGTGTAGAAGCGAGGATGATGTCTCTGCTGTCTTTTTGGAGACCCCCTCAACTGAGGAGGGACGCTGGTACGGAGGCTTGAGCACCCTCCCCGGGTCAGCAGACAACAACCCTCTAATTTTCTTGGACAGACAGGTCTTTTGACAAGTGATACCCCAACTTGAGCTGTGCCCCAGTCAAACAGTGGAGAATGCTGCTTCAGCCAGGGGAGCCCAACAAGATCTCATATATCCCACCATTCATAACCAGAAAAGAGTTGGTCTCACGGTGCCTTGAAGGCATAGTGAAAACTAATGGAACTGTGTGGTAGCTGACACCCTCTGAGAGAACGGACCCATCAGCGACTTGGGCATTTTGGTCACGGGAATCTCATGCAGACTAGCAAACTCAGAAGACATAAAATTTCCGTCTGCACATGCTGTAACAGGTACAGTGGTGTTATCGAACGCCACCTTGCTCTTGAAGGACCATTTGGGGTTTGAAGCAGGCACGTCCTGCATCTCCCTGTTGACAGATACGATATGCAACAGCCTTTCAACCTTTTTAGGGCACTAGTTGGCATAGTAACCTGTCTGTTTGCAAGCTAAACAAACTGGTTTTGCCGCTGGCATTGACAACCTAGTACCTGTCCGCCCGATCTCCATGGGCTCAGGTTCAGATTCAGAGTACGTGGCTGACTCTTCAGGTTCGGGGAAAGAGGAAGCCGGTCGCACAGGAGAATGACTCTGAACCTGCTCTAACTGATGCTCAGAGTGGCGTGTGTTTATTCTCGTAGCAAGTGATATCAAGGTTTCTAGGTCAGGTGGTATCTCCCTGGTGGCCAATGCGTTCTTCACATTACCAACTGGTAACAGGACCTTCTCTTACCATTTTAACTCAGCAGCCAGAGTCCTGAACTCTATGGCATAAGCCAAGACCAAAAACGTAGCCTGAATTAGGTCCAGGAGACGCAAGGCAGAGTCATGGAGTACCTGGGGACCCAAGAACACAGCCCTTAATTCCTCCAAGAAATCAGTAACCTGGGTAGTCACTGGATCCTCTCGCTCCCAGAGCGGAGTGGCCCATGTCAGTGCTCGATCGGCAAGGAGCGATATCACAAACCCCACCTTGGGTCTTTCTATGGAGAATTGTGAGGGCAAGAGCTCCAAATATATCGAACACTGATTAATGATACCCCGACAATCCTTACTGTCCCCTGTGAATTTAGTGGGAAGGGACAGGTGGGGCATGGGCTTAGATGAGGTCGGTGACAGTCTGAATTACAGTCCGTTTAATCAGATCTGCAATATCCACTGCTGGAGAGGACTGTTCGACAGCCTTGAGACGTGTTTCCAGCTTTTGGATATATCGCTGTAGTTGCTGAACATCCGCCATGTCCGGAAGGACCATTGGCGTGAGCGTACTGTTATGGAGGGGACAATTGAAATAAAAAATAAATAAATAATATAATATCAATCGTTGCCCCACGTCTGCCGGGCAGGTGTTAAAGCCACTAAGGACAAGAGGACAAATTACAGCAACTTAGGAAACCAAAGCGGAAACGAAGGAGATGTTGTAAGGCACACTCCTACGTGTAGCGTGTCCCTGTTAATCTCACAGGGGCACTAGTAATTGTCACGTGTGTAAGAACACATCAAAACCAAAGGAAACGCAACAGATATCAGTCACATCCGTACAGGAGCACGTCAGACTGTGAAGGCCACCGAGTTAGCGTCACTGGGTACCCAGGGCTGGCACACACACATTCATACAAGTCTACCACTAACGCTGCAGACTGGGCGTGTGTGTAGGGGGCACGTCTTGTCCGGAAGGACCCTAAACCCTCACCGTGCCGAGATACAGCTTGTACCCAGATACGAATACCTGGTACCAGCGCCTGCCCTAAATTCAGAATCACTCCAACATACAAACACAAGTCTGCCACAAGCACTGCAGACTACAATGGCACTGGAACACACTCACTCTGACAGCCGGGAGTACAGCCGATGCTGTCAGCATGTATAATGACGCTTGCGTGCCGATTTGCAGAGCTACAGACCTTTTATAGCCACCACCCTAGCCCAGACCACATGGCATGTGGTAATGGTGTCGGCTGCAACCATACAGGGGCTGCCATGTCATTGCTGAAGCCATGATAATCAATCAGCGGCTGCCACTTCAGGATGGTACAAAACTCCAGCCACCTGATGCCTCAAGCGACAGCCACGTGGCACTGCAGAGTTAACCGACCCCAATGTGGGATTCAATGACTGGACTAGGCCGGTTCGAGGCACCACAGAACCCCGAATCGTAACAGTGTATGTTGTGTCCTGAAGCACAGAAATGTTTGGTCACAAGTAAATGTTTTTTTTTTTTGTCTGTAATTGTGAGATGATGAGCCCTTATCCTTGCTCTCAGTCTCTGTACTATTTCTCCAACATAAAACCCCCCAATAGGACATATAGTGCATCGTGTTAAGTACACCACATTGGAGGAAGAACATGTGAATGTCCCAGGAATCTTATAGTCTTGCTGTGTGTTTGGGATCTGTATTTGGTCTTTGGTTTCTACATGAGCGCAGGTTTTGCAGCTCTTTACATTTCAAGGATAAGTTCCTCTTGGTGTATCTGAGGGCATAGAACTTTGGATCATGATGTTTCTTAAATTAGGAGGTTGCCTGTAGCATAGCAAGGGAGGATCTTTGAATATTGTTTTTAACCAGTTATCTTTGTGTAGAACATGGTGAAGTTTCTTAGCTATTTTTCGCAGTACCTCAAGCTGTGGGTTGTAGGTCACAACCAGAGATACACGACCATTTTCCTATTTTTGTTTGTATTGAAGTAGTTCACTTCTAGGAGTCCTGTGGCTCTAATGATCTGATCATCAATGGAGTGGGGCTGTAGCCTTGGTTTAAAAAAAATCTTTTTAAGATGGGTTGTGTTCATCCCTGTCTGCTGAGCTGGAACAGATACGATTATATCTGAGGGCATAGCTGCAGATGATGGACTTTTTGATGTTTTTGGGGTGGAAGCTCTCCAATCTCAGGTATGTGGGACGGTCAATAGGTTTCTGATACACTGATGTCTGGATTGAACCTTTTTATGGTGGTATCCAGGAAGTTGATTTCCATTTCTAAGTGGTTCAATGTCAAAAGTTTATGGTAGGATGAAATGCATTGAATGTTTCATAAAATTTTAGAAGTTCTTGTTCAAAATCGGTCCAGATTATTAAGATGTCATCGACGTAATGGAAGTAGGCCAAGGGTTTGATGGAGCAGATTGCTAAAAACTTCTCCACTTTAGCCATGAAAAGGTACCACTGACCTTTTACAAAAAGCTATCTACAATAGGTCCCCTACCCGAGAGTACCATTTTAGCCACCATGGATGTGTAATCCTTATATCCTAACATTCCATATGAAGATGGACTAACTGCCTGCCAAATGTTTCTTGAAGCCAATTAGATGCCTTCTGAGTCTGTATTAACACTGACCAGGTTTATCCTCATGCACAATTTTTTCTCTTTTGGCGATGAACTATATCTAAAATTCACAGGAAGTGCTATTGGCAGCAAAATGGCACTGCAGTATGCCAACCTTTTCATGGCTCAACTGGAGAATGACTTTTTAGCTTCCTGCTCCATCAAACGCTTGGCCTACTTCCGTGACATCAATCACATCTTAATAATCTAGACCAATTCTGAGAAATAACCTCTAAAATTCCATGGCAAATTGAATACATTTCATCCTACCATAAACTTGACATTGGACCACTCAAAAACAGAAATCAACTTCCTGTATACCACCATAAAAAAAATCAAAATTGTTCAATCCAGACATTGGTGTATTGGAAACCTATTGACCATGCCAAATACCTGAGATTAGACAGTTTCCACCCCAAACACATCAAAATGTCCATTGTCTACAGCCAGGCCATGAACACTTAACCCATCTTAAAAAAATATTTTTAAACCAAGGCTCCCACCACACCTCCATTGATAATGAGATTACTAGAGCCACAAGTGCACCTAGAAGTGAACTACTTTAACCCCTTCATGACCTTTGACGGATACATCCGTCATGGTGCCCTTGTACTTAAAGACTAGAGTTGAGCGCGGTTCGCGCTTCTCCAGTTCGCGGTTCGAGTGATTTTGGGGTGTGTTCTAGTTAGAACTCGAACTCGAGCTTTTTGGTAAAAGCTCGACAGTTCGAGTTACGTTCGATAACGATTCTATCAGCAAAAGCGTGGCTTTTTACAGCTACAGTGTGCAGGGAGCCATTGCTGGCAGCCTGCGGTAAGCTGGTAACCAAGATAAACATCGGGTATCCAAGCAAAGTGCTTTGTTTAGTAACCCGATATTTATCCTAGTTACGTGTGCAGGAAGCCGACATTTCCCCGCTCAGCTCGCTCTGCCACCCTCCTGCACGCGGCGTGTACACACACAAACGCACACACTCACACACACACACTCACACTCACCTGTCCCCAGCCATGCAGTTCACGACACTGACGTCCTCAGCGCCACATGGCTCCGCTAGGCTTCACCCACTTCGCACTCCGCCGCCCGCACACATGGCCCCGCTAGGCTCCGCCCACCTGGCACTCTGCACACATGGCCCCACTAGGCTCCACCCACCTGGCACTCTGCACCCATTACCCCGCTAGGCTCCGCCCACCTCGCACTCCGCACGCATTACCCTGCTCGGCTTACCTGCGGTGATGAAGTCCCGCCCTCCCGACCTCAGCGCTGTCACTGTCCTCCATGGCTGCCGCTTCACATCTGTCACTGCTGCCCGAGACTGTCACTAGCGGTGACGTGACAGGCACTCGCGATACTTGGCTGTGAAGGTCATTGAACTCAGTGACAGGTCTGCTGTCAGCAGTGCAGGAGATCGTCACCGCAGGTAATGTACCTCGCTCCTGACAGCAGCACTGGTCATGCCCTGCAATGACCTGGGCTGACCTATTGATGTTAGCTCAGGTCACTGCATTGCTCTCCCAGTCAATGGGGAACATTCTGTTCGTCATTGACTGGGACAGTGTGGATCATCATGGGAACCCCTTGGATTACAGAAGAACTGGATTTGTTTTTCTTTCTAATAAATTGGTGAAAGAGGGAATGTTTTAGGGAGTGTTTTTTCAAATAAAAATGTGTTTGTCGTCTATTTTTTTTTATTACTGACTGGTTTGGTGATGTCGGGTATCTGATAGACGCCTGACATCACGAACCCCAGGGCTTGATGCCAGGTGACTTTACACATCTGGTATTAACCCCGCATATTACCCCATATATTACCCCGTTTGCCACCGCACCAGGGCACGGGATGAGCTGGGGCGAAGCACCAGGATTGGTGCATCTAATGGATGCGCCACTTCTGGGGAGGCTGCGGCCTGCTAATTTTAGGCTGGGGACAGTCCAATAACCATGGACCTCCCTAGTCTGAGAATATCCGACCCCAGCTGTCCGCTTTACCTTGGCTGGTGATCCAATTTTGGGGGGACCTCCACGTGTTTTTTTTTTTAATTATTTATTTAATTTAAAATAACAGCGTGGGGCGCCCTCAGTTTAGGATTACCAGCCAAGGTGAAGCTGCCAGCTGTGGTCTGCAGGCTGCAGCCGTCTGCTTTATTTTAGCTGGTTACAAAAATAGGGGGAGCCCCACGTCATTTTGTTTCATTTTTTTGGCTAAATACAAGGCTAAGCACCCCTTAGTAGAGTTGAGCGCGGTTCGAGGTTCGAGGTTCTCCAGTTCTAGGCTCGAGTGATTTTGGGGGCTGTTCGAGATCGAACTAGAACTCGAGCTTTTTGCAAAAGCTCAATAGTTCTAGATACGTTCGAGAACGGTTCTAGCAGCAAAAAGCAGGGCTTTTTACAGCTACAGTGTGCAGGAGCCATCGCTGGCAGCCTGCCAGAAGCTGGTAACCAAGATAAACATCGGGTATCCAACCAAAGCGCTTTGGTTAGTAACCCGATGTTTATCCTAGTTACGTGCAGGAAGCCCACACTTCTCCGCTCAGCTCGCTCCGCCCCCTCCTGCCCGCGGCATGTACACACGTACACACACACACACACACACACACACACACACACACATAGTCCCGCTCGGCTTACCTGCGGTGATGAAGTCCCGCCATCCCGACCTCAGCGCTGTCACTGTCCTCCATGGCCGCCGCTTGTCACATCACCTTCTCTCGCTTCCGACCCGAGACTGACTAGCGGTGACGTCACGGGCCTCTCGCGATACTTGGTGTGTAGGCGCCGGTCATTGAGCTCAGTGACAGGGGCTGTCAGTGTGCTGGAGATCAGCGCAGTTAATGTACCTCGCTGACAGCAGCACTTGTCATGCCCTGCAGTGACCTGGGCTGACCCATTGATGTTAGCTCAGGTCACTGCATTGCTCTCCCAGCCAATGGGGAACATCCTGCTCTTCATTGACTGGGACAGTGTGGATCGTCATGGCAACCCCTTGAATTACACCAGACCTGGATTTGTTTTTCATTCTAATAAATTGGTTAAAGAGGGAATGTTTTGGGGAGTGTTTTTTCAAATAAAAATGTGTTTGTCGTCTATTTTTTTTTATTACTGACTGGGTTGGTGATGTCGGGTATCTGATAGACGCCTGACCTCACCAACCCCAGGGCTTGATGCCAGGTGACATTACACATCTGGTATTAACCCCATATATTACCACGTTTGCCAATGCACCAGGGCGCGGGATGAGCTGGGGCGAAGCACCAGGATTGGCGCATCTAATGGATGCGCCACTTCTGGGGCGGCTGCGTCCTGCTATTTTTAGGCTGGGGAGAGTCCAATAACCATGGACCTCCCTAGTCTGAGAATATCAGGCCCCAGCTGTCTGCTTTACCTTGGCTGGTGATCAAATTTTGGGGGACCTCCACGTGTTTTTTTTTTTAATTATTTATTTAATTTAAAATAACAGCGTGGGGTGCCCTCAGTTTTGGATTACCAGCCAAGGTGAAGTTGCCAGCTGTGGTCTGCAGGCTGCAGCCGTCTGCTTTACCCTAGCTGGCTACAAAACTAAGTCATTTTTTTTTTTCATTTTTTTGGCTAAATACAAAGCTAAGCACCCCTTAGTGCCACATGAAAGGCACCAAAGGGTGCTCCACTTTTTCTCCACTTTTTCTCCACTTTTTCTTCACTTTTTCTCCACTTTTTCTCCACTTTTTCTCCACTTTTTCTCCATTTTTTCTCCACTTTTTCTCCACTTTTTCTCCATTTTTTCTCCACTTTTTTTCTCAACTTTTTCTCCACCTTTTCTCCATTTTTTCTCCACTTTTTCTCCACTTTTTCTCCACTTTTTATCCATTTTTTCTCCACTTTTTCTCCACTTTTTCTCCATTTTTTTCTCCATTTTTTTCTCCATTTTTTTTCTCCACTTTTTTCTCCACTTTTTCTCCACTTTTTCTCCATTTTTTTTTCCACTTTTTCTCCACGTTTTCTCCATTTTTTCTCCACTTTTTCTCCACTTTTTCTCCATTTTTTTCTCCATTTTTTCTCCACTTATTCTCCACTTATTCTCCACTTTTTCTCCACTTTTTCTCCACTTTTTCTCCACTTTTTCTCCATTTTTTCTCCACTTTTTCTCCACTTTTTCTCCATTTTTTCTCCACTTTTTTTCTCAACTTTTTCTCCACCTTTTCTCCATTTTTTCTCCACTTTTTCTCCACTTTTTCTCCACTTTTTCTCCACTTTTTCTCCACTTTTTCTCCATTTTTTTCTCCACTTTTTCTCCACTTTTTCTCCACTTTTTCTCCATTTTTTCTCCACTTTTTCTCCATTTTTTTCTCCACTTTTTCTCCACTTTTTCTCCACTTTTTCTCCACTTTTTCTCCACTTTTTCTCCATCTTTTTCTCCACTTTTTCTCCACTTTTTCTCCACTTTTTCTCCACTTTTTCTCCACTTTTTCTCCATTTTTTTCTCCACTTTTTCTCCACTTTTTCTCCATTTTTTCTCCACTTTTTCTCCATTTTTTCTCCACTTTTTCTCCATTTTTTTCTCCACTTTTTCTCCACTTTTTCTCCACTTTTTCTCCACTTTTTCTCCACTTTTTCTCCATCTTTTTCTCCACTTTTTCTCCACTTTTTCTCCACTTTTTCTCCACTTTTTCTCCATTTTTTCTCCATTTTTTCTCCACTTTTTCTCCACTTTTTCTCCACTTTTTCTCCACTTTTTCTCCACTTTTTCTCCACTTTTTCTCCACTTTTTCTCCATCTTTTTCTCCACTTTTTCTCCACTTTTTCTCCACTTTTTCTCCACTTTTTCTCCACTTATTCTCCACTTTTTCTCCACTCTTTGGCGGGCTTTGCACGTTGCAACATCGGTAACAATGTGTTACCGATGCTGCAGCGATAGTCCCGCCCCCGTCGCACGTTCGATATATAGTGAAAGTTGCCGTAGCGATTATTATCGCTACGGCAGCTTTACACGCACATACCTGCCGTGCGACGTCCCTCTGGCCGGCGACCCGCCTCCTTCCTTAGGGGGCGGGTCGTGCGGCGTCACAGTGACGTCACACGGCAGGCGGCCAATTGAAGTTGAGGGGCGGAGATGAGCAGGATGTAAACATCCCGCCCACCTCCGTCCTTCTCATTGCAGCCGGGAGGCAGGTAAGGTGAAGTTCCTCGCTCCTGCGGCTTCACACACAGCCATGTGTGCTGCCGCAGGAGCGAGGAACTACATCGTACCTGTCGCTCCCCCGGCATTATGGAAATGTCGGAGGCTGTAGCGATGATACGATGACGACGATTTTGCGCTCGTTCATCGTATCATCTAGGATTTACACACTACGACATCGCAAGTGACGCCGGATGTGCGTCACTTTCGATTTGACCCCACCGACATCGCACCTGCGATGTCGTAGTGTGCAAAGCCCGCCTTTCTCCACTTTTTCTCCATTTTTTTCTCCACTTTTTCTCCACTTTTTCTCCATTTTTTCTCCACTTTTTCTCCATTTTTTTCTCCACTTTTTCTCCACTTTTTCTCCATTTTTTTCTCCATTTTTTCTCCACTTTTTCTCCACTTTTTCTCCACTTTTTCTCCACTTTTTCTCCACTTTTTCTCCATTTTTTTCTCCACTTTTTCTCCACTTTTTCTCCACTTTTTCTCCACTTTTTCTCCACTTTTTTCTCCACTTTTTCTCCACTTTTTCTCCATTTTTTTCTCCACTTTTTCTCCACTTTTTCTCCACTTTTTCTCCATTTTTTTCTCCACTTTTTCTCCACTTTTTCTCCACTTTTTCTCCATTTTTTTCTCCATTTTTTTCTCCACTTTTTCTCCACTTTTTCTCTATTTTTTCTCCACTTATTCTCCATTTTTTCTCCATTTATTCTCCACTTTTTCTCCACTTATTCTCCACTTTTTCTCCACCTTCTCTCCATTTTTTCTCCACTTTTTTTCTCAACTTTTTCTCCACCTTTTCTCCATTTTTTCTCCACTTTTTCTCCACTTTTTCTCCACTTTTTCTCCACTTTTTCTCCATTTTTTTCTCCACTTTTTCTCCACTTTTTCTCCACTTTTTCTCCATTTTTTCTCCACTTTTTTCTCCACTTTTTCTCCACTTTTTCTCCACTTTTTCTCCATTTTTTCTCCACTTTTTCTCCACTTTTTCTCCACTTTTTCTCCACTTTTTCTCCATTTTTTCTCCACTTTTTCTCCACTTTTTCTCCATTTTTTCTCCATTTTTTTCTCCATTTTTTCTCCACTTTTTCTCCACCTTTTCTCCATTTTTTCTCCACTTTTTCTCCACTTTTTCTCCATTTTTTCTCCACTTTTTCTCCACTTTTTCTCCACTTTTTCTCCATTTTTTCTCCATTTTTTTCTCCACTTTTTCTCCACTTTTTCTCCACTTTTTCTCCACCTTTTCTCCATTTTTTCTCCACTTTTTCTCCACTTTTTCTCCATTTTTTCTCCATTTTTTCTCCACTTTTTCTCCACTTTTTCTCCATTTTTTCTCCATTTTTTTCTCCATGTTTTTCTCCATTTTTTCTCCACTTTTTCTCCACCTTTTCTCCATTTTTTCTCCACTTTTTCTCCACTTTTTCTCCACTTTTTCTCCACTTTTTCTCCATTTTTTTCTCCACTTTTTCTCCACTTTTTCTCCATTTTTTTCTCCACTTTTTCTCCACTTTTTCTCCACTTTTTCTCCATTTTTTCTCCACTTTTTCTCCATTTTTCCTCCACTTTTTTTCTCAACTTTTACTCCACCTTTTCTCCATTTTTTCTCCACTTTTTCTCCACTTTTTCTCCACTTTTTCTCCATTTTTTCTCCACTTTTTCTCCACTTTTTCTCCGTTCTTTTTCTATGGTCGGTCTACCCATTAGCTCTGCCATGCATAGTATAGCTCTACACCTACTGCACATGTTACTTTATGATTGACATCTCTTTCGTACCAGAGCTGTCTAAGCCTACCCTGACCCCATATTTGTCATTACTATATTGTCCTTGTACTGTATTATGACATTTGTATCATGTGTTTCATTTCTTGCTGTGTTGCAATTTTTTTGCTGCATCCCAATTGTACCTCTACATTGTTCGAGTTTATGTTATTGTTCTCTCACTCTTATGTGATACTGATTATTGTCATTTTTCATGATTACATGCAGATAAGTCCAATCTGACGAAGGCTCAGGCCAAAACGTCATTTGTAACTTGTTTTGGACAAAAACATATATGCTTATGAAAAATTTTTTTTTCTTAATACGGACCAATAAAGAGTGATTTTGCATTACTATCCGTTGTGACTTACTGACTTAGTCTGGGAGATTTAGAGTGCCGAGGTTACTCACTAATTTTATCTATTATTACCTCTGAGCACCTATATACCAGTGAGCAGAGCTTCCTCTACAGTAGTTCTCCTGATTAGGCATGCCCTTACCTCATGAGCAGGGCATTGCAGCTTTGGTAGCAACCATTATGACATGGACTCTGCTGCTGTGGACCCGAGAAGAGTGAGTGCAGATTCATTGCACCCACACTTCTCACATGACGTGTCCGCACTCCTAGAAAATGGGGGATACGTTCCCTGAGTGTCTCCCCCCCCATATTCTAGACAGTCCAGAGTCGTCGTGGGACCCCTTTATTTTTTTTTTTACAATAAATTGGTGAAAGAGGAAATGTTTTGGGGACTGTTTTTTCAAATAAATTTCTTTTGTCGATTTTTTTTTTTTGTTAGTACTGACAGTTTATGATGTTGGGTATCTAATAGACGCCATGACATCACAAACTGCTGGGCTTGATCTCAGGTTACTTTACAGCTAGTATCAACCCGATTTATTACCCCGTTTGCCACTGCACCAGGGCACGGGATGAGCTGGGGTGAAGCGCCAGGATTGGCGCATCTAGTGGATGCGCCACGTCTGGGGTGCCTGCGGCCTGCTATTTTTAGGCTGTGAAGGCCCAATAACTATGGACCTTCCCACCCTGAGAATACCAGACCACAGCTGTCCGCTTTACCTTGGCTGGTGATCCAATTTGGGGGGGACCCTACTTTTATTGTGTAATTATTAATATTTATAAAATAATTATAAAAAAGAGCCTGAGGGGACCTCCACATTGGATCCCCAACCACGGTAAAGCTGCCAGCTGTGGTTTTCAGGCTACAGCCGTCTGCTGTACCCTAGCTGGCTATCAAAAATGGGGGGACCCAACGTCATTTTTTTTTTTAACTATTTTTTAAATAGAAAAAATTAATGGGCTTCCCTGTATTTTGATTGCCAACCAAGGTAACGCCAGGCAGATGGGGGTGGCAACCCATAGCTGTCTGCTTTATCTGCGCTGAGAATCAAAAATACCGCGGGGCGCTACGTCATTTTTTTAATGATTTATTTTTACAGTTCTGTCATGTCAGGCAATCAAAATACAGGGAAGCCCTTTTTTTTTAGTTATTTAAATAAATAATTAAAAAATACATATATGGGCTCCCGCTGCATTTTTTGTATTGGTAGCTATGGGTACTCCAAGCAGCTACTGGTTGCCAACCCCCACTGCTTGGTGTTACCTTTACTGGCAATGGAAAATCCAGGGAAGCATTTTTTACTTTTTTTTGCCAAAAAACTAAAAAAAAAAAATGATGTGAGCTTCGCCATATTTTTGTATGCTAGCCAGGTACAGCAGGCAGGTAAGGACTGTCCCCAGCTGCCTATCTGTACCCGGCTGGGAACTTAAAATATAGGGAAGCCCTTTTTTTAATTATTTCATGAATTTCATGAAATAATTAAAAAACAAATGACGTGGGCTTCGCCATATTTTTGTGTCCAGCCGGGTACAACTAGGCAGCTGGGGATTAGAATCCGCAGCACAAGTTAGCCCGAGGTTTCTGGGTGCCTCTGCTGCGAATTGCAATCCGCAGCCGCCCCAGAAAATGGTGCTTTCCTAGAAGCGCCATCATCTGGCGCTGTATCCAACTCTTCCAACAGCCTTGGTGACGGTGGCTTGTTGGGTAATAAAGGTTAATACTGGCTTTGTATTACTAGCTAGTATTAAGCCAGAGATTCTTAATGTCAGGCACGTTTGACCCGGCCATTAAGAATCTCCAATAAAGGGTTAAAAAAAGACACCACACACAGTTAAAATACTTTAACAGAAATAAATATCCAGACACATTAGAGACTCCATGTGTATTACTCCCTCTTATCCCTCCACGATCCATGGTCTTCTGTCTTCTTTCCCCTTCAACACATTCAGCTCTGCTCTATCAGCAGCAGTGCATGTGAGAAAGGATGCTGCTTCCCGTGCAGCATGAGTGATCAGAGGCTCCGCGCTGAATAGCGGTGACTTCACCACTGACAGGCACGTTGTTATGGCAACAGTGATCTCCGTTATGGACCGGCTGTGTCAACCGGTCACTAACGGAACGGGGAAGCAGAACTGGGAGACGACCGTGTGCCAGAGCATCTCGCCAGTTCACGGCGATACACAAACGATCACCGCGTACTGGGAGATGCACTGACAGGACCTAGGACAGGACATGACGTCTAGCCATGTGACCAGTCTGTAGCCAATGAGATAACAGACACGTGACTGGTCACATGCTAGTTTGACAACATCACGTAGGTCCTGTCAGTGCTGCTGGTTACCGGGAGGACGCAGCGATTATCGGGAGGAATAGCAACAGGAGACAGAGTGCAGGACGCATCCCGGGGACCGGTAAGTGTTATGGCAATGTTTATTTACTGTATGTGTACATTTATAATGTGTTTTTATGTGTTTGTGATTGCCTCCCATTGTTTCCTATGGGTTCGAGTGGTTCACCGAACCGGTTCGCCGAACCAAACTCGAACGAGACCTCGGTTCGGCGAACCAAGCTCGAGCCGAACCGCGACCGGTTCGCTCATCTCTACTAAGCAGGGAGGAAGGATAGCCATTGCAAGAACAGAGGAAGCACTGGATCAAGACCAGCGATGCCCATTAGATCGGACAGCACCATACTGGAGTATAATAAAAACTATTTCTTTTGCCTTGCAGAGGGGATTGGGGACATATTTAAAGCATTATAGAATGCTGTATACAAGGGCTTACAGATGCTGACCGTACTTTATGTGGGGAAAACTTGGTGATAGGTTCCCTTTAAGTTTCCATTCAGCTTTCCACAATTACTCTCAGAAATGCTACATTTATTAAGTTTTGAGGTCACATTTATTTTCACTGTTTGTATGCGTCACATGAATCTCCCTATCCATAGATCTAATCCCCTGCTCACAGTCCACTTCGCCACCCTTCAATAAAATCCAACCACTCTCTAACTTACATATCCCTTTATTTTCTGCCATGTCCTCCCCATTTTCATACACCACTACCCTGTAAGAATTCTTTCCCCAGCACAGCAGACACCCTTCCAATCAGGTGCAATATACAGAGTGTACCCTAATAAAAAGTCAGCCGAGTGCTTTAGGAACCCAAATTCTTCTGCTTTGCACCAAGACTTAAGCTAGGGGTTTAACTTCCTAAGATCCTGCTGTCCCTCCTGTGATGCACATGGCATAGTAAGTATTTCAGAGAATATTACCTTGGAGATCCTTCTCTTCAGCTTAAAGCCTAATTTATTAAAATTAATTTTAAGGATCCTTCATTTACCACTTGTGTGTCATCGGTTCTCACATAGATCACAACAGCTGTGTCATCCCCAGCTCTCTGCAGTAATTTATTAACCTGTTTTACATTTTAAAATCTCCAAACCATTCGGTTGAGGCAATCTTGGCAACAAATGATTCTGTCTTCCTGATTATAGAATCTCCTATAACTACAACTAACCATTTTGCCCTATCGATACTGCCCTCCGCACAGCTATTAGCTGTGCTGTTTTCCAGGTTGTTAGGTGGAGCATTATCCACTAGTGTTGCATCATCACCCAATTAAGTAAATTTTTTGGGAAGTATAAAGTCAAGAGCAAACGTTATTTTCACTCCCAATTAATAAATTAACCCAAATACTTGCCTGCTTGTCATAACCCACTTCTCCACCCTCCATGTCTGCCCACTATTTGCTAGCACACTCTATTTAAATTTGGGGAAAAATATCCTATTGGTCAAAATAAACTGCCAACAAGTGTAAGTATGAACAAAAGAACAAAAAAAAATGGTAAAATTTGCTTGTAAATAACATGCTTCCTACAATTTAGCTAAAAGTACTTTGTGTACAATATTTCTAATACATCTATAGCAGTCAGGAGGAAAATGAATCAAAAGGTTCATGGTAAAGAGCACAGTCAGACTGCACTCAGTGAACTCACTGTTTGTTATCTCATTCTTTTCCTCCTCAGGGGAATCCCAAGAGGCTGGATGTGATCGTCCTACTCCTAGATGATAGTTCTTTAACAAGTGGTTGAGCTGAGCACTGCTAAGTGCAGGGTACTCACTTCGAAGACTGCTCCAGGAAAGCTGTGATACAAAATTAGTTATTACATTACAAATTTTATTACATGTTTTACCACATTACAATAGTAGTAAATAATTGGTTCATGAAAATTACCCTCAAAACCAGTCACCACTGGCTCTCTGCCCTGAAAATAATGTTAAACACTGACAATGGAAAATAATGGCCATAGCAGGCTGTTTAATAAATTACAAATTAACAACAGTAAAAAGTAACTATCCTTATAAACTGTATACAGTGCGAGAAATATGTACTGAATATTTCCCCAATTGTCTAAGTAAATATATTTCCTAAAAGTATTATTGACATGAATTTTTCTCTAGATATTAGTAATGTCCCAGTCAATCCACATGGGCACAGAAATGAAACCATAGATGTTCAGAAATTAAGCTATGTTTAATAATAAGAAATTACACAGGGAAAAAGTATTTAACACATGAAGAAAGAGGTTAAAAATGCCTTGAAAAGTCATGATACCAGCTGAAATCTATCAGTAATTAGTATCAGCTGGTTCAACTGCTGATCTGTTCAAAGTATTTCATTACCAAGGTGCCACACAAGAAATATCTTGTGACAATAAAAACCAGTGAGCTGGCTCAAGACCTTTGCGCTGGCTCAACACCTTTGCAACCTTATTGTTGCAAAACATACTTATAGCATTGGTTACAGAAGATTTTTTAAACTGTGACCGAATGTGAAAAGAGCATCATTTCACCATAAACCAGAATCGACCAGGTGCTCCCTGCAAGATTTCAGACAGAAGAGTGAAAATAATTATCAGAAGAGTTGTGCAAGAGCCAAGCACTACCTGTGGAATGCTACAGAAAGTGTCTCACATAGAGACCCTAGCTCTAAAATATCAAACTTTATTTAATTACTCTTAAAATATTTAGACCACACAAATACACATATAAACATTTTATGATATTTTATTAAAGTGCACAGTAAGTGGAGCATACTGTAGTATAGGAAACGGGTAATTCAGCCGCGCTATCACCACATCAAGAAAATATTATTAATTTATGTCTTTATTCTTTCATGCACAGGTCAACGTGTTTCAGGAGTCTCTGCTTCTTTCACCAGGACAACAGGCGAAAAAAACAAAGATTAGGTTATACACCTTTGTTAGGTCCAACACCTTATGAATTCATAAGGTAAGATACCATATTATTTGGGACAGTCCCAAAATGTTATAGCTATCGTTAATTCCATTGCCCCATACCTCGACACGTTTCCCCAATTTGGTTCCTCAGGAGGATGATTAGTCAATGTATTGGTGTAATAGATCTTTAATATGCAGTCATGCTGCTGGATGTAGCTGATACTAAGGGTGCCCTGCTGCCATCTACCAGGATGATGAAGCGAAAACGAGGGTGGACATTTCAGCAAGACAATGATCCCAAACACACAGCCACTGATACTATCAACTGGTTTCAGAAAAAGAAAATAAAGCTGCTAGAATGGCCCAGCCAATCACCTGAACTTCATCCAACAGAAAATTTATGGAAGGGACTAAATCACAGATGTCATAGAAGGAACCTACTGTACAAAACCTTCAGGATTTGAAGAGTGTTTGTGTGGAAGAATGGCCCAAAATCACACCTGAGAGATAGTACTTAACATCAAATCTATTGATAATTTGTCCAAAAGGGGCAGTATATAGGGAGAATAGGAGGGGACCTAGAATTGAACCCTGAGAAACCTCGACAGTAAGGAGAAAATGAAAGGAAGATCAGGCAAAAGATACAGTGAAGGATCGGTCAGAGAACTACAGGAGAATGAAGAGACAACGCTATGGTTAAAGAAGTTGTCCGACATAAACATTATTTTTAAGCTAATCTGTGCTGTATTGTCATCTAAACATCCCTACATTTTTTTTTTGTATCTAACTTTTGTTCCTCTTGAATTATCACTTTACTCTCTGCAGCCGCTTTATTTACCTGCAGCTCAAGCAAACTGACTATTTTCTTTCCTTGGTTACCAAACCTCACAGTCAGAGCTGGCACCACCCAGACTCAGTGTCCAGCCCCGCCCTTTGCACACTCATTGGCTGTCAGTATTCTGCTCAGCAATGATCGCTCCAGCATTGGAAATACAGAGCAGTGATCCTACCTCTCTCATATGTGACAGCACTATCACCTCATATCCACCGCACATATAATGTTGTAATTTTCCCATCCTTGTCAGTCTCCATAAAATAGTAATGTGCCCCATCCTTGTGCCATCCTGTAGCATTGCGTCCATCCTATGGTAATGTGCCCATCCTGTAGTATTGTGTTCATCCTTCTGCTCATCCTATAGTAATGTCCCCTTTCCTGGTCCACTTCTTAAAGTAATGTCCCCTTTCTTGTTCCTCCTCTTGTAGCAATGCTCCATCCTGTAGTATTATCCCCTATTGTGCCATTCTTCACACACGCTAAAGAAAAAAAAACAAAAAACAAAGACAAATTCTTCTCACCTGTCCTTGTTCGTTCAGTGGCCTGTTTCCTTCTTTTTGAACGCTGCCGATGCTGGGGCCACACAGACAGACAGACAGACAGACAGAGATTTATTTTAGAGGACAGATTCCCAGGCGCTGCGCAGGGATGAGCTCTCTATACAGCTTCTCCAGTGATCAGTTGCTGACCTCTGATTGGCCGGCGGCTGATCATTGCAGTATGCAGTAGCTGTATACAAAGCTCGTCCATTTGCAGCAGCCGGCAATCTGTCCTCTGATATAATGCTCTGTCAGCAGCGGCCCATGCTCAGGCAGCGATAAGCAAGGGGGCCAAGGGCCTGCGTGCCTCAAGCAGCATCAGGGGCCGCCGCTGACAGCGCTTTATATCAGAGGATAAATTCCTGGACACTGCGCAGGGACTGGCTCTCTATATACAGCTTCTCCAGTGATCTGCTGCTGACCTCTGGTTGGCCAGTGGCTGATCATTGCAGTAGCTGTATGCAGAGCTTGCATCTGCACAGCACCCGGGAATCTATCCTCTGATATAAAGTGCTGACTGTGCGGCCCCAGCACAGGCAGCGATCAGCACGTGGTCTGCGGGCCTACGTGCCGCATGAAGTATCAAGGGCCTCCTGTGGCCTACAGGCAGAGTCTTTGAGACCACTGCACTACGGAATGTGTGTGAGGGTTCAGGGGAAGGGAGGGCGGGGCAATCAATCCACTGTAACCTCCCAGCAGGGCGGTAACATGAAGTCGGCTGTGTTGTCATTCAAGAAGTTCCTGCCCCTGTTGACGTGACGCACAGGAAGCAGCAAAATCCCAACATTAGCAGTCACATGACCACACTGAACCAGTGGAGAGGGACTGACAGCTGGGCATGTAGGTAGTTGCTATCTACTTTCCTGCCCCTATGTAGCCCAATAGTGAAATGACAAAAAAAGGCAAAATAAGCCGGATAACCACTTTAAGTCCAGTAGTATGGAGCAAAGTGAAGAGGAGCTGGTGATCCACAGTATCAAATACAGCAGAGATTCAGGAGAATGAACAGGGAGTAGAGGCCGTTAAATTAACTGTTGACAGATCGTTAGAGACTTTAGCAAGGTCAGTTTCAGTACAGTGTAAAGGCTGCTTTACACGCAGCGACATCACTAGCGATGTCGCTCGTGAAAGCACCCGCCCCCGTCATTTGTGCGTCACGGGCAAATCGCTGCCCATGGCGGACAAAATGCCTAGTACCCGTCACACATACTTACCTTCCTAACGACGTCGCTGTGGCCGGCAAACAGCCTGTTTTCTAAGGGGGCGGTTCGTGCGGCGTTACAGCGATGTCACACGGCAGGCGTCTAATAGAAGCGGAGGGGCGGAGAGCAACCGCATGAAAGTCACGCCCACCTCGTTGCCGGAGGACGCAGGTCCGGTGTTGTTCGTCGTTCCTGCGGTGTCACATGTAGCAATGTGTGCTGCCTCAGGAACAACGAACAACCTGCATCCAAAATCAGCAACGATATTTGGGAAATGGACGACGTGTCAATAATCAACGATTTGGTGAGTATTTTGCATTGTTAGCAGTCGCTTGCATGTGTCACACGCAACAACATCGCTAATGAGGCCGGATGTGCGTCACAAATTCCATGACCCCAATGACATCTCGTTAGCGATGTCGTTGCGTGTAAAGCAGCCTTTAGGAGTGGAAAATGGATTGTAAATGGTCAAGAAGAGAGTTTCCTGATAGATAGGGAATTAGAAGAGAGTGGACCAAATGTTCCAGAAGTTTAGAAATGAAGGAGAGTATAGTCAAGTATGTAGTTAGTAGTGTAGTTCTGGTAGAGAGGGTTTTTTTATGTAAGGGGTGTATGCTAGCATGTTTGAAGGCGGAGGGAAAGATAACACAGGACAAACAAAGGTTAAATATTTTAGTTAGGTGGGTGGTGACGGCTAAAGAAATGGACTGAAGGAGATGGGAGGGGAAAAGGAACACTGGTGCAGGTAGTAGGGCGAGAAGATGAAAAGAGCCTGGTAACATCTTCTCCCTTGACTAGTTCAAAGAGAAAAAGTGAGCTAGATGAAGTGCTGGAGGGAAGAGAATGCATGATTTTAGGAGACCAGGAGAACATTTCCTATCAGATATGGCAAATTTTTCTTTGAAATAATTGGCTAGATTATCACTGATGTGGTTGGTCGTTGGGGCCTGGTAATTATTAAATTTTTTTTCAAGAAAGGCATCCAGGCTCTGCTTAAATGTTAGTAGTGAATCACTCATTACAACATCATGCGGCAGAGAGTTCCATAGTCTCACTGCTCGTACAGTAAAGAATCCTCGTCTGTGATTATGATTAAACCTTCTTTCCTCAAGACGTAGCGGATGCCCCCGTGTTCCAGTCGCAGGCCTAGGTGTAAAAAGATCTTTGGAAAGGTCTCTGTACTGTCCCCTCATATATTTATACATTGTGATTAGATCCCCCCTAAGCCTTCGTTTTTCCAAACTAAATAACCCCAAGTTTAATAACCTGTCTTGGTATTGCAGCCCACCCATTCCTCTAATAATGGGGAATAGTAGTCTGTAGTTTTGGACTGAATATGAAGAACAAAAAATTCCTAATGACCATTATAAAAGTATATACTGGTGATTACATGGTATAAGAAAATCAGCAGTAAATACTTACTCCATTAATAGTATAAATGCAAGAGAAACAAGAGTATTGCGTGCAAACAACAATAGAAATGTATTGAAAAAACACATATAGGGTGGTGAACAAAAGACAATGACAAAAAAGATGGGTAAAATGACAGATGGGAAAACCACATAGAACTATATATATAAAAAAATCACAGACCATAGGAGCCAATTCAGATGATGTAGGCACACACAGAATGTGGAAAACCCTCCTAATAAAGATGACCGCAGTCAAGGTGCACGATGCTGATGATACAGCTGCTCAAACCTCCACACTAAAGAGGAGGAGCGGCTGTTTAGCATAGGACATGCACACTAAGGGCTCATGCGCATGTTGCGGGGTTTTATTGCGTTTCTGCAGCGTTTTAAGCTGCAGCGTCACATTTTCAAAAAGCATGCGTTCTGGTTCCCCAGCAAAGTCTATGAGAATCATGCAAAATCCGTGCGCACAATGCTTTTTGAAACGCAGCGTTTTGATTGTCAAAAATTTGACAAATCTCTGCGTTTAAAAAGCAGCATGTCAATTCTTTTGACGGTTTTGGCAGCGTTCTACACCCATTCAAATCAATGAGTTGTAGAAAAACGCTACCAAAATGCTAAGCAGTGCGTTTGCACTGCATTTTTGTTGCGATCCGCATGTTTTTTTAACATAACAAACGCAGATCTTTCGGTCTCTCTCTCTCTCTGTCAGTCGGTCGGTCGGTCTCTCCCTCTCTTGCTGTCTCTCTCTCTCTCTGATCTCGGTCTCTCCCTCCAACCCCCTCTCTCATACTTACCGATCCACGATCACCGACGCTGCGCTGCACGGCGTTCACACTGTGGCAGCTTCTCCTCTTTTGAAAATGCCGGCCGCTCATTAATCCATCTCGTATTCCCTGCTTCCCCAGCCCACTGGCGCCTATGATTGGTTGCAGTCAGACACGCCCCCTCGCTGAGTGACAGCTGTCTCACTACAAACAATCACAGCCGCCGGTGGGCGTGTCTATATCGAACAGTAAAAAAGTAAATAATTAAAAAAAACGACGTGCGGTCCCCCCCCAATTTGTATACCAGCCAGGGTAAAGCCACACGGCTGAAGGCTGGAATTGTCAGGATGGGAAGCTCCACGTTATGGGGAGCCGCCGCGCCCTAACAATATCAGCCAGCACCCGTCCGGACTTGCCGCATCCATTAGATTCGACAGTCCCGGGAATCCGCTCGGCTCATCACGAATTGCCCTGGTGCGGTGGCAAATGGGGTAATAAGGAGTTAATTGCAGCAGCCTATAGCTGCCACTAAGTCTTAGGTGAATCATGGCAGGCGTCTCCTCAAGATACCTTCCATGATTAACCTGTAAGTTAAAGAAAATAAACACACACATCCAAAAAATCGTTTATTTGTAATGAAAGACAAAAAACACCCTCTTTCACCACTTTATTGACCCCTCAAAAACACCTCCAGGTCCGACGTAATCCACGCAAGGTCCCACAACGCTTTCAGCTCTGCTACATCGGAAGCTGACAGGAACGGCAGTAGAACACTCCTTTGAGCTCCATGCAGCAACTGTGCTGTCACTGAGGTTACTCGCGGCCACCACTCTCAGGTAGAGGACTGCAGCTGTGGCCGTGAGTAACCTGAGTGAAAGCACAGCTGATCGCGCGGCTCACTAAAGTCACTCAGGGGATTTGCGATCACAGGTGAGTCCTTCACGTGTGGTTGCAAATCAGGCTGTGACACAGAGAGAGAGACGCGCGATGTCAATGAAATCGGGTGAAGCTCTGACGTCCCTGCTGCGGACTCCTGTATCCTGGCACTGACCTCGGAGGTTCATCTGAGTTCATGGCAGCACACCGAGACAGAGCCGTGGGATGACAATGAAGTCGGGTGCAGTTCATCCGAGTTCATTCTCATCGCCCGACTCTGTCTATGTCTGCTGTCAGCAGGCATGTAGCAGAGCTGAATTGCCGGGGACCACACTGACAAGAATTCATCCAAAATGCATGTGAAATGCATCCAAAATGCATCAAAAATACACACGTTTTGGATGCATTCTTTTTGTCAACACGCAGCGTCCAGTCTTCCAGAGGGTGCATTTATTTCTGCACTGGTCAGGACGCAACGTGCGCACATAGCCTTAGAAGGCTTGCATTGGGAGCCCGTCATATAGATGAGTGAGATGCACAGTGTCTGAACTGCAACGTATAAATGATAGGAACCACAGTAACCACATATTGCTACCCATTAGAATAGCATCATATGCCTATAGAAATACTAGTAACCCCAAAGGAAATTACTCGGATGCCATAACATCAATAAAACCAATTCTTTATTAAATATTTTATCATAAGTAAGATGTATAGTAGAGGGGCTACAAGGACACTAAACTTCAGGAAAGCAAATTTTAAACGGTTGAGAGATGATCTTAGTGCAATAAACTGGGATGATGTACTAAGTAATAAAAGTACACAAAGCAAATGGGAGACTTTTATGAGCATCCTGAATAGGGCTTGTGCAGAAAATATACCCTATGGGAACAAACATGCTAGAAATAGGAGGAAACCCCTATGGCTAAATAGAGCTGTAAGGGAAGCAATAAAAGAAAAACAGAAAGCCTTAAAAGAATTAAAGAGGGTAGGTAGTGATGAGGCATTATATAATTATAGAAAATTAAATAAAATATGTAAAAAGCAAATTAAGTTAGCTAAGTTTGAGACAGAGAGACTCATTGCGAGAGAAAGTAAAAATAATCCTAAAATATTCTTTAACTACATAAACAGTAAAAAACTGAAAAGCGATAGTGTTGGCCCCCTTAAAAATAGTCTTGGTGAAATGGTGGAAGGGGATGAGGGTAAAGCCAACCTGCTGAATGACTTTTTTTCTACGGTTTTTATACAAGAAAATGCCATGGCAGATGACATGACCAGTGATGCCATAAATTCACCCTTGAATATTACCTGCTTAACCCAGCAGGAAGTACGCCGCCGCCTCGAAATCACTAAGGTTGACAAATCTCCGGGCCCGGATGGCATACACCCCAGAGTACTACAGGAATTGAGTTGTGTGATAGATAGACCATTATTTTTAATCTTCTCAGATTCCTTAATAACAGGGTCGGTACCGCAGGACTGGCGCATAGCAAATGTGGTGCCAATATTCAAAAAGGGGACAAAAACTGAGCCGGGAAATTATAGGCCGGTAAGTTTAACCTCTACGGTTGGTAAAATCCTTGAGGGTTTCTTGAGAGATGCTATACTGGAGTATCTCAAGAAAAATAACCTTATGACAGAGTATCAACATGGGTTTATGAGGGATCGATCCTGTCAAACTAATTTGATCAGCTTCTATGAAGAGGTAAGTTCAAGCCTGGACCAGGGAAATGCAGTGGATGTTGTGTATATGGACTTTTCAAAAGCTTTTGATACGGTGCCACACAAAAGGTTGGTACATAAAATGAGAATAATGGGGATAGGGGAAAATATGTGTAACTGGGTTAAAAACTGGCTCAGTGATAGGAAACAAAGGGTGGTTATTAATGGTACGTACTCGGACTGGGTCTCAGTTCATAGTGGGGTACCACAGGGGTCAGTATTGGGCCCGCTTCTTTTCAACATATTTATAAATGACCTTGTTGGGGGCATGCGGAGTAGAATTTCAATATTTGCAGATGATACTAAACTCTGCAGGGTAATCAATACAGAGGAGGATAATTTTATATTACAGGGAGATTTATGTAAATTGGAGGATTGGGCTGAGAAGTGGCAATTGAAGTTTAATGTAGATAAATGTAAGGTCATGCACTTGGGTAGAGGAAATAACATTTATGATTATGTACTTAATTGTAGAACACTGGGTAAAACAGACACAGAAAAAGACTTGGGTGTATGGGTGGATGGTAAACTTCACTTTAGTGGACAGTGTCAGGCAGCTGCTGCCAGGGCTAATAAAATAATGGGATGTATTAAAAGAGGTATAAGTGTTCATGAAAAAAATATAGTTCTACCTCTGTACAAGTCACTAGTGCGACCGCACTTAGAATACTGTGTACAATTCTGGTCACCGATATATAAGAAGGACATAGCTGAACTGGAGAGGGTGCAAAGAAGAGCGACCAAGATTATTAGAGGAATGGGGGGGCTGCAATACGAAGACAGGTTATTAAACTTGGGGTTATTTAGTCTGGAAAAACGAAGGCTTAGGGGAGATCTAATCACAATGTATAAATATATGAGGGGACAGTACAGAGACCTTTCCAAAGATCTATTTACACCTAGGCCTGCGACTGGAACACGGGGGCATCCGCTACGTCTTGAGGAAAGAAGGTTTAATCATAATCACAGACGAGGATTCTTTACTGTACGAGCAGTGAGACTATGGAACTCTCTGCCACATGATGTTGTAATGAGTGATTCACTACTAACATTTAAGCAGAGCCTGGATGCCTTTCTTGAAAAATTTAATATAACCAGTTATGTATATTAGATTTTATGACAGGGTATTGATCCAGGGAACTAGTCTGATTGCCGGATGTGGAGTCAGGAAGGAAATTTTTTCCCCATTGGAACTTGTTTGCCACATTGGGGTTTTTTGCCTTCCTCTGGATCAACATGTTAGGCTACGGGTTGAACTAGATGGACTTAGAGTCTCCCTTCAACCTTAAAAACTATGATACTATGATACTATGATAAAACAATTAAGGACAATATTTGCTCAGCAAAAAATAGGGCAGTGAAAAATCACAAATGCATCCCTCCTAACAGGGGGAGGGGTTAGTGCAGGCACACTGGCGTCACCGGTACAGGTTTAAGCAAATTTCTTACCAGAAAATGGCATTAAAACAGAAAATTACAACCTATACTACAGGCTATGATCTACCTTAGATGATGAGTCCATCACACAATACAGGCCCAGGAAGAATCTACCCTTTCCATACAAGAATGAGAATAAATGATGCCAGAAAACTAGGTCAGGCGGGCTAAACAGCACTATGTAAGTGCATCTCACACAGATACGCGAGATGCACAGTGTCTGAATTGTGGCCTATAAATGAAGCACAACACTAGGTCAGGTGGGTTAGTTAGCACTATATAAGTGCATATCACATGACGGACTCACCATTTATCCACCTGAATTCAAAATGTTTGAAACATTCTGTGTGTGCCTACATCATCTGAATTGGCTCCTATGGTCTGCAGAATGACAGATGGTGCAGTGTGGCTGCACATCGGAACAAGTACCAAGATATATCAAAGTCTCAAAGATTATTTTTCACCCACATCATATTGCATAATACATTGCTAATAAATAAATGAATAAAGTGCCACTGTGCACATGTACATGGATGGACCAAATGTAAACAGAGACTGGTATGGATGGAAATCCAGTGGGCAAATTGAGTTTACAAAATTAATGTCCCAGTGTACATGAGTTCCCTCTCCTCACTTCCATATTAGGCAAGTGAATGGTACATACCCATGTTAGATGGCATTCAACAGATCAGTCATGCATGTTCCCAAGTGAAAGAGTTGAATCTCCCAAAGGACAGAACCCTGACACATGTTCTGCATCAGTATTAGATCTGCTTCATCGGGGGGGGATTCTTGTTGCACCCCTTTGTGCAGGCAGATTACATAGCTGCTGGGTATAGCGCCTTGTGCGCATTAGGTTTCCCTGATGTAACCTAAAGCAGTGTGTATGCACATGGCCGCGGTTCTCCCAGTAGGGAATCAGGCCATCAGTCCAAACAGCTCATGTGCAGAAGCAGGGATGTGTCACCCTGGCTCCCACGCATGTGCTGAGTCCACACAGATGGCGAGAGTGCTGGCGGAGGGCAGGCCCGCTGTCTGTGAATGAACACAGAGGTGTATGCACCTGCAAATGGAGCAAGGGTTATCATGTAAGAAATACTGAATCACATAAGAGATCCATATGATGTGAAATACAGTAAAATAGACATAATGTTTATACATGTCCCGCAACACATATAGTTAGTTGAGTGAACATCATGATCATTCATACAGTATCCATTGGGCATCTGACAGCCAATGGTGTCCATAGATCATTTAGTGTTCTTAACTAGAGTTGAGCGATGTTCGAGGTTCGCCAATTTCATGTTCGAGTGATTTTCAAGGTGCTCGAGATCGAACTCAAACTCGAGCCTTTTGCTAAAAGCTCGACAGTTCGAGTTATGTTTGAGAACGGTTCGATTACCAAAAGCGTGGCTTTTTACAGCTACAGTGTGCAGGGAGCCATCGCTGGCAGCCTGCGGTAAGCTGGTAACCAAGGTAAATATCGGGTATTCAAGCAAAGCGCTTTGCTTAGTAACCCGATATTTACCCTGGCTACGTGTGCAGGGAGCCGACATTTCCCCGCTCGGCTCCGCCCCCTCCTGCACTCGGCATGTACACACATACTCACACTCACCTGTCCCCAGCCATGCCTGTCCCCAGCACTGACGTCCTCAGCGTCACATGGCCCCGCTCGGCTCCACCCACCTCGCACTCCGCCGCCCGTACACATGACCCCGCTCAGCTCCACCCACCTCGCACTTCGCCGCTCGCACACATGGCCCCGCTCGGCTCCACCCACCTCGCACTCCGCCGCCCACACACATGGACCCGCTTGGCTCCACCCACCTCGCACTCCGCCGCCCGCACACATGGCCCCGCTCAGCTCCACCCACCTCGCACTCCGCCGCCCGCACACATGGCCCTTCTCAGCTCCACCCACCTCGCACTCCGCCATGTGTGCGGGCGGCGGAGTGCGAGGTGGGTGGAGCCGAGCAAGGCCATGTTTGCGGGCGGTGGAGTGCGAGGTGGGTGGAGCCCTGCAGTGACAGCTCTGCTATCAGGAGTGCAGCGATCACCGCAGGTAATGTACCTCGCTATCCTCCTGACAGCAGCACTTGTCATGCCCTGCAGTGACCTGGGCTGACCCATTGAATTTAGCTTAGGTCACTGCATTGCTCTCCCAGCCAATATGGAACATTCTGTTCTTCATTGACTGGGACATTGACTATGGTATGGATCGTCATGGGAATCCCTTGGATTACACCAGACCTGGATTTATTTTTCTTTCTAATAAATTGGTGAAAGAGGGAATGATTTGGGGAGTGTTTTTTCAAATAAAAATGTGTTTGTCGTCTATTTTTTTTTTTATTACTGACTGGGTTGGTGATGTCAGGTATCTGATGGACGCGTGACATCACGAAACCCAGGGCTTGATACCAGGTGACATTACACATCTGGTATTAACCCCATATATTACCCCGTTTGCCAACGCACCAGGGCAACGGGATGAGCTGGAGCGAAGCACCAGGATTGGCGCATCTAATGGATGCGCCACTTGTGGGGAGGCTGCGGCCTGCTATTTTTAGGTTGGGGAGAGTCCAATAACCATGGACCTCCCTAGTCTGAGAATATCAGACCCAAGCTGTCCGCTTTACCTTGGCTGGTGATCCAATTTTGGGGGGACCCCCCATGTGTTTTTTTTTTTAATTATTTATTTAAATTTAAAATAACAGCGTGGGGTGCCCTCAGTTTTGGATTACCAGCCAAGGTGAAACTGCCAGCTGTGATCTGCAGGCTGCAGCCGTCTGCTTTACCCTATTTGGCTATCAAAAATAGGGGGGACCCCACGTCATTTTTTTTTACATTTATTTAGTTTTTTGGCTAAATACAAGGCTAAGCACCCCTTAGTGCCACATGAAAGGCACCAAAGGGTGAAAAATTACAAAATGCAGGAGAGAGGGACATTATGTGTCTTTCTGCCATTATAATGACAGAAAAGGCTGATATGAAGTGTACAAGCACAGGAAAATCACCAGAGCGCTCTACGCTGTGAAAAGCAGTAGAAAATGGCACTGGAGTGAACATGTGACCGCCTCATGTAGGTTGAAGCTTTGGATCCTGGGTAAATTTATGTATTTTCCCTCCTTCAGTTTTTTTGCAGTACGTAAAAAAATGGAAGGCACACGGATGACAAACGGATGATACAAGGAACGTATACGGAACAGAAACGGATGCACCCGTGAAAAAAACGGACCGTTTTTTGCGGACCGCAAAAACGGATCGGTCGTGTGAATGTAGCCTTCTTCTGATCTGCCATTAATAAACATCAGGCAGAAATAAGTGAATAGCGCCCCCCAGCGTCAGAAAATCTCCGGGGTTTCAGGGGGTAGCTGAGACCCTGGAGATCATGATTCAGGCAGTTTTTTCCGGTCTCCGCTCACGTGATCACCGGTATACACCATATACCGATGATCGCGTTACAGTAAATGACAGCGCCGGTAAAAAATTATTTATCTCCCATCTGGCATGAATAAACATCTCAGATGGAGATAATTCTCCTCCTCGGTCCCCTCCGGTCCCACGGTGTCGCCAAAGTGCACCCCCCCGACCCCCTCCCGTAAATCCAAGATGGCCGCGCACACAGCAGCGCGCCAGCCGCGCGCCAGCCGCATTCACCTTACTCCTCTGATTTCTGTTGCATGTGCCATGACACATGCGACAGAAAACTCCTCCCCAGGCCCTGCCAGGTCACCCCCTATAAACCCACCGGTGTTCCCCGGTGTCCCACAGTACTTGTGCAGCGTTGATCTCCCGCGCCCCCCTCCTTCACAATAGACGCTGCCGCATGCACAGAGTGGCTGTCAGCTCAGCTTCCTGTCTTCAGTCACAGTGAGTGGCGCGGTAACCATGCATTTGTAAGCTACTGCAATGCCCTGCTCATGAGGTAAGGAACATAGTTGATCAGGAGAGCTATACTACATTTCCAAATGGAGGGATTTGATTTTATAGTTGCCCTGCTGAACGACTTCCAAACATGAGAGTCCGTTATATGCCACAAGAAAACACATCTAAATAGCGAGCTCTGTTGTTTAGTATTCATTCAGCTGGTTAAATGGACTTTTTTGTTAGTACTGACAGTTTGTGATGTCGGGTATCTGATAGACGCCATGACATCACAAACTGCTGGGCTTGATGTCAGGTGACCTTACAGCTAGTATCAACCCCATTTATTACCCAGTTTTCCACTGCACCAGGGCACGGGATGAGCTGGGGTGAAGCGCCAGGATTGGAGTCCAATAACTATGGACCTTCCCACCCTGAGAATACCAGACCACAGCTGTCCGCTTTACCTTGGCTGGTAATCCAATTTGGGGGGACCCTACTTTTTTTTGTAATTATTATTATTTATAAAATAATTATAAAAAAGAGCCTGGGGTTATCTCCACATTGGTTCACCAACCACGATAAAGCTGCCAGCTGTGGTTTTCAGGCTACAGCCGTCTGCTTTACCCTAGCTGGCTGTCAAAAATGGAGGGAACCCACGTCATTTTTTTTTATCTATTTTTTTAAATAAAAAAAATTAATGGGCTTCCCTGTATTTTGATTGCCAGCCAAGGTAACGCCAGGTAGATGGGGGTGGCATCCCGTAGCTGTCTGCTTTATCTGCGCTGAGAATCAAAAATACAGCGGAGCGCTACATCTTTTTTTTAATGATTTATTTTTACAGTACTGTGATGTCAGGCAATCAAAATACAGGGAAGCCCTTTTTTTTTTAGTTATTTAAATAAATAATTAAAAAAAATATATATATGGGCTCCTGCTGCATTTTTTGTATTGCTAGCTGAGGGTAATCCAAGCAGCTACTGGCTGCTAACCCCCACTGCTTGGTGTTACTTTCACTGCCAATAGAAAATCCAGGGAAGCATTTTTTTATTTTTTTTGCCAAAAACTAAAAAAAAAAAATTACGTGAGCGTCGCCATATTTTTGTATGCTAGCCAGGTACAGCAGGCAGGTACAGCTGCCCCCAACCCCCAGCTGCCTATTTGTACCCGGCTGGGATCTAAAAATATAGAGAAGCCCTTTTTTAATCTCATGAATTTCATGAAATAATTAAAAAAAAAAAAACGACGTGGGCTTCGCTCCATTTTTGTGTCCAGCCGGGTACAACTAGGCAGCTGGGGATTAGAATTCGCAGCACAGGTTAGCCCGAGCTTTCTGGGTGCCTCTGCTGCGAATTGCAGTTTGCAGCCGCCCCAGAAAATGGCGCTTTCATAGAAGCGCCATTATCTGGCGCTGTATCCAAATCTTCCAGCTGCCCTGGTGACGGTGGCTTGCTGGGTAATAATGAGTTAATACTAGCTTTGTTTTACTAGCTAGTATTAAGCCAGAGATTCTTAATGTCAGGCAAGTTTGACCCGGCCATTAAGAATCTCCAATAAAGGGTTAAAAAAAACACACCACACAGAGAAAAAATACTTTAATAGAAATAAATACACAGACACATTAGAGACTCCATGTTTATTACTCCCTGTCAGCCCTCCACAATCCTGCTCTTCTGTCTTCTTTCTCCTTCAACCCATGCAGCTCTGCTACATCAGCAGCGCTGCATGGGGGAAGACGCTGCTTCCCGTGCAGTCTATATCACTCAGTGAGTGAGCAGCAGCTCTGTGCTGTGAGCGGTGATGTCACCGCTGACAGGCGCATTGTTATAGCAACAGTGATCTCTGTTATTGACCGGCTGTGGCAGTCGGTGAATAACAGAACGGGGAAGCAGAACGGGGAGCCGATGTGCCAGAGCATATCGCCGGTACACGGGGTTGCACAAATGAGCACCGCGTAGTGGAGAGATTTACTGACAGGACCTAACATGACGTCATATTCATGTGATCAGTCTGTAGCCAATGAGATAATAGACACATGACTGGTCACATGGCTATTTTGACGTCACGATAGGTCCTATGCTGGTGCTGGTTACCGGGAGGACGCAGCGATTATCGGAAGGAATAGTGGAAGGAGACAGAGAGCAGGATGCGTCACGGTTACCTGTAAGTGTTATGGCAATGCTTATTAACTGTATGTGTACATTTATAATGTGTTTTTATGTGTTTGTGATTGCCTCCCATTGGTTTTAATGGGGTTGGAGAGGTTTGTCGAACCGAACTCGAATGCGGCCTCTGTTCGACGAACCGAACCAAACTCGAGCCTCTAGAGGCTCGCTCATCTCTATTCTTAACATGTTTTCTTTGCAGGAGGATCATGGCAGGCATCTAATGGGTATACAAAAATTGTATGATAAGCAATGGCTCAATATTGCAAGCCATCGAGGGGTGCCAGCACAAATTATCATACGTAAATAAAATTGACAACCCTAAAAACAAAAACTAAAGAGAGTGATAGTGGTTAGTACTATACTGCTCAAAAAAATAGGGAACACTAAAATACCATTGTGTTGTTTAAGTGTTCCGTTAGTTTTATTCTATTTTTATATACTGCGCAAAAAAACTAAGTGCCTCATTGAACCCTCTGGGTACCAACGTGTCCAGAATTATAATCCACTTTGCTTCATATCGTACTAATCCTTTTTCATATCACCATCCCTGATCCTGCCATGGATTATACCAATTCCACTGATTTTAAACAATGATGGGTCACAAGCATGGTGTGACTTGAAATGTCACCAGGGGCGTAACAACCGCAGTCGCAGAGGTTGCGACTGCGACCGGGCCTGGCAGCTTAGGGGCCTGGCGTCCGCCCTGCAGGGAAGCAGCCGGCTCCGCTCAGTGAGAGAGGAGCTGTGCTGTACCTGCACTAGTTGTAATACAAGTGGCCGGCACTGCAGTGCTTGGCTCTGCCCCCTCCAACTTCTTCTTGTGACCTCATCAGTGGAGCCCCTTCCTCTCCCTCTCTCTTGTTAAAGGGGTGGTTCACCCATTTTTTTTATTTTCCCAATGAGTGTCACTTACCATTGTATGCATCTTCTCCATTGGCTTGTATTTCCAGTTCTGGCACTGAGCGGCGCTATCCTGCATGCTCAGTGCCTGTCACATGACCCCCTGGAACTGTGGCCGCCAGCATCCTCTGACGTCCCGGCATTTCTGGGCTCTTAAACTAGACGGGTACGTCAGAGGATGCCGGCGTCACTCACGCTGAATGACTGGGCTGTGGGCGGTGACTACCGCACGTCACAGCCCAGCATCGAGGGGAGGATCCGGAGAGCTTTAGTGTGGAGCGGTGAAGGCAGATACCTTACCATCCGTCAACTGTGGGAGGTATGGGCTCCAGTGTGGAGTACAGGGGGGGTTTCCTCCACTGAAATCCCCCCTGTCACGCAAGTATGTGATCACACTGTCCACCCGCCCGCTGTGCTCAGCTGTCAGGAGAGCGGGCGGTGTCGGCAGTGTGATCATATACTCCCACCAGCAGCACAGGTGACCGGACGCTGCATGGGACCAATCTGCTCCACTCTGTCACCTGCACAACAAGTCCCAGAGTGGAGACAATAAGTTACATGTAGCATCCGGTCACCTGCACAACAAGTCCCAGAGTGGAGACAGTGACATGCTCTGCTCTGACACATAGTGTGCTGCATGTCACTATCTGTCTCCACTCTGGGACTTGTTGTGCAGGTGACCGGATGATACATGTCACTAACTGCCCCACTCTGTGACTTCTGCTGCATAGTACCAACTGTATACACTCTCACCTGCACAACAAGTCCCAGAGTGGAGACAGATAGTGACATGCAGCACACTATGTGTCAGAGCAGAGCATGTCACTGTCTCCACTCTGGGACTTGTTGTGCAGGTGACCAGATGCTACATGTCACTGTCTCCACTCTGCGACTTGTTGTGCAGGTGACCAGATGATACATGTCACTAACTGCCCCACTCTGTGACTTCTGCTGCATAGTAGCAACTGTATACACTCTTACCTGCACAACAAGTCCCAGAGTGGAGACAGTGACATGCTCTGCTCTGACACATAGTGTGCTATATGTCACTAACTGTCTCCACTCTGGGACTTGTTGTGCAGGTGACCGGATGATACATGTCACTAACTGCCCCACTCTGAGACTTGTTCAGGTGAGAGTGTATACAGTTGGAACAATGCAGCAGAAGTCACAGAGTGGAGCAAGTTAGTGACATGTATCATCCGGTCACCTGCACAACAAGTCCCAGAGTGGATACAGTGACATGCAGCACACTATGTGTCAGAGCAGAGCATGTCACCAACTTGCTCTGCTCTGTCACCTGCGGTGCTGCATGTCACCAACTAAGGGTAAGTTCACACAGTGTTTTTCGTGGCCTTTTTGCGCGTTTTTCGGGTGTGGTTTTGCTCAGAAAACTGCATGACTTTGCTTCCCCAGCAAAGTCTGAGAGTTTTCATTTTTGCTGTCTGCACACAGCATTTTTTTCAGCTGTGTTTTTGTGGTGCCCACAAAAACGCAGCATGTCAATTATTTTTGTGTTTTTTCACTGCGTTTTACACCCATTGAGTTGAATGAGATGTTCAAAAACACAATGAAAAACACAATTTGCAAATATAGCTGCGTTTTAGTGCATTTCTATGACTAAAAACACAGCTATAAACGTAAGGGGTGGGTAGTAAAGTGACGTGTACAGGAAGAGGATTCCTTCTGTTATTAAACACAGAAGCGTGAATCCTCCCGGTACCGTCACCGTCACTTCCATCTCCCGTCCGGTGCCATGTCAGCTCCCGTGCGGCGCAATGTACGGGCAGGAGATGGAGGCAGCTGCTAAATCAAAAGTGAACAATAGAAAAAAAAATGTCATACTCACCTGTCAGCTGATCGTAGTCTCGCGGTGACGCCATCTTTTTAGCGCCCAGCTGGCTATCAGCTGATGCCGTCAGAAGACTTCATCAGCTGCTTACCGGCAGCGATCTGACGGGATCAGACTCCCGTCCGATCGCTCCAGGAGCTGTCGGTAATCAGCACATAAGTGAGTATTTTTTTTTTTTCACTGATGCATCAGCTGATTGTATAACCGGCTTTTATACAATCAGCTGCTGTATCGTGTGATTCATGTCCTTTAACCTGACATCATCTGATTGCTTTGCCTTCCAGCAAACCGATCAGATGATATTGGATCCGGATTGGACAGCGCGGGACCCTTGACCCAGGATTACTGCGGAGGGGGGTTCTTTATTTCAATAAAGATGGAGTCACTAATTGTGTTGTGTTTTATTTCTAATAAAAATATTTTTCTGTGTTTTGTGTTTTTTTAATCTTTACTAGAAATTCATGGTGGCCATGTCTAATATTGGCGTGACCCCATGAATTTTGGGCTTAGGGCCAGCTTATAATTTACAGCTAGCCCTAACCCCATTTTTACCCAGCGAGCCACCAGTCACCAGGGCAGCTGGAAGAGTTGGATACAGCGCCAGAAGATGGCGCTTCTATGAAAGCGCCATTTTCTGGGGTGGCTGCGGACTGCAATTCGCAGAGGGGGTGCCCAGAAAGGTTGGGCACCCTACACTGCAGATTCCAATCCCCAGCTGCCTAGTTGTACCTGGCTGGACTCAAAAATTCGGGAAGCCCATGTCTTTTTTTTTTTTTTTAATTATTTCATGAAATTCATGAAATAAAAAAAAAAAAAAGGGTTTCTCTATATTTTTGGTTCCCAGCTGGGTACAATTAGGCAGCTGGGGGTTGGGGGCAGCCCGTAGCTGCCTGCTGTACCTGGCTAGCATACAAAAATATGGCGAAGCCCACGTCATTTTTTTAAAAAAGTTTTCAGGCAAAAAGCTTTATAATAAAAAAAAAAATGCTTCCCTGGATTTCTATTGCCAGTGAAAGTAACACCAAGCAGCGGGGGTTAGCAGCCAGTAGCTGCTTGGGTTACCCTTAGCAATAGAAAATGCAGCGGGAGCCCACAAACAATGTGATTTTTTGTTTTTTTTTATTTTTAATGAATTTTTAAAAAATATCGACACGGGCTTCGCCCATCGAGCACCAGAGCATTTTACTGCTCAATTCATCCCAAGTAATCAGATGACTCCAGTGTCGGTCGATTACTTGTTCTGTGTCCCCCTGCATCCATTGCAGTGTGTACGGGCTGTGAGGTCAGCAGAGTTCAGTCCAGCACTGGAGTCAGCTGATCTGAACGCAGCTGAACTCCAGCCTGCACACGCTGCGATGGATGCAGGGGGACACAGAACAAGTAAGGTCTAAGCCACACGGCGAGAAAAACAGTGCGAGTAGAGTGCGATAAAACATCGCATTCCACTCGGACCAATATTAGCCTGTGTGTCAGCGTACATGAGTGATTATTTTCTCCGCCCTAATTGGACCGAGAAAACAATCGCAGCATTCTACAACTGTAATGCAAGACTCTCATTTACCCATTCAAGTTTATGTGGTGAGAGAAAAATCGCACTGCACTTGCGGTACATCGGTGGACTACGAAGGAGAGAGGGAGAGAAATCCCACCCACACCTCAGTGCTGGCCCACCCCTCGAGTGGCGGACCGCCCCCCGCAGCTGAGGTCTGCTCGCACAGTCGGACCTCAGTCGCAGGGACACACGCATGACACTCAGCTCTGCTGTACTGAGCGTGAGCCGAGTGTAATGCGAGGGGATTGCAGTAATCCCCGTGTGGCCCCAGCCTGATCAGCCGACACTTGAGTTAGCTGATCTGAACTCAGCTGAACTCCTGTACACACAGCCCGCACACACAGCCCGCACACGGTCACATGTGATCGGCAGCAGGCAGTGACTGCTGTTAAGGCTACATTCACATGACCGTTCCATTTTTGCGGGCCACAAAAAACGGTCCTTTTGTTTCACGAATGCATCCTAGTGGCATCCGTGTGACATCTGCGTGCCTTCCGGGTTTTTTTGCGGACCGCAAAAAACGGAAGCAGCAAGAAAGATAAATAGATGAGTAGATATAGAGATGGATAGATAGATATAGAGACAGAGGGATAGAGGGATGAATGAATGAATGAATGAATGAATAGAGGGCTGGATAAATAGATAGATAAGAAAGACATATATAATGTCCTACCCCCCTGCATATTCTAAGCTGGCACCCTTTTGTGACTGTCATGTGGCACTAAGGTGCTTAGTCTTGTATTTAGCCAAAAAATAAATAAATAAAAAAAAATGACATGCGGTCCCCCTATCTTTTGTAGCCAGCTAGGGTAAAGCAAACGGCTGCAGCCTGCAAACCACAGCTGGCAGCTTCACCTTGGCTGGTAATCCAAAACAGAGGCCCCCCCACACTGTTATTTTAAATTAACTAAATAATTTAAAACAAAAAACACGGGGTCCCCCGAAATTGGATCACCAGCCAAGGTAAAGCGGACAGCTGTGGTCTGGTATTCTCAGACTAGGGAGGTTCACCGTTATCGGACACTCCCCAGCCTAAAAATAGCAGGCTGCAGCCGCCCCAGAAGTAGCGCATTCATTAGATGTGCCAGTCCTGGTGCTTCGCGCCAGCTCATCCCGTTGCCCTGGTGCTGTGGCAAACGGGGTAATATACGGGGTTAATACCAGATGTGTAATGTCACCTGGCATCAAGCCCTGGAGTTAGTGATGTCAGGCGTGTATCAGATACCCGACATCACCAACCCAGGCAGTAATAAAAAAAAAAATAGACAACAAACACATTTTTATTTGAAAAAACACTCCCCAACACATTCCCTCTTTCACCAATTTATTAGAAAGAAAAACAAATCCAGGTCTGGTGTAATACAAGGGGGTCCCACGATGATCCATACCATAGTCAATGTCCCAGTCAATGAAGAACAGAATGTTCCCTATTTGCTGGGAGAGCCATGCAGTGACATGAGCTAACATCAATAGGTCAGCCCAGGTCACTGCAGGGCATGACGAGTGCTGCTATCAGGAGGTTAGCGAGGTATATTACCTGCGATGATCGCTGAACTCCTGACAGCAGCGCTGTCACCGAATTCAATTACCGCCGCCTTCACAAACAAAGTATCGCGACCGGCCCGTGACGTTACCACTAGTCACAGTCTCGGGTCGACAGCGAGAGGTGATGTGACAAGCGGCGGGCATAGAAGGCAGTGACGACCGCTGACGTCAGGAGGGCAGGACTTCATCACCGTATGTAATGAACTTACTAACCTCCTGACGGTAGTGCTTGTCATCCCCGCGGCTGCTGACACTGCAGTGCGGACCGCTGCTGACACTGCTGAGCGGGCAGCCGCGGGGCTGGGGCTGGAGCGGGACACTGACTGCACGGGCACCCAACGGAAGTCACATGGAAGTGCTTCCGTGTTGCTTCCAGGAATTTTGCGGACCCATTGACTTATATTGAGTCACGGTTCGTTATTACGGAACAGAATAGGACATGTTCCATAATAACGGAGCGGACATACGGCATCCGATGTGTTTTTTTTGTAGGATCGGATGCACATGGAAGTGCTACCGTGTACCATCAGATCCTACACAAAAGACATTGAAAAGATGGTCCTGTCTGTGGGGCTGCAAAAAAACAGGAACTGACCAGGACAAACGGAACGGTCATGTGAATGAGCCCACCTGCAGCCATTGCAGCGTGTGCGGGCTGTGAGATCAGGAGTCAGCTGACTCCAGCACCGGCCGATAAATTCTGTGTCCCGCTGCAGAAGGATCCGGTAAAATAACGGTTGCATGCGCTGCACATTTAATCCACAGGATCCGGTCATATGCGGTTTGCGGATGATACGGAAGACACACAGACTAGGCAAGAAGGAAAAAAGCAATCTCATCACCCCGTCACTTTTTTTTCCCCCAATTTTTTTTCACATGTTGCGCCGGCTAATAATCATAATTTCTGTACACACACTCACGCACAAACACTCACAAAAACACACACACTCACACTCACACACTCACACACAAACACTCACAAACACACACACACTTTCTTCCCCTGGTTGTGTGCAGAGCTGGCAGCTTTGGATGTCTGTGTGTGATTTCTCTCATCCACACAGGGAAGAGGCAGGGAGGAGGCTTTGGGTGGAGAGCTGAGGGGGGGGGTGTTAGATAAGCTAGAAACCGCCCTAGAGCCACAAAGAATTCTGGCACTTGTAGGAACTGAACACAGGAAGTCAGAGGAGAGATTAACCCCATCAGAGCTGGAGTCAGCAATGAGCATGTGCTGCTAGTGCACAATAAAACCTAATTTTGCTGAAAAAACATAATAGATGTGTTGAGGGGCACATATTAGCAAGATTTATCAGAAAAAAAAAATCAGTTTTGGTAACTGGACAACTTCTTTAATAGAAGCAGTCGGTACTGAGAGCTGAGGGAAAGGAAGAAGAACATGGCAGCTGTAGCATTAAAACCTGTGACGGGCAGCTCAGCTCCCAGTCCTGCTCTGTGCTGTGTCCTCCTTTTCCTGCAGATATGGCTCAATTTCCTGGTCATGGCTGCTGCCCTGTGATGGGGTAAGGATGTGAAGGTCCCGCTGCTCCTGGAGACTGTATTCAGCACATGTAATAGTGTGTATGCAGTATATAGTGTGTATATCAGTGTGTATGGGGATAGTGTATGGTGTATATCAGTGTGTATGGGGATAATGTATGGTGTATATCAGTGTGTATGGGGATAATGTATGGTGTATATCACTGTGAATGGGGATAGTGTATGGTGTATATCAGTGTTTATGGGGATAATGTATGGTGTATATTAGTGTGTATGGGGACAGTGTGTATGGGGATAGTGCATGGTGTATATCAGTGTGTATGGGGGTAGTATATGGTGTATATCAGTGTGTATGGGGTAGTACATGGTGTACATCAATGTGTATGGGGATAGTCAATTCAACTGCCTAGAGTCCTTTTCCTGGTGTGTGGTTTTGCTGTATACTAGGGAGCCCACCCTGTACACGACTTACATTTTTGACGTAGTCGGCAGGATACAGCAATTGCCATGGACGGGAACGGAGAGGCACTAGTAATACCGTCCCACATGCCAGATCAGACGATGCCCCCGGTATTAGCTGAGATAGGGTACCTTCCAGTGGGTACTTTGTTCCCTCCTTTGGTTAAGTTTGATGGTAGCAACATCAGCCTTCAGGATTGGATGGAGAGGGGTTCGGAGTGCAGTTAAGATGTGTAACTTGACTCTGGAGTTACAGGCAGAAATAGCACTGAATGCCCTAGAGGGTGATGCCCGATGGACACTGATGGTGCGCCCTGAATCTGAGAGAGATACCATAGAGAAGGTATTTACCCTTCTGGAGAGGGTCCATGGGGCCCGTGTGCAAGTGGCACAGCTGAGGAGTGGATTCTTCAATTGGTCACAGCGTGAAGGAGAAACACTTTTGTGGTATGCGAACGCCTTGCAAGACGTAATGCAGGCGATCCAGAGACATGACTCAGCGGGCATGGGCGCCTTACAGGAGCTGGACAAGATCCTGAGGGACCAGTTCATTGCTGAGATAGCTAATAAGTCTTTATAGGATAAGCTCCAAGAGATGACTCGGAGCAACTCAACTCTGACATTTGATGACAGCTATCTAGCAGCTTTAGAACGGGAGAAAGAGTCAACTCCTGTGATCAAGAAGTGGGTGAGCAGCACCCATATTGCAAAGGGTCCGAAAGGATCAGGAGAGTCCTTGTGTATATCAGTGTGTATGGGGATTGTATATGGTGTATATCATCGTGTATGGGGATAGTGTATGGTGTAGATCAGTGTGTATGGGGATAGTATTAGTATATACTGTGTATATCAGTGTGTATTGGGATAGTGTATGGTGTATATCAGTGTGTATGGGGATAGTATATGGTGTATATCAGTGTGTATGGGGATAGTATATGGTGTATATCAGTGTTTATGGGCGATAGTATATGGTGATTATCAGTGTGTATGCGGGTAGTATATGGTGTATATCAGTGTGTATGGGGATAGTATATGGTGTATATCAGTGTGTATGGGGGTAGTATATTGTGTATATCAGTGGGTAGAATATAGTGTATATCAGTGTGTATGTAGGTAGTATTTAGTGTATATGAGTGTGTTTGTGGGAAGTATATAGTATATATCAGGGTATATGTGCGTAGTATATAGTGTATATGAGGGGGTGTGTAGGTAGTATATAGTGTATATCAGTGTGTATGTAGGTAGTATATAGTGTATAGAAGTTGGCATATAATGTATAAAATAGTTTGCATTGCATATAAGTGTGTATATGGTATACAGTAAATGTAATGTGCACAGTATACTATAACTGTAATAGTGTATGCACAGTATACAGTGTGTGTTTCTCTGTAGGGGTATATGAGTGCATGTAGAAAAACTGCATCAGAAGAGAACACCACACACTGGGGCAGCAGAGAGAAGGGGAGTATAATTTTTACATTTTTTTCAAAGTGTGCAGTGTGATGGCGATCATATGTACCACGATGGGGACATATATACAAGGATAGGGGACAAAGATTCAAGCATGGGATGGGAAAGCTGGGTGAACAAGGCTTTTTTCCTGAGCACCCAGCTTTTCCATGCTGTGCTATACATCTTTCCCTTAGCATCCAGTTTTTCCATGCCCTGATATCAAAGGAAAGCTGCCTGCTAAGGTAAAGATGTATAGTAGAGCATGGGAAAGCTGCGTGGATGGACATCAGAACATATGAAAGCTGGATGATGATAGAAAGAGGGATTTCAGAGCATGGGAAAACTGAGTGCTGAGGTAAAGATGTACAGCAGAGCATGGGAAAGCTACGTGCTGAGGGAAAGATGAACAGCAAAGCATGGGAAAGCAGGGTGCCAAGGACAAGATGGATATCAGAACATAGGAAAGCTGGATGCTGATAGAAAGAGGGATTTCAGAGCATGGGAAAGCTAGGTGCTGAGAGAAAGAGCCGAGTATTGGTGTCATTTTCCTGTATCTTGAGTGTCGGTGTATGGGGGCCCAGGTCCAAATTTTGCATCGGGGCTCTTCGGACTCTAGTTACACCACTGAGTGTCATGGTACAGTTTTTAACAGTGTGGTGTCTGTCACTACCCTGGCTGTGCTAGTGTCCCTCACATGCTGCCTGACCCTAATGCGGAATTCCCAGGAGGTAAGGCCCACATAAGTCAGGGGGCATGAGCAGGTGGCACAATAAACCACATATGTAGTGCTGCAGGTGATATGATGTTAATATCATATGTATTCTTACCATCGGTTGGAACAAAAAGTGGTGCTACTGTCGCGGGCGGAGGAGGAGACGCAGCGCTCACCCACTGCTTGGGTCCGGCTGCTGCTGCTGCTGCTCGGTGGCTCGAGCGGTGGGCCGGATCCCGGGGACTCGAGCGGCGTTCCTCGCCCGTGAGTGAAAAGGGGAATGGTTTTGGGGATTTATTGTCCGTGACGCCACCCACGGTTGTGGTGAGGTTGTGACACCACCGCTGGGGACGGGGATCCCGGGAGCGATGACAGGGAGCAGCTTGGATGTAACAAATCGGGGGTCCATATCGTGAGTCATTGGCCCTTCTCCGCTGCATCCAGGGGACGTCCTCGGGGCTATCGGCGAGCTGCATCTTCGCCGGGGGCTGGGACCTGGTCGGAGGCTGGAGTACGGCGAGGATCTTGGCGAGGTCCCCATCCATGCGGCGGACTTGGGCAGCCAGTTCCTCCATCATTCCGCTTGGAGTTGCAGGTACCGGAGGTGTTGGGAGGACAGGGGCCACCACGACGGGAGCCATCTCAGCTGGCCATGGGGCTGCCTCAGGGACTTCCGATGCTGGAGGCTCCAGAGCTTTAATGGCCTGTTCCTTTAACACGGCAAAGCCCACATCAGGGTGTTCTAGGGCCCAGAGCTGAAGTTGCTCGCGGTCCTCCGAGGACCTCATCCCCTGCACAAACTGCTCCACTAGCATTTTGTTGCTGTCTGCATCGTTGATGGTGTCTACCCGCTTCAGTGTGCGGAGGGCGGTTTGCAGACGCAAGGCGTAGTCCCGAATGCTATCCGCGGGCCGTTGCCGGCATTGGTAAAACTGCATCCGCAGCTCAGCTTCGGTACGGGTCTCAAAGGCAGTCTGTAGATTCTCAAAGATGGTGGCTACAGAGGACCGGTCCCCCTCGGCCCAGGTCTCCGCCTCCTGCTCAGCCGCGCCGGTTAGCTGCCCCAGCACTACCGCTGCACGTTGCTTATCAGTTAGGGGGTACAATTCCAGTAGCGGGCTAAGCTTCTTCCGGAAAACCTGCAACGCATCAGGTTTCCCATCGTACTGCGGCAGCCAGGTAGCTCTGGGCACATAGGACAAGGAGAACGGCATCACCTGAGCGAGAGCTGGGGCCACGGCACCTCCCGCCAGTGCGGCCAGGACCTGGGCGGGCCCATTCCCATCCGCGGGTGCCACTGCGGCTGCGACCGCCGCTCCTCCAGCGGCTCCGTCGGGCGCAGACATCTTGTTTCCGTCCCCCTTAGTCTTTTTCCGGCTCCTCCTCTACAGGGGCGGGGTTTTAGTTTTCGCACCTCAACTGCTCGAGGAGACGCTCGAGCGGGGATTTTTCACGCCCAAAATGGCAGCTTCTCAAGATTTTCGGTCGGACACCTCCAGCGGTCACAAGGCACACCTCTACCAGACGGCAGAGCCGTAAGATCCTGTTCGTGACGCCAAGTTGTCCGGTGAGGGGTAGGGATGGATGGCAGGTGGGTTACGGGGCCTGGTGAGGTGCAGGGTCGTGGGGGGCAGCGCTGTGCTGCACGGCACGGTGGTACTCACTCAGCCAATGATGAATGCAAAGTCTCCGGTAAAACAAACGGCTGGATGGACGGGTCCCACAGATGGCTGCGGTGTTTCTCCTCCCGGTAGGTTGATGGTGACTGCCTTTCCCTGCACCTATGTTGTGTTTACAGTTCCAATGGCTTCCCACCGGTAACCCGCTCCCCAGCTTGGATGGATGCTGAGGGAGCCCCTTTTGCCCGCAGGCTCTGGCCCTGGGAACTGTAGCCATGGCGGTGACTGTATTTCCCTTTACGGTGTGAGCTGTTGCCTTCAATCGGGTCTTGACTGCTGGGAAACCCCGGAGGTTCCCTTCGCTAACGGATTTGACCAGTTTTACGGCGACTCCTAGCCTGGTCGGGGTCCGTAAGCCCTGACGGATGGTGCTGGCTTCTCTTTGCTCCCCGATCCGGTACCGTTGGGCCACCGCCCATCACCGGTCCTTACGGTTCGCTCCAATTAGCCTCTCCTGCAGACGGTCACCACCGTCTGCCAACCTTGCTGTATGTGCCCGGGCCAGGCACCCGGACATGGTCAGTCTGTTCCTCCACTACCACTTCACTCCTCAAACTCCAACTTCCAAAACTGATCTGCCTTCCTTTTCCCGCCTCCAGGACTGTGAACTCCTCGGTGGGCGGGACCAACCACCTGGCCCACCCCCTGGTGTGGACATCAGCCCCTGGAGGGAGGCAACAAGGATTTTGTTTGACTTCGGTGTGCCTAGCCGGGGTGTGGGATGTGTTGTTGTAGTACCTGTGATGACCTGGCTTGTCCAGGGCGCCACATTCCCCCTTAGTAAAATGCAGACCGTCCGCGGGCTGCCCGTCCATCACCGGTTTTATTTTTGTTTTCAACTGCAAAAGAGTAAAAAACGGTAAAACATCAATCTTCCCACATCGGGAGGCACATACTTAAACGTTACCAAACATTATTAATAACGGTTACGGCTTCCGCTCTTCTCCCACCCAAACAACCTGGCCCTGATGCTGCCCCTAAGAAGTGGGCAGCACCCCTTTACCCCAGTCCAGAACCAGGCTGCCCGAGCAGTTTCTGTCTCTTTCAGGGGATTCGCGTCCATGGGGGACCCCTGAATCCCCGGAGGATCGCCACCGGTTACGGTAGTGGCGGGCCTGGGCCATCAGTTTCCTCCAGGCCCATCCTCCCAAATCTGCCTCTCCGGAGGCGGCAACGGTTTCAAGCCAACAACATTTTTATTTACACCCCACTGAGTATGTGGTTGCCCTGCAAGTTCTCAGGCTTGTCCGTAGCAGTTTCTACGCCATGGTTAAAGACTGTGCCTACGGGGACCAGTTGCTGGCAATGGCTGGTTCAATCAAAACCTCAATCAGGTTACTTCTTCGGTTGATGTGCTTATCATTCAAACTTTCAAACGGTACACTCAATACATAAAGCCCCCACTTTTAAAGTGTAGTTTCCCTATACCTAAGTGGGGGTCTACCTAGGTTGGAACGAGTGGACCTCCGGGGTCCGGTGTCAGTGGTGACAGGCAGTGGGGGAGAGGGAACAATCAGTTCCTCTTCCTTGCTATCGTGTGGGGCAGGCGGAGGCGTAGGGGACAGGTGCATCCCTGGGCACTGGCTCGTGGTTGACCACTTCCATCACTTCCTCATCCACGGGTTGTGGGAACAGTATCACTGGAAGAATCACCGCGCCGTTTTGTGTAGGCCAGTCTGCTGGAAAATTACCCATCATGGTGTGGATTACCTCTTTTTCTTTCTCCGCTGGTCTGGGAACTGGAGCTTCATCCGCTACCCTCAATGCTGGTGGGCACCTCTTTAGATGGTCTCGGGAAACTGTGGCCAAGGTCCCCCCTTGGTCACGGCTGATCTGGTAAGCCTTCCCATTCTCCCATCTTGTGGGCTGTATTACATACGGGGTTTGTTCCCATTGATCATCCAGTTTGTGGGTCCTTCTTTTTCGCTTCAGTACTACATCTCCAGTAGAGATGAGCGAACCGGTCCCGGTTCGGCTCGAGTTCGGTTCGCCGAACGGAGGTCCCGTTCGAGTTTGAATCGTTGAACGTTCGACGAACCAAACTCGAACCGCATAGGAAACAATGGCAGGCAATCACAAACACATAAAAACACCTAGAAAACACCCTCAAAGGTGTCCAAAAGGTGACAAACAACTCACAACACAACACAAACACATGGGAAAGTGACAAGGACATATACTCATGCGAAAATAAAAGAGCTGGACAAGGAAAAAGAGGAGGAGACACAGATATAGGCATGGCACGCCCTTCTAAAATCATGTAAAACACCACAAGGTGACTCCAAGCGGAGTTCTCCCTTTTTTCCAAAAAGTGGGTCACACACACACACACACCCACCCCTTCAGTGGCAGCACTTGTGCCCCAGTTGTACACTTCACAGCTAGATTTGCGTCAAGCACATTCAAAAATACGCCATCCTTTTCCGTCCTCAGGATTGCACTGGGGTAGGTAGCAAAGTCTTTCCTGATCCCAGCTCTGTTCATCTTGGATCATTTTTAAAAAACACAGCAAGCAAGGGTTACTCCAAGCGGAGTCTCCCTTTTTTTCCAAAAATTGTGCCCCACACACACCCACCCATTCAGTGGCAGCACTTGTGCCCTAGTTGTACACTTCACAGCTAGATTTGCATCAAGCACATTAAAAAATACGCCATACTTAACCGTCCCCAGGATGACACCTGGGTAGGTAGCAAAGCCTTTGCTGAACCATGACTTGTTCATCTTGGCTCCTTTTAAAAAACACAGCAAGCAAGGGTTACGCCAAGCGGAGTCTCCCTTTTTTTCCAAAAATTGTGCCCCACACACACCCACCCATTCAGTGGCAGCACTTGTGCCCTAGTTGCAAACAGGATGTTTTGATTTGCATCAAGCACATTCCAAATCCACAAGCATTTACTCGCCCCAGGATGACTTGTTCATTTTGATGAACGTTAGTCTGTCCACATTGTCACTGGACAGACGCGTGCGCTTATCTGTCAGCACACACCCAGCAGCACTGGTTCAGAGACAACGCTGGCAGCTGGACACGAGAAAATCTCCAAGGCGTAAGTGGAGAGCTCTGGCCATTTTTCAAGATTTGAAGCCCAAAATGAGCAAGGCTCCATTTGCAAAGTCATGGCATCGATGTTCATTTGGAGATACTCCTGTATCATCCTCTCCAGCCGTTGACTATGTGTCAGACTTGTTGTCTCTGGTGGCCTTGCAAAGGACGGTCTAAAAAAATTATGAAAAGATTCCATTAAATTGCTGTTACCAGCACCAGATACGGTGCTACTGGTATGGGTAGACTGTTGAAGATGACGAGACCGTCCCATGTTTGTCAAGTTACAACTGGGAGATTCACTCCCTGCACCTGCACGGTTGTTTGGTGGAAAAGCCGAGCTAAGATCGAGTAACAGCTTCTGCTGATACTCCTGCATACGTGCGTCCCTTTCTATGGCTGGAATTATGTCACAAAATTTGGACTTGTACCGGGGATCTAATAGTGTGGCAAGCCAGTAGTCATCATCACTTCTAATTTTGACAATATGAGGGTCATGTTGGAGGTAGTGCAGCAAGGGAAGGCGCTCATGTGTCTTGCGCAGCCATGCGGACCAAGTCCACGCTGTGTTTGTGGCATAGAGGTGCTAACCGTTCTTTCTTCCTCTGACATCTCCCCCCAACCTCTTTCAACTGAAATTTGACCAAGGTCTCCCTCATCCGCTGAGTCTTCCATGTCCAAGGACAGTTCGTCCTCCATTTCTTCATGTTCTCCTGCACCTTCCTCAACATTTCGCCTGCTACCATGCGCCCAGGTTGATCCCTGTCCCCCATGGTCCCATGCCTGCCGCGTTGGTGATGATGAACGTCTGGACCATGGTGATGTTGTTGTGTCTTGCGCATATGAATCCTCCTGTAGTTCCTCCCCTTCCTGTTGTCCCACCCCCTGACTCCGAATAGTGTTTAGCGTGTGCTCCAGCATGTAAATGACTGGAATTGTCATGCTGATAATGGCATTGTCAGCGCTAAACATATTCGTCGCCATGTCGAAACTGTGCAGAAAGGTGCATAGGTCCTTGATCTGAGACCACTCCATCAGGGTGATCTGCCCCACCTATGCATCTCGTTGGCCCAGGCTATACATCATGACGTATTGCACCAGGGCTTGGCGGTGCTGCCACAGTCGCTGTAACATGTGGAGAGTCGAATTCCAGCGTGTCGCCACATCGCATTTCAGGCGATGATCGGCAGACCGAAAGACTTCTGGAGCGATGCAAGTCACTCAGCTGCGGCGGTTGAATGGCGGAAGTGAGCAGACAGTTTTCGTGCCCTGGTCAGAAGGCCATCTAGGCCGGGATAGTGTGTTAAGAATTGCTGGACAACAAGGTTCAACACGTGAGCCATACAAGGCACGTGTGTCACCTTGCCCAGGCGAAGGGCCGCACCCAGGTTTGCAGCATTGTCGCACAAGGCCTTACCAGGCTGCAGGTTGAGGGGACGGCAAGACGTGTGCAGCAGACCCTTCACCATCTATCACCATAGTTACCCAGTGCCCAGTCAGCGACATGTAACGTCCCTGTCCATGCTTACTTGTCCAAGTATCGGTGGTGAAATGCACCCGTTCACACACACAGTTTCTCAAGGAAGCGGTGATGTTGTGTGTGACATGCTGGTGTAGCGCGGGCACACCTTTCTTAGAGATGTAGTGGCGACTGGGCATCTGGTACTGGGTCACAGCGACAGACATAAGGTCTCTAAAATCCTGTGTTTCCACCAGGCGGAAAGGCAGCATTTCGGTAGCCAAGAGCTTAAGAAAAAGTCAACCTCTTAGCTTTGTCATGGGTCGCAGGAAATGGCCTTTTATTTGTCCACATCTGAGGGACAGAGATCTGGCTGCTGTGTGTAGATGGTGTTGAGTAGGGTGTCCCTGGAAAAATGCAGGTTTGTGAGGAAAGTGCAGGCGGAGACATGATGTTGCCTTAATCCAACGTTGGTGCTATCGATGTCTGAGAGAGCTGTACACACGCACTTGTTTCCCCTTCCAAACCAACTGACAACCTACCAAGCAAACTGCCTGTTGCGGTTACAGTGGTGGAAGTTGTGCGTGGAAAACCAGGTGTGACAGCTGTCCTCACAGTCCTAGAAGATGAAGAGCGCGCAGATACACTGGAAGGGGCAGGCGGTGGATGGTTCGCTCCGCTAGGCTACAGTGCAGCACGGTGAGCTTCCCACTGGGACATATGATATTTATTCATGTGACGATTCATGGAAGAAGTTGTCAAACTGCTGAGGTTTTGCCCTCTACTAACAGAATCACGACAAATTTTACAGATCACATAATTTGGGCGATCTTTTGCTATGTGAAAAAAGGACCAGGCTAGGCAAGGCTTAGAGGGCATGCGACCTGCTGAGCCCCCCCGACTAGTGCTCAGAGGCAGAGTGGTGGCTGAGGATGCAGTTGTAGACGTGCTACCAGTGCTCCGACTCTGTCCAAGAAGGCGCAAGGTAACTTCGTCGTCGGTTGCATCCTCCTCCACCGCCTCTGTTGACCTCCTCGAGTGCCTTACTGTGGGTTGACAGTAGGTGGGATCTAGAACTTCCTCATCAATTGTTGTGTTTGCACTCCCCTCACCCTCAGACCGAGCCTCTTCTTGCCCTGACCGAATATTTAAGTTGTCATCCCAATCTGGTATCTGCGTCTCATCGTCATCAGTATGTTCCTCACTGTCTATAACAACAGGTGTTACAGTTTGTGAAAAAGGGTCAACATTATGCTCAGAAACTTGGTCCTCATGGCCTGAATCCGAGTCACAAAGGTTCTGGGCTTCACTTCAGACCATTTCCTGGTCTGTACTCACTGTAGCTTGGGAGCAGACCTCTGATTCCCAGGCTACGTGTGACTGAACAGCTCTGCAGACTCACCCATCTCAGTTCCACCATACTGTGCAGGGCAGATGGAGACTTCAGAGCTGGGAGAAAGCGAGTTTGATTGGGATGACAACTCAGAGGACTGGTGTTTTTTGGATGCGGTAGTTGAGGTGGCTAAGAGGGAACTTGTTGGACCACTTGAGATCCATTCAAGCATTTTCCTTTTTTGGCCATCATCTACCTTTGTTCCAGTTGTTCGTGTCCGTAAAAAAGGGAGCACATCGGATTGTCCACGGTAAGTAGTAGACATCTTACTTTTGCTTGAAGATGGTCTATCTTCAGCAGATGTTAATGGAGCTTTGCCACCTTCCCCACGGACAAACCCTTTTTTTCCTTTTCCAACACGCCTCTTCCCCTTTCCACCAGCATCTGTCATTTTGCCACTCATGTTGATTGCGACAAGATTGTGCACTTAAAATGTGGTAGTAAAAATTGAGAGGTGGTGTAGATTGCAGCGGTGGTCTAGCTTTATTAACAGCAGAATAAAGAACAATAATTATCCCTGACAATGCAACTACGGCCCTTAAACTGGCAGCATAAATTGCTAGTATAATAGCTTAGTAACAATGAGCTTGAGTGTGCAATGCAGGCAGACGTGCTGCAAATATCTTTGCACTAGTGGGACAATACAGAAGTCCAACAGCCACGTTTAGGATGCCACTAAGTTCACTCAGTGTTTGCTAGTATAATGGCTTAGTAACAATGAGTTTCAGTGTGAAATGCAGGCAGACGTGCTGCAAATATCTTTGCACTAGTGGGACAATACAGAAGTCCAACAGCCATGTTTAGGATGCCACTAAGTTCACTCAGTGTTTGCTAGTATAATGGCTTAGTAACAATGAGGTTCAGTGTGCAATGCAGGCAGACGTGCTGCAAATATCTTTGCACTAGTGGGACAATACAGAAGTCCAACAGCCACATTTAGGATGCCACTAAGTTCACTCAGTGTTTGCTAGTATAATGGCTTAGTAACAATGAGTTTGAGTGTGCAATGCAGGCAGACGTGCTGCAAATATCTTTGCACTAGTGGGACAATACAGAAGTCCAACAGCCACGTTTAGGATGCCACTAAGTTCACTCAGTGTTTGCTAGTATAATGGCTTAGTAACAATGAGTTTGAGTGTGCAAAGGGCAGGAGGGTACAGTGGCAGGTTTGTGGGTCTCTAGGTAGAGGAAAGGAAGCCTGCCTTTCTATCCCTCCTAATGGGGAAATGCAGCGAGGAAATCCCTGATCTTAGCTACACAGACGCTGTCATCTTGTGTAGCTGTTAAACTCTGTTTTCATGGACCTGTCACCTATGGCTCTGACCCTGCCGGTATTAGCCCTTAAAAGGACTGATAGAAACTTCTATTCCTATTCTGTACAGCGCTGTGTATAGAACGTATACAGCAGTATCGGAGATAGGAGCTGCGCCAGCGGTGACTGACACCAAGGACGCAGAAGGCAGATAATGGCGTGCTGGAGGAAAATGTCCGTTTTTATAATGCAGGGACATGTGACATGGACATCCTATCACACATGCCGTTGCTTCTCTGGCTAAAAGTCCACTTAGCTGTGTGTGTGTCTGGGATTGGCTGACATGCTGGCCCGCCCCACTACACGCGCGCTCTTAGGGAAGGAAGACAAGGGAAAAAAAAAAAAAAATGGCCATTATCCATACAGCAGTGATCTGAATGCGCTGTTCCCGCACACTATACACTGAAATTTCATAATAGTGTGAGTCACAGAGTGACTTACACTATTACAGCGGAAAGCCAGCTAGTAATTAGCTGGTCTTTTTGCTGCTAGAACCGTTCTCGAACGTATCTAGAACTATCGAGCTTTAGCAAAAAGCTCGAGTTCTAGTTCGATCTAGAACAGCCCCCAAAATCACTCGAGCCGCGAACTGGAGAACCTCGAACCGCGAACCGCGCTCAACTCTAATCTCCAGGCTGGAAGGGACCGGTAGATGCCTTCTTGTTGAAGCACTGCTCCTGTTGTCCCCGACTCCGGCACAATTTCTTTTCAACATATTCCTGGACTTGTCGGTACTGCACCCTCCGCCGAGTGTCCCATTCAGCTGTCGAAGGGAGCGCTTCCGGGGCTTACAACCCCATTTCTAAATCCACTGGTAGCCGGGCCGCGGCGAGCCCTCATCAAGTATGCTGGAGTGCACTTCGTCGAGCTGGAAGGGATGTTGTTATACATATCGACCAGGTCAGGTAGCTTCTCCGGCCACAGGTTCCGCTCTTCTAGCGGCAATGTCTTAAGGAGGCCCAGGACCAGGTGGTTCATCTTTTCACACATACCGTTGGTTTGCGCATAGTAAGGCGTGGTCCGGATTTTCCTGCAGCCGTACAACTGGCAGAATTCTTGGAATACCTCCGCTTCAAAGGCCAGACCTTGGTCGGTAAGCACCTTCTCAGGGTACCCATGTGGTCAGCAGAAATAAGCCTGGAACGCTCTAGCGGCGGTACGGCCGGTTAGGTCTTTGACTGGGACAACCACCATGAACCTTAAATAGTGGTCTACAATGGTTAGAGCGTAGGTGTACCCACTTCGGCTGGGGGTGAGCTTTACATGGTCCAGGACAACCAGCTCCAGCGGTTGATGTGTAATGATCGGGTGTAGGGGTGCCTTCTGGCTGGCCTCCTCTTTCCTTCTCAGCGCGCAGGGGCCACATTCTCGGCACCAGGCCTCCACAGATTCCCGCATTCCACTCCAATAGAACCGCTCTCTCAACAACATCTCCAGTTTCTTCCACCTGAAGTGCCCAGCACCATCATAGTATGCTTGCAGGACGGTGGGCACGGTAGCCTGTGGAATCACCAGCTGGCGGATTTTCTCGTGGGTCTTCGGATTAATCAGCTCACGATACAACTTCCCCTGGTGTAGGTACAGCCGGGTCCGTTCCCGCCACAGGCGTTGGGCTTCAGCAGGGGCGGCAGGGTCTATCCCAGCAGAGCCTTGTTCCATCAGGGTCTTAACCAGGCGGACAGCGGGTGCCTGGTCCTGAGCTTCCTGCCACTCCTGACTGGGCAGCGGGTCCAGGTTCACCCGTTGTTGATGGACATGCACCTTCTCAGTCGACGGCCGGTGAAACGCAGGCAACTCAATCTCTTCGAGGTCGTCATCCTCGGGCCCTTCTTCTGACAGGTGGGGCATCCGAGAGAGTGCATCGGCATTAACGTTGGCAAGGCCGGCCCGGTGCTTGATGGTGAAATCGTAGTTGGCTAGCCTGGCCAACCACCGCTGCTCCAACGCGCCCATCTTGGCTGTGTCTAGGTGGGTCAGTGGGTTATTGTCCATGAAAGCCGTGAATTTAGCTGCTGCCAGGTAATGGCGGAACCGCTCGGTGATAGCCCACACCAGTGCCAGGAACTCAAGCTTGAAAGAGCTGTAGTTCTCAGGGTTCCGCTCAGTCGGTCGGAGTTTTCGGCTAGCATAAGCAATCACCTTCTCCCTTCCGTCTTGGACCTGGGACAGGACAGCCCCCAAGCCCACATTGCTGGCATCGGTGTAGAGGATGAATGGATGGCTGTAATCAGGGTACGCTAGGATTTCCTCTCCGGTCAGGGCCGCTCTCAGCTGGCGGAAGGATTCCTCATGCCTTTCTTCCCACACCAGTGGGGCTCCTAGGGGTCTACCACCCTTGGTCTGTCCCACGAGGAGGTCTTGCATGGGGGCAGCCATCTTCGTGTACCCCTTGATGAAGCAACGGTAATACCCCACCAGGCCTAGGAACTGCCTCACTTCCCTCACCGTGGTTGGTCTCGGCCAGTCCTGGATGGCGGTGATCTTCTCGGGATCGGGGGCGACACCCTCCGCACCCACCACATGTCCAAGGTACTGCACTCTGGGCTTCAGCAGATGACACTTGGAGGGCTTCAACTTCATCCCATACTTAGCAAGGGACGCGAACACCTCGGCTAGGTGCTCCAGGTGGGTTTCATATGTCTGTGAGTACACAATCACATCATCCAAGTACAGCAAGACGGTCTCGAAATTTAGGTGTCCCAGGCAGCATTCCATCAGCCGTTGGAAGGTTCCGGGGGCATTGCACAGCCCGAACGGCATGCTGTTGAACTCGCAGAGTCCCATAGGAGTGGCGAAGGCAGTCTTCTCTCGGTCTTCCGGCGCCACGGCCACCTGCCAGTACCCGCTGGTGAGGTCAAGGGTGGAAAAGTAGTTAGCGGTTCTCAGCGCAGACAGGGACTCTTCAATGCGGGGCAGAGGGTAGGCATCCTTATGTGTTATCTGGTTAATCTTCCGGTAATCCACACACATGCGCATGGTGCCATCCTTTTTCTTAACCAGCACCAACACGGCGGCCCAGGGACTACAACTGTCCCTAATAACCCCTGCCTCCTTCATGTTCCTCAACATGTCTTTGGCACATTGGTAGTGTGCAGGGGGAATAGGCCTGTACCTCTCTTTAATAGGTGGGTGTTCACCGGTGGGGATGTGGTGTTGGACCCCTTTAATCTGCCCAAAATCTAGAGGATGTTTGCTAAAAACTCGCTCATACTCCCGTACCACCCGGTATACCCCTTCTTTGTGATGTGTAGGGGTATCGTCAGTGCCTACGTGTAGCTCTCAACACCACTCGTCTAACTCCCCCTGGGATGGGAGAGTACTGGTAGTAGGCGGTGAGATTGGGGGAACGGCCTCGTGGATGGTGTGGGGATCTAGAGTGAGCAACTTGGCAAGGGTAGCGTACCGGGGAAGCCTAACCTCTTCCTCCCCGCAGTTCAGCACCCTCACGGGCACTCTCCCTTTCTTTACGTCTACCACCCCTCGGGCGGCCATTACTGTGGGCCAGTGTTCGGGCTCTATCATGGCAGGGTAGTCTCGCCCTTGGGGCCCTACCGCTGCTCTACACCAAATCATCATCTCGCTCCTGGGAGGCACAATCAAAGGGGCCGAATCCATCACTCTCACTCCCCCAATCTCTCCTCCTGTCGAGTTCACATGCTGGCGATACATCAGGGCCCGGATGTTACGCTGCACAGCTCTCTGTTGGCTCCCCGCCGCTGTGGCGGCCAGCTGCTGCAGTAGGGTCAGCACGTCACTCATGCAGTGCTCCATCACATTAGTCCCTAGCACTACTTTCGGGTCTTATAGTTTCATAGTTTTTAAGGTTGAAGGGAGACTCTAAGTCCATCTAGTTCAACCCGTAGCCTAACATGTTGATCCAGAGGAAGGCAAAAAAACCCCAATGTGTCAAATAAGCTCCAATGGGGAAAAAAATTCCTTCCTGACTCCACATATGGCAATCAGACTAGTTCCCTGGATCAACACCCTGTCATAAAATCCAATATACATAACTGGTAATATTATATTTTTCAATTAATGCGATCAGGCTCTGCTTAAATTTTACTTGTGAATCCCTCAATACAACATCATACGGCAGAGAGCTCCATAGTCTCACTGCTCGTACAGTAAAGAGTCCTCATCTGTGATTATGATTAAACATTCTTTCCTCAAGACGTAGGGTCTTGATCACTGGCTTCATTCATTATCACAATCATTCCCTGGTGCTGCAGTTCAGCTCATCCCACAGTCATGGCCACTTGTTTGTACCCCACTTGGGTCAATGGGAGTCCGTCAGCGGCAATCAGTGTCATGCTGCCATCTGGAGGGGAAAGTTCGTCCTTCCCCCAATACCGTTGGTACAGTGTGTATGGTATTGTGGTTACCTGAGATCCAGTGTCCAGGAGAGATATCAGCGGGATGCTGTCCACGGCCAGGGGAATCATGGGCCGGGCTCCGATGTACCGGTCCCGCCAGTCTGGGGGGCCATGGGGTTCTACTCCTGAGGATTGGCCCGTGGCCCCAGGGGTTGCTCGTTTAACGGACACCGTCGGGAGTAGTGGCCGGGCTTGCTGCACCTGTAACAAATCGGGGGTCCATACCGTGAGTCATTGGCCCTTCTCCGCTGCATCCAGGGGACGTCCTCGGGGCTATCGGCGAGCTGCATCTTCGCCGGGGGCTGGGACCTGGTCGGAGGCTGGAGTGCGGCGAGGATCTTGGCGAGGTCCCCATCCATGCGGCGGACTTGGGCAGCCAGTTCCTCCATCATTTCGCTTGGGGTTGCAGGTACCGGAGGTGTTGGGAGGACAGGGGCCACCACAACGGGAGCTGTATCAGCTGGCCATGGGGCTGCCTCAGGGACTTCCGATGCTGGAGGCTGCAGAGCTTTAATGGCCCGTTCCTTTAACACGGCAAAGCCCACATCAGGGTGTTCTAGGGCCCAGAGCCGAAGTTGCTCGCGGTCCTCCGAGGACCTTATCCCCTGCACAAACTGCTCCACTAGCATTTTGTTGCTGTCCGCATCGTTGATGGTGTCTACCCGCTTCAGTGTGCGGAGGGCGGTTTGCAGACGCAAGGCGTAGTCCCGAATGCTATCTGCGGGCCGTTGCCGGCATTGGTAAAACTGCATCCGCAGCTCAGCTTCGGTACGGGTCTCAAAGGCAGTCTGTAGCTTCTCAAAGATGGTGGCTACAGAGGACCGGTCCCCCTCGGCCCAGGTCTCCGTCTCCTGCTCAGCCGCGCCGGATAGCTGCCCCAGCACTACCGCTGCACGTTGCTTATCAGTTAGGGGGTACAATTCCAGTAGCGGGCTAAGCTTCTTCCGGAAAACCTGCAACGCATCAGGTTTCCCATCGTACTGCGGCAGCCAGGTAGCTCCGAGCACATAGGGCAAGGAGAACGGCATCACCTGAGCGAGAGCTGGGGCCACAGCACCTCCCGCCAGTGCGGCCGGGACCTGGGCGGGCCCATTCCCATCCGCGGGTGCCACTGCGGCTGCGACCGCCGCTCCTCCAGCGGCTCCGTCGGGCGCAGACATCTTGTTTCCGTCCCCCTTAGTCTTTTTCCGGCTCCTCCTCTACAGGGGCGGGGTTTTAGTTTTCGCGCCTCCAGACGCTCGAGCGGGGATTTTTCGCGCCCAAAATGCCGGCTTCTCAAGATTTTAGGCCCGACACCTCCGGCGGTCACAAGGCACACCTCTACCAGATGGCAGAGCGGTAAGATCCTGTTCGTGATGCCAAGTTGTCGCGGGCGGAGGAGGGGACACTGCGCTCACTCACTGCTCGGGTCCGGCTGCTGCTGCTGCTGCTCGGTGGCTCGAGCGGTGGGCCGGATCCCGGGGACTCGAGCGGCGTTCCTCGCCCGTAAGTGAAAAGGGGAATGGTTTTGGGGATTTATTGTCCGTGACGCCACCCACGGTTGTGGTGAGGTTGTGACACCACCGCTGCTCTGGACGGGGATCCTGGGAGCAATGACAGGGAGCAGCTTGGATGTTGGTTCTCCCCTCCGTGGGTAGGGGGGTTGGTTGTTTTGGGGCCCAGTGAGGGGTAGGGATGGATGGCAGGCGGGTTACGGGGCCTGGTGAGGTGCAGGGTCGCGAGGGGCAGCGCTGTGCCGCACGGCACGGTGGTACTCACTCAGCCAATGATGAATGCAAAGTCTCCGGTAAAACAAACGGCTGGATGGATGGGTCCAACAGACGGCTGCGGTGTTTCTCCTCCCAGTAGGTTGATGGTGACTGCCTTTCCCTGCACCTATGTTGTGTTTACAGTTCCAATGGCTTCCCACCGGTAACCCGCTCCCCAGCTTGGATGGATGCTGAGGGAGCCCCTTTTGCCCGCAGGCTCCGGCCCTAAGAACTGTAGCCTTGGCAGTGACTGTGTTTCCCTTTACAGTGTGAGCTGTTACCTTCAATCGGGTCTTGACTGCTGGGAAACCCCGGAGGTTCCCTTCACTAACAGATTTGACCAGTTTTACGGCGACTCCTAGCCTGGTCGGGGTCCGTAAGCCCTGCCAGATGGTGCTGGCTTCTCTTTGCTCCCCGATCCGGTACCGTCGGGCCACCGCCCGTCCCCGGTCCTTACGGTTCGCTCCAATTAGCCTCTCTTGCAGACGGTCACCACCCTCTGCCAACCTTGCTGTATGTGCCTGGGCCACGCACCCGGACACGGTCAGTCTGTTCCTCCACTACCACTTCACTCCTCAAACTCCAACTTCCAAAACTGATCTGCCTTCCTTTTCCCGCCTCCAGGACTGTGAACTCCTCGGTGGGTGGGACCAACCACCTTGCCCACCCCCTGGTGTGGACATCAGCCCCTGGAGGGAGGCAACAAGGATTTTGTTTGACTTCGGTGTGCCTAGCCGGGGTGTGGGGTGTGTTGTTGTAGTACCTGTGACGACCTGGCTTGTCCAGGGCGCCACACTACAAAGGACATTAATGCAGGCAAGGCAATGGCCACATGGAAAACGGCCAAGTGTTAAGGCCCTATTACACACAGAGATACATTTTTGGCAGATCTGTGGTTGCAGTGAAATCATGGACATATTCTTCCATTTGTACACAGCCACAAGCCTGGCACTGATTGTCCACAATTTCACTGCAACCACAGATCTGCCGCAGATTTATCTCTGTGCGTGACAGGGCCTTTAGACCTCGTGTACTAAAAGGGTTTTGTATACTGTCTTTATTTATAACAGGGAAAAGGGAAACATAACATGAGGAGTAGCAAGCATTGAAATTACTTATTTTACAATTTTTGACATTTTTTAAGAAACAATAGGCTTTAGATATAATTTGAAAGGTAAAATTAAGAAAAAAAATACAACTCCAGGATTCCTAGCAACTATTACTATGCCAAAGAAACATACTGCAAATATAAGGCAAATTTTGCAAACAGTAAGAAAATTCAAACAACTAATATATGTAGAAAAAAACTCCCAAGAGAATAGCATCAAAGATCGTAGATCTTAAGGGTTGGAAAAAAGAGCCAGTACAGCCACAACCCCTGCAACAAAGGCTTAAATTAGAGGATGAGATGACATTCAATCTCTGAGGCGTACAATACCATCTACTAAGTAATTTATAGCGTGTTTCCTGCAAATTAGCACAGGCACAATTCGTATATGTGTGTTTCAAGGAAGTTTGCCATCGTTTAAGCGAGAATGAGCAACCCAGATCTCTTTCCCAAGATTTCATATATTGTAATTTAGTCAATTGGAGATCATCATTGAATATTCTGTAAATGTTACTAGTTTTACAGAAGATCTCAATAGTCGGATTGTGCAAAAGAACATTCAGTAATCACGGAATCTTGAAGGCAGAAGTTGTTGTATCTGCCAAGAATTCACTTATCCTAACCCAATTAGTCTTTTCTGTATCAGGCAGATGGTATACCTCAGCAAGAGCCTCAAATCCTAAAAGAGAATTATTTCTTAATAAATTACACATGTTTAAAATTCCTTTCTTTTTCCAACCATCTAGTTTAATACGTGGGATTAATAGTTCCAACAAATCTAACGAGACCTCTCTAATTTCGCTGAGGGGTTCGCCCTGGCGTAATAAAATATCTTGCAGTAATCTCCACGTTCTTATTTCTGCCTTGGTAGTCGGATTACCTACTAAACATTTATTTCTTTTTATTAAATATGACAAGATCACATCCCATTTATGACGATTATAGTAGGTAATTGGATTATCGGTCTGGCGAGCGCTGACAATGCACAGGTTCCATTAAGGTTAAAGTTGCTTTATTATTAAAATATTTCACAATGCTCCTGTTATTCAGATACAACGCGTTTCAGCATTACATCAATGCTTTCCTCAGGTATAACAGGAGTATTTCTCAAACAATAAATATATAGGGGTTGTACAGGTGTTTGTTCTTATGGGTGTGCCTTTAATTAAAACTTTTGCTTCCTTTATCCAAAATATAGTAAGGTAAAATTTATTTAATTTCATAATAAAATGGTTATTGTAGAGATAATTGTTAAAATCCTTTTAGGGGTATTAGGTATATAGTATAAATAAATAATATATAATAAAATTTATTATGTGATAAAAATTATTTGAATTAAAAATAATTTTATAATTTTATTAAAAAATCCGTTTGAGAGTTTTATTTTTTCTTTTGTATATTTCTTTAAAATTGTGTTCTCTATATTTCTACTATGTTTATTTGTTTACTATATATGTATGTATTATAATATCTTTATAAATGAAATTCCTTTAAGGATTTTTCTTGATTTCTCTTAAAGGGATTTTTTTCCCCTCTCTTAAAGGGATTTTTTTCTAAAAGGGATTTTTTACTATAGAAATCAGACATTTAGTGATCTTATCTGGCTACATTGTCCAATGTTAAATTGTGCCCTTCTGGGGCTAAAGTGCCCAGTTTAAAGATCCAAAAACTTTCTCTCCTGGTTAATTTCATTAATGCTTCTGGGTCTTTATTATCGACAGAGTCTATAATGATGAGGGTCATCTTTGTGTGATCCCTGTTGTGCTGAATACTATAATGTTTTGAGATACTGTGTTGCATATAACCATTTTTAATATTATGCCGATGTTTGCTTAATCTGGAGTGCATCTCTTGTATTGTTCGACCCACATATTGTGTGCCGCATGGGCATTCTAGGAGATAGATTATATATGTAGATTTACAATTGAAGATATATTTTATTGGGAAGGTTTCCCCTGTAGTTTTGGAGGTAAAAGTTTTAGCTCCTTTTTTCATGACTTGACAGCAAAGGCATTTGGATGCTGTGCAGGGGTAACATCCCCAGAGATTCGGATTGTCGGTTTTGATTATTTTTGGTTTTATGGATGTGTTGCTGGGTGCAACCATATTTCCTATATTCCTATTTTTCCTGTATATGACCATTGGTTTATGAGGTATATGGTCTGTTAAGATAGGGTCATTTTTCAAAATGAACCAATATTTGTTCATTAATTTTTCTATATGGGTTCTCGGTTGGCAATATGTAGTGATTAAACTCCATTTTAAATATTTATTTTTTCTTTCTTTTTCCATTGTGTTTTCTTGTTTGGGTTGTAGGCATTTTTCTTGAGTGAGGAGATTTGTCTTTTTATAGGCGTCTTGGATAAGTTTTTTTGGATAGCCTTTTTCTAAAAACCGCTGCTTTAAAGTCTTGGATTCATTTTTATAGTCTTCATCGGCCGTACAATTTTTCCTAATTCTCCTGTATTGTCCGTATGGGATGTTACGTATCCACCTTGGTAGGTGTCCGCTATCAAATTTCAGGTAGCTATTGACATCCACCGTCTTAAAATGTGTAGACGTTGTGATATTACCAATTTCATTACGGGTGATCAGTAGGTCCAGATATTGGATAGTATGCTCTGAATAATTAAATGTAAAGGAAAGACCCCAATTGTTTCTGTTTATTTCTTTTATGAATTCATAAAAGAAATAAACAGAAACAATTGGGGTCTTTCCTTTACATTTAATTATTCAGAGCATACTATCCAATATCTGGACCTACTGATCACCCGTAATGAAATTGGTAATATCACCACGTCTACACATTTTAAGACGGTGGATGTCAATAGCTACCTGAAATTTGATAGCGGACACCTACCAAGGTGGATACGTAACATCCCATACGGACAATACAGGAGAATTAGGAAAAATTGTACGGCCGATGAAGACTATAAAAATGAATCCAAGACTTTAAAGCAGCGGTTTTTAGAAAAAGGCTATCCAAAAAAACTTATCCAAGACGCCTATAAAAAGACAAATCTCCTCACTCAAGAAAAATGCCTACAACCCAAACAAGAAAACACAATGGAAAAAGAAAGAAAAAATAAATATTTAAAATGGAGTTTAATCACTACATATTGCCAACCGAGAACCCATATAGAAAAATTAATGAACAAATATTGGTTCATTTTGAAAAATGACCCTATCTTAACAGACCATATACCTCATAAACCAATGGTCATATACAGGAAAAATAGGAATATAGGAAATATGGTTGCACCCAGCAACACATCCATAAAACCAAAAATAATCAAAACAGACAATCCGAATCTCTGGGGATGTTACCCCTGCACAGCATCCAAATGCCTTTGCTGTCAAGTCATGAAAAAAGGAGCTAAAACTTTTACCTCCAAAACTACAGGGGAAACCTTCCCAATAAAATATATCTTCAATTGTAAATCTACATATATAATCTATCTCCTAGAATGCCCATGCGGCACACAATATGTGGGTCGAACAATACAAGAGATGCACTCCAGATTAAACAAACATCGGCATAATATTAAAAATGGTTATATGCAACACAGTATCTCAAAACATTATAGTATTCAGCACAACAGGGATCACACAAAAGATGACCCTCATCATTATAGACTCTGTCGATAATAAAGACCCAGAAGCATTAATGAAATTAACCAGGAGAGAAAGTTTTTGGATCTTTAAACTGGGCACTTTAGCCCCAGAAGGGCACAATTTAACATTGGACAATGTAGCCAGATAAGATCACTAAATGTCTGATTTCTATAGTAAAAAATCCCTTTTAGAAAAAAATCCCTTTAAGAGAGGGGAAAAAAATCCCTTTAAGAGAAATCAAGAAAAATCCTTAAAGGAATTTCATTTATAAAGATATTATAATACATACATATATAGTAAACAAATAAACATAGTAGAAATATAGAGAACACAATTTTAAAGAAATATACAAAAGAAAAAATAAAACTCTCAAATGGATTTTTTAATAAAATTATAAAATTATTTTTAATTCAAATAATTTTTATCACATAATAAATTTTATTATATATTATTTATTTATACTATATACCTAATACCCCTAAAAGGATTTTAACAATTATCTCTACAATAACCATTTTATTATGAAATTAAATAAATTTTACCTTACTATATTTTGGATAAAGGAAGCAAAAGTTTTAATTTAAAGGCACACCCATAAGAACAAACACCTGTACAACCCCTATATATTTATTGTTTGAGAAATACTCCTGTTATACCTGAGGAAAGCATTGATGTAATGCTGAAACGCGTTGTATCTGAATAACAGGAGCATTGTGAAATATTTTAATAATAAAGCAACTTTAACCTTAATGGAACCTGTGCATTGTCAGCGCTCGCCAGACCGATAATCCAATTACCTACTATATGCACACTCCCTTCTGAGGGATTCGGTCAGAGCTGCAGCAAGACATAGGCACTCCATTTGGAAGTGAAATCTATAGCTGGAGAGCGGTGGATCGCTGTAACACTCCAGAACCCAGAGTGCCGGGGATCTCAGGAGGAAACCAGCGGTCCTGTATCCGGACATCTCCAACAAAGATCACGATCTAATAGGATCGACACCAAGGCTCCAAACTCCCAATCCAGACAAGATCGGAGGATCTATACAACTAACACCGGGGTTGTGCGAGGGCGCACAACCTCACCAGGTGAGCAAACCCTTATATATCTAAATTTAATATTAGACCAGCGGGTACTACTCATAAGCGCTATTTTCTCTTTTTAGTGATTTATGACGATTATGGCACAGGCCTTTCTCAATATACATCCCACTATTGTTGAAACGATCCAGTAATGTGTTTTGGGTTTGCTTGACCAAATTCGTCAAATAATAGGCTTGGATATTAGGCAAGCCAATACCTCCATTTTTCTTATGCTTAAATAAGGTAAGTTTAGAGATTCTGAAAACCTTCCCCTGCCAAACAAAAGATGAGATCTGTGCTTGTATTTTAATTAATATTTGTTTTGGAATAGTCAAGGGCAAACAACGCATTATATACAAAATTTTTGGCAGAATAAGAGCTTTATAAGAGACTAGTTTCCCTACCCAGGATGTTTCAGTGATTTTTAAGGTATTCAAAATGGTTTGAATGACATCTAAGGCGCGTCTGACATTAACCGAAATAATTTTCTGCAAATTAGAAGGGATAATTATACCTAAATATAGAAGATCATTGGACGAGAAGTCGAACGTAAATTCTAACTGCAAAAAATGACGTAAATGTGGGTCTAAATTATACTCCAACATTTTAGATTTGGAATGATTAGATTGAAAATATTAAATATTAGAAAAATCTGTAATAATGGAACTAACACGCCGCAAAGACTCCAACGGATTGGTTAGTGTCAAGAGAATGTCATCCGCATATAATGAGATCTTGTATTGTCTTCTATTATAATTGATAACCCTAATAATTTCATCTAATCTAATGGATTCAGCAAGTGGTTCTATTATAAGGGCAAAGAGTATAGGCGACAACGGACAGCCCTGTCTAGTCTAAAAGGGTTTTGTATGTACAGCACATAGAGGCTTTAAACCAAGATATCTTTCAAATTTCTAGCCCATTTGGCAGTCATAATGATATCTAACATGGGTGTGTTCCATTCACTTACCTAATATGGGTGTTAGGATAGGGAACTCAAGTATACTGGTGCATTCATTTTCGTAAACTCAATTTGCCCGCTGGGTTGCCGTCCATACCAGTCTCTTTTTACATTTGGTCCATCCATGTACATTTGCACGGTGGCACTTTATTCATTTATATATTAGCAATGTATTATGCTATATGATGTGGGTGAAAAATAATCTTTGACACTTTGATATATCTTGGTACTTGTTCTGATGTGCAGCCACACTGCCCCATCTCTCATTTCACCCATCTTTTTGTCATTGTCTTTTGTTCACCATCTCATATGTGTTTGTTCAATAAATTACTATTGTTGTTTGCACGCAATACATATACTAATTTTAATGCACACTATTATATTACAAATAAGGGATTTAGCACTGCACTTAAAACAGAATTGTTAAGCATTCACATTATGTAGGCACTGAGTTATTATATATTGCATATTAATTTTATATCAGTTCTGCGGTAAAAAGGATAATTTTTTAGTAATTTTTTAAGCGACCAAATTGTGTGAACATTAAGTAGTTATTTTATTAGGCATATCTTTAATACATAGTATTAATGGTTGTTTGTAGTGCGCAGGACCACTGGGAATATCGGACGCCCCTTCCTTCATTACGGCCACTGTGGCAGCATATGTGTGTCTTGTCACCATGGCAATCTTGCCATCGGGGTGAGCCGCACTGTGCCTTTCACTGGCCAGAACTAGAAAGCAGCATTTGTTCCGGAATCTTGGTGGTTCCTGAGCCAAGTAAAACAAACAGTGGGTCTGTGTCCATGTCTCCTGGCACTTGTTAGCAATAAGGACCGCATTTAGCATTCCACAGGCAGGAACAAATAGGCCGGATCCAGGAAGCAACATGTGTTCCGGTTCCCCGGTGACTCATGCGCCGTGTGAGTAAACAGTTTATCGTTATCCATGACGATTGTGCATGTGATAGCAGGTGGACCGCATATAGCATTCCATGTACAGGAACTACTAGGTTGCTGTTTTGGTTTCCAGTGGTATCCACACTAACGCACACACATGGTCACATTGCCTATTATCAGGGTACTTAAAGCCCCATACTTACCTCGTCCTGTATACGTTCCCTGATGAAAAGGTGAAACGTGCATTAGGACTTGGGAGGCTTTACATCACAATTCTGATGGGTCAGTATTATCATTAATGGTTGCCAATTAGCACTGTCTGGTTATATAGAAGGATATTGATACTCGTTATGCATCCTTACTTTGGGTGAGGGGAGCCTATTTTATTAGGACTTATTTAATTGATTAGCACTGGCATTAATTTATAATTACCCTCTATGCATTTTGAAGATTGTGTATTATATCCACAATAGGCAGTCATCTTATTGTTGCATTTTTCCCTCTTCCCTTTATGTTACTTTGTTAATTTTTGGCATCATTATATATATATATATATATAAATATATATATATATATATATGAATATTATTATATCATAATTGTGCTGTGGTGAAGCCATCCTTATATATGGACTTCTTGCTTTTTTAATAATTTTAATATTGTTATTATATATTCTAAATACATTTCAGTTTTAATTAATTGGGTTTGAGCAACATTTTTCTTTAATTGAGATGTTGTTATATTGTTCCGATGTGCAGCTACGCTGCTCCAGCTGTCATTTTACCGACTTTTTGTCATTGACTTTTGTTTACCACCCCATATGTGTTTGTTCAATAAATTTCCATTGTTGTTGCATGCAATACTCTTATTTCTCTTGCATTTATACTCTTTGACTGAAGAAGGAATGAAAAAGTGTCAATGTTGTTTAGGATTGTTGGATAGTGAAGTGATGAAGGTGTTGATTTTGGCTTCTACAAAGCTGTGCCTAGTTATTCTATGATTAGGAGGTGCAGGTTCAAGCAGGGCACTTTGCAGTGTTACATAAATACAGGATTTTTTTTTTAATAATAGCTGTTTTTACTGTTACCGTATTATATACTGTTTGTAATTATTTACCGGAATTCTAAGGGGCAAAGTTTTTCCTTGTGGAGAGTTCAATTATGGACTAGGAAGATTTATGGCCATACAATGTTCTCCTGGGAAAATAGTTAAAAGAAAAAAGTTTTGGTACCGTGTTAGCCAGTTGAAAAATGATTGATTGCTCTCAGTGAGAGAAACAAAATTAAAATTTTGTAGTTGTGATACCTTTTAATGGCTAACTAAAATAAAATATGATGTTATAAAGCAAACTTTCGAGACATCTCAGGTCTCTTCCTCAGGCATAGTATGACAAAATATCTGAAGAAACACAAATATATACACAAAACAGGGCAGAGCGATGCATAGTAAAAGGACATTTAAATAAACAAACACTGAGCTTGGAAAGTGAATCCTTAATTAGCTTTGATTAGTGGTGTGAGTTTTATTGTCCCAATATTCATGTAGGATCAGAGGTCTGGTGAGTCTCTGGAGTTGACCTCTCAGATTTTATAAGGAGTCATTTAATGGTAATTAACAGAACATAGGACAGAGGCATAAACCAGTATGGAATCTCTATTGCCTGGCGGTGGGAGCTAGTTCTCTGGTGTTTACATAGAACAATCCCACCCAGTGCTGACCAACATAACAGATTAATTCTGTAGCTCCAAGAATGAGCAGGGTGAAAAGTCACAGGAATAAAACAGGATGGATGCTGTCAAGCATCACCCACAACAACAGTGTGGCACCGCCTAGAAACCTAAGAAGAAACTGATATACATGGATATTACAATACCCCCCTTATGAGGGGCCTCTGGACAGGCTTTACAGGGATAGAACTATGGAACCTTTTGATAGTATTGTCAGCATTGATATGTACTGCCCCGCGTTCGATTGCAGCTGAGCCGCTCGGATCCGGGCTCGTCGTCGGGTGGCTCAAGCGCCTCCGGACCCGGGGTCACGTCGCTCTGGAAGGATGCTGGTGCTACGTAGGGGGGTGGTAGGTAGGTTAAGGCCGGGGCCATGGTTTTGGTTAAGTTCGTGATGCCATCCACGGGTTGTGGTGAATGTGGACACCACCACTGCCTGGTACTAGGTACCCGGGGAAGATGTTGCACAGCCAGGTGTTGACCCCTCCGTGGGTAGGGGGTGATGGTCCCGGGTCCCGCTGGGTAGGGAAGGGACGTGTCGGTGCCGGGCAAGGCAATGCGCGGCCCGAGGGCACAGTTGTACTCACTGAGATTAATACACGGGAGCCTCTGATAAACCAAAAGGATGGTGGTCGGTTCCCGCAGCCGGCTGCATCTGGTCCCCCACCTGGCTCGGTGGTCTCTTCCCTTCTCCTGCACCTTTTTATGTAGTTGACTGCTGCGCTTCAGCGACGGGAGTCCGCTCCCCGGCGTGTTAGATGTCGGAGGAGCACGTTTGCCCGCAGACGCTGGCCCGTTGGGATCTCTCTGCCTGTGCGGTGGCTTTCTATCCCCCTCATGGGCTGTTGCCTTCAGTCGGGACTTGTGTGGGAATGAACCTATAGTCCAGACCCCAATCAGTGAATTTAACTTGGTCCGGTTGATTCGGGACCTCGTTAGGGTCTGAGTACCCCCTTTTCCTGTGCTCCGGTTTCAAGTCGGTTCCCCGGTTTGGTTCCGGCGGGCCACTACCCGGTCACGGTCCCTTACGGTTCTACCGATCCATCTTCCCAGCTCCTGCGGGTTGAGGCCACCATCTACCTCCTAGCCAAAGATGCCCGGGCTCCTACCCCGCCACCTGTCAGTATTTACTCCTCTCAACTCCTCTCCCTAACCGGGACTGTCCGACCAACGAACTGGTTTTCCCGCCTCAGGCTGTCTGAACTCCTCGGTGGGCGTGGCCAACCACCTGGCTTTGCCCCCTGGTGGGAACATCCAGTCCTGAGAGGGGTGACTAGGTGTTAAGTGTTTGGCTGATGTTACCTAGTGCGGGACAGGTGTTTGTGCAAGGGCCTACCTGGCTAGTCCAGGGCGTCACATTCCCCCTTAGTGAAATACAGACCGTCCACGGGCTGTCCGACCACCACCGGTTTATTTTGCTGTTTTCAAACTGGAAAGATAAAAAAAAGATTTTTAAAACATCTTACAAGTATACTAACAGTACCAAATGAAAACAAAAACATGAAATTAGAATCTATACATCATCAAAAAATTCATTCATGAAAACCATATAATATGAAATGTTACACATGTCCCAAGTACAAATCAAAATAGAGGAAACACTCCCTCTGGTGTCCATAACAGACTCTTGTATCAACAATAATAACAAATGATTACCTAAATTAGCTTATGTGTGATACATAAAGAGGTCATCACAATATAACATCTTTTGGTATTTGAGGATTCCCTAATAAGGAGAAAGAAAAGACAGTAAACCGACACTGTCTTTTCTTTCTCCTTATTAGGGAATCCTCAAATACCAAAAGATGTTATATTGTGATGAACTCTTTATGTATCACACATAAGCTAATTTAGGTAATCATTTGTTATTATTGTTGATACAATAGTCTATTATGGACACTAGAGAGAGTGCTTCCTCTATTTTGATTTGTACTTGTGACATGAAGTATTTCATATCATATGGTTTTCATGAATGAATTTTTTGATGATGTATAGATTCTAATTTTAGGTTTTTGTTTTCATTTGATAGCCAATGCTGAAGAAGGCAATATAGACAAAACGTTTTTTTATTTGACTTAAAAAATTTTTTTTGAATGGGATAATTTCTCTAAGCCAATATATAACTTCAAAAAATAAATAAAAAAAGTTTTAAATCATATGGTAGCTTGTTCTTTTTTTTTACTAAGTGCCGGAGTCTAATTTTTCTAAACTGGTTATTTTTTTGTACTCCCATGCAGGGCTCCAGTGAGTCTATATGCGGTGAGCCAGGTCATAAACCTTTTTTGATTGTGCATTTTTTTGGACCTGAACTCCTGTCTTATTCATAATAATCCCTAAACATCACCTATGACAGAACATACTTTTTATTATAATGAAGATCAGTCTTCAGCAATATTGTCTAAGGTAACTTCCTCAGGACAATTTTTGACGATTCCCAGTGAGGAAGCACGCTCTAAGGAGTATGAAAAGGAACTCAGATGACGAGCCGCACTTGAATTACATTCCATTACCTTGGCCGAATACAGCCGCGTCCAAAGGATTCCCAGAGGCCTTAAGGTTTCACTATGCCCTAAACTTTTTGCAGACAACCCTTCTTATTGTGAGACCTTCGAAAAGATTCTTAATAAATGTTCTTGCAAACTCTCTTTCTGCCACTGACCTAATCAATTTGAAATCCAAAGTAATGAATAACATAACTGAATTTAAAAAGATTGTTCAGAATAGGAAAAGGAATACATTTTCGAGGGACAAAGTGAGGACAAGTCTATCGATGACACTGTGGCCATGCTCCTCTATCACGTCGCTTCTTTGGCCGCAGCGATTTATCGTCCAGTTCAGGGAGCAAATACGGAGGTCCATCCAGCTCAGAACCTTTTTTAGGACCATGACGCCCCTTCAAAAAAGGATGAGGAGGGACAAGAGGAGACACTCAATGAGCGTACGGGATGACAACACACTCCCAGGTAAGAAAGACCTAGTCTTTAATACAACCTTTCACAAGTTCTCCAAAAGGGGTTGTCCTTTTGTCCAACACCACTATTTAATTCCTTTAATTTAGATCAAGAAATTAACAGATTTTTTTCACATTCTTAGACTGAAGGTAAATTTTGCAGAAGGTGACTTACTCCATTCAGTTGACGGACACTTTTACCTTGAAATCACTCAGTTTACGCACATCAAGTAAATTCTCTCCACCTAAGACATATCATCCGGGGGAGAATATTATCAATTTGATTAGGACAGATATGGATAAGGAATTGTCTTGCATTAATAAGGGAGATTTTTGACTTTAACATAATCTTACACACTAGGAAAATCAAGCACTTACCAACTTGAGGGATAACAAGTCTGTTATAATCAAGCCTGCCAATAAGCAGGGTTCAATAGTGGTTCTAGATAGAACCTTTTATATATCTGAGATTCAAGGTCAACTTGACAATAGGGATACGTACATGCCAGTATCACAGGACTCCACATGAAGAATACGTAATCAAATTAAGGAGAAAATTGATCATTAGCTCTCATTAGCAGTTATTGATTCTAAGCTTCATAATTTTCTTCAGAAAACTAATCCTGTTATCCCAGTATTTTATACCCTACCGAAGGTACATAAAGATCTATGGCGACCACCAGGACGCCCGATTGTGGTGTATACTGAATCATTATTATCCCCCCTGGCAATCACATTAGAGAGAATATTATTACCATTGGTACCTCAAATGCATTCTTATTTGAGAGATACCTCTAATTTTCTGTCAGTTTAATAATCTGAGTCCCCTTCCAGAAGGTTGCTTGTTAGTGACCCTTGACGTCAATTGCCTGTATAGCAGCATTAAACACACTGATGGTATACAGGTTTTTGGATCATTATAATTTTTCTTTTTTTCAATCAACAGAAAGATTTTTGTATCGATATGTTACAGATTGTATTAGAGTGTAATTTTTTTTTTTTGTTCCAAGATCAATTTTATGTTCAGCGGAAGGGCACAGCTATGGGGTCCAACATGGCGCCCCCCCCACCTATTCCAATGTATACATATGGCGCATTTTGAGACTTTCCACATTTACACTCATCATTTGGCTAAACAACACGTCATTTTATGGAAAAGATATATAGATGATGTATTTGTCATCTGGGATGGACCTACACACACTCTTGAATAATTTTGTAAATATCTGAAGGTTATGACTGGTTTGACATTTTCTATTTAAAATAGCACTGAATCTGTTAATTTCCCTGATACTCAGGCTTTTTTAAAATCTAATGGGCAAGTTTATAAGGATCTTTTTGTAAAACCCACAGAACGCAATAGTTTATTGCATTTCGGAAGTTGTCATCCACGACACGTGAAACTGTCTCTACTGCATTCACAACACACGCGTATTTCCAGAATAGTTTCTGAACCTGATAAATGACACAAGAGACATCAAGAAATGACTGATAAATTTAAATCCAGAGAATATCCTAATTCAGTCGTAGAGCCTCGCATTAATTTGAATTTGGATAGGCCTAAGAGAGAAAAACCATTTGTCACTTTTGTTAATACATATCACCCCTTCAATAATAAATTTAAAAACATAATAGTACGACACTGGCCGTTGCTCCAATCCTCATACCCCCAAATCACGGAATTTCAATCTATACCATTATTCTGTTATAAACGCCCAAGGAATATAAGGGATCAAGTCATAAGAGCAGATATTAGCTCTGACAAACATATGAGCAGACAAACGTTTTTCGCAACTCCCAGAAGTGGTAATTTTCCTTGCTTGGGCTGCAACCAGTGTTCAAATATTACAAAAGGGAATACATTCACACATCCTAGCATTGTTTGAACATTTTTATCAAAGATTTTTCTACTTGCCATACTTTGTACATGATTTATTTAAGTGACAGTGCGATCTTGGATATGTTGGAATACTCAACAAATCCGAGACCATATTAGTAAATATAAGTCGGAGATCAGGCTTAAACATACTCTCTTGCCTATTCTATATCACTTTATCCAATTCAGTCATTCAATTACACAGTTATGTTTTCAGGTTATTGAGCATATAGGTCCAAACAGACGCGGTGGAGACCGTAAAGCCAGATTGAAACTCAGGGAATCCTATTGGATACACATACTCACAACTCTTGCCCCATATGGGTTGAATAGAGAATATGAGGTCTCTTATTAATACATTTTAGAACTTCTTGGTCTGTCTTACCTGGCTTGCATAGTTACTAACATGTATTACCGTATTTTTTCTTTATAAGAAACACTTTTGTTCCCCCAAATTTTGGGGGAAAGTAGGGGGTGCATCTTAAAAGCCGACTATATGGGGGGGGTGTATATATATATATATATATATATATATATATATATATATATATACACTGCAGGGTCCAGGGAAGGGGGGGCAGCTCTGGAGCTCTGCTAGGGGCAGGTGAACACTGCGGGCTGCAGCCTTTGATCTCCTGCTCCTGCTCATATACTATGCACAGCCGCTGTCCATCACACCATGGTGCTGAAATCGCACCGCAGTGATGGGCTGGGGGAGCGGTGCATATTATATGTCCCTGTGCCCCCCTGTGATCGCACATGCCTCCCCTGTGTTAGATATGGCACCCATGCTGCTGCTGATCCTAAAATAAAAAAGCTTTACTTACCCCCTCCAGCGTGTCTCCTGGTGTCCCTGCTTCCACTGTGATCAGGCACACAGAGATGAAGTCACTCTGCTGTGCCGATCACATGACCGCACTGAGAACCAAGAAGTGGAGGAACAGAAGCACGGAGGGAGACAGGAGGGAGATCAGCGCTGGAGGTTTTTTTTACTATGGGCAGCAGCATGGGGGCGATATCTAACACAGGGGAACATGTGCAATCTATAGGGGGCCATAGGCAGCACAGGGGAACGTATGCAATCCATAGGGGGCCATAGGCAGCACATGGGAACGTATGCAATCCATAGGGGGCCATAGGCAGCACAGGGGAACGTATGCAATCCATAGGGGGCCATGGGCAGCACAGGGGAATGTGTGCAATCCATAGGGGGCCATATCTAACACAGGGGAACGTGTGCAATCCATAGGGGGCCATGGGCAGCACAGGGGAATGTGTGCAATCCATAGGGGGCAATAGGCAGCACAGGGGAACGTATGCAATCCATAGGTAGCCATGGGCAGCACAGGGGAATGTGTGCCAGCACAAGGGGGCTATATTCAATATAAGGGGGCCATATCCAGATTAAGGGGGCTAATTTTAAGATGGGAGGCTATGAGGGACATATACCCTATATGATTTGTTAGACAGACACTGGCATTATAAGATGGACCCCATTTAACATTAAAAAAAATTCTCTTTTCCTTCACCAAATTTGGGGGTGCGTCTTATAATCAGGTGCGTCTTCTAAAGCGTAAAATACGGTACATGTTTTTTTTATTTTTACATATTTTTTTATTTAATTTTATTTATTTTTTTTTTAAATTTATTTTTTTTTCACTATTTTTTCCACATTTTTATCATTTAGATTATTTTATTATTTATAAGTTTATATGATATTTTTTATGATTTAATTATATGTCACTCTTTTTCTCATTATATCTTATTTATAATTAATTTCTGTTCTGTGAGGTTTATAGTAATATCTCTAGTCTGGTGAGCCTTTTGTGTGTTTCATTAGATTAAGTGGTCATCATAATATGCACTTTACTTTTAACATTAATTTATATTTATTTTTCTCACAGGCACACTAGATCCGTACTCTACATTGTATTCAGTGATACAACAGCTTCTTTTCCTGGAGACATAACTCTACGGAGATGAACATCGATTCTATTGCCCCCTCCCTCACCCTCTTTTTCTCTTTACTTCACTGCGCATGTGTGATGCCCCTACACTAGTCAGGGTGTCACTGAGAACTGCACTCCAGTCCTTATAGTGCAGAACCCACCCTCCTTGGTTCCAGGTTCCACCCAGTGGTATTGCTACCAACCGCATTCAAACCCCCAATCCACACTCACACCAGTACAGGACAGATAAGCCAGTGGGTAGGTCTAGCAGGTGAGTGCCGCCTACCTTGAGGGTCAGACAGACTGGTGGGAGGTGACAAGTCAGTGAGCTCCAGGGGAGCAGAGGGAGAGTAAGTGTAGTAGAAACTCTCAAAGGGAGACGGAAGCGGAGGTTGGAGCCCCAGGAAAAGTGAAGTAGTGGCCCTCAGTGTGAGGGGCTGAGGAATCGAAGCTCCCGAGAGGTCGGACTAAATGGGGACACAGCAAAGCAATACTATTGGGAGCGGATACCTGAACGTACTCCCCTTCCCAAGCAGCAGCGGTGCACTGGGACTTTTGGTTCACCTGCAGCATGTGTCTGTAATGACTTTACAAAACATCATCCAGCACCACGATTACCGGTCTGAGTGAGTACAAGGTGAGTATTGGGGCCTTCCCTGCTTCCAGCAAGCCTGCGCTCCCCTGCATCCCACCATCCAGAGCCCCGGGGCCTTACCTACCCGTGGAGGGAAATGTCATCTGGCTGCCTCATTCCATCTCCCCCGGGTGCTCCCATCGGCAGCGGCGGTAGTCCCCGTTACCTCACACCATGGGTGGCATCACAAACTATATCTCCCCTGTAAATAGCCCCTTTATTCATTTGAGTGTGGCACCTGGCCCCCGGGTCCGGAGATCCTCGACCCATGAGTAACCATCCCAGATCCGAGCAGTTTGGTTGCTGCAGGGGTGGCACACATGCGCAGCTAGCACTCCGGGACCTGTGTTTGACCTAACAGGAACCGGAAATGCGGCCATTTTCCCTCGTTCGACACTATATCAAAACACACATAGCGGGCTTCAGACCACACGTGGAATGCCTCACACACCAGTAAGGTAATATGTAACTTGCTCCTTTTCTCTCCAGTTACTAATAGCTCTATATTCTAGTTAATATGATTAGTCTTTTGTTTAACTTAGGTGTCTTTTCTATTTCCGGCGTTATGCCGGATATATCCTTATTTGAAATCACATAGTGCCAGTGATCACAGTGCTTAACGGTACCATATATTCTTTATAAATATCACCTAGGATGATAATTTGGCCCATTGACCCTAGTATTCCATAAGGTAATTATTCCTTATATATGCATTTATTATTCACAACAAAGGAAGTGGTTACCTTTTTTCCCCTTTTGCCTGATATCAGGTATAACAACATATGACATATTTTCTTAGAGCACCAGTGCAATTCAGAACATCTTATTATTATTCATTAAATGAGATATTCATATTCAAATGGGATTAACAGGTGATTTAACAGTATTATTGTTATGATGTGTATTTTCCCTGTCCAGGGATTTAATTTTCAATTTTTTTCTTTAGAATAACCTCCTTACTGGCCATTTGATAGATTGCCTTTCTATATCCATATAACAGCTTCCAGATATTTACCAGGTATCTGTGCAATGACATAATTATATAAAAAAAAGGTCTCTTGGAAAATATAGTTTTCATTTAAATTTTTTCGCCCTCCCCCCTTTTTTTCCTGGTCTCAAAAGGAGCAGATTACACATCCTCTGTCTGCTAGATCCATTGATTTTATCTCCTTAATAGAAAATGTTTTTTTCTTGAAGTTTACCACATGTAATTGCTATTTTTATTTTTGGGCCCATAAATAAATACAGACAGGACGTTGTAATTTTCTATATATTCACTAGCTGTTTCAAGCCAGCTATTGCTCGGTACGCCCATTATGATCAGCTCCTCAGTGTATGCAGGACTCTGCTGGGGGTATACAGCTCTCCCCCAAGGGTATACAGCTTCCCCCAAGGTTATACAGCTCTTCTCCCCCCAAAGGTATACAGCTCGTCTCCCCCCACAGGTATACAGCTCACCTCTCTGGTATATAACTCCCTCCCAAAGGTATACAGCTGTCCCCCTCAAGGGGATACAGCTCAAATCCCTGGTATATAGCTCCCCCAAAGGTATACAGCTGTCCTCCCAAGGGTATACAGCTCTCTTCCCCCCCCAAGGGTATACAGCTCCCCTCTCTTCAAGGTTATATAGCTCCCCTCCCCCCAAGGGTATACAACTCCCCTCCTCCCAAGGGTATACAGCTCCCCTCTCCCCAAGGGTATACAGCTCTTCTCCCCAAGGGTATAGAGCTCTCTTCCCCAAGGGTATACAGCTCTCCCCCCAAGGGTATACAGCTTACCCTAAAGGTATACAGCTCTTCTCCCCCCAAAGGTATACAGCTCACCTCCCTGGTATATATCTCCCCCGCAGATGTATACAGCTGTCCCCCTCAAGGGACCACAGCTCACCTCCCTGGTATATAGCTCCGCCAAAGGTATACAGCTGTCCTCCCCCAAGGGTATACAGCTGTCCTTCCCTCAAAGGGTATACAGCTCTCTTCCCCCAAGGGTATACAGCTCTCTTCCCCTCAAGGGTATACCGCTCCCCTCCCCCCAAGGTTATATAGCTCCCCTCCCCAAAGGGTATACAGCTCCCCTCCCCCCAAGGGTATACATCTCTTCTCCCCAAGGGTTTACAGCTCTCCTCCCCAAGGGTATACAGCACTCCTCCCTGGTATATAGCTCCCCCAAAGGTATACAGCTGTCCTCCCCCACGAGGGTATACAGCTGTCCCTTCAAGGGTATACAGCTTCCCTCCCCACAATGGTATACAGCTGTCCTACCCCACATAGGGTATACAGCTCCCCCCAAGGGTATACAGCCCCCCGATCTGTATACAGCTAGCTGTATACAGCTGGGGGTGTAAGGGTTAATCACCCTGGCACTACACTGCTGAGTTGAATATTGTCGACTTTCCCGGCGGGCTGGCGGTGTAAGGGTTAATCATTGCCACAGGTTATTCACCGTGAAACTACACTGCACATGGAGAGGAGGAGTTAGGGGTCACATGATCATTTCATGCAGGACTCTGCTGTGCTGGTTGTCATGGTGCTCGATGAGGTGAAGTTTATGTGTGGAGTCAGGAGGGGTTTAGAGTGTGGATGTAGCAGAGCTGTGTGTGTAATGGGCGGGGGGCGTAGCTGCGTGTGGTAATGGGAGGGGGCGTGGAGCCACGTGTGGTAATAGATGCAGGGGGCAGAGCCGCGTGTGACAATAAACGTGGGGGGGCAGAGCCGCATGTGGTAATTGGCGGGGGGGTGGAGCTGCGTGTGGTAATGGATGTGGGGCACGGAGCCGTGTGTAATAATGGGGAGGAGCCGTGTGAGATAGTGGGAGCGGGGGGCGGAGCCGCATGTGGTAATAGGGGTGGGGGGGCGGAACCGCGTATGGTAATGTGCAGGAGCTCTTCTATATATATGTAGATTGTTATATGCGATGGTGGGTTAAATGTCTTTTCTTTCTCCTTATTAGGGAATCCTCAAATAGCAAAAGATGTTATATTGTGATGACCTCTTTAAGTATCACACATAAACTAATTTAGGTAATCATTTGTTATTATTGTTGATACAATAGTCTATTATGGACACTAGAGGGAGTGCTTCCTCTATTTGGATTTCATGATTGAATTTTTTGGTGATGTATAGATTCTAATTTTATATTTTTGTTTTCAATTGATAGTCAATGCTGAAGAAGACAATATAACCGAAACGTTTATTATTTGACGTAAATAAAAAAACTTTGACTGGGATAATTTCTCTAAGCCAATATATAACTTCAAAATATAAATAAAAAAAGTTCTAAATCATAGGCTGGGGCCAGTGATATGGAGGAGGGTGGAGGTGGAGAAGATCAGGACCCAGAGGTAGGTAGTTGGGTAACAGTTAGAAGAAGAGGTAGGGGAAAAAGTGTCAGGGAGCCTAGTCCTGACCTGGCACAACCTAGTAAATATGCCTGTTTGGCTGATATTAGGAATGAAGGGCCAGGACTAGGGTCACTACAGCAGGACGTTGCTCCTAGCAACCAGGAAAACAACTGCTGTAGGAAGGAGGGAAATAGGAGTGAAGCAAAGCCCAGACAGATGTTAGTGGTGAGGGACTCTATAATTAGGCGGACAGACAAGGTCATCTGTCGCCGAGACCGTGAATGCCGAACAGTGTGTTGTCTGCCGGGTGCTCGGGTTCGGCATATTGCGGATCGGATAGACAGATTGCTGGGTGGGGCTGGGGAAAACCCAGCGGTCATGGTGCACATTGGTACTAATGACAAAGTTAGAGGCAGGTGGAAGGTCCTTAAAAACGATTACAGGGAACTAGGAGAGAAGCTGAAGTCCAGGACCTCTAAGGTGGTGTTTTCAGAAATACTACCGGTGCCACGAGCGTCACTAGAAAGACAGCGGGAGCTTAGGGAGATAAATATGTGGCTTAGAAATTGGTGCAGGAAGGAAGGGTTCGGGTTCATGGAGAACTGGGCTGACTTCTCAGTCGGCTACAGGCTCTACAGTAGGGACGGGCTGCACCTCAATGGGGAAGGTGCAGCTGTGCTGAGGGAGAAAATGGTGAGACGGATGGAGGAGCTTTTAAACTAGGATCTGGGGGGAGGGAGGGAAGTGGAGCAAAAAAGGGGATAGATAGAGCAGATAGAGACAGTGAGATGGTAGGGGTCAATGAAGGATTAGGGGGGGATGGGACATGCAAGGAACGTAGGGAGGCTAGGAGTAATAAAGGTGTTAATAGGATTAAATGTCTACTGGCAAATGCAAGAAGTCTTGCAAACAAAATGAATGAATTGGAGACTCTTATGTCAACCATGGATTATGATGTGGTGGGCATTACGGAAACCTGGCTGGATGAAAGCCATGACTGGGTGACAAACATACAGGGTTATAGTACATTTAGGAGGGACAGGAAAGACAAAAATGGTGGTGGGGTGTGTATATTTATCAAATCAAACCTAAAACCTGTGTTGAATGATGACAATGGGGGGAACTGCAACAATGTAGAGTCAGTATGGGTAAATGTACATGGGGAGGGGAATAATGGAAAAATGCTAATTGGAGTTTGCTATAAGCCTCCTAACATACCTGAACAAATAGAGGGTGAAATGCTGGAACAAATTGAAAAGGCAGCTAATAATAATAATCGGGTTCTTATTTCAGGGGATTTCAACTATCCAGACATACAGTGGGACATAGAATCTTCTGGTTGTGCTAAAAGCTGTAAATTCTTATCTACCATTCAAGACAATTACCTCTCTCAGATGGTAGATGAACCGACGAGGGGAGATAATTTGCTAGATTTGGTCCTGTCAAATAGACCGGATACAATTTCAGATCTACAGGTCCGGGAGCACTTGGGCCCCAGCGATCATAATATGGTAAGCTTCAACGTAATATTCAATAAAACATTTCAAAGGGGAAATGCTAAAACGTGGAATTTTAGGAAAGCTGATTTCAACAAATTAAGGGAAGAGCTTAAATGTGTAGATTGGGACAAAGTCATGGTAACTGGGGATACTGAACATAAATGGGGAAAGTTTAAGGATATACTGCTAGAGTCCTGTAAAAAAACTTATACCCTCTGGTAATAAAATGTCCCGGAATAAAAAGAAACCACTATGGATAAATAAGACTGTACAAAGTATAATAAAACAAAAACAAAGGGTGTTTAAAATCTTGAAGGCTGAGAATACAGAAATAGCATTTCAGGAGTATAAAGATATCAATAGGCAATGCAAAAAAGAAATCAAACAAGCAAAACTAGCTACTGAAACAAAAATCGCCAATGACATTAAAATAAATCCCAAAATCTTTTATAAATACATTAATGCCAAAAGGAAAACAAAGGATAGTATTGGCCCCTTAAAATATAATAACAAAATAGTTATAGAGGACAAACAAAAGACTGAGATATTAAATAGGTATTTCACTTCTGTGTTCACCAAGGAACTGACTGTACCAGGCATCATTCAACAAGTGAAAAATCAAAGTTCACCACCCGATATAATTAATTTAACACAAGAAGAAGTACGCCTACGTCTGAGTAAATTAAACATTGACAAATCCCCAGGGCCAGATGGCATTCATCCATGAATATTGAGGGAATTGAGCTCCGTAATTGACAGACCGCTGTCTCTTATCTTTTTAGACTCGCTTGTAACAGAGTTGGTGCCTCAGGATTGGAGGATTGCTGATGTGGTACCGATATTTAAGAAAGGTAAGAGGGTAGATCCAGGCAACTACCGTCCAGTAAGCCTGACATCAGTAGTATGCAAAGTTTTTGAGGGCATTTTAAGGGATGACATGCAAAAATATGTTGCAGAAAATAATATAATAACTGACAGACAGCATGGATTCATGAAAGATAAATCGTGTCTAACCAACCTGTTGGGGTTCTATGAGGGGGTAAGTGCAAACCTGGATATTGGTAATGCAGCTGATGTGATTTATTTGGACTTTGCAAAGGCATTTGATACTGTACCACATAATAGCCTTATACTAAAGCTCCAGAAGCAAGGACTAGGGGAAACTATATGCAACTGGGTAAGGAATTGGCTAAAAGATAGGAAACAAAGAGTAGTCATAAATGGAATATTCTCTAAATGGGCCATAGTCAGCAGTGGAGTGCCGCAGGGATCTGTGCTAGGACCAATTCTTTTTAATCTCTTTATTAATGACCTTGTGGATGGGATTGATATTAAAGTGTCAGTCTTTGCTGATGACACCAAACTATGTAGGATATTAAAAACTGACCTTGATAGTATAATATTACAAAAAGATCTGGATAAGATATCAGAATGGGCAGATACTTGGCAAATGAGATTTAATGTTGATAAATGTAAAGTAATGCACCTAGGACGGAGTAATCCTATATCTGCGTATACATTATATGGAAGTAAACTCGGGACTACAGAACAGGAGAAAGACTTGGGTATTCTCATTACAAATAAGCTGAGCAGTAGCACTCAATGTCAAGCAGCAGCTGCAAAAGCAAACAAGATTCTAGGGTGTATAAAAAGAGAGATTAGATCCCGTGATCCCAACGTATTGTTACCCCTCTATAAATCACTTGTAAGGCCACATCTGAAATATGGGATTCAGTTTTGGGCTCCACATTTTAAAAAGGACATTCAGAAGTTAGAGTCAGTTCAAAGGCAGGTAACTAGACTACTACAAGGGATGGAAGGCCTCCTATATGATGAGAGGTTGAAAAAGTTAGATATGTTTAGCTTAGAAAAAAGACGTCTCAGAGGAGATCTCATTTATATGTATAAATACATGTGTGGTCAATATAAAGGACTGGCACATGACTTATTTCTTCCAAAGACAATACTAAGGACCAGGGGGCATTCACTGCGAGTGGAAGAAAAGCGATTCCGACAGCTAAATAGGAAAGGGTTCTTTACAGTTAGAGCAGTCAGACTGTGGAATGCCCTACCACAAGAGGTAGTAATGGCAGACACTATAACAGCTTTCAAAAAAGGGCTGGATGATTTCCTCAGTACACACAACATTGGTGGTTATAAATGACTTTGTGACCAAATGTAGAACTGGTGGAGGAAGGTTTAACTAGATGGACCTAGGTCTTTTTTCAACCTTAGCAACTATGTAACTATATATGTAACTATGTAACTATATGGTTGCTTGTTCTTTTTTTACTAAGTGCCGGTGTCTAATTTTTCTAAACTGGTTATTTTTTTGTACTGCCATGCATGGCTCCAGTGAGTCTATACGCGGTGAGCTGGGTCATAAACCTTTTTTGATTATATAATCTTTCATGGCCTAATGTTCCGGAAAAGACATATTATATATTTTAGTCTTGGGGAGAAAGGAGTTTGGTACTAGGTCAATGGAACAATCATAATTCCTGTGTGGGGGTTAACTCTTCATATTAAGAAAATATATCCGCAACATTTCTAAATACATTGCGTACATAGGCGAAATGCGCGTCGGGGTACTGGGCATTGTGGTCTGAATTGTGGCACATATATCTTCTGGTAGGTAAAAGACCCTGGTTACATTTGGATGTTTTTCTCTGATGGGGATCAGTAATCCTTCACGCCTTGAGTGGAACTGATATTTCCTCTAAAATACCTTTTACATAAGCACTGTTGTTCTGGGGTTAACCCTTTGGGTATGCACTTTCTATGGGGATTAATGTTTGACTGGTTTATTGTATCTAACTGATATCTTCTGCTATAGTGTTTCACTGGATGTTATAATATACTAGCTGTAGTACCTGGGCATTGCCCGGGATAGTAACTGTCTCTCTGTCTCTTTCCCAGTCTCTGTCTTTCTGTGTCTGTCTGTCTGTATGTCTATTTCTCTATCTGTCTCTGTCTGTCTATTTCTGTCTGTCTCTCTATCTGTCTCTCTGTCTGTCTCTGTCTGTCTCTTTCCCTGTTTGTCTCTTGTCTGTGTGTCTGTCTCTATCTATGTCTGTCTGTCTGTGTCTATCTCTCTGTCTATCTCTCTATCTCGGTGTCTGTCTCTCTCCTATCTCTGTGTCTGTTTGTCGTTCAGTCTCGTTCCCCGCCTGTCTCGTTCCCCGCCTGTCTCTTTCCCCGTTTTTGTCTCTTTCCCCGTTTTTGTCTCTTTCCCCGTTTTTGTCTCTTTCCCCGTTTTTGTCTCTTTCCCCATTTTTGTCTCTTTCCCTGTCTTTGTCTCTTTCCCTGTCTTTGTCTCTTTCCCTGTCTTTGTCTCTTTCCCTGTCTTTGTCTCTTTCCCTGTCTTTGTCTCTTTCCCCGTCTTTCTCTTTCCCTGTCTGTCTCTTTCCCTGTCTGTCTCTTTCCCTGTCTGTCTCTTTCCCTGTCTGTCTCTTTCCCTGTTTTTGTCTCTTTCCCTGTTTTTGTCTCTTTCCCTGTTTTTGTCTCTTTCCCTGTTTTTGTCTCTTTCCCTGTCTTTGTCTCTTTCCCTGTCTTTGTCTCTTTCCCTGTCTTTGTCTCTTCCCCTGTCTGCCTGTGTCTGTCTGTGTCAGTCTGTCTCTTTCTGTCTCCCTCTATCCGTCTCTCCACTGACATCTTATTACCTCACACATAAGGTCTTATACTAACAATTTATTTTGTTCCTATAGCAACCAATTACAGCTTCTATTAATAACCTGTAGCTTGCAGCTCCATTGCCTTTAATGGAGGCAGGTTTTTTGGAGAGTAAGGGGTGCTATATACGCTGCGACATCGCTAAAGCAATGTCGTTGGGGTCATGAAATTTGTGCACATCCAGCCGTGTTAGTGATGTCTTTGCATGTGACACCTATGAGCAATTTTGAATCGTCGCAAAAACGTTCAAAATCGCTAAACGGTGACATGCCCCCCTATTGTCAATTATTGTTGCTGCTGCAGGTACGATGTTGTTCGTCGTTCCTGCGGCAGCACACATCGCTGTGTGTGACACCGCAGGAACGAGGAACCTCACCTTACCTGCGGCCTCCCGTAATGAAGGAAGGAGGTGGGTGGGATGTTCGTCCCGCTCATCTCCGCCCCTCCACTTTGATTGGGTGGCCGCTTAGTGACATTGCTGTGACGCCGAACGAAGCGCCCCCTTAGAAAGGAGGCGGTTCGCCGGTCACAGCGACGTCGCTAGGCAGGTAAGTATGTGTGACGAGTCCATGCGATTTTGTGTGCCACGGGCAGCGATTTGCCCATGACGCACAAACGATGGGGGCGGGTACGCACGCTAGCGATCTCGCTAGCGAGATCACAGCGTGTAAAGCGACCCTAACTGTTAAGTGCAGGGTTAAATTTTCCCATCAAAACATAGTTTATGACGTTCCCTGAGTCACATGGGGTGTCTGTGCAAAATTCGTGATCGTAAATGCGATGGTGCGGAATCCTTTAGAGGACATACACACACAAATACACATACACACACACACACACACACACACACACACACACACACATATACATACACAGCTTTATATATTACATTGATTTAATTTTTGGATAATAAACCTTGCAACAGAGAGGAATAATTTGGATATGCAAATACTACTTGACTACTGCAGATGTATTTAGCTCTGTAAACACTGCCAAAGCAACTGTCAGCTAATGTAATTCATTTAAGACCACACTGCCTTGTGTTTCTCCTTGTTCTTAATGGGGTATTTTTTTTTTTTTTAATTGTTTGTCCTTAGTATGTGTGTTTAATGTATTTTGTAAAATAAAGTTTCTATGTGTACCTGCATGTGTGAACAGTGACCTATGCAAGCCACAAGTGTGCAATTTTACCATCTCCCTTCGCACCTGTGATGTCTCCATTTAATGGAGGTCTTGCTGCATCCTGGCTTGCATTAGTCTTTTTGGCCTTGGGCAGTTTACATCTTCTGCCATTAGTCTGTGAGTTTTTGCTTAATTTCTGGAAGATTTTTATTCCTCTTTTTGGTGTTTTTTATGTATATTCATATGATATATTAGTGTAGGGACCCACAAAAATGAGGATCCGTGACGTGGATTGTGGGCTTTCCGTACTATGGCCATATTACCTACCAATACCTCATATATTTATTTATTCTTTTGCACAGAATATTTTATACAGGATGCAGCCAGGCCTCTTTATGTTAGGCCTTGTATATTATACTCACTGTCCCTGCATGGAGCACATATTTAGTTCTGGTGCAGCCCGCTTGCATCTACTGTGATGGGCGTAAATAATAGGCTGCATACCAGATACTGTGTACCTGCATGTGTGAACAGTGACCTATGCAAGCCACAAGTGTGCAATTTTACCATCTCCCTTTGCACCTGTGATGTCTCCATTTAATGGAGGTTTTGCTGCACCCTGGCAGTGCATTAGTCTTTTTGGCCTTGGGCAATTTACATCTTCTGCCATTAGTCTGAGTTTTTTCTATATTCCAATGCTAGAATTTATTTATGGATTCATTTAGTGCTATCCAAGGGTGAATCATTGGTCTTTGTACCAGACATCCAACCTGTACCTGCTGTGAAGCCTGTACCAGCCATATATCCTGAGTCCAAACCTGGATTTCTGACCCCTGGGCTCAGCTGCTGCAGAACCGGGGATTGCTCTGGAGTGGTAACAGGCAGCACAACAGCTAACAGGCCTGCAGCACAAGCCGATCCGCACCATCAGTGGCTCTAGTAAAGACCAGGTAGTTGCTTAGTTATGCCCCTCAAAGGTAAGCCAGGTCGCGTGGTGCAGTGGGTCCACACATCCCCAAGTGATAATAGTAAGCCCATGTATATCTAATATATATAAAGCTCAGTGTATGTGTGTATGTGTGTATGTATGTATGTATGTATGTCCGCTAAATTAATTTGCACCATCGCATTTACAATCACGAAACTTTGCACAGACGCCTCATGTGACCCAGGGAACGTCATAGACTATGTTTTGACGGGAAAATTTAACTCCACGCTTTACAGTTAGGGGCACTTTGCATGCTGCGACATTAGTAACAATGTGTTACCGACGGTGCAGCGATACTCCCCGCCCCCGTCGCAGGTGCGATATCTGGTGATTGCTGCCGTAGCGAATATTATCGCTACGGCAGCTTCACATGCACTCACATGCCCTGCGATGTCGCTCTGGCCGGCGACCCGCCTCCTTCCTAAGGGGGCTGGTCGTGCGGCGTCACAGCGATGTCACACAGCAGGCGGCCAATTGAAGCGGAGGGGCGGAGATGAGTGGGACGTAAACATCCCGCCCACCTCCTTTCTTCCTCATTGCAGCCTGGACGCAGGTAGGAGATGTTCCTCGCTCATGCGGCTTCATACACAGTGATGTGTGCTGCCGCAGGAACGAGGAACAACATCGTACCTGTCGCTGCTGCTAAATTATGGAAATGTCGGACCCTACACCGATCACCCGATTGTGATGTTTTTGCGATCGGTGTATCTAGGCTTTACACGCTGCGACATCCTTACCAGTGCCGGATGTGCGTCACTTTCAATTTGACCCCAACGAGATCGCAGATGTGATGTTGCAGCGTGCAAAGTGCCCCTTAGTCTCCAAAATCCTGCCTCCATTATACTGAATGTCGGTGTGAGCTACTGGCTATTAATAGCAACTGTCAGTGGTTGCTATAGGAACAAAATAAACTGCTCGTATAAGAAGGTTATGTGTGAGGTAATAAGATGTCGGTGGTGAGACGGATAAAGAGAGACAGAGACAGATACAGACAGAGAGAGACGTGGAAAGAGAGAGACGTGGAAAGAGAGAGACGTGGAAAGAGAGAGACGTGGAAAGAGAGAGACATGGAAAGAGAGAGACGTGGAAAGAGAGGGGCGGGCAAAGAGAGGGGCGGGCAAAGAGAGGGGCGGGCAAAGAGAGGGGCGGGCAAAGAGACAGACTGGGCAAAGAGACAGACTGGGCAAAGAGACAGACTGGGCAAAGAGACAGGCGGGCAAAGAGACAGGCGGGCAAAGAGACAGGTGGGCAAAGAGAGAGACAGACACACACACATAGAGACAGACACAGAGATAGAGACAGACAGATACAGAGATGGAGACAGATAGACTGATACAAATAAAGACAGAGAGATAGAAACAGACAGAGACATAGACACAGACAGACAAGGAAAAAGACAGACAGAGAGACAGACAGACAGCGACTAGGAGAGAGACAGAGAGATAGTTATTATCCCGGGCAATGCCTGGGTACTACAGATACTGACATTATATAGTTAGCAGTTCAGATAGAATAATAATGAACCCATTTACCAGACCCTGTATTGATAGTGCCCTCTTATGTGAGTTTCACTGAGTGCTTCTTTGGAAGGGGCCTGAAAGAAAATGTAAAAGTGGGTGTTTTTATGCTGGTCTTTTTCCCTAGATTGTCTTCTGATGAATATACCATTGCACATGTATGTGACCCATATCCAGCATAGTTTTAAAAACAGAAAAATACATTTTACAGTGAAGCACCACTGTTTTGGCATAGCCATTAGCTTCTTAGACTATTGATATAAGAAATATAGAGGCAGTGAGAGACAGGTGTAGGGCTGGTATTCCCATACCCCTGCCAGTACAGACAAGACACAATTTGGACACCCATCTTGGAGTCTTGAGATTTAGAAACCTTTCAGGCAGACAGAATGTCATGTAAAACTCTTCAAGGGTCCTCACCCCCCTCTTTGCCATCAGCCACAGATCGTCATGACGATTATCTGATCAGCCTGAAAGTTTAGGTATTTATGACTTTGGGTGATGGTAGAGCTACAACCAAAGGATGCATAGAAAAGACATCCCTTTGTGCTCTTGGAGGGAAAAACTTCTAAAACAGTTTTTAAGCGCTACATTAATGCTCGAAAAATTAAAAACATATTGCCAGAATCACTGTGGAGCGCTGAACCCAGCGCACCGTTTAGCTTAATTGAAAGATCGCTGGTAGCGCAACAAATGAATATTGGCAGTAAAATCATGCTAGACACGTTGTGTTTGGTATCTGTGTAAATGTAAAATCGAGATATAAAATATGACACTAATTACTTTCACCTGAGTGGCCCAGGGGCAAAGATATGTGAATAGCCAGAATTAAAGAACTTTGTAACAATCTCAGCACAGCCCAAAAGAGACTGTAAAATGAGGTCACAGAGAGAGGAGGTTACCTGAAGGCATAAGAGAGACTAGCTCCTTGATAGGGGCAGTCAGTAGTGGAAGGCATCCGTAAGTGGTGATGCTGGCCGTCTCTCTATCATCTTCTTCTCTTGGAGACCTTCCCTCCCTAAATTTAGACGTCACCTCTATGGCACGAATTTAGTAAGTTTCATGTTTATACCGTTTATTTTTATGTAACTGTCTATACTGTATTCGAATTGTTCCCTTTTGTAAATTTTTGTATATTTTTTAAACACTGCCTATTTTTGGATTAAATATATAAAATTTAATAGTTTATTTCCTCATGCTTTATATACGAATCCAAAAACCTAAAGGACCTTATGCTATCTGAAACGGGTCTCCAGCTAACCTGAAAAGCTGGGTGGTGGCAGCGTAATTATTATTGCATAGAATTATTGGAGTACTATCATTAAGGGCACCGAGGTATATATATATTCCATTAGCGGGAATCGGTGATATATACATTTACCCTTGCTGTGAGACCTCCAATATTTGGCATTATCAGCTCAGCAGCCTCATTTTATGCATTGTCCTGCAGTACCAAAAGTGGCCTGCCGACAAGAAGGGCGCTAGAGAGTAGTCGAGTTTGTGATAAATCAGCAAACAGCTGCGGGATATCTGAGTGACTCTCCCGGCTGTTCATGACAAATTGGTGGCAAGCGGTGGGATATAGCGCATTATGATCTGGTTTGAGCAATCATCCCTTTCACTAAAAACTTGCAAAACTTTTGAGGATCGAACTCAGTGTTTAAATATACCTGGAACAAAACTGTACATGTAGCAGTTACCCCCTCCCTTCTCTCTTGTTTTTCTATCCTATCTTTTTTTGGCAATGATGGATGCTGTAACAGAAACATGGTAGAATCAGCAGAAGGAGGAGGTTCTTGCTGCACTCTGCAGATCCAAGTTGATTGATGCCCATGGCAAGAAGAGGCAGGACCTCATTAAAGAACTTTTACAATGGGACGCAGAGCACGTCCGTTCCCCCAGTGCTGAAGAAGAGGAGGCAAGCCAAGCCCAGGATGGACCGGGAGGGATGGCTGAGGCTCATTCAACAATATCGAGAGGCTGAGAGAGCCGTGTGTCAAGCCCAGAGAAAACATGAATTGTAGGTCCTCCAAGCCTGGCAGCAGACATCTTCCTCACTGAACGGTGAGTCCAATAATGCCAGCAGCTTTAATCCCCGACCGGAGCACTTTCCTGTGATGAAAAAGGACGGGGTCTTGGACACCTTTCTGAGGGGATTTGAAAAGACTTGCTTGCAGTACCAGTTGCCCCCAGCACAATGGGCATGATACTTAACCCCAGGGCTGCGAGGCAAGTCCCTGGACGCGTTTGCTAGTCTCCCTCAAAAGCAGAGTGGAGACTATGAGGCCATAAAGCAGGCCCTAATACGGAAGTATCAGCTGACTCCAGAGATGTACCGCAAAAAGTTCTGGACCCTCCAGTGTAGACCACACAACAGCAACAGAGACTTTATGGATGGGATCCGGACCAACTTTAACCAATGGGCCCAAGGACTCTCCGCCACCACTGGTGAGCAGTTAACCGACCTGATGGTAAAGGACCAATTCCTTCTCATGTGTCCTGCAGACATGCGACAGTTAGTGATGGACCGGGAACCAAAGGATGCGAGTACAGCAGCACAGATTGCTGCTGACACCTATGAGGCCAACCGTGCATCGGGGGTGCGGAAGCCGTCCACCGTCAGTTGGAAAGGGGGTAAGATGACAACAACGACCACCCCTGCCCCTACCAGCCAACCTCCCGTAGGTCGGGTGTCATCCAACAGTGCCCGATCCACCTCTGACACTCACAGGTGTTTTTCCTGCAATCAGCCTGGACACCACAGCTCCGCTTGCCCAGAGAGGCAGAAGTGGAACCCCACATCCAAGGCCCAAGGGCCTAGTGTAGCTGTCTTTTCGGTGGGGGAGACGAGTGGTAGGACCTGTGAAAACCTACATCCCGTTACCGTGGGCGGAACCCCCACTGTGGGGCTCAAGGACACTGGAGACGACCGAACCCTGATCCGCCCCAAACTGGTGCCTCATGAAAACTTAATCCCGGGAAAACTCCTGACTGTCACTGGGGTTGGGGGTGTTCGCCAATCCTTCCCAATGGCCCGAGTTTCCCTTGACTGGGATGCTGGGAGAGGGTGGAGGGAAGTGGGGATGTCAGAACATCTACCAACCAATGTTTTATTGGGGACTGATCTGGGACGATTGGTTGCACAATTTCTCCCTGATGATCCTCTCCAATCCAATAAGTCATGTGATGCAAATATTGTTGATAAGTCATGTGATGCAAGCGCTGTTAAGTCATGTGACCCAAATGCGGATATCCAGAACATGATTACAACTGTAATGCATAGTAATAAAGTGGAGGTTTGTACGGGGGAACTCAGCCATGCCACGCTGCAGGGTGAAGTGGCTGAGGACGACCCCAAGGTAGTAAGTGTCTGTGCTGACAGAGATGGAGGCAGACATGAGAACCACGAGGAAAGTGGTGAAATGCAGCTGACCAGTGTCACAGCGGACAGTGATACAGCCGGTGGTAGCTGTCCCCGGATTGGCGCTGCTCCTAAGGTACTATGGGATGAGGAGCAAGTAGCACCCAGAGCCGATCAGGCTGATAGGGAAGAGTTGTTATTCCCCAGGGAGATAGCCTTCATCGGTGCAGTCACCCGCAGTCAGAGTGCCCAGAATGCAAATGAAACCTTGCCTTCTGACACCTCTTCACCCAGAGGGATAACGGAACGGATTATGTACCCAGAGCAGGTCCCAGAGGGTCCCGGTGAGGTTGGAACCTTAACGTCACTTTTGGCTGCCTCTCGTCAAGAGTTCCAGGTGACTCTACGAACTGATGCCAGTCTAGAGACGTTAAGGGACCTCGCAGAGAAGCCGTCCTCCGAGACCGATAAGGAGAGGGTATTCTGGGACAAGGGGAGGTTGTACCGGGAGACTGTTCCCTGTAATTCCCAACAGGAGTGGCTGAAGGAAAGACAGCTGGTGGTGCCTCACCGCTTTAGGAGTTAGTTGCTGCGGATTGCCCATGAGATCCCACTCGCCGGACACTTGGGGGTCAGCAAAACCAAGGCCCGGCTGTCTCACCACTTCCATTGGCCCAAAATGGGGACAGATGTTGCCAATTACTGCCGCTCCTGTGTCACATGTCAAAGAGTGGGAAAGTTGGGGCCTGCTCCCAAAGCTCCCCTGATCTCTTTGCCGGTGATAGAGGAGCCTTTCCAGAGTGTCGCTGTGGACATCGTCGGGCCTCTGGCCGTCCCCATCAGCTCTGGAAAACGTTTCATCCTTACTGTGGTAGACTATGCTACCCGGTATCCGGAGGCAGTGGCTCTGTCCTCAGTTAGGGCCAATAAGGGGGCAGATGCCCTCCTGGCCATATTCTCCCGAGTAGGATTTCCCAGTGAGATGCTTACCGACCAGGGGATTCAGTTCATGTTTCGTCTAATGGAGGCTCTCTGTAAGAAAATGCAGGTGCAGCATCTGGTATCAAGCGCCTATCAACCACAGACCAATGGTTTGTGTGGGCGATTTAATGGTACCCTTAAGTAGATGCTTAAGATGCTGGTTGAGTCACATGGACGCGACTGGGAGCGGTATCTCTCACACCTGCTGTTTGCCTACAGAGAAGTACCACAGGCCTCAACAAGGTTTTCCCCCTTCGAGCTCCTGTACGGCAGACGAGTCCGGGGGCCTCTTGGTCTGGTAAGGAAATCCTTTGAAGAGGAACTGAACTCCCCAGAAGTGTCCGTTGTGGAGTATGTCATTCGGCTCCGTGACAAAATGCAGTCAATGACACAGCTGGTGCACAAGAATGTGGTGCAAGCCCAGGCCAGCCAGAAGCTATGGTATGACCAACACGCTCGAGAGAGCAGGTGTACGAAGTGGGTCAGAAAATGTGGGTCCTAGTCCCAATGACCCAGAACAAGCTTCAGGCGGCCTGGGAGGGTCCATACCTTGTGCATCAGCGCTTCAATGACGTAAACTACGTAGTTACCATCAACCATGCCAGGAAGAGGCAAAAGGTCTTCCATATCAACATGATGAAGGCTCATCATGACAGGGAAGCCTTCGCCCTTCCTGTGTGTAGCCTTCCCAAGGAAGGCGAAACCGAAGTCTTGGTGGTCTTGCTCGCCTCGGCGCGGGATGGAGGGTCTATCGAGGAGGCGGCATTCAACCCACAGCTATCCATGGACTAAAGGTCCCAGCTGAGGGAGGTATTCTGGCCCTACCTGATGACCTTCACGAATGTCCCAGGGAATACCATTCTAGCCACCCACCAGGTGGACACAGGGAGTCATTCCCCAGTCCGTCAACCCCCATACCATGTCTCCCTAGAGGTACAAAAGGACATAAAAAGGGAGATTGATGAAATGCTAGCACTGGGGGTAATCCAGAGGTCCAAAGGTGCATGGGCCTCGCCTGTAGTTTTGGTTCCAAAAAGGACCGGACAACTCTGTTTTGTGTGGACTACCGGAGGCTAAATGCAATCACAGCACCTGATGCGTACCCAATGCCACGCATCGATGAGCTACTGGATTACTTAGCCAGAGCCCGGTACCTGACAATCATGGACCTGAGTCGAGGGTACTGGCAGATTCCTATGTCCAAGGAAGCACAAGAAAGGTCCGCCTTCATCACCCAATTCTGGCTGTATGAATCCCTTGTCATGCCCTTTGGCATGAGAAATGCTTCTGCCACTTTCCAGCGATTGGTCGCCCAGCTGCTTGAGGGACTAGGAGGGTTTGCAGTCGCTTACCTGGATGACATTGCCATCTTTAGTCCCACTTGGGAGGAACACCTAGGGCACCTGGAGCAGGTGCTCAAGCGAATCCAAAGCGCTGGTCTGACTATAAAGCCAGGGAAGTGTCAGATTGGCATGACGGAAGTACAGTACCTCGGACACCGAGTGGGTGGCGGGACCCTGAAACCAGAGCCAGGGAATGTTGATGCCATCCCCTTCTGGCCTACCCCCAAGTCAAAGAAGCAGGTGATGTCCTTCTTGTGTACGGCAGGGTACTATAGGAAGTTCGTTTCTAACTATAGTGCTCTTGCTAAGCAGTTGACGGACCTCACCAAAAAGAAGCTACCGCAAGTAGTCACCTGGACAGATGACTGAACGGTCCTTCAGAGCACTGAAAGCTGCCCTCGCCAGTTTCCCAATCCTACAAGCCCCAGAGTTCACCTGACGGTTCATAGTTCAGACAGATGCCAGTGCACTTGGCCTGGGTGCAGTACTCAGCTAGGTAAATGGGGAGGGAGAAGAGCATTCGGTGTTTTATTTCAGCCGCAAGCTCTTATCCCGGGAAGTGGCCTACGCCACTGTGGAGAAGGAGTGCCTCGCTATAGTGTGGGCCCTGCGGAAACTGCAACCCTACCTATATGGACGCAACTTCACCATAGTAACAGACCATAACCCTCTCAGGTGGCTACACAGGGTGGCCGGCGACAATGGTAAGCTACTGCGGTGGAGCTTGGCACTACAGCAGTATGATTTTACCATTCAACACAAGAAGGGTGTTGAGCATGGCAACACTGACGGGCTGTCCCGGCAGGGGGATGCCAGCGAGGTAGGCTCAGGAGACGATCGGCAAATCAATCTCACATGCTACCTCACAAATGGGGAGGTGTCATGTAAAACTCTTAAAGGGTCCTCACTCCCCTCTTTGCCATCAGCCACAGATCGTCATGACGATTATCTGATTGGCCTGAAAGTTTAGGTATTTATGACTTTGGTTGATGGTAGAGCTACAGACAAAGGAAAAGACATCCCTTTGTGTTCTTGGAGGGAAAAACTTCTAAAACAGTTTTTAAGCGCTACGTTAATGCTAGAAAAATTTAAAGCATATTGCCAGAATCCCTGTGGAGCGCTGAACCCAGCGCACCGTTTAGCTTCATTGAAAGATCGCTGGTAGCACAACAAATGAGTATTGGCCAGTAAAATCATGCTAGACACGTTGTGTTTGGTATCTATGTAAATGTAAAATCGAGATATAAAATATCACGCGAATATCTTTCACCTGAGTGGCCCAGGGGCAAAGATATGTGAAAAGCCAGAATTAAAGAACTTTGTCACAATCTCGGCACAGCCCACAAGAGACTGTAAAATGAGGTCACAGAGAGAGGGGGTGACCTGAAGGCATAAGAGAGACTAGATCCTTGATGGGGGCAGTCAGTAGTGGAAGGCATCCGTAAGTGGTGATGCTGGCCGTCTCTCTATCATCTTCTTCTCTTGGAGACCTTCCCTCCCTAAATTTAGACGTCACCTCTATGGCACAAGTGTAGTAAGTTTCACGTTTAGGCTAAGACCGCACTTTGCGTTTCCACCTGCGTTTCAGCTACTTTTTAGGTCCGTTTTAAACTGCACCTTTTTTATGCCAAAAGGAATGCGTTTTGATTTTACAGCAAAGTCAATAATAAATGTTGATTTTCAGACCACAAAAACACAAGGGGAAAAGCATGTAAAAAGCGCTGAAAACGCATCTTAAACGCGGTAAATACACATGCGTTTTCAGCGCTAAAGTTCTAAAAAAGGCAACTTTGGTCAAATCAATTAAGCCCAAAACATGCGTTTAGAACTGCAAGCAGGAGAACGCAAAGTGCGGTCTTAGTGTTATACCTTTTATTTTTATGTAACTGTCTATACTGTATTCGTATTGTTCCCTTTTGTAAATTCTTATATATTTTTTAAACACTGCCTATTTTCGGATTAAATATATAAAATTTAATAGTTTATTTCCTCATGCTTTATATACGAATCCAAAAACCTGAAGGGCCTTATGCTATCTGAAACGGGTCCCCAGCTAACCCAAAAAGCTCGGTGGTGGCAGCCTAATTATTATTGCATAGAATTATTGGAGTGCTATCATTAAGCGTACTGAGGTATATATATATTCCATTAGCGGGAATCGGTGATATATAGATTTACCCTTGCTGTGAGACCTCCAATATTTGGCATTATCAGCTCAGCAGCCTCATTTTATGCATTGTCCTGCAGTACCAAAAGTGGCCTGCCGACAAGGGGTGTGCTAGAGAGTAGTCGTGTTTGTGACAAATCAGCGAACAGCTGTGAGATATCAGAGTGACTCTCCCGGCTGTTCATGACACAGCAGGACAGTGGCATCAATTTCCTCCCCCTCATTACCCCAAAGTGTGTTTGCACAGCAGGGAAGTATGGTCCTTGGAACACACAGGATGTGGCCTGGCATTTCCATTTTAAAAAGTGAGTACACAGCATACGTGCCTTCCGCAGCAGTGCATATAGGCCGGAATAGTGCCCTAGAATTTTCTGTACAACCAGGTTGATTAATGCAATGCACATTTGATGTTGCCCAGGCATAGTGCCACCACTAGGTTTGCACCGTTCTTCCACATGGTTTTCCCTGGATTCAGGTTCAGTGGAGATAGCCATTGATCAAACTGGGCCTGTATAGTGGTCCACAACTCTGCAGCTGTGTGACTGCGTTCTCCAATGCATATTAATTTAAGCATTGCTTGATTGTGTTGACTTACACATAGAATGTGGCCTGGCATTTTCATTACAAAAAAAAAATCAGGAGATGCATGAATGATAGGCGTAGGGTCTCTTGCTCCAAGAATCCTGACACTACAGACAACACACAACTTGGAGACCCATCTTAAAGTCTTGATTTTTATAAACATTGCATGCAGACATTAAGTGCCCCTCATTTCCCCATAGTGTGTTCGCACACCAGGGAAGTATGGTTTATGCAACACACAAGATGTGGGCGGGCATTTTAATCTTAAAAATTAAGAGATGCACAATTGATAGGTGTAGGCCTCTTGCTCCTAGAACCCTAGCAATATAGAGAAAAGACAATTTGGAGACCCATCTTGGAGTCTTGAGATTAAAAACCTTTCAGGCAGACAGCAGAACAGTGGCATCAATTTCCCCCCATTTCCTCATAATGTGTTTGCATACCAGGGAGACATGGTCCATGCAACACACGGATGCGGCCTTGGTGTCTCACATGGGTCAAAAACACCGAGCATAGTCACTTCCGTAACAGCTACAAGTCTCTTACTCACCCCAACCGTAGTGGGAAACAAGTGCAAATTATGCGGTCAGAGATCTGTGTGAGAATAGTTTCAACAGTGATGCAGTATTAGGAAAAAAGCAGCAGAAATGGTTGATTATTTCAATTTCAAATTATTAAATTCTGATTTGAGGCACACAGCTTTCCCTACACTGCACATTCCTAATCTACACTATCGCTCTCCTATCTATCTCAATTACCTATGGTTAACTAAGCTAACTGTCAGCTAACTAAGCTAGCAGCACCAGTGGCAGCACAGGCGGCAGCACTTTCCCTAACGTTTTACAGTCATAAAATGGTGCCGACGCCGCATGTCTACAATTTATATGTAGACGATCATGTGATTTAGGCAGCCAATGACACAAGTCCATGTGTCTAAACTGGTTGATGTTTGCGGCACCGTGATGGCTGCAGGAACATCCACAAATAAAGTTAAGAAAAAAAAATGGCGCCGCATGCATCTGGCTTTTCCCGTGTCCCATCCCCTACTGTCATTAAACACATTCAAATTCATAATATGTTATTACAAAAGCATGTTTTAAATGCAATCAGTGATCAAACAAAACCGAACATTGCCGACTTTTGGGTAGAGTGCTCTGGTTACTGAGCCAGAACCTACGCCAATTGTTTTATTTATTTATTAATTTTATACCAAGGTTTGGACCCAAAGACATGGTCTGTGATTCGAACCAAAACAGACACTGTCTGATGGTAGGGTCTGACAGCAGCCAATCAGAGATGCCGGTGGCCAGACAAAGCAGTGAATATGCATTAGGGATAATTATCGGTCCTGGAAGTAGTGGTGCAGGAGTGGTAAGACTCAGTAAGTATGTACTGTGTTTTAACCGTTTTGCTTCTTTTTTTTTTGTTTACAGTGGCCAATCACAGCCATGCCAGTAGTTAACATGGCTGTGATGGGTAGGGAGAGGATGGATTTTGCCACCCGAACATTTACTGATCCTTGGCAAGATCGCCAACTTTTGTGGTAAATGATCAGATGTCTGATCCCGATCCGATCCGGCCAAATATAGTACAATTTTCATATTTTTCAACCTTTGCCGATTGGGATCGTTCATCGCTAATTGCAATCTTTCCTTTGAATTTAAGCTATGCCTTGCACTAAGGGCTCTTTTCCAGGGTAGAAGTTAGAATCTTTTTAAAATTTCCTCAAAATGTTGTGAGAGTCCCTCCTTTACGTCTCTTGCTGTATGTGTTGCAATCCCGCCTTGGAATTTAAGCTACGCCTTGTACTGAGTGCATTGTCTTTACCAGGCAGGAGTCAGAATCCCTCCTCTACATATCTTCCATGGTGTATTGCAGTCTTTTTTTTGTAATTTTTGGCAGCCCTTGCACTTAGTGCATAGGCTTTATGAGTTTCGGAGCCCCAATACCTATCAATTTTAACAGAATGTGTATGAGGCCCTCCTTTATGTCTAATGCAGGGTGTATTAGAGTCCCTCTTTCTTCCTTCTAATTTTTGGCAGTTTTTGCATTGTCTGCTTAGGCTTTGTGAGGTTCAGAGTCCCTCCTTCATAAATTAAACAAGATGTGTCTAACCATGTGAAACTCCTCACATGACCAGATAAGGTAGTAAAATGTAAGAATTACATTTATCTGTGAATGCTTTTTTTAATCCATTGAAAGCAATGAGAAAGTGCAAAAACGCAAAAGTGCTATGTGTGAACATAGCCTAAGGTGTTATAATCCGATGTTCAATGACTACCATGAACACAATTTACCAGAGTCGTAGGTAATAAAGTGTCGACCACAAACCCTGAATTTAGCACCACACTAGAAGTAGCCGGGCAGCATGCCTAACAACCTAGATGCCTCAAACCCAGCCAGAGGACTACATAACCTACAAGACAGAAAGTAGAAAAAAACTATCTTGCCTCAGAGCAGATTTCCCCAAGAAAATAGGCAGCCTCCCACATGTACAGACTGTGAGCAAAGATGAAAAGACCTACACAGTAAGAACAAGATGGGGCAAAGAGAGGCCACACTATACTAAATACAAAAGACAGGATAGGGAACTCTTGCGGTCGGCATGAAAAACCCTTTCAAATTTCCTACACGGAATGTGCAAAAAGGAAGAGTGATCTAATACTCCCATGTTCACAATCCGTACAAGACTCTGGTGAAACTGTAGGAAAAAGAAAATAACAATTACCCTGCCGACTAACCGGCTTCTGCCGGCTTCAGAAAGGCCTTTTTTGAACAGAGCTGCTAAAGAATCATCATTCCATTCAGTCAATACTGACCATTTTCTAAACTGTTAACAATAAATTTCAGCTGCCTCAGAACCCTGCTGCAAGGCCAGCAAGGCTTTTTCTGCTCGATCTACTGGATTGGGCTCATCATAAAGTAGACCCAAAACCTGGAAAAAGGAATCAACACTATGCAAAACAGGATTCTCAGAAGACAGAGAAAAGGCCCAATCCTGTAGGTCGCCACGCAGCAAGGAAATGAATAATTATCCTAACCTGCTGTACAGCGTCACTAGAGGATCACGGTTTCACTGACAGATATAATTTACAGGTATTTTTGAAATTCAAAAAATTTTGACCGATCACCAGAAAACAAGTCAGGAATAGGAATTTTTGGTTCAGATACAGAAGGCTGAGTAACATAATCTGCTATGCCCTGAACTCTGGCCACAAGCTGGTCCAAGTGAGCAGACAATCCTGTGCACTCATACTGAAGAAGTAATCATCAAACACCCTGATTACAAGAGGGAAAAAACAGCAGGGCAGGGCCCAGAAAAAAATCAAAAAATCTCAAAACACCCTTTTTCCCTGCTTCTGTGGAACAATCAATTATCGCCAGTTGTACTGCTATGATCCGATGTTCAATGACTACCATGACCACAATTCACTAGAGTCGTAGGTAATAAAGTGCCGACTGCAAGCTCTTAACTTAACACCACACTAGTAGTACCTGGGCAGCATGCCTAACAACCTAGATGCCTCAAACCCAGCCGGAGGACTACATAACCTACAAGACAGAAAGTAGAAAAAAAAACTGTCTTGCCTCAGAGCATATTTCCCAAAGAAAATAGGCAGCCTCCCACATGTACAGACTGTGAGCAAAGATGAAAAGACATACACAGTAAGAGCAGAATGGAGCAAAGAGAGGCCACTCTATACTAAATACAAAAGACAGGATAGGGAACTCTTGCGGTCGGCATGAAAAACCCTTTCAAATTTCCTACACGGAATGTGCAAAAAGGAAAAGTGATCTAATATCTAATACTCGCACGTTCACAATCCGTACAAGACTCTGGTGAAACTAGGAGAAAAGCTCACAATTACCCTGCCGACTAAGGGTGGTGTCACAAACAGCGACGACGACAATGACGTCGCTGCTACGTCACAATTTTCTGTGACGTTGCAGCGATGTCCCATCACTGTCGCTGTGTGTGACATCCAGCAATGACCTGGCCCCTGCTGTGAGGTCGCCGGTCGTTGCTGAATGTCAAGCTTCATTTTTTGGTCGTCGCTCTCCCGCTGTGATGCACACATCGCTGTGTGTGACAGCGAGAGAGCGACGAAATTAAGCGAGCAGGGAGCAGGAGCCGGCGTCTGGCAGCTGTGGTAAGCTGTAACCAGGGTAAACATCGGGTAACCAAGGGAAGACCTTTCCCTGGTTACTCAATATTTACCTTCGTTACCAGCAATCTCCGCTCTCGCTGCCAGTGCCGGCTCCCTGCTCTCTGCACATGTAGCTGCAGTACACATCGGGTAATTAACCCGATGTGTACTGTAGCTAAGAGTGCAGGGAGCCAGCGCTAAGCAGTGTGCGCGGCTCCCTGCTCTCTGCACATGTAGCACAGCGACGCGTGTCGTTATGATCGCTGCTGCTTCTGCTGTGTTTGACAGCTAAGCAGCGATCATAACAGCGACTTACAAGGTCGCTGTTGCGTTACATAAAATGGTGACGCAACAGTGACGTCGTTGTCGCTGTTGCTATGTGTGAACCCAGCTTAACCCTTGCTAAGATAAATAGCAAAGACTGACTACGAATATAAATCGTCCTTATCTGAAGGTACAAACAAAACAGGATACAATACAATACAATAAAACCTTCAGAGATAATTCACAGAAGCAATAAGCAAATAACACACAAAACGTATGAAGCAACACCAAGAACTTATCTTAGCTTGATAGAAGGGAAGCCAGGAGGACAAGAGACAGATTCCTATGGTCTCAGGAATTTCAGACAACTGGCAGAGACAAACAGCCAGCACACACCTATATCCAAAATCAAGGTTTGGGCTGCCAACCAGGTGTGTAGAACAGAAGAACAAAATCCAACCCACTAATATCAACGACCACAGGGGGTAGTCCAGGAGCGGAGCTCCACCAGACAGTAGTCACAACAGTACCCACCCTTAAGTAGGGGTCACCGAACTCTCACCAGGGCCTCCAGGACTATCCGGATGCGACTGATGAAAGACCCGGCAAGCTCATCAGCATGAACCTCAGAGGCTAAAACCCAAGAGTTATCCTCCTTTCCATATCCCTTCCACTTCACCAGATATGGTAGTCTGCGTCTATGATGAGAATCCAAGATCTTCTCTACCTCATACTCCAACTCACCATTGACCAACATTGGGTCAGGAGGGGCTGCAACGGGAAGCACAGGCTCAACATGTCTCCTTAACAAGGATTTATGGAAAACATTATGAATCTTGAAAGTATTCCGAAGAGCCAGACAAAATGAGACAGGATTAATCACCTCCAATATACAATAAGGGCCAATAAAACGAGGCTTAAACTTAGGTGAAGACACCCTCAAAGGAATAAATCTGGAAGAAAGCCAAACCAGATCACCCAAAGAAAGCCGAGGACCAACACACCGACGTCGGTTAGCAAACCGCTGGGCACTCTCCTGAGACTGAGCCAAATTATCAACCACACGGTCCCAGATCAGCTGCAAACGCTGAACCACTGAATCAACACCCGGGCAGGCAGAAGGCGCAACCTGCCCAGAGGAAAATCGAGGATGAAATCCAAAATTGCAAAAGAAGGGAGACACCAAAGTGGCCGAACTGGCCCGATTGTTAAGGGCAAACTCGGCCAAAGGCAAAAACTCGAACCAATCATCCTGATCGGCTGACACAAAGCATCTCAGATAGGTTTCCAAGGTCTGATTAGTTCTCTCCGTCTGACCATTAGACTGGGCATGAAATGCAGATGAAAATGACAATTCAAACCCCAGCTTTCCACTAAAGGTCCTCCAAAACTTGGAAACAAACTGAGTCCCCCCGTCGGACACAATATTCTCCGGAATGCCATGCAAACGCACAACACGCAGAAGAAACAAAGAGACTAGAGATGAGCGATATTTGAGGTTTGCCAATTTCATGTTCGAGTGATTTTGGGGGGTGCTCGAGATCGAACTCGAACTCGAGCTTTTTGCTAAAAGCTCGATAGCTCGAGTTACGTTCGAGAACGGTTCGATCAGCAAAAAGCCTAGCTATTTACTAGCTGGCTTTTCACTGTAATAGTGTGAGTCACTGTGATTCACGCTATTACCAAATTTCAGCGTATAGTGTGCTGGGGGGACGTGGTTTAGATCAGTGCTGCAGCTGAGTGCAAAGATAATGCCGATCTCCATTTATTTATTTTTTTCCTAAGCGCGCGTGCAGTGGGGCGGGCCAGGATGTCAGCCAATCACAGACACACACACACACAGCTAAGTGTACTTTTTGCCAGACAAGCAAGGGCATGTGTCATAGGCTGTGAATGTCACATGTCCTTGCCTTATAAATATGGCCATTTTCCCTCACGCCGCCATCATCTGCCTTCTGCGTGTGGGTGACAGTCACCGCTCACGCTGCTGCTTCCGCCGCTCCTGCTGTGTGCGCTATAGACACAGCGCTGTATAGATTAGGGACTGCTGTTTATTTCAGGCCTTTTCATGGCTGATTTCCAGGCGCTCAGAGCCATAGCTGCTAGGCAGGTCCGTGCAAACGCTGTATACAGCTTTAGATAACAGCGTCTGTGTACCTCAGCTCTGGGAATTCCTTGCTGCATTTCATCATTAAGAGGGATAGAAAGTGAGGCTTCCTTTCCTGTCCTGGTACCCACAGAACCCGGGCACTGTACCCACCTGTCCACTTTTGCTACGCTATTTTTATAGCAAACAGTGCTGAAACTTAGTGGCATCCAAAAAGTGTCTGCTATACTAAATTAGTGTCTCACTGGTGCCAAGCAAGTTCCACCACCTCTGCTTTCTACTCTCCTGCACATTTTAGCTACGCTATTTTTATAGCAAACAGTGCTGCCAGTTTTAGGGCCATAGTTGCATTGTCAGGGATAGTCAGTGTTGGTTCTCCAGCTGTCAATAAAGCTAGACCACTACTGCAATCTACACCACCTCTGAATTTTTGCTAACACATTTTAAGTGTCCAATCTTGTCGCTAAAAAAATGAGTGTCAAAAGGACAGATGCTGGTGTAAAGGGGAACAGGCGTGTTGGAAAAGGGAAAAAAGTTTGTGTCCCCATGTGTCCGTGGGGAAGGTGGGAAAGGTACATTAACATCTGCTGAAGATAGGTCATCTTCCAGCAAAGGTAAGATGTCTACTACTTTCCGTGGACAATCCGATGTGTTCCTTTTTTACGGAACAAAACAACTGGAACAAAGGTAGACAATGTACAAAAAAAACACATGCTTGAATGGATCTCAAGTGCTACAACAAGTGGCCTCTCCTCCACCTCAACTTCAAAATCTAAAAAAACAACATTCCGCTGAGTTGTCATCCCAATTGCACTTGCTTTCTCCCAGCTCTCAAGTCTCCACCAAGTTTCTGAGCATAATGTAGACCCTCATTCCCAAACTGTAACTCCTCTTGTTGGAGACAATGAGGAACATACTGATGACGATGAGACGCAGATACCAGATTGGGATGACAATTTAACTATTCAGTCAGGGCAGGAAGAGGTTAGGTCTGAGGGTGAGGGGAGCGCAAACACAACGCTTGATGATGAAGTTCTATATCCCACATACTATCAACCCTCAGTCGGGCACTCAAGGAGGTCACCAGAGGCGGTGGAGGAGGATGCAACTGACGACGAAGTAACCTTGCGCCTTCCTGGACAGAGTCGGAGTACTGGAAGCACGTCAACAAGTGCATCCTCAGCCACCACTCTGCCTCTGAGCACAAGTCGGGGTGGCTCTGCAGGTCGCATGTCCTCTAAGCCTTGCCTAGCCTGGTCCTTTTTTGACCTTGCAAAGGATCTCCCAAATCATGTGATCTGTAAAATGTGTCGGCAATCTATAAGTAGAGGCCAAAGTGGGAAACTCACTGTGCTGCAATGCGGTCTAGCGGAGCGGGCCAACCACCGCCTGCCCCTTCCAGTGCATCCGCGAGCTCTTCATCTTCTATGACTGTGGGGACATCTGTCAGACCTGTTCTTCCACGCAGACATTCCACCACTTTAACCGCAACAGGCAGTTTGCTTGGTAGGTCGTCAGTTGGTTCGGAAGGGGAAACAAGTGCGTGTGTACAGCTATCTCAGACATCGAGAGCACCAACTTTGGATGAAGACAACATCATGTCTCCGCCTGCACTTTCCTCACAGACCTGCAGTTTTGCAGGGACACCGTACTCACCACCATCTCCACACAGTAGCCCGATCTCGGTCCCTCAGATGTGGACAAATAAAAGGCCATTTCCTCTGAGCCATGACAAAGCTGAGGTTGACTTTAGCCCTCTGTAAGCTCTTGGCTACCAAAATGCTGCCTTTCCGCCTGATGGACACAGAGGATTTTCGAGACCTTATGTCTGTTGCAGTGCCCCAGTACCAGATGCCCAGTCAGCACTACTTCTCTAGTTCCTTCGCTACACCAGCATGTCGCACACAACATTACCACTTCCTTGAGAAACTCTGTGTGTGACCGGGTGCATTTCACCACCGATACTTGGACCAGTAAGCATGGACAGGGGCATTACATGTCGCTGACTGGGCACTGAGTAACTATGGTGATAGATGGAGAAGGGTCTGCTCAACAAGTCTTGCCGTCCCCACGACTTGTGCGTCAGTCCTCTGTATGTCGAAGTTCCTCCACTGCTTCTGCCTCCTCAACCTCGTCTGGGTCCTCCACCTCTGCCCCAAGCCTGCCTGGTCAGGTCACCCGCGTTACAACTGCGCACAAGGAATCCTGCACACCTCCTTACTATGCTGGCAGTAGAGCTCAACGGCATTAGGCGGTCTTTAGCTTGAAATGTCTTAGAAATAAGAGTCACACAGCGGATGAGTTGTGGTCAGCTCTGCAGTTGTCTCCACTCAACCTGCAGCCAGGGAAGGCCGTGTGGGACAATGCTGCAAACCTGGGTGTGGCCCTTCACCGGGGCAAGGTGACACACGTGCCTTGTATGGCTCACGTGTTGAACCTTGTTGTCCAGCAATTTTTAACCCACAATCCCGGCCTAGATGGGCTTCTGCGCAGGGCACGGTCACTCTCTGCTCACTTCCGCCATTCAACCGCCGCAGCTGACCAACTTGCATCGCTCCAGAAGTCATTCGGCCTGCCGGTTCATCACCTGAAATATGATGTGGCGACACGCTGGAATTCGACTCTCCACATGTTACAGCGACTGTAGCAGCAGCGCTGAGCCCTGGTGCAATACGTTATGACGTATAGCCTGGGCCAACGAGATGCAGAGGTGGAGCAGATCACGCTGATGGAGTGGTCTTAGATCAAGGACCTATGCACCCTTCTGCACAGTTTCGACATGACGACGAATATGTTTAGCGCTGACAATGCCATTATCAGCATGACAATTCCAGTCATTTACATGCTGGCGCAAACGCTAAACACTCTTCGGAGTCAGGGGGTGGGACAAGAGGAAGGGGAGGAAGTACGGGAGGATTCATATGCAGAAGGGATACCAACATCTACAAGGTCCAGACGTTCATCATCACCAAGGCGGCAGGCATGGGACGGTGGTGGAGAGGGATTAACAAGGGCGCATGGTAGCAGACAAAATGTTGAGGAAGGTGCAGGAGACTAGGAAGAAATGGAGGACGAACTCTCGATGGACATGGAAGACTCAGCAGATGAGGGAGACCTTGGTCAAATTTCGGTTGAACGAGGTTGGGGGGAGATGTCAGAGGAAGAAAGCACCTCAATGCCACAAACACAGCGAGGACTTGGTCCGCATGGATGTGCAGGACACATGCGTGCCTTCTTGCTGCACTACCTACAACATGACCCTCAGATTGTGAAAATTAGAAGTAATGATGACTACTGGGTTGCCACACTATTAGATCCCCGGTACAAGTCCAAATTTTGTGAAATAAATCCAGCCATAGAAAGGGACCCACGTATGCAGGAGTATCAGCGGAAGCTGTTAATCTTAGCTCGGCTTTTCCACTTAACACCAGTGGTGCACAGAGTCAATCTCCCAGTTGGAACTTGACAAACATGGGACTGTCTCGTCATCAGCAGTCTAACCATACCTGCAGCACCGTATCTGGTGCTGTTAACAGCAATTTTATTGAATCTTTTCATAATTTTTTTTAGACCGTCCTTTGCAAGGCCACCAGAGACAACAAGTCTGACACATAGTCAACGGCTGGAGAGGATGATACAGGAGTATCTCCAAATGAACATTCATGCCATGACTTTGCAACTGGAGCCTTGCTCATTTTGGGCTTCAAATCTTGAAAAATATCCTGAGATCACCACTTACGCCTTGGAGATCTTGTCGTGTCCCGCAGCCAGCATTGTCTCTGAACGTGTCTTCAGTGCTGCTGGGTGTGTGCTGACAGATAAGCGCACGCGTCTGTCCAGTGACAATGTGGATAGACTAACGTTCATCAAGATGAACAAGTCATGGATCCGCAAGAACTTTACTACCCCTGTGTCATCCTGGGGAGAGTAAAGGATTGTGGATTTGTAATGTGCTTGATGCTAATGTATCTGTCAAGTTTGCAACTGGGGCACAAGTGCTGCCACTGAAGTGGTGTCTGTGTGGCCCAATTTTGGGAAAAAAGGGAGACTCTGCGTGGAGTCCGCTTGCTGTGTTTTTAAAAATGAGCCAAGATGACCAAGTCATGGTTCAGCAAAGACTTTGCTATACCTACCCCGGTGTCATCCTGGTGACAGTTAAGGCTCGCGTATTTTTGAACGTGCTTGATGCAAATGTACCTGTGGAGTGTACAACTTTGGCAAAAGTGCTGCCACTGAAGGGGTGTCTGTGTGGCCCAATTTTTGGAAAAAAAGGAGACTCCGCTTGGAGTCCCCTTGCTGTGTTTTACATGATTTTAGAAGGGCATGCCATGCATATATCTGTGTCTCCTCCTCTTTTTCCTCGTCCAGCTGTTTAGTTTTCACATGAGTATTTGTCCTTGTCACTTTCCCATGTGTTTGTGTTGTCTTGGGAGTTGTTTGTCACCTTTAGGACACCTTTGAGGGTGTTTTCTAGGTGTTTTTATGTGTTTGTGATTGCCTCCCATTGTTTTCAATGGGGTTCGAGAGGTTTATCGAACGGTTCGCCAAACTGAGCTCAAACGCGGCCTCCATTCGACGAACCGAACTCGAGCCTCTAGAGGTTCGCTCATCTCTTAAAGAGACCAACTCCGAAGAAGACGGCAACTTGGACGAAGGCACCAAATGTACAACCCTGCCCCGGTCCACTTAAGGTCTCCTGTGACTGGATCTCCATCGCCTATGGTCTTGCATGCCATCTGCCACCTAGTCCGGTAGTCCAGGGGCCCCAACCCCTGACTCCACTGCCCTTCCACACTCCTCCACCACTGTCAACTGTCAACTTCAACTGTCAAGACTAGACAGAAATCAATGGCAACGGATATTGGAATTTCACTGTAATCTTGTTCAACTACCGATAATCAACGCAGGGTCTCAGTGAGCCATCCTTTTTAGAAACAAAAAAGAACCCCCCACCCAAAGGGGAAGAAGAAGGTCTAATGTGTCCCTTCTCCAAGGCCTCCCTGATATAAGCCTTCATAGCCTCGTCTTCTGGCACAGACAGATTGAAAAGTCTGCCCTTAGGGAAGTTACTACCTGGTATCAAGTTAATGGCGCAGTCACACTCCCTATGCGGAGGAAGCGGACCAGATTTTGGTTCATCAAAAACCTCCTGAACGTCAGACATGAACTCAGGGATCCCTGAAACAGATGCGGAAATTGTCCTTAGAGGCAAAGCAGCATGGATCCCCCTGACAGCCCCAACTAATAACAGATGATAATGATATTCTGCCAATCCAATAGCGGATTATGAGTCTGCAGCCATGGGTACCCCAACAGAACATCATCATGCAAATCTTGCAAGCCAAGAAACTGACATTCCTCAGAATGATCCGGAGTCATATGCATAGTCAAGACCGCCCAAAACTGTGGCTTGTTCTTTGTCAAAGGACTTGCATCAATCCCTCTCAAAGGAATAGGGACCTGCAAGGACTGCAACGGGGAGCCACAACTCCTGGCAAACTTCAAATCCATTAAATTCAATGCAGCACCCGAGTCCACAAATGCCATTACAGGAAATGATGATAACAAGCAGACCAGTGACACAGACAACACAAATTTAGGCTGTATAGTATTGATGGTAGAAGAGCTGGCAATCCTCATACTCCGCTTAGGACAAGCCGAAATTACATGAGACGGGTTGCTGCAATAAAAACACAGCCTATTTTTACATCTGAAACTCTGTCGATCACCACGAGATAACGTCCTATCACACAGCATAGGTTCTGGAACGTGATCAACAGAGGCAGAAGCCTGATTTCCAGGCTGAAAACTGAGTCATTCAGATTTACGCTTCCACAGATGCCTGTCAATCTGAATAGCAAGAGACATTGAATTATTCAGACCTGACGGCGTGGGGAAACCCACCATCATATCTTTAACGGCTACAGAAAGGCCTTTTTTGAACAGAGCTGCTAAAGAATCATCATTACATTCAGTCAATACTGACCATTTTCTAAACTGTTGACAATAAATTTCAGCTGCCTCAGAACCCTGCTGCAAGGCCAGCAAGGCTTTTTCTGCTCGATCTACTGGATTGGGCTCATCATAAAGTAGACCCAAAGCCTGGAAAAGGGAATCAACACTATGCAAAACAGGATTCTCAGAAGACAGAGAAAAGGCCCAATCCTGTGGGTCGCCACGCAGCAAGGAAATGAATAATTATCCTAACCTGCTGTACATCGTCACTAGAGGATCACGGTTTCACTGCCAGATATAATTTACAGTTATTTTTGAAATTCAAAAATTTTGACTGATCACCAGAAAACAAGTCAGGAATAGGAATTTTTGGTTCAGATACAGAAGGCTGAGTAACATAATCTGCTATGCCCTGAACTCTGGCCGCAAGCTGGTCCAAGTGAGCAGACAATCCTGTGCACTCATACTGAAGAAGTAATCATCAAACACCCTGATTACAAGAGGGAAAAAACAGCAGGGCAGGGCCCAGAAAAAAATCAAAAAATCTCAAAACACCCTTTTTCCCTGCTTCTGTGGAACAATCAATTATCGCCAGTTGTACTGCTATGATCCGATGTTCAATGACTACCATGACCACAATTCACTAGAGTCGTAGGTAATAAAGTGCCGACTGCAAGCTCTTAACTTAACACCACACTAGTAGTACCTGGGCAGCATGCCTAACAACCTAGATGCCTCAAACCCAGCCGGAGGACTACATAACCTACAAGACAGAAAGTAGAAAAAAAAACTATCTTGCCTCAGAGCATATTTCCCAAAGAAAATAGGCAGCCTCCCACATGTACAGACTGTGAGCAAAGATGAAAAGACATACACAGTAAGAGCAGAATGGAGCAAAGAGAGGCCACACTATACTAAATACAAAAGACAGGATAGGGAACTCTTGCGGTCGGCATGAAAAACCCTATCAAATTTCCTACACGGAATGTGCAAAAAGGAAGAGTGATCTAATACTCGCATGTTCACAATCTGTACAAGACTCTGGTGAAACTGTAGGAAAAAGAAAATAACAATTACCCTGCCGACTAACCCTTGCTAAGATAAATAGCAAAGACTGACTAGGAAGATAAATCGCCCTTATCTGAAGGCACAAACAAAACAATATACAATACAATAAAACCTGCAGAGATAATTCACAGAAGCAATAAGCAAATAACACACAAAAAGTATGAAGCAAAACCAAGAACTTATCTTAGCTTGATAGAGGGAAAGCCAGGAGGACAAGAGACAGATTCCTATGGTCTCAGGAATTTCAGGCAACTGGCAGAGAAAAACAATCAGCACACACCTATATCCAAAATCAAGTTTTGGGCTGCCAAGCAGGTGTGTAGAACAGAGGAACAAAATCCAACCCACTAACATCAATGACCACAGGGGGGAGTCCAAGAGTGGAGCTCCACCAGACAGTAGTCACAACACTAAGGGGTGGAGGTGGTTTTTTTTTCATTTTGCCTTATACACAAGTCATTATACAGGAAAGAATGTTTCCTAACATTTGTTCCTGCAAATACATTTTATCTCTGGATGTGTATGTTTTATTGTGACTCCGTAAAAGTGGCATAATAATCTGATCACATTGTTCCCAGCAGCAACCTGGAAGTCAACGATGTATCCAGGCATCTTCCCCACGCTTTTCCCGATCCATGTGAGCACTGTTTCAATCCATAACAGCAATTTTCCTGCATCCCCAGCCCTACTGAGAGGCTCTTGCAGAAAAATGCTCTGGTTTCCTTTTGATTTCCAATATCCTCAATACTTTAGTCGAGCACTCGAGCAGTCCAACGTGCTCAATTTGAGTAACAAGCACCCAAGCATTTTAGTGCTCATCTTGCTCATCACTATGTATTATCCTCTATATGTGTATATGTGTAAATATTATTTATGTTACAATTGTATTGCAGTTTTACTGTCATCTAGTAGTCTATATACATACAGTAGCGACCAAAAATTTTGAATTTTTTTTAAGTGTGATTACTAGAGATGAGCGAACTGGCCGTGGTTCGGCTCGAGTTCGGTTCGCCGAACGGAAGTCTCGTTCGAGTTTGGTTCGGCGAACCGGTTCGGCGAACCACTCGAACCGCATAGGAAACAATGGGAGGCAATCACAAACACATAAAAACACCTAGAAAACGCCCTCAAAGGTGTCCAAAAGGTGACAAACAACTCACAACACAACACAAACACATGGGAAAGTGACAAGAACAAATTCTCATGTGAAAACAAAACAGCATTACAAGGAAAAGAAGATGAGACACAGATATAGGCATGACATGCCCTTCTAAAATCATGTAAAACACCGCAAGGTTACTCCAAGTGGAGTCTCCCTTTTTTTCCAAAAATTGGGTCACACACACACACCCACCCCTTCAGTGGCAGCACTTGTGTCCGAGTTGTACACTTCACAGGTAGATTTGCATCAAGCGCATTCAAAAATGCGCCATACTTAACCGTCCCCAGGATGACACTGGGGTAGGTAGCAAGTATTTGCTGAACCATGAATAGTTCATCTTGGATCATTTTTAAAAACACTGTAAGCAAGGGTTACTCCAAGCGGAGTCTCCCTTTTTTCCAAAAATTGGGCCCAACACACACCCACCCATTTAGTGGCAGCACTTGTGCCCCAGTTGTACACTTCACAGGTAGATTTGCATCAAGCACATTCAAAATACACAAGCATTTACTCTCCCCAGGATGACACAGGGGTAGTAAATTCCTTGTGGATCCATGACTTGTTGATTTTGATGAACTTTAGTCTGTCCACATTGTCACTGGACAGACGCGTGCGCCTATCTGTCAGCACACACCCAGCAGCACTGAAGAGTGAAGACACGTTCAGAGACAACACTGGCAGCTGGACACGACAAGATCTCCAAGGCGTAAGTGGAGAGCTCTGGCCATTTTTCAAGATTTGAAGCCCAAAATGAGCAAGGCTCCATTTGCAAAGTCATGGAATCGATGTTCATTTGGAGATACTCCTGTATCATCCTCTCCAGCTGTTGACTATGTGTCAGACTTGTTGGTCTCTGGTGGCCTTGCAAAGGATGGTCTAAAAAAATTATGAAAAGATTCAATAAAATTGCTGTTACCAGCACCAGATATGATGCTGCTGGTACGGGTAGACTGTTGAAGATGACGAGACCGTCCCATGTTTGTCAAGATACAACTGGGAGATTCACTCCCTGCACCAGGGTTGTTTGGTGGAAAAGCCGAGCTTGGATCGAGTAACAGCTTTTGCTGATACTCCTTCATACGTGCCTTTCTATGGCTGGAATTATGTCCCAAAATTTGGACTTGTACCGGGGATCTAATAGTGTGGCAAGCCAGTATTCATCATCACTTCTAATTTTGACAATATGAGGGTCATGTTGGAGGTAGTGCAGCAAGAAGGCGCTCATGTGTCTTGCGCAGCCTTGCGGACCAAGTCCACGCTGTGTTTGTGGCATAGAGGTGCTAACCGTTCTTTTTTCCTCTGACATCTCCCCCCAACCTCTTTCAACTTAAATTTGACCAAGGTCTCCCTCATCCGCTGACATTAAGGAATAACGTTTGGAACTCCATTCTATGTCTGAACTGGGTGCAAAAAACCTAAAAAACATCACTATGGGGAGATAAGGTATGCACACCAGTAACTATGGAAGGGGAATACATGTAATAGCAGAAACTGCTGTGTGAATACTGACATGAAAAATTCAATAGCTATGTGTAAGAATGAAATGTGAAAAATGGAACCTGCATTACTGCCATGAATATATGAATAAAGAGAAATTTAGCTACTGAATTGATCAATGCAATAGAGCCCCAACACTACGCCAAAGTATTTCTCTACGTTGGGGTCCCTAGCTTGTGTGTGTCCTCTCATGCAGTTAAAAAACTTACCGTGTATGGGAAGCTGAGACCCAGGCTATATATACGCTGTGTTTGTGGCATAGAGGTGCTAACCGTTCTTTCTTCCTCTGACATCTCCCCCCAACCTCTTTCAACTGAAATTTGACCAAGGTCTCCCTCATCCGCTGAGTCTTCCATGTTCTTGTACAGTTCGTCCTCCATTTCTTCATGTTCTCCTGCACCTTCCTCAACATTTCGCCTGCTACCACGCGCCCTTGTTGATCCCTGTCCCCCATGGTCCCATGCCTGCCGCGTTGGTGATGATGAACGTCTAGACCTTGGTGATGTTGTTGTCTCTTGCGCATATGAATCCTCCTGTAGTTCCTCCCCTTCCTGTTGTCCCACCCCCTGACTCTGAATAGTGTTTAGCGTGTTCTCCAGCATGTAAATGACTGGAATTGTCATGCTGATAATGGCATTGTCAGCGCTAAACATATTCGTCGCCATGTCGAAACTGTGCAGAAGGGTGCATAGGTCCTTGATCTGAGACCACTCCATCAGGGTGATCTTCCCCACCTCTGCATCTCGTTGGCCCAGGCTATACGTCATGACGTATTGCACCAGGGCTCTGCGGTGCTGCCACAGTCGCTGTAACATTTGGAGAGTCGAATTCCAGCGTGTCGGCACATCGCATTTCAGGCGATGAACCGGCAGGCCGAAAGACTTCTGGAGCGATGCAAGTCACTCAGCAGCGGTAGTTGAACGGCGGAAGTGAGCAGACAGTTTTCGTGCCCTGTTCAGAAGGCCATCTAGGCCGGGATTGTGGGTTAAAAATTGCTGGACAACAAGGTTCAACACGTGAGCCATACAAGGCACGTGTGTCACCTTGCCAAGGCGAAGGGCCGCACCCAGGTTTGCAGCATTGTCGCACACGGCCTTACCAGGCTGCAAGTTGAGTGGAGACAACCATTTACCAAACTCAGTCTCCAGAGCTGCCCACAATTCAGCCGCTGTGTGACTCTTATTTCCAAGACATTTCAAGCTAAAGACCGCCTGATGCCATTGCGCTCTGCTGCCAGCATAGTAATGAGGGGTGCGTGATTCCTTCTGCGCAGTTAGAACGCTGGTGGCCTGACCAGGCAGGCTTGGGGCGGAGGTGGAGGACCCAGATGAGGTGGAGGAGGCAGAAGCAGTGGCGGAACTTGGACAGACAGAGGATTGACACACAAGTCGTGGGGACAGCAAGAATTGTGCAGCAGACCGTTCACCATCTATCACCATAGTTACCCAGTGCCCTGTCAGCGACATGTAACGTCCCTGTCCATGCTTACTGGTCCAAGTATCGGTGGTGAAATGCACACACACACAAAGTTTCTCAAGGAAGCGGTGATGTTGTGTGCGACATGCTGGTGTAGCGCATTCACACCTTTCTTAGAGAAGTAGTGGCGACTGGGCATCTGGTACTGGGGCACAGTGACAGACATAAGGTCTCTAAAATCCTGTGTGTCCACCAGGCGGAAAGGCAGCATTTCAGTAGCCAAGAACTTACAGAGAGATAAAGTCAACCTTTTAGCTTTGTCATGGGTCGCAGGAAATGGCCTTTTATTGGTCCACACCTGAGGGACAGAGATCTGGCTACTGTGTGTAGATGGTGTTGAGTAGGGTGTCCCTGGAAAAATGCAGGTTTGTGAGGAAAGTGCAGGCGTAGACATGATGTTGCCTTCATCCAATGTTGATGCTATCGATGTCTGAGAGAGCTGTACACACGCACTTGTTTCCCCTTCCAAACCAACTGACGACCTACCAAGCAAACTGCCTGTTGCGGTTACAGTGGTGGAAGTTGTGCGTGGAAAACCAGGTGTGACAGTTGTCCCCACAGTCCTAGAAGATGAAGAGCGCGCGGATATTTATTCATGTGACGATTCATGGAAGTTGTCAAACTGCTGAGGTTTTCCCCTCTACTAACAGAATCACGACAAAATTTTACAGATCACATAATTTGGGCGATCTTTTGCTATGTCAAAAAAGGACCAGTCTAGGCAAGGCTTAGAGGGCATGCGACCTGCTGATCCACCCCGACTAGTGCTCAGAGGCACTGTGGTGGCTGAGGATTAGAGTTGAGCGCGGTTCGCGGTTCGAGGTTCTCCAGTTCGTGGCTCGAGTGATTTTGGGGGCTGTTCTAGATAGAACTTGAACTCGAGCTTTTTGCTAAAGCTCGATAGTTCTAGATACGTTCGAGAACGGTTCTAGCAGCAAAAAGACCAGCTAATTACTAGCTGGCTTTCCGCTGTAATAGTGTAAGTCACTCTGTGACTCACAGTATTATGAAATTTCAGTGTATAGTGTGCGGAAACAGCGCATTCAGATCACTGCTGTTTGTATAATCGCCATTTTTTTTTTCCTTGTCTTCCTTCCCTAAGCGCGCGCGTGTAGTGGGGCGGGCCAGCATGTCAGCCAATCCCAGACACACACACAGATAAGTGGACTTTTAGCCAGAGAAGCAACGGCATGTGTGATAGGATGTCCATGTCACATGTCCCTGCATTATAAAAACGGACATTTTCCTCCAGTACGCCATTATCTGCCTTCTGCGTCCTTGGTGTCAGTCACCGCTGGCGCAGCGCCTATCTCCGATACTGCTGTGTACGCTCTATACACAGCGCTGTACAGAATAGGGATAGCACTTTCTATCAGTCTAATACCAGCAGGGTCAGAGCCATAGGTGACAGGTCCGTGAAAACAGAGTTGAACAGCTACACAAGATGACAGCATCTGTGTAGCTAAGGTCAGGGATTTCCTTCCTGCATTTCCCCATTAGGAGGGATAGAAAGGCAGGCTTCCTTTCCTCTACCCAGAGACCCACAACCCTGCTACTGTACCCTCCTGCCCTTTGCACACTCAAACTCATTGTTACTAAACCATTATACAAGCAAACACTGAGTGAACTTAGTGGCATCCTAAACGTGGCTGTTGGACTTCTGTATTGTCCCACTAGTGCAAAGATATTTGCAGCACGTCTGCCTGTATTGCACACTCAGACTCATTGTTACTAAGCCATTATACTAGCAAACACTGAGTGAACTTAGTGGCATCATAAAAGTTGCTGTTGGACTTCTGTATTGTCCCACTAGTGCAAAGATATTTGCAGCACGTCTGCCTGCATTGCACACTCAAACTCATTGTTACTAAGCCATTATACTAGCAAACACTGAGTGAACTTAGTGGCATCCTAAACGTGGCTGTTGGACTTCTGTGTTGTCCCACTAGTGCAAAGATATTTGCAGCACGTCTGCCTACAATGCACACTCAAACTCATTGTTACTAAGCCATTATACTAGCAAACACTGAGTGAACTTAGTGGCATCCTAAACGTGGCTGTTGGACTTCTGTATTGTCCCACTAGTGCAAAGATATTTGCAGCACGTCTGCCTGCATTGCACACTCAAACTCATTGTTACTAAGACATTATAATACCAAAAATTGAGTAAACTTAGTGGCATACAAGAAGTGGCTGTTGTACTCCATTAGTGCCCCACTGGTGCAAATCTATGTGCAGCACCTCTGCATGACACCTCCCTGCTCTGTTTTTAATAAGCTATAATGATAGCAAAAAATGCTGCCATTTAGTGGCATACAAGAACTGGCTGTTGGACTTCTGTATTGTACCACTAGTGCAAAGATATTTGCAGCACGTCTGCCTGCATTGCACACTCAAACTCATTGTTACTAAGCCATTATGCTAGCAAACACTGAGTGAACTTAGTGGCATCCTAAACGCGGCTGTTTGACTTCTGTATTGTCCCACTAGTGCAAAGATATTTGCAGCACGTCTGCCTGCATTGCACACTCAAACTCATTGTTACTAAGACATTATAATACCAAAAATTGAGTAAACTTAGTGGCATACAAGAAGTGGCTGTTGTACTCCATTAGTGCCCCACTGGTGCAAATCTATGTGCAGCACCTCTGCATGACACCCTCCTGCTCTGTTTTTAATAAGCTATAATGATAGCAAAAAATGCTGCCATTTAGTGGCATACAAGAACTGGCTGTTGGACTTCTGTATTGTCCCACTAGTGCAAAGATATTTGCAGCACGTCTGCCTGCATTGCACACTCAAACTCATTGTTACTAAGCCATTATACTAGCAAACACTGAGTGAACTTAGTGGCATCCTAAACGCGGCTGTTTGACTTCTGTATTGTCCCACTAGTGCAAAGATATTTGCAGCACGTCTGCCTGCAATGCACACTCAAACTCATTGTTACTAAGACATTATAATACCAAAAATTGAGTAAACTTAGTGGCATACAAGAAGTGGCTGTTGTATTCCATTAGTGCCCCACTGGTGCAAATCTATGTGCAGCACCTCTGCATGTCACCCTCCTGCTCTGTTTTTAATAAGCTATAATGATAGCAAAAAATGCTGCCATTTAGTGGCATACCAGAACCGGCTGTTGGACTTCTGTATTGTCCCACTAGTGCAAAGATATTTGCAGCATGTCTGCCTGCATTGCACACTCAAACTCATTGTTATTAAGACATTATAATACCAAAAATTGAGTAAACTTAGTGGCATACAAGAAGTGGCTATTGTACTCCATTAGTGCCCCACTGGTGCAAATCTATGTGCAGCACCTCTGCATGACACCCTCCTGCTCTGTTTTTAATAAGCTATAATGATAGCAAAAAATGCTGCCATTTAGTGGCATACAAGAACTGGCTGCTGTATTTCATTATTGTCCCACTGGTGCCAAGCGATTTCTAGCACCTGTGCAGGACACCCTCCTGCTCTGTTTTTAATAAGCTGATGTCGAGCCCCGGGGACGCCGTGCCGGTGCATTACCTTCAGGGACTCCGCTGTCAGTCTGGATCTTGTCACCGGTAGGAAATCCTCTATTCGTCGTGATGCCACTCTCAGTATTGCGGTCAGTGGGGACCGCCACTGCAGGTTGAGGGTCGCCTGGGGCTGATGGTGTGTGCAGTCAGTTGGGATAGCCTCCTGAGAGTGAGGCAAGCCCCAGGGCCCGGTGTAGGTGTGTAGAACCACAAGGCGCAGAATAACTCCACACAAGCAGGATGTCTTTCAGGGGTTTTACTCACTTCAGATGGCAGGGTGAGTAACCCGGGCGTAGCTGGGATGAACCAGGCTGGAACCAGGTATCCTTCAGGCTGACTTATGATGGTGACTACCGACTCGCCTTCCTTAGCCCTTAGTGGTTTGGGGTAACCCCGACTTTTAGTCCCTATGGGGGTCACCCAGGGAAGTTGCTGAAGCCTCTCTCCCCTTCAGTTGCCGTTTGCTTGTCGCCTGGACCAGATCACTCCAGCTGCTTGCCTCCTGTGAACTATGGGCCCTAACTGTGGCTACGTGGCTGCGGCTTTTGTGGTGTTGTGGTGTGGGCTTTGAGGGCCCCACACCGGCAGGTTTAGCAAGGAAAGGTGGATCTATCCCCGCTCCGGGATCTGCCGCACGTTTGGGCCTGGTACTCCCTAGCAGTCTCCTTACTTCCCACTCCGTGCTCTCTCTCTAGCTGGAGATGGGTTTCGGGTAGCACTCCTAGGTGACCATTCTCCCCCGTCGGTAGCCACTGCGCGGGCGCTGTCAGACTGCAACAGCCCCAGGGGTCTGCTCTCCTCTCTGAGCTCCCTGGACTCTGCACTGAACCGGCTCACTTGAGGGACCTTCACTGCTACTCCTGTCTGAGCTCCACTTCCATGCTCCTCACTCCTCCACCCTCTGCTTCAGACTGTTTACTCCTCCTTCTCTTTTCCCCTTGTGCCTGCCTACGCCACCTAGCAACCAGGCTCTCCACCACACCCCTTGATTGGAGATGGAGGCTTTTGGCCCCCTCCACTATTCCAGTGGAGGTGAAGGCTTTTCCCCCTCCTGGGATCCCCAGGGGTCCTCTCAAAGGTACATGTGTGAGACCTGATCACTATGCGCCTGTGTAGTCACACCTCGGTCAGCCTTCTGGATTACCTGTTTGTACTGTCCCCAGCATGGGTGCAGTACTCAGTGGTGCCTGACCAGGTCAGGGGCGCCACATTCCCCCTTAGTTATCACCAGCACGTCCTCGGGCTGCAAGACAACATTTTAAAATGCATGCATAAAACATTAAAACATGGTAAAACATTTAAAACCACCAGGTACCATACATCGCCACCCTCCACCCACAAGTCCGTTAACCCACCCAAAACCCTCTCACGTTGGCCGCGCCTTCAGCCACTTCTGGCAGGATGTAGAGGCGGCTTTCATGGTCTGGTGGTCTTCAGGGTATACCTGGCCTGGTGGATCCGCGCCTTCAGCCTCTTCTGGCAGGATGCAGAGGCGGCCTCCACAGTTGGTGCTGACCAGGTACCCTCTTTGTGGTGGAGAGCCAGGCCCCATAAACAGGCATGCTCTCTGGTTGCAGGTGAGCCAAGGCCCTATATACGGACGTGCTCCCTGGTTGCAGACGAGCCAAGCCCCTAAACAGGCTGGCTCTGGTGGTGGTGGTGCCCTCTGGTGTAACTATTTACACTGCGAGAGTTTGTGGCTATAGCCAGTTCATAGCCTTAAGGTTCATTTCTCACATTAGTTTATGTGGGCACATTGCTTAAACTTGAAAACGTTGCAAAACTTCAAACTGGTCAAACAGTAACTTGGTGTACTTTACTTTATGCAGATTCCTCCTCACCAGGGCTTGGGCCTGTAGGGCTGCGGCACCTGTTGCTTTCTTGACCTCTTTCTTCTTCTGTGTCTGTTTCTTTTTCTTTAGGACATGGTGTTACATCGAGTGCATACCAGCCTCTTTCTCCTTGATGCATTGTAAATTGCACTGTGTCTCCCATTCTTAGGTTTCTTCCAGGATGTCCTCTGGGCAGATGAGCTCTAACGTCTCTTCTATTGACAAAAATGCCTTCTTTCATACCAGGTGCAACTATAAAGCCGTATCCTGATTTTAGGCTGAAATCTTCCACTACTCCTCGACAAAGGGGTCCTCTGACCTGGGCTTTGGCTCTTCTCAGGAACCGTTTCTCCTCTAGGTCTCTGGCCGTTATTTCATCTCTCTGCTCTGGAGACTGCGGTGCAGGGAAAGACTGGGTTCTGCTACGGCGCCGTGTCTTGCGGACTGGATTCTGCGAGGTACAGCTTACAAGCTCCCAGGTGAGGCTTTTGGGTAGATCTTCTTCAGCAGACGGTGTTAGGTCTTCCTCATCCCAGCGGGAATATGGCAACATCTCCGGCTCTGGGCATGGATCCACTGCTGGTGGCTCCTGAGTCAGCTCCTCAGCTTCCTGGCCTCCCCTCCCCCTTAGTTCTTCTGAGCACTCCTTTGGCGTGGTTGCTGCAGGGGTTGCCGGAATCCTCTTGGGGGTGTGCGGAGGAAGCAAATACTGGTCCACCAACTCTTGTGGGAATTGAGCCTCTAGGTCAGCCTTCAGCTTCCAGTATGCGGGGTCCTCCCCCAGCGTAGACTTCCTAGCAGGGACCTCCTTGGACTGGGGAGCGATGTCTGCTCTGGCCTTGCAGGCCGGGGTAAATGGTGATACAATCTTGTCTTGGCGGGCCGCGCCTGACATGGCGGCGGCCTGGTCTTGGCGGGCCGCGCCTGGCATGGCGGCGGCCTGGTCTTGGCGGGCCGCGCCTGGCATGGCGGCGGCCTGGGTCAGCGTCACACCTGCGGCGTGGATTAGGGTCGCGGCGGCAGCCGGATCTTTGCGGGCCGGGCTGGGCGTTGCTGCAGGGACCGGGTCTTGGTGGGCCGAGCAGGGCATCGCTGCGGCGGCCTGGGCTTGGCGGGCTGCACCTGGCGTGGCTGCGGCCTGCTTCAGCGTCGCCGCGCCGGACGCCTCTTCAGGGACCGCGGACGTGGCAGCAAGGGTCGGGGCACTCGCGCTGGCAGGGGCATCACTGGACTCACCCATCGGTGGCAGCATCGGGGTCTGAGTCGTCACCGCCCAGTCTGGCACTCGGCGCGCGGCTCTCTCTTCATAGGCCTGAACCGCCGCGGTCATTCCCAGGAACTCCGCACGTCCCTCTCTGATCAGCCTTCCGACCCTGGCCTCCAGTTGATCGCAGAACTCGGCGAGCTCCCGACACCACCAGGCAGCGGAGCCTGGCTCTGGGTCTCTGTGTTCAGACGCCATTTCCTCTAACAGCAGGCTTCTGGCTCCCTTTCTGTCCCGACGTCTCCGGACGCTTCCGCTCTCTCCACAAGCGAGGTCAGAACTCTGCAGGGGATCTCTGGGTAGCCACACCTCTTCGTGGGCGGTAACTTCTCCCAGCGCGGGCTGCTGTTGTTTTTCAGCGCGCTTTTCATGGTGGCAATATGGCGGCGCTTCCAATTTTTCAAGCGGACCGCCCAGGCACATGGTCACCTGTCTGAACAGGTCTAGTCCTTATCCTGTTCGTGACGCCAGATGTCGAGCCCCGGGGACGCCGTGCCGGTGCATTACCTTCAGGGACTCCGCTGTCAGTCTGGATCTTGTCACCGGTAGGAAATCCTCTATTCGTCGTGACGCCACTCTCAGTATTGCGGTCAGTGGGGACCGCCACTGCAGGTTGAGGGTCGCCTGGGGCTGATGGTGTGTGCAGTCAGTTGGGATAGCCTCCTGAGAGTGAGGCAAGCCCCAGGGCCCGGTGTAGGTGTGTAGAACCACAAGGCGCAGAATAACTCCACACAAGCAGGATGTCTTTCAGGGGTTTTACTCACTTCAGATGGCAGGGTGAGTAACCCGGGCGTAGCTGGGATGAACCAGGCTGGAACCAGGTATCCTTCAGGCTGACTTATGATGGTGACTACCGACTCGCCTTCCTTAGCCCTTAGTGGTTTGGGGTAACCCCAACTTTTAGTCCCTATGGGGGTCACCCAGGGAAGTTGCTGAAGCCTCTCTCCCCTTCAGTTGCCGTTTGCTTGTCGCCTGGACCAGATCACTCCAGCTGCTTGCCTCCTGTGAACTATGGGCCCTAACTGTGGCTACGTGGCTGCGGCTTTTGTGGTGTTGTGGTGTGGGCTTTGAGGGCCCCACACCGGCAGGTTTAGCAAGGAAAGGTGGATCTATCCCCGCTCCGGGATCTGCCGCCCGTTTGGGCCTGGTACTCCCTAGCAGTCTCCTTACTTCCCACTCCGTGCTCTCTCTCTAGCTGGAGATGGGTTTCGGGTAGCACTCCTAGGTGACCGTTCTCTCCCGTCGGTAGCCACTGCGCGGGCGCTGTCAGACTGCAACAGCCCCAGGGGTCTGCTCTCCTCTCTGAGCTCCCTGGACTCTGCACTGAACCGGCTCACTTGAGGGACCTTCACTGCTACTCCTGTCTGAGCTCCACTTCCATGCTCCTCACTCCTCCACCCTCTGCTTCAGACTGTTTACTCCTCCTTCTCTTTTCCCCTTGTGCCTGCCTACGCCACCTAGCAACCAGGCTCTCCACCACACCCCTTGATTGGAGATGGAGGCTTTTGGCCCCCTCCACTATTCCAGTGGAGGTGAAGGCTTTTCCCCCTCCTGGGATCCCCAGGGGTCCTCTCAAAGGTACATGTGTGAGACCTGATCACTATGCGCCTGTGTAGTCACACCTCGGTCAGCCTTCTGGATTACCTGTTTGTACTGTCCCCAGCATGGGTGCAGTACTCAGTGGTGCCTGACCAGGTCAGGGGCGCCACACTATAATGATAGCAAAAAATGCTGCCATTTAGTGGCATACAAGAACTGGCTGTTGGACTTCCATTATTATCCCACTCATGCAAATCTATTTGCAGCACCTCTGCATGACACCCTCATGCACGTTTTGCTACACTAATTTTATAGCAAACTCAGGGAATTCCTTGCTGCATTTGATCATTCGGAGGGATAGAAAGTGAGGCTTCCTTTATCTTTTCCTTCTGTTTATAGATAGCATCTCCAAGTCCACACCCGAAGAGCAATTTCTCCTCCACGTCTAAGTGTTGAGAGGCAGCTAGTGCGCATGCGTGTGCCGATTTACCCCAGCCGCAGCCTAACTACAGTGTTTCGCCTAGTGAGTATGCTCAGCCTCACTGTGCCATTCCTGAGGCTAAGTCTTCATTTCGGGATACAGTGCATGCTCCCACACTTAGTGCGAAAAGCCTCTTTGCACAGGTACTTGCACTCCGTGCCGGGTCTAAGTCCTGTGTTGTGCCTAGACACCATGCTAAAGCTGATAGTCTTTTTTCGGAGACTGTATTTCATGCTACTGAGCATGCTTAGGCACTTACTGCATCAGAGACTAGGTCCGGTAATGAACTCTTTGGCACTGCCCCTGATGTGGGGGGCCCATATAGACCACAGGGCATCAGGTGTCCTGACGATGTGGCCAGGCCACTCCCAAATGGCTTGCAGAGCCCGCCCCTATGACTTGTCACCTCATTATTGATGGTCAGACGATGACTGGTGAGGTGTTTGGATAGGCAGCCATGAGGTCATTATTGAAGTTGCGGTTCCAAATAGGACGCTAGTTATGCCACTCATGACGTGTCACTCTGCATTTGTCTTCAGGAGGTGCATTGTGGTCCACCCTGGTTTGGGGCGAACTCAGGTTATAAAACAGGCTGGAGCCAACAAGAAGGTGCGCAGTCTTCTATTATGCTCCGAAAGAGCACACCTCCATGTGTTGAACCCATTGCGGCTTTAGGCCAGAGGTAGGCATGGATAGGTCGTCGATGCAGGCCGCCACCACAGTTGGTAACGCAGAACGGTTAAGACTAGCTCCTGTACTACAACTACTGCTTGTGCAGCCCAGTGGCATTAACAGGCCTGCTGCTGCTGATGCGCCTGCTGTCCACAGATGTGGCCCCAATGCACACGGTCCGCGTACTGAATGGCCCATGTGATGTTAACAGGGAGTTCCTGGGCTGGGTGGGCGTGTGGACCCTGTGACGATAACAGGGCTCCCAGTCTCCAGATCCCAGTGGCGTCTAACTTGGTTCAGGCAACTATTAGTTTCATAGCCACACAGATCTGTATCCTCCACCTAACCTTCCAGTTGCCAACCTCTCCTTTTCCATCTGGGAGCACGGTGGACATTGACTGCTGATGGGGATATATACCTTTCTCTTTCTTTTCTTATTAATTTTCGTTATATAGCGGTAACATAGTATATACCACCTTATCCAAATCTGCCAGTCCCACCGTAACAGATGGTGTTTCTTCATCAAATGTTACTTTTGCTTAACCACCAAACCCACGGACAAAAACTTTTTCCCCTTTCCAACACAACTGTTCCCCTTTCCACCAGCATCTGTCCTTTTTCAACTCATTTGGTATATGACCAAAAGTGCAACTCTGCAGGGACACCGTACTCAATGCCATCTCAGCACAGCAGCCAGCCCTCGGTCCCTCAGATGTGGACAAGTAAAAGACCATTTCCTCCTATCCATGACAAAGCGTTGAGATTCACTCGGTGCAGCACTGGTGTTTACTGGAAAAGCAGATCTAAGAATCCGTACCACCTTCTGCAGATACTCCTGTATATGTGCGTCCCTTTCTATGGCAGGAATTATTTCGCCAAATTTTGTCTTGTACCAGGGATCTAACAGTGTGGCAACCCAGTAGTTAGCATTACTTCGAATTCGTACAATCCGAGGGTCATGTAGTAGGTAGTGCAGCAAGAAGGCGCTCATTTGTCTTGTGCATCCAGGAGGACCAAGTCCTTGGTGTGTTGGTGGCAGAGAGGTGAGAATCGTGCCTCCTTCCTCTGCCCTCTCCCCCCAACCTCGCACAACCAAAATGTGAGCAAGCTCTCACTGATCTGCTGAGTCTTCCATGCCCATCGCCAGTTCGTCCTCCATTTATTCATGGGCTCCTGCACCTTCCTCAACAATTTTTGCTGATACTATGCGCCCTTGTTAATCCCTCTCCCCCACCATGACTGCCGCCTAGGTGCCGCTCAACGTCTGGACCTTGTAGATCTTATTATCCCTTCTGCATATGACTCCTCCTGTACTTCCTCCCCTTCCTCTTGGACCAACACCTGTCTCCGAGTAATGCTTACAGTGTGCTCCATCTTGTAGATGACCAGAATTGTCACGCTGAGAATGGCATCGCCATTGCTAAACATCTTCGTTGACATTTGTAAATTGTGTAGAAGGGTGCATAGGTCCTTGATCTGACACCACTCCAGCAGCGTGATCTGCACCACCTCTGGATCAAGTTAGCCCAGGGTATACGTCAGACCGTATTTCAGCAGGGCTCTGCGGTGCTGCCTCAGACGCTGCAACATGTTCAGATTCCAATTCCTGCGTGTCGAAACATCGCATTTCCGGCGTTTAACCGCCAGACCCTAAGACTTCAGGAGCGATGAAAGTTGTTGAGCTGCTGGGTGCGAAGGATGAAAGTGAGCACATAGCAGCGTGCCCGCTGCACAAGGCCATGTAGGCCGGGATGGTATTTTAAAAATTGCTGGAGAATCAGATTCAACACGTGAGCCATACAAGGCACGTGTGTCATTTTGCCCTGCCGAAGGGCCGCAGACAGGTTTGCATCATTGCCGCACACGGCTGTTAAGTCACCAACGTAGTCCACTCAATCAATTTGTACTCCGGTCGCCAGGTGACAACGTGTTCCTTTCGTGCAAAGTGCTGATGATGGGAAAGGAGTCGATGCCAGCGGAGCAGGTGGACGCAGGTTATGGTCACCCACTGGGTTGCGTTACCTTGACAGATACAGAACCACAGGCTGAATGTAGGTGGTGGGTATCTCACAGATGAAGTAACATCATTCAGCTACAACCAATGGGAAGACACCACACCCTTTTTTAGGCCCCTCCTGTCTGCAGACCACTGCCAGACAAAGCTATGAACCTCTTGTTACTGTTACCCACAGTTCAGTTTTATGATTTTGTGTGCTTGTTACCTGACTATTTTTCCTGCTTGCTGTTTATTTACCTCGTTGGCCGATCCGCATTTCACCTCTGCTTGTTTTCTGATTAAATCCTGGCCATCCCATTCTGTTCCTCTTCCTCAATTAATGTTTTTGACCCTGCATGACTACTATTCTCTGGAACTGCAGCCTTCCACAGGTATTGATCAACTTGGGCCCTGTGTAATTCCAAATCACTGTATAGGGGTTAAAGGGTTTCAGGGTTCTGGGTGTCCAGATTGGTGAGTGGCTTGCCTCTAGCCTATCCTTTACAGCCCATCTGAGTGTGTCGATCCAGGAAGGCGTTAAACCGTGCCCTCTGCAGAAGGCCATGTAGGCCGGGATAGTGTTTTAAAAATTGCTGGACAACCAGGTTCAACACGTGAGCCATACAAGGCACGTATGTCACATTGCCCTGAAGAAGGGTCGCAGACTGGTTTGCATCATTGTCGCACCCGACCTTCCCTGGCTGCTGGTTGAGTGGCGACAACCATTGATGAAACTCGGTCTCACTCTCCAGAGCTTACCGTCCACAACTCCTCAGTGGTGTGACTCACATTTCCCAGACATTTCTAAGTAAAGAGTCGACCGCATCATGCTGTTGAGCTGTGCTGCCAGCATAGTAAGGAGGTGTGTGGGATTCCTTGGGCGCAGTTACAAGGAAGGGTGGCTTGACCACACAGGGCTTGGGCCGAGGTGGAGGACTCACACGAGGTTGAGGAGGCAGAAGCAGTGGAGGAACTTGTACATACAGAGGAAGGATTGACACACTAGTCGTGGGGACGGCAAGACTTGTACAGCAAACCCTTCTCCATCTCTCACCATAGTTACCCAGTGCCCAGTCAGCAACATGTAACTCCCCTGTCCATGCTTACTGGTCCAAGTATCTGTGGTGAAATGCACCCTGTCACATACAGAGTTTCTCAAGGAATCAGTGAGGTTGTGTGCGACCTGCTGTGGTAGCGCGGGCACGCCTTTCTTGGAGAAGGAGTGACGACTGGCCATCGGCTCTTGGGGCACTGCAATGGGCATAAGGTCTCGAAAATCCTCGGTCTAAAAAGGGTGTAAAGGCAGCCTTTCTGTTGCCAACAAGTTGCAGATGATGAAACTCAACCTCTTAGGCATGTCATGCCCTTCGAAAATCATGTAAAACACAGCGAGGGGACTCCAACCATAGTCTCCCTCGTTTCCACTAATTGGACCACACACACCCCACTTGACTGGCATCAGTTGACCCCTCTTTTGAAAAAGAATAAGATGCTTTGCATGAAGCACTCTCAAAAATACGCGTGCCTTTCACCTCCCCTAGATGACCCAGGGGAAGTAAAGTCCTCTGAGAGCCATGACTTGTTCATCTTGGTTCTTTTACAAACACAGCGAGGGGACTCCAACCACAGTCTCCCTTGTTGGCACTAATTGGGCCACACACACCCCACTTGACTGGCATCAGTTGACCCCCCTTTTGAAAAAGAATAAGATGCTTTGCATGAAGCACTCTCAAAAATACGCGTGCCTTTCACCACCCCTGGATGACCCAGGGGAAGAAAAGTCCTCTGAGAGCCATGACTTGTTCATCTTGGTTCTCTTACAAACACAGCGAGGGGACTCCAACCACAGTCTCCCTCGTTGCCACTAATTGGGCCACACACACCCCACTTGACTGGCATCAGTTGACCCCCCTTTTACAAAAGAAAAAGATGCTTTGCATGAAGCACTCTCAAAAATACACGTGCCTTTCACCTCCCCTGGATGACCCAGGGGAAGAAAAGTCCTCTGAGAGCCATGGCTTGTTCATCTTGGTTCTTTTACAAACACAGCGAGGGGACTCCAACCACAGTCTCCCTCATTTCCACTAATTCGGCCACACACACCCCACTTGACTGGCATCAGTTGACCCCCCTTTTGAAAAAGAAAAAGATGCTTGGCATGAAGCACTCTCAAAAATACGCATGCCTTTCACGTCCCCTGGATGACCCAGGGGAAGGAAAGTCCTCTGAGAGCCATGACTTGTTCATCTTGGTTCTTTTACAAACACAGCGAGGGGACTCCAACCACAGTCTCTCTTGTTGCCACTAATTGGGCCACACACACCCCACTTGACTGGCATCAGTTGAACCCCCTTTTGAAAAAGAAAAAGATGGTTGGCATGAAGCACTCTCAAAAATACGCGTGCCTTTCACGTCCCCTGGATGACCCAGGGGAAGAAAAGTCCTCTGAGAGCCATGACTTGTTCATCTTGGTTCTTTTACAAACACAGCGAGGGGACTCCAACCACAGTCTCCCTCGTTTCCACTAATTGGGCCACACACACCCCACTTGACTGGCATCAGTTGACCCCCCTTTTGAAAAAGAAAAAGATGCTTGGCATGAAGCACTCTCAAAAATACGCGTGCCTTTCACGTCCCCTGGATGACCCAGGGGAAGAAAAGTCCTCTGAGAGCCATGACTTGTTCATCTTGGTTCTTTTACAAACACAGCGAGGGGACTCCAACCACAGTCTCCCTCGTTTCCACTAATTGGGCCACACACACCCCACTTGACTGGCATCAGTTGACCCCACTTTTGAAAAAGAAAAAGATGCTTGGCATGAAGCACTCTCAAAAATACGCGTGCCTTTCACGTCCCCTGGATGACCCAGGGGAAGAAAAGTCCACTGAGAGCCATGACTTGTTCATCTTGGTTCTTTTACAAACACAGCGAGGAGACTCAAACCACAGTCTCCCTCGTTGCCACTAATTGGGCCACACACACCCCACTTGACTGGCATCAGTTGACCCCCTTTTGAAAAAGAAAAAGATGGTTGGCATGAAGCACTCTAAAAAATACGCGTGTCTTTCACCTCCCCTGGATGACCCAGGGGAAGAAAAGTCCTCTGAGAGCCATGACTTGTTCATCTTGGTTCTTTTACAAACACAGCGAGGGGACTCCAACCACAGTCTCCCTCGTTGCCACTAATTGGGCCACACACACCCCACTTGACTGGCATCAGTTGACCCCCCTTTTAAAAAAGAAAAAGATGCTTTGCATGAAGCACTCTCAAAAATAGACGTGCCTTTCACCTCCCCTGGATGACCCAGGGGAAGAAAAGTCCTCTGAGAGCCATGACTTGTTCATCTTGGTTCTTTTACAAACACAGCGAGGGGACTCCAACCACAGTCTCCCTCGTTTCCACTAATTGGGCCACACACACCCCACTTGACTGGCATCAGTTGACCTCCCTTTTGAAAAAGAAAAAGATGCTTGGCATGAAGCACTCTCAAAAATACGCGTGCCTTTCACCTCCCCTGGATGACCCATGGGAAGAAAAGTCCTCTGAGAGCCATGACTTGTTCATCTTGGTTCTTTTACAAACACAGCGAGGGGACTCCAACCACAGTCTCCCTCATTTCCACTAATTGGGCCACACACACCCCACTTGACTGGCATCAGTTGACCCCCCTTTTGAAAAAGAAAAAGATGGTTGGCATGAAGCACTCTCAAAAATACGCGTGTCTTTCACCTCCCGTGGATGACCCAGGGGAAGAAAAGTCCTCTGAGAGCCATGACTTGTTCATCTTGGTTCTTTTACAAACACAGCGAGGGGACTCCAACCACAGACTCCCTCGTTTCCACTAATTGGGCCACACACACCCCACTTGACTGGCATCAGTTGACCCCCCTTTTGAAAAAGAAAAAGATGCTTGGCATGAAGCACTCTCAAAAATACGCGTGCCTTTCATGTCCCCTGGATGACCCAGGGGAAGAAAAGTCCTCTGAGAGCCATGACTTGTTCGTCTTGGTTCTTTTACAAACACAGCGAGGGGACTCCAACCACAGTCTCCCTCGTTTCCACTAATTGGGCCACACACACCCCACTTGACTGGCATCAGTTGACCCCCCTTTTGAAAAAGAAAAAGATGCTTGGCATGAAGCACTCTCAAAAATACGCGTGCCTTTCACCTCCCCTGGATGATCCAGGGGAAGAAAAGTCCTCTGAGAACCATGACTTGTTCATCTTGGTTCTTTTAGAAACACAGGGAGGGGACTCCAACCACAGTCTCCCTCATTTCCACTAATTGGGCCACACACACCCCACTTGACTGGCATCAGTTGACCCCCCTTTTGAAAGAGAAAAAGATGCTTGGCATGAAGCACTCTCAAAAATAAGCGTGCCTTTCATGTCCCCTGGATGACTTAGGGGAAGAAAAGTCCTCTGAGAGCCATGACTTGTTCATCTTGGTTCTTTTACAAACACAGCGAGGGGACTCCAACCACAGTCTCCCTCGTTTCCACTAATTGGGCCACACACACCCCACTTGACTGGCATCAGTTGACCCCCCTTGTGAAAAAGAAAAAGATGCTTGGCATGAAGCACTCTCAAAAATACGCGTGCCTTTCACCTCCCCTGGATGACCCAGGGGAAGAAAAGTCCTCTAAGAGCCATGACTTGTTCATCTTGGTTCTTTTACAAACACAGGGAGGGGACTCCAACCACAGTCTCCCTCGTTTCCACTAATTGGGCCACACACACCCCACTTGACTGGCATCAGTTGACCCCCCTTTTGAAAAAGAAAAAGATGCTTGGCATGAAGCACTCTCAAAAATACGCGTGCCTTTCATGTCCTCTGGATGACCCAGGGGAAGAAAAGTCCTCTGAGAGCCATGACTTGTTCATCTTGGTTCTTTTACAAACACAGGGAGGGGACTCCAACCACAGTCTCCCTCGTTTCCACTAATTGGGCCACACACACCCCACTTGACTGGCATCAGTTGACCCCCCTTTTGAAAAAGAAAAAGATGCTTGGCATGAAGCACTCTCAAAAATACGCGTGCTTTTCACGTCCCCTGGATGACCCAGGGGAAGAAAAGTCCTCTGAGAGCCATGACTTGTTCATCTTGGTTCTTTTACAAACACAGCGAGGGGACTCCAACCACAGTCTCCCTCGTTGCCACTAATTGGGCCACACACACCCCACTTGACTGGCATCAGTTGACCCCCCTTTTGAAAAAGAAAAAGATGGTTTGCATGAAGCACTCTCAAAAATACGTGTGCCTTTTTACCTTTCCTGGATGACCCAGGGGAAGAAAAGTCCTCTGAGAGCCATGACTTGTTCATCTTGGTTCTTTTACAAACACAGCGAGGGGACTCCAACCACAGTCTCCCTCGTTTCTACTAATTGGGCCACACACACCCCACTTGACTGGCATCAGTTGACCCCCCTTTTGAAAAAGAAAAAGATGCTTGGCATGAAGCACTCTCAAAAATACGCGTGCCTTTCATGTCCCCTGGATGACCCAGGGGAAGAAAAGTCCTCTGAGAGCCAAGACTTGTTCATCTTGGTTCTTTTACAAACACAGCGAGGGGACTCCAACCACAGTCTCCCTCGTTGCCACTAATTGGGCCACACACACCCCACTTGACTGGCATCAGTTGACCCCCCTTTTGAAAAAGAAAAAGATGCTTGGCATGAAGCACTCTCAAAAATACGCGTGCCTTTCACGTCCCCTGGATGACCCAGGGGAAGAAAAGTCCTCTGAGAGCCATGACTTGTTCATCTTGGTTCTTTTACAAACACAGCGAGGGGACTCCAACCACAGTCTCCCTCGTTGCCACTAATTGGGCCACACACACCCCACTTGACTGGCATCAGTTGACCCCCCTTTTGAAAAAGAAAAAGATGTTTGTCATGAAGCACTCTCAAAAATACGCGTGCCTTTCACGTCCCCTGGATGACCCAGGGGAAGAAAAGTCCTCTGAGAGCCATGACTTGTTCATCTTGGTTCTTTTACAAACACAGCGAGGGGACTCCAACCACAGTCTCCCTTGTTGCCACTAATTGGGCCACACACACCCCACTTGACTGGCATCAGTTGACCCCTCTTTTGAAAAAGAATAAGATGCTTTGCATGAAGCACTCTCAAAAATACGCGTGCCTTTCACGTCCCCTGGATGACCCAGGGGAAGAAAAGTCCTCTGAGAGCCATGACTTGTTCATCTTGGTTCTTTTACAAACACAGCGAGGGGACTCCAACCACAGTCTCCCTCGTTGCCACTAATTGGGCCACACACACCCCACTTGACTGGCATCAGTTGACCCCCCTTTTAAAAAAGAAAAAGATGCTTTGCATGAAGCACTCTCAAAAATACACGTGCCTTTCACCTCCCCTGGATGACCCAGGGGAAGGAAAGTCCTCTGAGAGCCATGACTTGTTCATCTTGGTTCTTTTACAAACACAGCGAGGGGACTCCAACCACAGTCTCTCTTGTTGCCACTAATTGGGCCACACACACCCCACTTGACTGGCATCAGTTGAACCCCCTTTTGAAAAAGAAAAAGATGGTTGGCATGAAGCACTCTCAAAAATACGCGTGCCTTTCACGTCCCCTGGATGACCCAGGGGAAGAAAAGTCCTCTGAGAGCCATGACTTGTTCATCTTGGTTCTTTTACAAACACAGCGAGGGGACTCCAACCACAGTCTCCCTCGTTTCCACTAATTGGGCCACACACACCCCACTTGACTGGCATCAGTTGACCCCCCTTTTGAAAAAGAAAAAGATGCTTGGCATGAAGCACTCTCAAAAATACGCGTGCCTTTCACGTCCCCTGGATGACCCAGGGGAAGAAAAGTCCTCTGAGAGCCATGACTTGTTCATCTTGGTTCTTTTACAAACACAGCGAGGGGACTCCAACCACAGTCTCCCTCGTTTCCACTAATTGGGCCACACACACCCCACTTGACTGGCATCAGTTGACCCCACTTTTGAAAAAGAAAAAGATGCTTGGCATGAAGCACTCTCAAAAATACGCGTGCCTTTCACGTCCCCTGGATGACCCAGGGGAAGAAAAGTCCTCTGAGAGCCATGACTTGTTCATCTTGGTTCTTTTACAAACACAGCGAGGAGACTCAAACCACAGTCTCCCTCGTTGCCACTAATTGGGCCACACACACCCCACTTGACTGGCATCAGTTGACCCCCCTTTTGAAAAAGAAAAAGATGGTTGGCATGAAGCACTCTAAAAAATACGCGTGTCTTTCACCTCCCCTGGATGACCCAGGGGAAGAAAAGTCCTCTGAGAGCCATGACTTGTTCATCTTGGTTCTTTTACAAACACAGCGAGGGGACTCCAACCACAGTCTCCCTTGTTGCCACTAATTGGGCCACACACACCCCACTTGACTGGCATCAGTTGACCCCTCTTTTGAAAAAGAATAAGATGCTTTGCATGAAGCACTCTCAAAAATACGCGTGCCTTTCACCTCCCATAGATGACCCAGGGGAAGTAAAGTCCTCTGAGAGCCATGACTTGTTCATCTTGGTTCTTTTACAAACACAGCGAGGGGACTCCAACCACAGTCTCCCTCGTTGCCACTAATTGGGCCACACACACCCCACTTGACTGGCATCAGTTGACCCCCCTTTTAAAAAAGAAAAAGATGCTTTGCATGAAGCACTCTCAAAAATACACGTGCCTTTCACCTCCCCTGGATGACCCAGGGGAAGAAAAGTCCTCTGAGAGCCATGACTTGTTCATCTTGGTTCTTTTACAAACACAGCGAGGGGACTCCAACCACAGTCTCCCTCGTTTCCACTAATTGGGCCACACACACCCCACTTGACTGGCATCAGTTGACCTCCTTTTTGAAAAAGAAAAAGATGCTTGGCATGAAGCACTCTCAAAAATACGCGTGCCTTTCACCTCCCCTGGATGACCCATGGGAAGAAAAGTCCTCTGAGAGCCATGACTTGTTCATCTTGGTTCTTTTACAAACACAGCGAGGGGACTCCAACCACAGTCTCCCTCATTTCCACTAATTGGGCCACACACACCCCACTTGACTGGCATCAGTTGACCCCCCTTTTGAAAAAGAAAAAGATGGTTGGCATGAAGCACTCTCAAAAATACGCGTGTCTTTCACCTCCCGTGGATGACCCAGGGGAAGAAAAGTCCTCTGAGAGCCATGACTTGTTCATCTTGGTTCTTTTACAAACACAGCGAGGGGACTCCAACCACAGACTCCCTCGTTTCCACTAATTGGGCCACACACACCCCACTTGACTGGCATCAGTTGACCCCCCTTATGAAAAAGAAAAAGATGCTTGGCATGAAGCACTCTCAAAAATACGCGTGCCTTTCATGTCCCCTGGATGACCCAGGGGAAGAAAAGTCCTCTGAGAGCCATGACTTGTTCGTCTTGGTTCTTTTACAAACACAGCGAGGGGACTCCAACCACAGTCTCCCTCGTTTCCACTAATTGGGCCACACACACCCCACTTGACTGGCATCAGTTGACCCCCCTTTTGAAAAAGAAAAAGATGCTTGGCATGAAGCACTCTCAAAAATACGCGTGCCTTTCACCTCCCCTGGATGACCCAGGGGAAGAAAAGTCCTCTGAGAGCCATGACTTGTTCATCTTGGTTCTTTTAGAAACACAGGGAGGGGACTCCAACCACAGTCTCCCTCATTTCCACTAATTGGGCCACACACACCCCACTTGACTGGCATCAGTTGACCCCCCTTTTAAAAGAGAAAAAGATGCTTGGCATGAAGCACTCTCAAAAATAAGCGTGCCTTTCATGTCCCCTGGATGACTTAGGGGAAGAAAAGTCCTCTGAGAGCCATGACTTGTTCATCTTGGTTCTTTTACAAACACAGCGAGGGGACTCCAACCACAGTCTCCCTCGTTTCCACTAATTGGGCCACACACACCCCACTTGACTGGCATCAGTTGACCCCCCTTGTGAAAAAGAAAAAGATGCTTGGCATGAAGCACTCTCAAAAATACGCGTGCCTTTCACCTCCCCTGGATGACCCAGGGGAAGAAAAGTCCTCTAAGAGCCATGACTTGTTCATCTTGGTTCTTTTACAAACACAGGGAGGGGACTCCAACCACAGTCTCCCTCATTTCCACTAATTGGGCCACACACACCCCACTTGACTGGCATCAGTTGACCCCCCTTTTGAAAAAGAAAAAGATGCTTGGCATGAAGCACTCTCAAAAATACGCGTGCCTTTCATGTCCTCTGGATGACCCAGGGGAAGAAAAGTCCTCTGAGAGCCATGACTTGTTCATCTTGGTTCTTTTACAAACACAGCGAGGGGACTCCAACCACAGTCTCCCTCGTTGCCACTAATTGGGCCACACACACCCCACTTGACTGGCATCAGTTGACCCCCCTTTTGAAAAAGAAAAAGATGGTTTGCATGAAGCACTCTCAAAAATACGTGTGCCTTTTTACCTCCACTGGATGACCCAGGGGAAGAAAAGTCCTCTGAGAGCCATGACTTGTTCATCTTGGTTCTTTTACAAACACAGCGAGGGGACTCCAACCACAGTCTCCCTCGTTTCCACTAATTGGGCCACACACACCCCACTTGACTGGCATCAGTTGACCCCCCTTTTGAAAAAGAAAAAGATGCTTGGCATGAAGCACTCTCAAAAATACGCGTGCCTTTCATGTCCCCTGGATGACCCAGGGGAAGAAAAGTCCTCTGAGAGCCAAGACTTGTTCATCTTGGTTCTTTTACAAACACAGCGAGGGGACTCCAACCACAGTCTCCCTCGTTTCCACTAATTGGGCCACACACACCCCACTTGACTGGCATCAGTTGACCCCCCTTTTGAAAAAAAAAAAGATGCTTGGCATGAAGCACTCTCAAAAATACGCGTGCCTTTCACGTCCCCTGGATGACCCAGGGGAAGAAAAGTCCTCTGAGAGCCATGACTTGTTCATCTTGGTTCTTTTACAAACACAGCGAGGGGACTCCAACCACAGTCTCCCTCGTTTCCACTAATTGGGCCACACACACCCCACTTGACTGGCATCAGTTGACCCCCCTTGTGAAAAAGAAAAAGATGCTTGGCATGAAGCACTCTCAAAAATACGCGTGCCTTTCACCTCCCCTGGATGACCCAGGGGAAGAAAATTCCTCTAAGAGCCATGACTTGTTCATCTTGGTTCTTTTACAAACACAGGGAGGGGACTCCAACCACAGTCTCCCTCGTTTCCACTAATTGGGCCACACACACCCCACTTGACTGGCATCAGTTGACCCCCCTTTTGAAAAAGAAAAAGATGCTTGGCATGAAGCACTCTCAAAAATACGCGTGCCTTTCATGTCCTCTGGATGACCCAGGGGAAGAAAAGTCCTCTGAGAGCCATGACTTGTTCATCTTGGTTCTTTTACAAACACAGGGAGGGGACTCCAACCACAGTCTCCCTCGTTTCCACTAATTGGGCCACACACACCCCACTTGACTGGCATCAGTTGACCCCCCTTTTGAAAAAGAAAAAGATGCTTGGCATGAAGCACTCTCAAAAATACGCGTGCTTTTCACGTCCCCTGGATGACCCAGGGGAAGAAAAGTCCTCTGAGAGCCATGACTTGTTCATCTTGGTTCTTTTACAAACACAGCGAGGGGACTCCAACCACAGTCTCCCTCGTTGCCACTAATTGGGCCACACACACCCCACTTGACTGGCATCAGTTGACCCCCCTTTTGAAAAAGAAAAAGATGGTTTGCATGAAGCACTCTCAAAAATACGTGTGCCTTTTTACCTCCCCTGGATGACCCAGGGGAAGAAAAGTCCTCTGAGAGCCATGACTTGTTCATCTTGGTTCTTTTACAAACACAGCGAGGGGACTCCAACCACAGTCTCCCTCATTTCCACTAATTGGGCCACACACACCCCACTTGACTGGCATCAGTTGACCCCCCTTTTGAAAAAGAAAAAGATGCTTGGCATGAAGCACTCTCAAAAATACGCGTGCCTTTCATGTCCCCTGGATGACCCAGGGGAAGAAAAGTCCTCTGAGAGCCAAGACTTGTTCATCTTGGTTCTTTTACAAACACAGCGAGGGGACTCCAACCACAGTCTCCCTCGTTTCCACTAATTGGGCCACACACACCCCACTTGACTGGCATCAGTTGACCCCCCTTTTGAAAAAGAAAAAGATGCTTGGCATGAAGCACTCTCAAAAATACGCATGCCTTTCACGTCCCCTGGATGACCCAGGGGAAGAAAAGTCCTCTGAGAGCCATGACTTGTTCATCTTGGTTCTTTTACAAACACAGCGAGGGGACTCCAACCACAGTCTCCCTCGTTGCCACTAATTGGGCCACACACACCCCACTTGACTGGCATCAGTTGACCCCCCTTTTGAAAAAGAAAAAGATGGTTTGCATGAAGCACTCTCAAAAATACGTGTGCCTTTTTACCTCCCCTGGATGACCCAGGGGAAGAAAAGTCCTCTGAGAGCCATGACTTGTTCATCTTGGTTCTTTTACAAACACAGCGAGGGGACTCCAACCACAGTCTCCCTCGTTTCCACTAATTGGGCCACACACACCCCACTTGACTGGCATCAGTTGACCCCCCTTTTGAAAAAGAAAAAGATGCTTGGCATGAAGCACTCTCAAAAATACGCGTGCCTTTCACCTCCCCTGGATGACCCAGGGGAAGAAAAGTCCTCTGAGAGCCATGACTTGTTCATCTTGGTTCTTTTACAAACACAGGGAGGGGACTCCAACCACAGTCTCCCTCATTTCCACTAATTGGGCCACACACACCCCACTTGACTGACATCAGTTGACCCCCTTTGGAAAAAGAAAAAGATGTTTGTCATGAAGCACTCTCAAAAATACGCGTGCCTTTCACGTCCCCTGGATGACCCAGGGGAAGAAAAGTCCTCTGAGAGCCATGACTTGTTCATCTTGGTTCTTTTACAAACACAGCGAGGGGACTCCAACCACAGTCTCCCTTGTTGCCACTAATTGGGCCACACACACCCCACTTGACTGGCATCAGTTGACCCCTCTTTTGAAAAAGAATAAGATGCTTTGCATGAAGCACTCTCAAAAATACGCGTGCCTTTCACGTCCCCTGGATGACCCAGGGGAAGAAAAGTCCTCTGAGAGCCATGACTTGTTCATCTTGGTTCTTTTACAAACACAGCGAGGGGACTCCAACCACAGTCTCCCTCGTTGCCACTAATTGGGCCACACACACCCCACTTGACTGGCATCAGTTGCCCCCCCTTTTAAAAAAGAAAAAGATGCTTTGCATGAAGCACTCTCAAAAATACACGTGCCTTTCACCTCCCCTGGATGACCCAGGGGAAGAAAAGTCCTCTGAGAGCCATGACTTGTTCATCTTGGTTCTTTTACAAACACAGCGAGGGGACTCCAACCACAGTCTCCCTCATTTCCACTAATTGGGCCACACACACCCCACTTGACTGGCATCAGTTGACCCCCCTTTTGAAAAAGAAAAAGATGCTTGGCATGAAGCACTCTCAAAAATACGCGTGCCTTTCACCTCCCCTGGATGACCCAGGGGAAGAAAAGTCCTCTGAGAGCCATGACTTGTTCATCTTGGTTCTTTTACAAACACAGGGAGGGGACTCCAACCACAGTCTCCCTCGTTTCCACTAATTGGGCCACACACACCCCACTTGACTGGCATCAGTTGACCCCCCTTTTGAAAAAGAAAAAGATGCTTGGCATGAAGCACTCTCAAAAATACGCGTGCCTTTCACTTCCCCTGGATGACCCAGGGGAAGAAAAGTCCTCTGAGAGCCATGACTTGTTCATCTTGGTTCTTTTACAAACACAGCGAGGGGACTCCAACCACAGTCTCCCTCATTTCCACTAATTGGGCCACACACACCCCACTTGACTGGCATCAGTTGACCCCCCTTTTGAAAAAGAAAAAGATGGTTTGCATGAAGCACTCTCAAAAATACGCATGCCTTTCACGTCCCCTGGATGACCCAGGGGAAGAAAAGTACTCTGAGAGCCATGACTTGTTCATCTTGGTTCTTTTACAAACACAGCGAGGGGACTCCAACCACAGTCTCCCTCATTTCCACTAATTGGGCCACACACACCCCACTTGACTGGCATCAGTTGACCCCCCTTTTGAAAAAGAAAAAGATGTTTGTCATGAAGCACTCTCAAAAATACGCGTGCCTTTCACGTCCCCTGGATGACCCAGGGGAAGAAAAGTCCTCTGAGAGCTATGACTTGTTCATCTTGGTTCTTTTACAAACACAGCGAGGGGACTCCAACCACAGTCTCCCTTGTTGCCACTAATTGGGCCACACACACCCCACTTGACTGGAATCAGTTGATCCCCCCCTTTTGAGAAAGAAAAAGATGGTTGGCATGAAGCACTCTCAAAAATACGCGTGTCTTTCACCTCCCCTGGATGACCAAGGGAAAGGAAAGTCCTCTGAGAGCCATGACTTGTTCATCTTGGTTCTTTTACAAACACAGCGAGTGGACTCCAACCACAGTCTCCCTTGTTGCCACTAATTGGGCCACACACACCCCACTTGACTGGCATCAGTTGACCCCCCTTTTGAAAAAGAATAAGATGCTTTGCATGAAGCACTCTCAAAAATACGCGTGCCTTTCACGTCCCCTGGATGACCCAGGGGAAGAAAAGTCCTCTGAGAGCCATGACTTGTTCATCTTGGTTCTTTTACAAACACAGCGAGGGGACTCCAACCACAGTCTCCCTCGTTTCCACTAATTGGACCACACACACCCCACTTGACTGGCATCAGTTGACCTTCCTTTTGAAAAAGAAAAAGATGCTTGGCATGAAGCACTCTCAAAAATACGCATGCCTTTCACCTCCCCTGGATGACCCAGGGGAAGAAATGTCCTCTGAGAGCCATGACTTGTTCATCTTGGTTCTTTTACAAACACAGCGAGGGGACTCCAACCACAGTCTCCCTCGTTTCCACTAATTGGGCCACACACACCCCACTTGACTGGCATCAGTTGACCCCCCTTTTGAAAAAGAAAAAGATGCTTGGCATGAAGCACTCTCAAAAATACGCGTGCCTTTCACGTCCCCTGGATGACCCAGGGGAAGAAAAGTCCTCTGAGAGCCATGACTTGTTCATCTTGGTTCTTTTACAAACACAGCGAGGGGACTCCAACCACAGTCTCCCTTGTTGCCACTAATTGGGCCACACACACCCCCCTTGACTGGCATCAGTTGACCCCCCTTTTGAAAAACAAAAAGATGCTTGGCATGAAGCACTCTCAAAAATACGCGTGCCTTTCACCTCCCCTGGATGACCCAGGGGAAGAAAAGTCCTCTGAGAGCCATGACTTGTTCATCTTGGTTCTTTTACAAACATAGCGAGGGGACTCCAACCACAGTCTCCCTCGTTTCCACTAATTGGGCCACACACACGCCACTTGACTGGCATCAGTTGACCCCCCTTTTGAAAAAGAAAAAGATGCTTGGCATGAAGCACTCTCAAAAATACGCGTGCCTTTCACCTCCCCTGGATGACCCAGGGGAAGAAAAGTCCTCTGAGAGCCATGACTTGTTCATCTTGGTTCTTTTACAAACACAGGGAGGGGACTCCAACCACAGTCTCCCTCGTTTCCACTAATTGGGCCACACACACCCCACTTGACTGGCATCAGTTGACCCCCCTTTTGAAAAAGAAAAAGATGCTTGGCATGAAGCACTCTCAAAAATACGCGTGCCTTTCACCTCCCCTGGATGACCCAGGGGAAGAAAAGTCCTCTGAGAGCCATGACTTGTTCATCTTGGTTCTTTTACAAACACAGCGAGGGGACTCCAACCACAGTCTACCTCATTTCCACTAATTGGGCCACACACACCCCACTTGACTGGCATCAGTTGACCCCCCTTTTGAAAAAGAAAAAGATGGTTTGCATGGAGCACTCTCAAAAATACGCATGCCTTTCACGTCCCCTGGATGACCCAGGGGAAGAAAAGTACTCTGAGAGCCATGACTTGTTCATCTTGGTTCTTTTACAAACACAGCGAGGGGACTCCAACCACAGTCTCCCTCATTTCCACTAATTGGGCCACACACACCCCACTTGACTGGCATCAGTTGACCCCCCTTTTGAAAAAGAAAAAGATGTTTGTCATGAAGCACTCTCAAAAATACGCGTGCCTTTCACGTCCCCTGGATGACCCAGGGGAAGAAAAGTCCTCTGAGAGCTATGACTTGTTCATCTTGGTTCTTTTACAAACACAGCGAGGGGACTCCAACCACAGTCTCCCTTGTTGCCACTAATTGGGCCACACACACCCCACTTGACTGGAATCAGTTGATCCCCCCTTTTGAGAAAGAAAAAGATGGTTGGCATGAAGCACTCTCAAAAATACGCGTGTCTTTCACCTCCCCTGGATGACCAAGGGAAAGGAAAGTCCTCTGAGAGCCATGACTTGTTCATCTTGGTTCTTTTACAAACACAGCGAGTGGACTCCAACCACAGTCTCCCTTGTTGCCACTAATTGGGCCACACACACCCCACTTGACTGGCATCAGTTGACCCCCCTTTTGAAAAAGAATAAGATGCTTTGCATGAAGCACTCTCAAAAATACGCGTGCCTTTCACGTCCCCTGGATGACCCAGGGGAAGAAAAGTCCTCTGAGAGCCATGACTTGTTCATCTTGGTTCTTTTACAAACACAGCGAGGGGACTCCAACCACAGTCTCCCTCGTTTCCACTAATTGGACCACACACACCCCACTTGACTGGCATCAGTTGACCTTCCTTTTGAAAAAGAAAAAGATGCTTGGCATGAAGCACTCTCAAAAATACGCATGCCTTTCACCTCCCCTGGATGACCCAGGGGAAGAAATGTCCTCTGAGAGCCATGACTTGTTCATCTTGGTTCTTTTACAAACACAGCGAGGGGACTCCAACCACAGTCTCCCTCGTTTCCACTAATTGGGCCACACACACCCCACTTGACTGGCATCAGTTGACCCCCCTTTTGAAAAAGAAAAAGATGCTTGGCATGAAGCACTCTCAAAAATACGCGTGCCTTTCACGTCCCCTGGATGACCCAGGGGAAGAAAAGTCCTCTGAGAGCCATGACTTGTTCATCTTGGTTCTTTTACAAACACAGCGAGGGGACTCCAACCACAGTCTCCCTTGTTGCCACTAATTGGGCCACACACACCCCCCTTGACTGGCATCAGTTGACCCCCCTTTTGAAAAACAAAAAGATGCTTGGCATGAAGCACTCTCAAAAATACGCGTGCCTTTCACCTCCCCTGGATGACCCAGGGGAAGAAAAGTCCTCTGAGAGCCATGACTTGTTCATCTTGGTTCTTTTACAAACATAGCGAGGGGACTCCAACCACAGTCTCCCTCGTTTCCACTAATTGGGCCACACACACGCCACTTGACTGGCATCAGTTGACCCCCCTTTTGAAAAAGAAAAAGATGCTTGGCATGAAGCACTCTCAAAAATACGCGTGCCTTTCACCTCCCCTGGATGACCCAGGGGAAAAAAAGTCCTCTGAGAGCCATGACTTGTTCATCTTGGTTCTTTTACAAACACAGCGAGGGGACTCCAACCACAGTCTCCCTCGTTTCCACTAATTGGGCCACACACACCCCACTTGACTGGCATCAGTTGACCCCCCTTTTGAAAATGAAAAAGATGCTTGGCATGATGCACTCTCAAAAATACGCGTGCCTTTCACGTCCCCTGGATGACCCAGGGGAAGAAAAGTCCTCTGAGAGCCATGACTTGTTCATCTTGGTTCTTTTACAAACACAGCGAGTGGACTCCAACCACAGTCTCCCTTGTTGCCACTAATTGGGCGACACACACCCCACTTGACTGGAATCAGTTGATCCCCCCTTTTGAGAAAGAAAAAGATGGTTGGCATGAAGCACTCTCAAAAATACGCGTGTCTTTCACCTTCCCTGGATGACCAAGGGAAAGAAAAGTCCTCTGAGAGCCATGACTTGTTCATCTTGGTTCTTTTACAAACACAGCGAGTGGACTCCAACCACAGTCTCCCTTGTTGCCACTAATTGGGCCACACACACCCCACTTGACTGGCATCAGTTGACCCCCCTTTTGAAAAAGAATAAGATGCTTTGCATGAAGCACTCTCAAAAATACGCGTGCCTTTCACGTCCCCTGGATGACCCAGGGGAAGAAAAGTCCTCTGAGAGCCATGACTTGTTCATCTTGGTTCTTTTACAAACACAGCGAGGGGACTCCAACCACAGTCTCCCTCGTTTCCACTAATTGGACCACACACACCCCACTTGACTGGCATCAGTTGACCTTCCTTTTGAAAAAGAGAAAAAGATGCTTGGCATGAAGCACTCTCAAAAATACGCATGCCTTTCACCTCCCCTGGATGACCCAGGGGAAGAAATGTCCTCTGAGAGCCATGACTTGTTCATCTTGGTTCTTTTACAAACACAGCGAGGGGACTCCAACCACAGTCTCCCTCGTTTCCACTAATTGGGCCACACACACCCCACTTGACTGGCATCAGTTGACCCCCCTTTTGAAAAACAAAAAGATGCTTGGCATGAAGCACTCTCAAAAATACGCGTGCCTTTCACCTCCCCTGGATGACCCAGGGGAAGAAAAGTCCTCTGAGAGCCATGACTTGTTCATCTTGGTTCTTTTACAAACATAGCAAGGGGACTCCAACCACAGTCTCCCTCGTTTCCACTAATTGGGCCACACACACCCCACTTGACTGGCATCAGTTGACCCCCCTTTTGAAAATGAAAAAGATGCTTGGCATGATGCACTCTCAAAAATACGCGTGCCTTTCACGTCCCCTGGATGACCCAGGGGAAGAAAAGTCCTCTGAGAGCCATGACTTGTTCATCTTGGTTCTTTTACAAACACAGCGAGGGGACTCCAACCACAGTCTCCCTTGTTGCCACTAATTGGGCCACACACACCCCACTTGACTGGCATCAGTTGACCCCTCTTTTGAAAAAGAATAAGATGCTTTGCATGAAGCACTCTCAAAAATATGCGTGCCTTTCACGTCCCCTGGATGACCCAGGGGAAGAAAAGTCCTCTGAGAGCCATGACTTGTTCATCTTGGTTCTTTTACAAACACAGCGAGAGGACTCCAACCACAGTCTCCCTCATTTCCACTAATTGGGCCACACACACCCCACTTGACTGGCATCAGTTGACCCCCCTTTTGAAAAAGAAAAAGATGGTTTGCATGAAGCACTCTGAAAAATACGCATGCCTTTCACGTCCCCTGGATGACCCAGGGGAAGAAAAGTCCTCTGAGAGCCATGACTTGTTCATCTTGGTTCTTTTACAAACACAGCGAGGGGACTCCAACCACAGTCTCCCTCATTTCCACTAATTGGGCCACACACACCCCACTTGACTGGCATCAGTTGACCCCCCTTTTGAAAAAGAAAAAGATGTTTGTCATGAAGCACTCTCAAAAATACGCGTGCCTTTCACGTCCCCTGGATGACCCAGGGGAAGAAAAGTCCTCTGAGAGCTATGACTTGTTCATCTTGGTTCTTTTACAAACACAGCGAGGGGACTCCAACCACAGTCTCCCTTGTTGCCACTAATTGGGCCACACACACCCCACTTGACTGGAATCAGTTGATCCCCCCTTTTGAGAAAGAAAAAGATGGTTGGCATGAAGCACTCTCAAAAATACGCGTGTCTTTCACCTCCCCTGGATGACCAAGGGAAAGAAAAATCCTCTGAGAGCCATGACTTGTTCATCTTGGTTCTTTTACAAACACAGCGAGTGGACTCCAACCACAGTCTCCCTTGTTGCCACTAATTGGGCCACACACACCCCACTTGACTGGCATCAGTTGACCCCCCTTTTGAAAAAGAATAAGATGCTTTGCATGAAGCACTCTCAAAAATACGCGTGCCTTTCACCTCCCCTGGATGACCCAGGGGAAGAAAAGTCCTCTGAGAGCCATGACTTGTTCATCTTGGTTCTTTTACAAACACAGCGAGGGGACTCCAACCACAGTCTCCCTCGTTTCCACTAATTGGGCCACACACACCCCACTTGACTGGCATCAGTTGACCCCCCTTTTGAAAAAGAAAAAGATGCTTGGCATGAAGCACTCTCAAAAATACGCGTGCCTTTCACCTCCCCTGGATGACCCAGGGGAAGAAAAGTCCTCTGAGAGCCATGACTTGTTCATCTTGGTTCTTTTACAAACACAGCGAGGGGACTCCAACCACAGTCTCCCTCGTTTCCACTAATTGGGCCACACACACCCCACTTGACTGGCATCAGTTGACCCCCCTTTTGAAAAAGAAAAAGATGGTTGGCATGAAGCACTCTCAAAAATACGCGTGTCTTTCACCTCCCCTGGATGACCAAGGGAAAGAAAAATCCTCTGAGAGCCATGACTTGTTCATCTTGGTTCTTTTACAAACACAGCGAGTGGACTCCAACCACAGTCTCACTTGTTGCCACTAATTGGGCCACACACACCCCACTTGACTGGCATCAGTTGACCCCCCTTTTGAAAAAGAATAAGATGCTTTGCATGAAGCACTCTCAAAAATATGTGTGCCTTTCACCTCCCCTGGGTGAACCAGGGGAAGAAAAGTCCTCTTAGAGCCATGACTTGTTCATCTTGGTTCTTTTACAAACACAGCGAGGGGACTCCAACCACAGTCTCCCTCGTTTCCACTAATTGGGCCACACACACCCCACTTGACTGGCATCAGTTGACCCCCCTTTTGAAAAAGAAAAAGATGCTTGGCATGAAGCACTTTCAAAAATACGCGTGCCTTTCACCTCCCCTGGATGACCCAGGGGAAGAAAAGTCCTCTGAGAGCCATGACTTGTTCATCTTGGTTCTTTTACAAACACAGGGAGGGGACTCCAACCACAGTCTCCCTCATTTCCACTAATTGGGCCACACACACCCCACTTGACTGACATCAGTTGACCCCCCTTTTGAAAAAGAAAAAGATGTTTGTCATGAAGCACTCTCAAAAATACGCGTGCCTTTCACGTCCCCTGGATGACCCAGGGGAAGAAAAGTCCTCTGAGAGCCATGACTTGTTCATCTTGGTTCTTTTACAAACACAGCGAGGGGACTCCAACCACAGTCTCCCTTGTTGCCACTAATTGGGCCACACACACCCCACTTGACTGGCATCAGTTGACCCCTCTTTTGAAAAAGAATAAGATGCTTTGCATGAAGCACTCTCAAAAATACGCGTGCCTTTCACGTCCCCTGGATGACCCAGGGGAAGAAAAGTCCTCTGAGAGCCATGACTTGTTCATCTTGGTTCTTTTACAAACACAGCGAGAGGACTCCAACCACAGTCTCCCTCATTTCCACTAATTGGGCCACACACACCCCACTTGACTGGCATCAGTTGACCCCCCTTTTGAAAAAGAATAAGATGCTTTGCATGAAGCACTCTCAAAAATACGCATGCCTTTCACGTCCCCTGGATGACCCAGGGGAAGAAAAGTCCTCTGAGAGCCATGACTTGTTCATCTTGGTTCTTTTACAAACACAGCGAGGGGACTCCAACCACAGTCTCCCTCGTTTACACTAATTGGGCCACACACACCCCACTTGACTGGCATCAGTTGACCCCCCTTTTGAAAAAGAAAAAGATGCTTGGCATGAAGCACTCTCAAAAATACGCGTGCCTTTCACCTCCCCTGGATGACCCAGGGGAAGAAAAGTCCTCTGAGAGCCATGACTTGTTCATCTTGGTTCTTTTACAAACACATCGAGGGGACTCCAACCACAGTCTCCCTCATTTCCACTAATTGGGCCACACACACCCCACTTGACTGGCATCAGTTGACCCCCCTTTTGAAAAAGAAAAAGATGGTTTGCATGAAGCACTCTCAAAAATACGCATGCCTTTCACGTCCCCTGGATGACCCAGGGGAAGAAAAGTCCTCTGAGAGCCATGACTTGTTCATCTTGGTTCTTTTACAAACACAGCGAGGGGACTCCAACCACAGTCTCCCTCATTTCCACTAATTGGGCCACACACACCCCACTTGACTGGCATCATTTGACCCCCCTTTTGAAAAAGAAAAAGATGTTTGTCATGAAGCACTCTCAAAAATACGCGTGCCTTTCACGTCCCCTGGATGACCCAGGGGAAGAAAAGTCCTCTGAGAGCTATGACTTGTTCATCTTGGTTCTTTTACAAACACAGCGAGGGGACTCCAACCACGGTCTCCCTTGTTGCCACTAATTGGGCCACACACACCCCACTTGACTGGAATCAGTTGATCCCCCCTTTTGAGAAAGAAAAAGATGGTTGGCATGAAGCACTCTCAAAAATACGCGTGTCTTTCACCTCCCCTGGATGACCAAGGGAAAGAAAAATCCTCTGAGAGCCATGACTTGTTCATCTTGGTTCTTTTACAAACACAGCGAGGGGACTCCAACCACAGTCTCCCTCGTTTCCACTAATTGGGCCACACACACCCCACTTGACTGGCATCAGTTGACCCCCCTTTTGAAAAAGAAAAAGATGCTTGGCATGAAGCACTCTCAAAAATACGCGTGCCTTTCACGTCCCCTGGATGACCCAGGGGAAGAAAAGTCCTCTGAGAGCCATGACTTGTTCATCTTGGTTCTTTTACAAACACAGCGAGGGGACTGCAACCACAGTCTCCCTTGTTGCCACTAATTGGGCCACACACACCCCACTTGACTGGCATCAGTTGACCCCCCTTTTGAAAAACAAAAAGATGCTTGGCATGAAGCACTCTCAAAAATACGCGTGCCTTTCACCTCCCCTGGATGACCCAGGGGAAGAAAAGTCCTCTGAGAGCCATGACTTGTTCATCTTGGTTCTTTTACAAACATAGCGAGGGGACTCCAACCACAGTCTCCCTCGTTTTCACTAATTGGGCCACACACACGCCACTTGACTGGCATCAGTTGACCCCCCTTTTGAAAAAGAAAAAGATGCTTGGCATGAAGCACTCTCAAAAATACGCATGCCTTTCACCTCCCCTGGATGACCCAGGGGAAAAAAAGTCCTCTGAGAGCCATGACTTGTTCATCTTGGTTCTTTTACAAACACAGCGAGGGGACTCCAACCACAGTCTCCCTCGTTTCCACTAATTGGGCCACACACACCCCACTTGACTGGCATCAGTTGACCCCCCTTTTGAAAAAGAAAAAGATGCTTGGCATGATGCACTCTCAAAAATACGCGTGCCTTTCACGTCCCTTGGATGACCCAGAGGAAGAAAAGTCCTCTGAGAGCCATGACTTGTTCATCTTGGTTCTTTTACAAACACAGCGAGGGGACTCCAACCACAGTCTCCCTTGTTGCCACTAATTGGGCCACACACACCTCACTTGACTGGAATCAGTTGACCCCCCTTTTGAAAAAGAAAAAGATGGTTGGCATGAAGCACTCAAAAATACGCGTGTCTTTCACCTCCCCTGGATGACCCAGGGGAAGAAAAGTCCTCTGAGAGCCATGACTTGTTCATCTTGGTTCTTTTACAAACACAGCGAGTGGACTCCAACCACAGTCTCACTTGTTGCCACTAATTGGGCCACACACACCCCACTTGACTGGCATCAGTTGACCCCCCTTTTGAAAAAGAATAAGATGCTTTGCATGAAGCACTCTCAAAAATATGTGTGCCTTTCACCTCCCCTGGATGAACCAGGGGAAGAAAAGTCCTCTTAGAGCCATGACTTGTTCATCTTGGTTCTTTTACAAACACAGCGAGGGGACTCCAACCACAGTCTTCCTCGTTTCCACTAATTGGGCCACACACACCCCACTTGCATGGCATCAGTTGACCCCCCTTTTGAAAAAGAAAAAGATGGTTGGCATGAAGCACTCTCAAAAATAAGCGGGTCTTTCACCTCCTTCGGATGACCCAGGGGAAGAAAAGTCCTCTGAGAGCCATGACTTGTTCATCTTGGTTATTTTACAAATACAGCGAGTGGACTCCAACCACAGTCTCACTTGTTGCCACTAATTGGGCCACACACACCCCACTTGACTGGCATCAGTTGACCCCCCTTTTGAAAAAGAATAAGATGCTTTGCATGAAGCACTCTCAAAAATACGCGTGCCTTTCACCTCCCCTGGATGACCCAGGGGAAGAAAAGTCCTCTGAGAGCCATGACTTGTTCATCTTGGTTCTTTTACAAACACAGCGAGGGGACTCCAACCACAGTCTCCCTCGTTTCCACTAATTGGGCCACACACACCCCACTTGACTGGCATCAGTTGACCCCCCTTTTGAAAAAGAAAAAGATGCTTGGCATGAAGCACTCTCAAAAATACGCGTGCCTTTCACCTCCCCTGGATGACCCAGGGGAAGAAAAGTCCTCTGAGAGCCATGACTTGTTCATCTTGGTTCTTTTACAAACACAGCGAGGGGACTCCAACCACAGTCTCCCTTGTTGCCACTAATTGGGCCACACACACACCACTTGACTGGCATCAGTTGACTCCCTTTTTGAAAAAGAAAAAGATGCTTGGCATGAAGCACTCTCAAAAATACGCGTGCCTTTCACCTCCCCTGGATGAGCCAGGGGAAGAAAAGTCTTCTGAGAGCCATGTCCACATTGTCAGTGGACAGACACGTGTGCTTATCTGCCAGCAGACCCCCTGCAGCACAGAAGACAGGTTCCGAGAGAACACTGGCTGCAGGACACGACAAGACCCCCAAGGCATACTTGGCAAGCTCAGGCAATTTATTCAGATTGGAAGCCTAAAATGAGCAGGGCTCAAGTTGCACAGTAATGGCATCGTTGTTTCCTTGCATATACTCATATATCTGTGTCTCCTCCTCTTTTTCCTTGTCCTGCTCTTTTGTTTTCGCATGAGTTAATGTCCTTGTCACTTTCCCTTGTGTTTGTGTTGCGTTGTGAGTTGTTTGTCACCTTTTAAACACCTTTGAGGGTGTTTTCTAGGTGTTTTTATGTGTTTGTGATTGCTTGCCATTGTTTCCTATGCTGTTCGAGTTCGGTTCGCCGAACGTTCGACGAACTGAACTCAAACGAGACCTCCGTTCGACGAACCGAACTCGAGCCGAACCACGACCGGTTCGCTCATCTCTACTGAGGATGCAGTTGTAGACGTGCTACCAGTACTCATCCCAGTTGTCATCCCAATCTGGTATCTGCATCTCATCGTAATCAGCATGTTCCTCATTGTCTATAACAACAGGTGTTACAGTTTATGAATAAGGGTCAACATTATACTCAGAAACTTAGTCCTCATGGCCTGAATCAGAGTCACAAAGGTTCTGGGCATCACTGCAGACCATTTCCTGGTCTGTACTCACTGTAGCTTGGGAGCACACCTCTGATTCCCAGGCTATAGTGTGACTGAACAGCTCTGCAGACTCAGCCATCTCAGTTTCACCATACTGTGCAGGGCGGATGGAGACTTCAGAGCTGGGAGAAAGCAAGTGTGATTGGGATGACAACTCAGAGGACTGGTGTTTTTTGGATGCAGTAGTTGAGGTGGCGGAGAGGGCACTTGTTGGACCACTTGAGATCCATTCAAGCATTTTCTTTTTTGGCCATCATCTACCTTTGTTCCAGTTGTTCGTGTCCGTAAAAAAGGGAGCACATCGGATTGTCCACGGTAAGAAGTAGACATCTTACTTTTGCTGGAAGATGGTCTATCTTCAGCAAATGGTAATGGAGCTTTGCCACCTTCCCCACGGACAAACCCTTTTTTTCCTTTTCCAACATGCCTCTCCCCCTTTCCACCAGCATCTGTCATTTTGCCACTCATTTTGATTGCGACAAGATTGTGCACTTAATTTTTAATACCACATTTTGAGAGGTGGTGTAGAACGGTGGTCTATTTTTATTAACAGCAGAATAAACAGCAATAACTATCCCTGACAATTCAACTACGGCCCTTAAACTGACAGCATAGTTTGCTATTAGAATGGCTTAGTAACAATGAGTTTGAATGTGCAATGCAGAGGTGCTGCAAATAGATTTGCACTAGTGAGACACTAATGGAAGTCCAACAGCCACTTTAAGGATGCCACTAAGTTTACTCAGTGTTTGCTAGTATAATGGCTTAGTAACAATGAGCTTGAGTGTGCAATGCAGTGGTGCTGCAAATAGCTTTGCACCAGTGGGACAATAATGGAAGTCCAACAGCCACTTTTAGGATGCCACTAAAGTTACTTAGTGTTTGCTAGAATAATGGCTTAGTAACAATGAGTGTTACGGTTGCTGTGGCACTGGAGACTATGTTCGGATTTCTTGCTACTGCACATGTGCAAGCGCTGGAGACTAAGTCCTATCTTGGAGCCATTGCACATGTGCGGGTGACATCATCGCTGTCATGAGGTCACATGTCTCTGACACCTTCTAAGCTGATTGGCCGCTGGTCATGTGCTTGTGACGCTTTGCTCGGTGATAGGCCAGCGTGACGTCATTGCTGCCGTTCTGGCAGCGGATTGGCTCTGGTGTCCTCCATCTTGGATGATGCACAAAGTCTATATAAGACCCTGACGCACGCCGCCCGACGCTCAGTCCTCTTGGTTCATGCATGAGAGTAGACGCTCTGTGCACTTCCCTCTAGGCATCTCTCTGTCTATGCTAAGTGAGCGCTACCGGCAGGGTAGCGTTCTTATACCTTACAGCTTCGGCTGTGGTCCGTATCCTTACATCTTAGTGGAGCGGACATAGGCAGGTGCCTGAGGCACATGGTCCGGCTGGGCCTTGTGATTCTACTCGTAGGTGGACGTTGCCGCTAGGGTAACGTTCCTTATACTGCGTCTGGCAGTTGTTCGTATCCTCGCACACTAGGGGAGCGAACATAGGTAGGAGCTTTGTGCGGCTTATGCTGCTGTCCATCTCTTTTGCACCACTAGTGGAGCGGACCTAGGCAGGTGCCATATCTAGTGGTTCGTATCCTCGCACACTAGTGGAGCGAACGCAGGTAGGAGCTTTGTGTGGCTTACGCTGCTGTCCGTTTCCTGGCACCGCTAGAAGAACGGACCTAGGTAGGTGCCATTTCACACTCACTGCTTTTGTCTCTGTGACCATTAGCACAGACCATACCACACACCCTCCAAGCAAGGGAGGAATTGCTTTATTTCCTAATTATATTCCTCTGTTAGTTTAACAGAGGTATTGCACTCTGCCCTTGTCCTATTACTATTTACAGTGGCACACTTATATATCCCTTATCCTCTGCCATAGTCTGCAGCAGAGTCTTTGCACGGTGGACCCTGACTGTCTGATATTCCTTTGGGTTTTATTATCCGACAGCCCCCCGTAACATTAGAACTGAGCCAAGTGTCTGGCAGTTATGGCAGAATATCAGTAGTTACACCGTTACATACAAGTACTTGAGTCGCGGCTCAAGACTATTGAGGATAACCCTCAGACCATGGTGACATCTGCACATGATCCTCGACTTGCTCTGCCAAACAGGTATTCTGGCGATGCCAGATCATGTCGTGGTTTCATTAGTCAGTGTCAGATACACCTAGAGGTCAACTCTTCTCGCTTCTCTACGGAGAGGTCCAGAGTAGGCTTTATCATATCCTTACTTCAGGACAAAGCCTTAGAATGGGCGACTCCCCTATGGGAGCACTCTGATGTGGTTACTCTGAGACATCAAGACTTTCTTGAAGCTCTTAAAGCGGTATTCATGGGTCCGCAGGTTACCCATGATGCGGCCCTGAGACTGTTAGATCTATTCCAGGGTTCGTTATCCACTAGTTCTTATGCCATTGCTCTTAGAACTCTGGTGGCAGAACTAGATTGGCCAGAAAAGGTGTCGATTCCCATCTTCTGGAGAAGGTTGGCAGGCTATGTCAAGGATGCCCTTGCTACTCGTGAGGTCCCTGCTTCTCTGGAGGACTTAATCACTGTAGCAACAAGGATCGACGTACGCCATAAGGAACGTAGACTCGAGGTCTTTTCCTTCGCCCTAAGCATCGGGCTATTCCTGTTGAGGGTCCACTACCATCTTCCTCAGCATCTGAGACATCTCCCACTCCTATGGAGTTAGGTTATACGTCCTCCAGACTACGCAGGTCTGCTCCTCCTATATGTTACGTATGTCGTCAGGCTGGGCATTATGCCAACAAGTGTTCTAGCCGTCACGGAAACTCCCAGGCCTAGTAACCATTGGAGGGGGGTTACTAGAGACGTCTTCTGCACCCTCTAAGTGTAGTATTCCAGGTCAGCTCTCATTCTCTGAGAATACATGGCCTATTATGGCTTTTGTGGATTCCGGAGCTGACGGGACTTTTGTGTCCTCAGGATTTGTAAAGAGACACAATATTCCCTCTATCATGTTAGAAGCGCCTATTCCTGTCCGTGTTGTTAATGGGACTATGTTGTGTGACTCCATTACATTGAGGACAGTTCCCTTGCGCCTTTCCCTGGCTCAGGGTCACATAGAGGAGATTTCTTTTCTTGTTTTGCCTGAGGGTATAGACGACGTTCTTCTGCGTCTCCCATGGCTTCGGACCCATGCTCCTCTAATTGACTGGGAGTCCGACAGCATTATTAGTTGGGGTTCGAAATGTCAGTCTTGATGTCTTCCCTTACCACCTAAGGTCGTTGCGGTTGCATCAACTGATCTCTCTCCCATACCTACACCCTATTTGGATTTCGCTGACGTGTTCTCCAAACAGGGTGCTGAGGTTCTTCCACCCCATAGGCCGCATGACTGTGCCACAGACCCTATCCCAGGTTTGGTTCCACCTAAAGGCAGGGTTTGCCCCCTGTCAATACCTGAGACGGAGGCCATGTCGACCTATATAAGAGAGAGTTTAGAGAAGGGGTTCATTCGAAAGTCTGTCTCTCCTGCAGGAGCTGGGTTTTTCTTTGTTCGGAAGAAAGAGGGTGATTTGCGTCCCTGCATAGATTACAGGGGTCTCAATGCAATCACAATAAAGAACAAATACCCGTTACCTTTAATTTCGGAGCTCTTTGACAGACTGAGGGGAGCTCAGGTTTTTACGAAGTTGGATCTGCGGGGTGCGTATAACTTGGTACGAATTCCAGAGGGTGACGAATGGAAGACCACTTTTAACACCCGAGACAGTCACTATGAATACCTCGTCATGCCTTTTGGTTTATGTAATGCACCCGCAGTATTTCAGGACTTCGTAAACGATGTGTTCAGGGATTTACTGTTATCCTCCGTCGTGGTGTATCTGGACGACATCCTGATTTTTTCTCCTGATCTGGAGACTCATCGTCAGGATGTCGTTCATGTCCTTTCCCGTTTAAGGGAGCACTTATTGTTTGCTAAACTCGAAAAGTGTGTATTCGAGCAGTCATCCTTGCCTTTTTTGGGTTACATTATCTCACAAGAGGGTCTGGCTATGGATCCTGCGAAGCTCTCTGCTGTCCTGGAATGGTCCGAACCTCATTCCTTGAAGGCAGTGCAACGCTTCTTAGGATTCATAAATTATTACCGGCAGTTCATACCCCATTTCTCCACTTTGGTGGCCCCTTTGGTGGCCTTGACTAAGAAAGGTGCTAATCCAAAAGTCTGTTCTCCTGAGACATCCCAGGCTTTTGAGGCAGTAAAAATACACTTTTCAACTGCTCCCGTTCATCAAAGACCCGATGAGAATAAGCCCTTCCTCTTGGAGGTTGATGCCTCTTCCGTGGGTGCTGGTGCGCTCTTGTATCAAAAGAACAGTGTAGGTAGAAAAAGGCCGTGTTTCTTCTTTGCTAAAACCTTTTCACCGGCAGAAAGAAACTATACCATTGGAAATAGGGAACTGCTCGCCCTGAGATTAGCCTTGGAGGAGTGGCGTCACTTGCTAGAAGGAGCGAAACATCCTTTCCAGGTCTATACAGACCATAAGAATCTGACGTACTTACAAACCGCTGAGCGTCTGAATCCTCACCAAGCCCGCTGGTCCTTGTTTTTCTCCCGCTTTCACTTCTCCATCAACTATCTGTCTGGGAGTAAGAATAACAAGGCAGACGCCCTGTCTCGCTCTATGGTTTCTACCCATGAAAAGATTGACAAACCTCGTCTTATCCTTCCCTCCAGGGTTTTTCATACGCTCTCTCCTGTGACGTTAGACCAAATCCCACCGGGTAAGACCTTTGTTTCGCCAGATCGACAGAATGATATACTGTCGTGGGCCCACACCTCAAAGGTGGGTGGGCATTTTGGTATTAGACGGACACGAGAGTTACTCGAGAGCTGGTATTGGTGGCCACACTTAGCCAGTCACGTCAAGAGATATGTCGGTTCCTGCTACTCGTGTGCTCGCAACCGTCCATTACGGCAGAGACCGGCTGGGCTCTTGCATCCTTTACCAGTGCCAGATAGACCATGGGAGGTGGTAGGCATGGACTTTGTGGGTGATCTTCTGTGTTCACAGGGACATAGATTTGTGTGGGTCATTACGGACCATTTCTCCCGGATGGTTCATCTCGTACCGTTATCGAGAATCCCATCTTCCAGGGTACTAGCCAAACTATTCCTCAAGCATGTCTTTAGGCTTCACGGAATGCCAGATCGTATCATTTGTGATAAAGGCCCGAAATTTGCTTCCCGTTTCTGGCGAGATCTTTGTAGCCTTCTGCAAATTGAGTTGAATCTCTCTTCGGTATACCATCCGGAGACCAATGGTTTGGTTAAGCATACCAATCAATCCATGATTATATACCTTCGACACTTTGTTGCTGAGAACCACGATAACTGGTCCTCCCTCCTACGCTGGGCAGAATTTACCCTTAACAATTCGCTGGCTGAGGCCACTGGGCAGACTGTACGCACTCAATAATGGGCAACACCCTAGGGTACCGGTACCGTTTCCCGCTGCTGCACCTCCTCCTCTTGTGGCCGACTGGGCAACTAATACCAGAGAGGTTTGGGATCGGACTCAAGAGTCGATCCAAGCAGCTAAGGACCGTATGAAGACGGTGTCTGATCGGTTTCGTCGCCAGGCTCCTGTCTTTTCTCCGGGGGACTTTGTGTGGCTCTCTGCAAAACACGTGAAACTTAAAGTGAGCTCTGTCAAATGTGCTCCTCACTTCCTGGGTCCTTATGAGGTTCTTCGACAGGTAAATCCTGTAGTCTACCAATTGAAGTTACCCGTCCATCTTAGGATCCATGACAAATTCCATGTCTCACTGCTAAAGCCGGCTATTTTACCTCACGCTCGTGAAGTGCACTCTCCTGCCTCTGATTCCTCTCGCTCTAGCTATGAGGTACGAGCCATAGTTGGTTCTAAGATGGTTAGAGGGCGCAGGTTCTTCTTGATAGATTGGGAGGGCTACGGCCCGGAACATCGCTCTTGGGAGCCTGAGGAGGCTGTCCATGCTCCCGACTTAGTTGCCGATTACCTGCGTCGCCGGGAGGGGGGCCCTTGAGGGGGAGGCACTGTTACGGTTGCTGTGGCACTGAAGACTATGTTCGGATTTCTTGCTACTGCACATGTGCAAGCGCTGGAGACTAAGTCCTATCTTGGAGCCATTGCACGTGTGCGGGTGACATCATCGCTGACACGAGGTCACATGTGTCTGACATTTTCTAAGCTGATTGGCCGCTGGTCATGTGCTTGTGACATGTAGTCACATGTCTCTGACACCTTCTATGCCGATTGGTCGCTGGTCATGTGCTTGTGACGCTTTGCTCGGTGATAGGCCAGCGTGACGTCATTGCTGCCGTTCTGGCAGCGTATTGGCTCCGGTGTCCTCCATCTTGGATGAGGCACAGAGTCTATATAAGACCCTGACGCATGCCGCCCGGCGCTCAGTCCTCTTGGTTCATGCATGAGAGTAGACGCTCTGTGCACGTCCCTCTAGGCATCTCTCTGTCTATGCCAGGGTAGCGTTCTTATACCTTACAGCTTCGGCTGCGGTCCGTATCCTTACATCTTAGTGGTGCGGACATAGGCAGGTGCCTGAGGCACATGGTCCGGCTGGGCCTTGTGATTCTACTCGTAGGTGGACGTTGCCGCTAGGGTAACGTTCCTTATACTGCGTCTGGCAGTTGTTCGTATCCTTGCAAACTAGGGGAGCGAACATAGGTAGGAACTTTGTGCGGCCTATGCTGCTGTCCGTCCCTTTTGCACCACTAGTGGAGCGGAGCTAGGCAGGTGCCATATCTAGTGGTTCGTGTCCTCGCACACTAGTGGAGCGAATGCAGGTAAGAGCTTTGTGCGGCTTATGCTGCTGTCCGTCTCCTGGCACCGCTAGAGGAACGGACCTAGGTAGGTGCCATTTCACACACACTGCTTTTGTCTCTGTGACCATTAACAGAGACCATACCACACACCCTCCAAGCAAGGGAGGAATTGCTTGATTTCCTAATTATATTCCTCTGTGAGTTTAACAGAGGTATTGCACTCTGCACTTGTGCTATTACTATTTACAGTGGCACACTAATATACCCCTTATCCTCTGCCATAGTCTGCAGCAGAGTCTTTGCACGGTGGACCCTGACTGTCTGATATTCCTTTGGGTTTTATTATCAGACAGCCCCCCGTAACAATGAGTTTGATTGTGCAATGCAGTGGTGCTGCAAATAGCTTTGCACCAGTGGGACAATAATGGAAGTCCAACAGCCACTTTTAGGATGCCACTAAGCTTACTCAGTGTTTGCTAGTATAATGGCTTAGTAACAATGAGTTTGAGTGTGCAATGCAGTGGTGCTGCAAATAGCTTTGCACCAGTGGGTCAATAATGGAAGTCCAACAGCCACTTTTAGGATTCCACTAAGTTTACTCAATGTTTGCCAGTATAATGGCTTAGTAACAAAGAGCTTGAGTGTGCAAAAGGCAGGAGGGTACAGTGGCAGGGTTGTGGGTCAGTGTACAGGAAAGGATGGCTCACTTTCTATCCCTCCTAATGGAGAAATACAGCGAGGAAGTCCCTGAGCTTAGCTACACAGACGCTGTTATCTTCTGTAGCTGTTAAAATCTGTTTCCACGGACCTGACTGTCACCTATGGCTCTGAGCCTGCTGTAATTAGCCCTTACAAGGGCTAATAGAAATTTCTATCCCTATTCTGTATAGCGCTGTGTGTAGAGCGTACACAGCAGTATCGGAGACAAGAGCTACGCCAGCGGTGACTGACACCCAGACGCAGAAGGCAGATAATGGCGTCTGGACGGGCAGATACCCGTTTTTATAATGCAGGGACATGTGACATGGACATCCTATCACACATGCCTTTGCTTCTCTGGCTAAAAGTCCACTTAGCTGTGTGTGTGTCTGGGATTGGCTGACATGCTGACCCGCCCCACTACACGCGCGCGCTTAGGGAAGGAAGACAAGGAAAAAAAAATGGCGATCGCCATTATCCCAGCAGCAGTGATCTGAATGCGCTGTTCCTGCACACTATACGCTGAAATTTCATAATAGTGTGAGTCACAGAGTGACTTACACTATTACAGCGGAAAGCCAGCTAGTAATTAGCTAGGCTTTTTGCTGCTAGACCTGTTCTCGAACGTAACTAGAACTATCGAGCTTTAGCAAAAAGCTCGAGTTCTAGTTCGATCTAGAACAGCCCCCAAAATTACTCGAACCGCGAACTGGAGAACCACGAACCACGAACCGCGCTCAACTCTAGTGATTCCTTGTGATGTGATGCCATTTTCCTTGTGATTTAAGTAAACCAGAAGCAAATAGTTGTCAGCTCTAAGGATAAAAATTGTGTTTGACATTCTTTTGTCCCTTTTAGTGTTAGTTTACACATTTGCTGGGCCAAATGTTTTGAATATTTTGTCATGGGTAGTCTAATTTTGCCTGACATTTTCTTATTTTTTGTTTGTGTGTTTTTTTGATAAAACATGGCAAAGACAAAGACAAATTTATCCCCAGATGTCAGGAAGCTTATTATTGGGACATCAGGCAAGCCCTCAAAAAGAGGAAGCTATGGAATTCAACTGTTCTCAGAGTCAAGTAGCACAAATAATAAAGAAAGAAAAAGATGGTTGACCAACCTAGAATGGAACAACCATGGAACACTTCCTCTAAAGTTTATCATTCACAATATTAAAAAAAATCTGTATCTAATGTCCATAAATTTGCTCTACAGATTTCTCACAAAATCAGTGAAGAAGTGTGATGGCTGAAAGCAGTAGGCTTGAATGCACAAGTTCCAGTCATGCAACCTTTCATCTCTGCAAAGAACCAGAAGGTCAAACTTGAGTTTCCAAAGAACACAGCCAATAGAAAGAGACAGATTTGTCTATGGTGTTGTGCTCAGATGAATCTAAGTTCAATTTGTTTGGTAGTGATGGCAAGCACTATTTATATACCGCCCAATTAGAAAACGTAATGATGTAAGGTACCAAAAACTTACAGTGAAACATGGTGGTGGCAATGTCATGGCTGTGAGCTGCTTTTCTGCATCTGCCATTGGCCCTCTGCATAGAATTGATGGAAATATGAATTCTACCATATAGAAGGATATACTGGAGAATGTAATGCTGCTACAGGTAAAACCTAAAAAAGTAGGTAAGAGCTGGAAATTCAAGCAAGAGAATGATACAATTTAGTCACAAATTGGTTAGCAAAGAAAAATGTTCGCCTGTTGTAATGGCGAAGCCAATCTCCTTACTTAAACCCTATAGAGCACCTTTGGGACAAGTTTGGGTGACAAGTTGGGGCCCATACCCCAAGCAATAAAGATTAATTGTTTGCAGATTTGGAAATGGAATGGAGCAAGATCCCTCAAGATGCCTTTAATAGCCTAGTGGCTTTAATGTGGTGTCATAAGTAAAGTAAGAGATTATGCTCCAAAATACTAAGTTATGGTGTTGTAAACAATGAATTCTCTCTATGTTGTGATCAATAAATAGTATATGCAAAACTTTTGACAGTTGGTGTTCTTTAATTAACTGACCATACCTATATTCACAAGCATTTTAGGTTAAAATTAAGGTCTTGCATAACGCAGACAGAAGTAACCACTTTTTAAAAAGTATATATATATATATATATATATATATATATATATATATATATATATATATATATATATATATATATTTATATATATTATATATATATAATATATAATATACCGTACAGACCGTACAGACCAAATGTTTGGCACACCTTCTCATTCAAAGAGTTTTCTTTATTTTCATGACTCTGAAAATTGTAGATTCACATTAACAGCATCAAAACTATGAATTAACACATGTGGAATGAAATACTTAAAGGAGTTGTCCGACATTAGCTTAACAAAAATTTTTGAGTTTATCTGTGCTGTATTGTCATATAAATCACACCTACATTGTTATTTTTTGTTTTCTAACTTTTGTTCCTCTTGAATTATCCCTTTATTCTCTGCAGCACCTTGTTTACATTCAGAACCAGCAAACATGACCACTTCCTGTGCAAAACCTCAGTCAGAGCTGTCACCACCCAGCCTCAGTGTCCAGCCCCACCCCAGTGTCCAGCCTCGCCCCCTGCCCGCCCCCTGCACACACATTCCCTGTCAGTATTCTTCCCCAGCACCTGACCTGGTATCACTACAGCATTGCAAATAACAGCCCCACATCAGTGTGCACCGCACACGCACACATCAGGCTCTGCACCGCACACGCACACATATGGCTCTGCACCGCACACGCACACATATGGCTCTGCACCGCACACGCACACATATGGTTCTGTACCGCACACATATGGCTCTGCACCGCACACGCACACATATGGCTCTGCACCGCACACATATGGCTCTGCACCGCACGCGCACACATATGGCTCTGCACCGCACACGCACACATATGACTCTGTACCGCACACGCACACATCAGGCTCTGCACCGCACACGCACACATATGGCTCTGCACCGCACACACACATATGGATCTGCACCGCACACGCACATATGGCTCTGCACCGCACACGCACACATATGGCTCTGTACCGCACACATATGGCTCTGCACCGCACACGCACACATATGGCTCTGCACCGCACACATATGGCTCTGCACCGCACACGCACACATATGGCTCTGCACCGCACACGCACACATATGGCTCTGTACCGCACACATATGGCTCTGCACCGCACACGCACACATATGGCTCTGTACCGCACACATATGGCTCTGCACCGCACATGCACACATATGGCTCTGCACCGCACACATATGGCTCTGCATCGCACGCGCACACATATGGCTCTGCACCGCACACGCACACATATGGCTCTGTACCGCACACATATGGCTCTGCACCGCACACGCACACATATGGCTCTGTACCACACACATATGACTCTGCACCGCACACACACACATATGGCTCTGCACCGCACACGCACACACATGGCTCTGCACACGCACACTTATGGCTCTGCACCGCACACGCACACATATGGCTCTGCACACGCACACATATGGCTCTGCACCACACACGCACACATATGGCTCTGTACTGCACACATATGGCTCTGTACCGCAGACATATGGCTCTGCACCGCACACATATGGCTCTGCACCGCACACACACACATATGGCTCTGTACCGCACACACACACATATTGCTCTGCACCGCACACGCACACATATGGCTCTGCACACGCACACATATGGCTCTGCACCGCACACACATGGCTCTGCACACGCACACATATGGCTCTGCACCGCACACGCACACATGTGGCTCTGCACACGCACACATATGGCTTTGCACACGCACACATATGGCTCTGCACACGCACACATATGGCTCTGCACCGCACACGCACACATATGGCTCTGCAACCCCCCCCCATCCCCATCCCCATCCCCATCGGGAACACATGTGGAATATATACTCACCCTTCCTCGGTCCCCGCCGCTCCTGCACGTTCGCGCGCTGTCTGTGCTCTGGACATATCAGCACAGTAGTGATGTCACCGCTGTGCTGAAGAGAGCACAGACAGCGGGAGGGACAGTGATGAGAAGCTGCGCTGCGCTGCTTCTCATCAGCACTTTCAAATGTACCGGCATCGGTGATCTGTGATGCCGGTACATTTGAATGTGTGATCCTGAGCAGGGGGCCCGGTGCTGGAGCTGACACCACGGCAGCCACTGCCAGGCCCCGCCCCCAGGTCACGGACCCCACAGCAGTGCAGGGGGAGGTTACTGGAGAGTAAAAGAGGTGCGGGGAATGTGTGGGAAGGTGCAGGGAAGGGGGCGGGGCTCATCACACTGTAGACACCCAGCAGGGAGGCGACATGCTGTTCCACATTTGCATGTCAACATGGCCCTGCCCATGTTGACATGAAATGACCAGAAGCAGCAAAATCGCGGCAGGAGCGGTCACATGACCACTCTGAGCTGGGGGAGAGGGGCTGACAGCAGGGCAGGTAAGTGGTCTCTATCTACTTACCTGCCCCAATGTAGCCCAATAGGGAAATAAAAAAAAAAATGTCAAAGAAGCCGGATAACCCCTTTAACAAAAAAGTGTGAAACAACTGAAAATATGTCTTATATTCTAGGTTCTTCAAAAGGCCACCTTTTGCTTTAATTACTGCCTTGCACACTCTTGGAAACTCAGAAACAACGGAGTGATATTCCAATTTTTTTTAATATAAAATATATAATTTGTATTAAACATTCAGAAAATGTACACCTAACAATGTTAGAGGGGAAGATAAAGTGCAGGAAAAGGGACAACAAATACCGCAAAATAAGATAAATATATATTGCACATGCCGGGTGAGATCTTATATAAATAACTGGCACATGCAGACTATATAATTTTGTACAGACTCTCACTCCTACAAGAACAGGCATAAGCACACACAATTCTATAGTAAATAGCACAGTCAACCACTAGGGGGAGTTTACATACGGTAACATGCGGTAACACAAAGATCAAAAGTGCTCACCCATAGTAAATATTCCAAATGGTAGATGCTGTCCAGAGGCCCCGACGCGAGTTTCGCGTTGCGCTTCCTCGGGGGGCCATCACTTTTTTGGTAAGTGTACTCTTGGCATTCTCTTGATGAGCTTGAAGAGGTAGTCACCGGAAATGGTTTTCACTTCACAGGTGTGCCCTGTCAGGTTTAGTAAGTGGGATTTATTGTCTTATAAATGGGGTTGGGACCATCAGTTGTGTTGTGCAGAAGTCTGGTGGATACACAGCTGATAGTCCTACTGAATAGACTGTTAGAATTTGTATTATGGCTAGAAAAAGCAGCTAAGTAAAGAAAAATGAGTGACCATCATTACTTTAAGAAATGAAGGTCATTCAGTCCGAAAAATTGGGAAAACTTTGAATGTGTCCCCAAGTGCAGTGGCAAAAACCATCAAACGCTAAAAAGAAACTGGCTCACATGAGGACCGCCCCAGGAAAGAAAGCCCAAGAGTCACCTCTGTTGCGGAGGATAAGTTTATCTGAGTCACCAGCTTCAGAAATCGCAGGTTATCAGCAGCTGAGATTAGAGACCAGGTCAATGCCACACAGAGTTCTAGCAGCAGACACATCTCTAGAACAACTGTTAAGAGGAGACTTTGTGCAGCAGGCCTTCATGGTAAAATAGCTGCTAGGAAACCACTGCTAAGGATAGGCAACAAGCAGAAGAGACTTGTTTGGGCTAAAGAACACAAGGAATGGACATTAGACCAGTGGAAATCTGTGCTTTGGTCTGATGAGTCCAAATGGATCTTTGGATCCAAGTACCGTGTCTTTGTGCGACGCAGAAAAGGTGAATGGATGGACTCTACATGCCTGGTTCCCACTGTGAAGCATGGAGGAGGAGGTGTGATGGTGTGGGGGTGCTTTGCTGGTGACACTGTTGGGGATTTATTCAAATTTGAAGGCATACTGAACCAGCATGGCTACCACAGTATCTTGTAGCGGCATGCTATTCCATCCGGTTTGCGTTTAGTTGGACCATCATTTATTTTTCAACAGGACAATGACCCCAAACACACCTCCAGGCTGTGTAAGGGCTATTTGACTATGAAGGAGAGTGATGGGGTGCTACGCCAGATGACCTGGCCTCCACAGTCACCAGACCTGAACCCATAAAGATGGTTTGGGGTGAGCTGGATCGCAGAGTGAAGGCAAAAGGGACAACAAGTGCTAAGCATCTCTGGGAACTCCTTCAAGACTGTTGAAAGACCATTTCCAGTGACTACCTCTTGAATCTCACAAAGAGAATGCCAAGAGTGTGCAAAGCAGTAATCAAAGCAAAAGGTGGAAACTTTGAAGAAGCTAGAATATAAGACATATTTTCAGTTGTTTTACACTTTTTTGTTAAGTATTTCATTCCACATGTGTTAATTCATAGCTTTGATGCCTTCAATGTGAATCTACAATTTTCAGAGTCATGGAAATAAAGAATCTATATATAAAAATATAAATATATATACTGCATATATTGCATCTACTGTAGGAATCCATATTAATCAATGAATTGATAGGATATCATATCCGGATTGGAGTACTAGTTTCTGCAATCTGCACTATTCCTGGTATATATTTAATAAGATATATCCTATTGTTAGTTGGTTTCATCAAGTAATATTTAATAAAGAATAATTGTTTTTAAATATTTGTTTTAATCTGTTTGTCTATAAGAAATATATTGAATTTGATTAGATTCTAATTACTGTCTTGGGCCTGTTCAGTTTTGGTTGAATATTGCTGTTTTCTTGCACAGAAATGGGGCCATCATGGAAATAAAGGCTAGGAATCAGGACTTGATTTTTCAAATTTATAGCATCTTTCAAGGCGATGTAATGCACAGCAGATCTTGGGAAAATGAACAAACTAAGAACTTGAAAAATTAGTTTACATTTTAACATATGAGACTGGTGGAACAAAGCTTTACTTGAAAATTATCTTATCAATGAGATAATCCCTGGAGGACAGAGTAAAAATCATACCATTTTCAGGTGGATGATGTGAATTTCTATTCAAGTTGGGAGGAAGGGTACAATACTTGCTCCAAAACATTGATTAAAATGTTGGTTGAGCTAAATAAGAAAGATCCAGTACTCTTAACGCTGCTTTACACGCAGCGACATTGCTAGCGATGTCGCTGGTGAAAGCACCTGCCCCGTCGGTTATGCATCATGGGCAAATCGCTGCTCATGGCGTATAACATCACTTGGACCCATCACACGTACTTACCTGCCTAGCAACGTCGCTGTGGCCGGCGAACCGCCTCCTTTCTAAGGCAGCATTTTGTGCGGCGTCACAGCGGTGTCACTAAGTTGCCGCCCAATAGAAGCGGAGGGGTGGAGATGAGCGGCCGTAACATCCCGCCCACCTCCTTCTTTCCTCATTGCCAGTGGCCGCAGGTACGATGTTGTTCCTTGGTCCTGTGGTGTCACACATAGCGATGTGTGCTGCCGCAGGAATGACGAACAACCTGCGTCCTGCAACAGCAACGATATTTGGGATTAGAACAACGTGTCAACGATCAACGATTAGGTGAGTAATTTTGATAGTTAGCGGTCGTTTGTGCGTTTCTCACGCAACGACATCACTAACGAGGCCAGATGTGCGTCCCGAATTCCGTGACCCCAACGACATTTCGTTAGCGATGTCGTTGCGTCTAAAGTCCCCTTTAAAAATTGAAATTGAAGAAAAACAAACAAAAAGTGTAAGCAATATTATCATCTAGTATCATGGATACCTTCAAAGCCAAGATCAAGCTACATGTGGCTACCGGGAAAAAAGAAGTCAAGGAAACAAAAACTAAAAATATCAGAGAGATCTCCAGCACTTTCAATCTCAAAAAGTTTAGTAATAAATAAACAAAAGGTAGACACAGAAGAGGTATCTTAAGAACATCATCAATGTCATCCATTTCTTCTAGCAGTAATAATTTGACCGTAGTACATAGAAATGTAGATATAAAAACTATTCAAAGGAAAAAGAAGGGAAAAGTAGGCAACTTTGAGATGTTTAAAAGTATCAAGAGGAAGTAATCCAACACAGAGACTACCCTGACCAAATTGTAGGTACCGTAATTATTTTTTTAATATTGTGTTATCTAAAGCGCAATTGGAAGTCCTAAGTTTGAGGCCTTTAAACCAACCTCAGGCTTTCATCTTTTTTAGTGACAAAAGATTTTAATTTATTTGCAAGAAAACGTGTTCTTAAAAATGATAAATCAAGAAATGAAAGGGAGAGGTGGACTGACCAAGAGTTGGAAGAAAAATTGAAAGAACTAAAAGACACAAAGGAAGATCTAGAGATCGAAGGTAAGAATGCTTACATCTGTAAACCTAAATCTCAGAAATTTCCACCATTGAATTTATTTTCCAATATCAAACTGTTTGTCAAATTAGTATCTGACGAATTTCGAAACATCCCAAATGCTATGAAACATGACAATTAAAATATTCTCATAGATGAGCCCTTGATGAATTAAAACATCTTAAAGAAGTGGTTAAAAAAATAGCTAACAAAGGCAATATAATTGTTTGGCCATTTAAGATGAATGAAAAGGAGGCATTCTGCCAACTCAGGAATCTCAACTGCTCTTAATAACTAACTTTCAATTGCCAATTGCAATTACAGAGAATTCTGGATGAAGCCTTTGAAGAGAGATTAATCATATAAACACAAAAGAAATATCTAACAGTAGAACATCCATGAACTTCTTGTATATATCTACTGTCCAAGATCCACAAAGATGAATTATTTCCACCAAACCATCCGATAGCAAGAGAAATATTCTTCAGTAATCCGATAGTAAATGTTGATAAGGTTTAGATGTGGTCCAACTTCATTGAAGACATTTTTATGATTTAGCAATGTCATGATCAAACGGGTGGAGGTCTTGCAATATTCACCTGTTGTTCATCAATTTGTCACGATTAGACTGCTCTCTAGCACCCCCCTTGTTGGCACGTCACTTTCGGTACTGACTGACAATAAGTAAATGAGGCTGCTGAGCTACTAATGCCAAATATTGAAGGTCTCCCAGCATGGGCAATGTACATATCACCGATTCCCGCTAATAGAATATATATATTTCCCGGTACCTTTAATGGTAGCACCCCAATAATTCTACACAAAAAAAATTTCACTGCCACCACAGAACTTTTTACAGGTAGTTCGGAAACCCGTTCCAGATAGCAAAAGGCTCTTCGGGTTTGGGAATCATATACCGAGCAAGATGAACAAAGCTATTCCATTTTCTATGCAGTGTTTATAAAAAATATACAAGATGTTACAAAGGGAAACAATACAAATACAGTGTAGACAATTACATAAAACTAAAAGGGATAAACATGAAACTTACTAAACTCATGCCATAGATGTGACTTTCGAATTTATGGAGGCAGGATCTCCAGCCATGAAAAACGGACAGCACCACCGATTAGGTATGTCCTCCAGTACTGAACACGGCCAAAAATGGGCTGCTGACTTTTATGACCTCATTTTCCTTTGCATAAATACCAAACACAACACATCTAGCATGAGTTTATTGGCCAATACCCATTTGTTGAGATACCAGTGATCGCCCAGCAAAGTAAAATGGTGCTCTGCGTTCAGCAGTTCACCAGGATTCCAACAATATGCTTTTTATTTTCCTAGTATTAGCATGGCACCTAAAAACTGGGTTCATAGCTTTGTTTTACTTAAAAGAACAAAAGAATGTCTTTCTCTGCACAATTTTCCTTCCAGTGGATTTGAACCCTCGGTCATAAATACCACACTACTAGGCTGATCAGATAAGGTCATCATAACTACACTCATCTCTCTGCTAGCTTTCAGGGAGTAAAAGGGACCTTAGAGTTTTAACATGAAACCTCCCCGTGTTTGAAGTAGCATGGTAGATTGATTTGCCAATCGTCTCCCAAGCCTACCTTGCTGGTATCACCCTGCCAGGACAGCCCATCTAATTTGCCATGCTCACTACCCTTCTATTTTTGAATGGTAAAATCATACTGCTGTAGATCCAAGCTCTACCGCAGTAGCTTACCATTGTCGCCGGCCAACTGGTGCAGCCAGCTGAGAATGTTGTGGTCTGTTACTATGGTGAAGATGAGTCCATATAGGTAGGGATGCAGCTTCCACAGGGCCCACCTTATAGTGAGGCATTCTTTGTCCACAGTGGCGTAGGCCACTTTCCGGGGTAAGAGCTTGTGGCTTAGAAACACCATTGGATGCTCTTACGCCTCCCCATTTACCTGGCTCAGTACTGCACCCAGGCCAAATGCACTTGCATCTGCCTGAACTATGAACCATCAGGTGAAATCCGGGGCTTGTTGGACAACTGGCGAGAACGGCTTTCAACGCTCTCAAGAACCGCTCACAGTCATCTGTCTAGGTGACAATTTGCAGTAGCTTTTTTTTGTGAGGTCCGTCCATGGCTTAGCAAGGGAACTATAGTTGGAAACGAACTTCCTATAGTACCCTGCCATACCCAAGAAGGACATCACTGGCTTCTTTGACTTGGGGGTAGGCCAGGAGGTGACTGCATCAACCTTCCCTGGCTCTGGCTTCAGAGTTCCGCCGCCCACTCTGTGTCCAAGGTACTGCACCTCTGTCATGTTGAACTGACACTTCATTGGCTTTATAGTCAGACTAGCGCTCTGGATCCGCCTGAGCACCTGCTCCAGGTGCTCCAGGTGTTCTTCCCAAGTGAAATGAAGATGGCAATGTCATCCAGCTAAGCAACAGCAAACCCTCCTAGTTCCTCAAGCAGCTAGTAGACAAATTGCTGGAAAGTGGCGGGAGCATTTCTCATGCCAAAGGGTATGACGAGGGATTCATACAGCCCAAATGGGGTGATGAAGGTGGACCTTTCTTGTGCTTTTTTGGACATAGGGATCTGCCAGTACCCTCGACTCAGGTCCATGATTGTAAGGTACCGGGCCCCGGCTAAGGAATCCAGCTGCTCATCGATACGTGTCATTGGGTATGCATCAGGTGCTGTGATGGCATTTAGCCTCCTGTAGTCCATGCAAAACCGGGTTATCCAAACCTTTTTTGGAACCAAAACTACAGGCGAGGCCCATGCACTTTTGGAATACAGATCACACCCTGGGTTAGCATTTCATTGATCTCCCTTTCTATATCCCTTTCTATCTCTAGGGAGACATGGTATGGGGGTTGACGGACTGGTGGATGACTCCCTGTGGCCACATGGTGGGTGGTTAGCAATGTCTTCCCTGGGACATCTGTGAAGGTCATCAAGTAGGGCTGGAATACCTCCCGCAGCTGGGACCTTTGGTCCATGGAAAGCTGTGGGTTTAATTCTGCATCCTCGATAGACCCTCCATCTCGGGCCGATGCAAGCAAGTCCACCAAGACTTCGCTTTTGCCTTCCACGGGAAGGCTACTCACAGGAAGGACAAAGGCTTCCCGGTCATGATGAGCTTTCATCATGTTGACATGGAAGACCTTTTGCCTCTTCCTGGCGTGGTCAATGGTGACCACATAGTTTACGTCATTGAGGTGCTGATGAACAAAGTATGGACCCTCTCAGGCCGCCTGAAGCTTGTTCATTGGAACTAGGACCCAATGACCCAATTCGTACACCCGACATATGTCTTTTTACTTCAACTAAGAAATGTGCTCCTCAGAGCATCTGGGGGCATCACAGCTCTGGACCAGACCCCAATCAGAGGACAATAAAACTTTCACATTCCTTATCTATGAACTGCTGCAACATTTATGGCTATAACAATTTGTCCCTTTGCCATACTGATCGTTCTGCTTCATATAACGTGTCTTATTTACTGCTCCATTCTATGTCCTGTTGTGTATAAATATGTGACTTTTTAGATTTTGTTATACTGAGCGTTATGAAGAGACCTGTATAGTCTCGAAAGCTTGCTATTATTACCATCTTTTCAGTTAGCCATTAAAAGGTGTCAACCACTGAGGACTCAGTTCTTTTAAACAAATTTTTTTATCCTTTTAATATATTTCAATCATATTATATAGCTCTGTGTACTTACAATTGCTCATTTTGCCTTTCTATTCAGTTTATTCTTCACTTTTCCATTAGGTCTATGACAACAGAGTAAATTAAAACAGACTAACTGTACTATTTTAAGTTTTAAGTCTTTTTTCCCTGCATGAGTCATCACTGCAAATGTCAATGGCAGGGGGAGCACAGGAGTATCTGCGTTAAAGAGGGGGGTGACTCATGCAGGGAGACATGTCTTCCTGTTTCTATATAGATCAGAGAAAAGAGAAGAAATAACAGGGTAGAAAGGCAAGGTAAGCAATTGTGAGTACACATTGGTATATAATATGATAATTGTAATATATATTAAAAGGATAAAAACCTTCATGAAAATGCTTCTTTAAGGAAGATTTTCTGTCAGAAAGTATACCACAGCTCATTATGAATTAGACAAGCTGTGGTGTCATGCTTCTGTTCTGTGCTGTCCCACTCCAGCTCTGCCCATTTTGAAACTAGCTTGAAAACACACATTACAAATTTTTGCACAGCTTCACATTGCGCAAAAACTTTGCAATTTTCCAAGCAATATAAACCAGCTTCTGACATAATTACTTTAATAACTCAGGACTAGTGATGGGTGGACCCAGACTGTAAAAGTCCAGATCCGTGCAGTTTCAAATGTAACTGGTGCCAGGCCCAAGCCCAACATTCCGGGTGTTGATCCAGATCCAGTATTCAAGAAATTAAGAAAAATAAAGAAAATAAGAATAAAGCAAGTGCTTCATAGTTACCTAGGCTCCGTTGTGACTGTACACTGCTCTCCTTCACTTCCTGGGCCGTTCATTAGGCTCAGCCATATGCACTGCTTTCCCTGCCCACCACCCGACCTGGCGTCTGTGATTGGTTGCAGTCAGATGTGACCCCAGTCTGTTTGACAGTGTCTGCCTGTAACCAAGCACAGGCACTGTGTGCGAGTCAGTATCATGGTATAAAAATAAATAAAACAACTGGTGTAGGGTCTTCCCAGATTATGATACCTAGCAGAGATAAAACCCATGGCTACAGGCTGCAGCCCCCAGTCCTGCACTTATCTTGCCTGTGTATCAAAATAAGAGGAACCGCATGTGTGTTTTTTTTAATTATTTAAATAAATAATTTTAAAATCAATGTGCCGTCCCCCCAATTTTGATACTCAGCTAAAATAAAGCCCGACAACTGGGGGCTGGTATTGGGGAGTTCCATGCTTATTGGACCACCTCCCAGCCTCAAAATAGCAGCATGTGGCCACCCGGGATTGTCGCATCTATTAGATGCAACAATCCCAGTGCTTTACCCGGCTTTTCCCAATTGTTCTGGTGCATTGGCAATCAGGGTAATAGCAGGGGTTAATAAAAGTTCACAGCTGCCACTAAGACCTAGATTAGTAATTGGGAGGGTCTATGAGACCCCCATCACTGATCTGTAAATGAAAGTAAATAAACACAAACACCAAAAAAACCCTATTTGATATAAAATACAAAAAACCCTCTTTCACCACTTTATTAACCACTAAAACACCACTGCAAGTCTGACATAATCCACCCGAGATCCCATGACAATTCAGCTCTGCTATATCTGAGTCACAGCGCGCAATCATGAAACATGTTCGCATGCTATAACTGCAGGCAGAGAATGAGCCGTGATCAGTGGTGGTGACATCACCCAGGTTAGTTGTGGTCACAGCAGAAAGGTTCCCACGGTCCTCTTTCTGCTGTGATCACAACTAACCTGGGTGACGTCACCACCACTGATCACGGCTCATTCTCTGCCGTGAGCTCACAGCAGGCAGTCATTTTCCATGATCGCATGCTGTGACTCAGATGTAGCAGAGCTGAATCGCCGTGGAACCTCATGTTGATTGTCAGACCTGCAGGGGTGTTTTGGGGGTTAATAAAGTGGTTAAAGAGGTTTTTTTTATTTTATTGTAAATAAAGTATTTTTTCGGTGTTTGTGTTTATTTACTTTCACTTACAGTACAGATTAGTGATGGGCGGTCTCATAATCTACAGCTTAGTGGCAGCTGTGGGCTGTTATTAGCCCCTGCTATTACCCCGATTGCCAACGCACCAGGGCAATAGGGAAGAGCTGGTTAAAGTGCCAGGCTTATCGCTTCTAATGGATGCTACAATTCCGGGCAGCTGCAGGCTGCTATTTTTTGTCTGAGGGTGGCCCAATATCCTACATATATATAATATATATATATATAATACATATATATATATATATATATATATATATATAATACATATAGGCCTCCCCAGTCTGAGAATACCATCACCCAAGTTATCAGGCTTTATCTTGGCTGGGTATCAAAATGGGGGGGGGCTGCATGTAGGTTTCTTTAATTAGTTATTTAAATAATTAAAAAAAAAATCTGCATGTGGTTCCTCCCATTTTGATACACAGCTAAGATAAGCGCACGGCTGAGGGCTACAGCCTGTAGCCGTGGTCTTTATCTGTGCAGGGTATCATAATGCGGGGCGACCCTATGCCAAATATTTTATTTATTTATTTTTACTGTACGATATAGACGCACAGAGCGCCTGTGATTGGAAGCAGTCAGCTGACATGCTGACACTTAAGGTGTTAGCGTTTTGGACTGCAACCAATCACAGGTGCCGGTGGGCGGGGAAAGCAGTGAATATTCAGTAAGTGTTACGGGGGCTGTCTGATTATAAAAACCAAAGGGATATCAGACAGTCAGGGTCCACCGTGCAAAGTTTCTGCTGCAGACTATGGCAGAGGATAAGGGGTATCTTGTACCACGAAAGCAGTACTGACACTGATACGTCTCAGTAACACTAGAGCCAAGCACGGCGTGTACTGTTAAAGACACAGCGACTACCATATTTAGCATTAACATAAAAGGGATATGTTAATGAGTGAGGAAGAGTATATAAGTGTGCCGCTGTAAATAGTAGTGGCACAAGTGCAGAGTGCAATACCTCTGTTAAACTCACAGAGGAATATAGTTAGGAAATAAAGCAACTCCTCCCTTACTTGGAGGGTGTGTGGTATGGTCTCTGTTAATGGTCACAGAGACAAAAGCAGTGAGTGTGAAATGGCACCTACCTAGGTCCGTTCTTCTAGCGGTGCCAGGAGATGGACAGCAGCATAAGCCGCACAAAGCTTCTACCTGCATTCGCTCCACTAGTGTGTGAGGACACGAACCACTAGATATGGCACCTGCCTAGGTCCGCTCCAGTAGTGGTGCAAAAGAGACGGACAGCAGCCCAAGCCGCACAAAGCTCCTACCTATGTTCGCTCTCCTAGTGTGCGAGGATACGAACAACTGCCAGACGCAGTATAAGGAACGTTACCCTAGCGGCATCCTCCACCTACGAGTAGAAACACAAGGCCCAGCCTGACCATGTGCCTCAGGCACCTGCCTATGTCCGCTCCAATATGGTGCGAGGATACGGACCACAGCCGAAGCTGTAAGGTACAAGAACGCTACCCTGCCGATAGCGCTCACCTAGCATAGACAGAGAGATGCCTAGAGGGACGTGCACAGAGCGTCTACTCTCATGCATGAACCAAGAGGATTGAGCGCCGAGCAGCGAGTGTCAGGGTCTTATATAGACTCTGTGCCTCATCCAAGATGGAGGATACCAGAGCCAATCCGCTGCCAGAATGACAGCAATGACGTCAGGCTGGCCTATCGCCGAGCAAGGCGTCACAAGCACATGACCAGTGACCAATCGGCTTAGAAGGTGTCAGAGACATGTGACCTTGTGTCACAAGCACATGACCAGCAGCCAATCAGCTTAGAAGGTGTCAGAGACATGTGATCTCATGTGAGTGATGATGTCACTCGCACATGTGCAATGGCTCAAAGATAGGACTTAAGGGTACTTTACACGCTGCAACATCGCTAGCTCGAAAGATCGCACTTGCGATCTACAATTTCACATCGCTAACGAGATCGCTAGCGATGTTGCAGTGTGTAAAGTACCCTTTAGTCTCCAGCGCTCGCACATGTGCAGTAGCAAGAAATCCGAACATAGTCTCCAGTGCCACAGCAAAGGGGAAGGAGACACACAGATACCCAGAAACGGGAACCGTAACAGTGAGGGTTAATTATTGACCCCGGAAGTGAATGATTGGTTTGGAAGCAGTGTACTGCCATGACGGGTGCTCAGTAAGTAAAGTGCATGCACTCCTATCCCCCTATCCCTTCTATCAATATTTTAATCAACGGATTCTGGCCCCCATAAATGTACATGAGGACAGTAATCCAGACTGGAACTGAATTTTAAAAACCAGATAACATCTCAGTTATCTTTGAGTCCGCCCATTACTACTCAGTACTAACATTTTTTTTTTTTTGCTAATTTAAATTTTTTTTATATTAAAAAAAAATATGTTTTTTATTTATTTTTGCTGTAATCATACTGACCTAGCAAACTGTATTGCTAGATATTTTTACCATACAAAGAACATAGTAAAAACCGAAGAAACTATGGTGGAATTACATTTTATTAACCATTTAATCCCAATTGTCATTTTTTTTTGTTTTGCAGTACATTGTATGGTAAAATGGAGGGCATAATTCAAAATTAGAACTATGGAAAAACAAAAAAGATACATCTCTTTGACGGATGGAAGGGGAGAATGTAATTGTAAAAACAAATATTGCCTAAGGAGGCTAGGAGTTAGCCAGCTTATTACATAGAAGCCATGGGCGCTGGTATAAATGATCAAACTGTACCTACAATTGAGGTAGACACTCAGGACTGTAGGGCCTGTTGTTTCTTAATGTACAGTATGTCCTTTGTTTTATCCTTCAGCTAATTTTACACCACTTTGCTTTCCAACAAGACAAACCGTAGAGGAGAGTCCAGCAACAGTTCCCAACACCCACTAATTTAGGGAGTAAGATTAAACAAGGATGAGATCCATAGCAAATGCAAAGGGAAAAAATGCTATACAGCTCTCGACTGCATTATTTTTTTCTCTAGTGAAATGTAATTTGCAGACAAAAAATACAAGTCAATACTCTACCTTTAAAAGACTGGTTTTAGGAATGCACAGCAAATTCACCGTGGTAGACAACTTTCTAAAGAATTCAGCAGCTATATCACCAAGACCTATACCCTGAAGCCAATCGAGTACAAGATCAAGGTTTGTACGGATCTGAACAGCCTTTGACCATTGGTAAAACGGTTCTCCGTTGCCTGCAAAACATGTGAAGAGACCTTGTAATATGGATAGAGTATGAGCTACAAAATAAAAGTACAAACAATTACGGTAATTAGATAATTAAATCCAAAGCTGAAAATGTAATGTTTGTCAAACTTTTACTGTTCTCTAACTTAATATTAATTGTGTATGTTTGAAGGAATCAATACACTGAAGACAACTAAACCTGCCGATTTATGGAGGGATGAGATAAAAAATCTAATATATATGGGGGCCTTTCAATCTCTTCTGACAGATGACAGATAATGTCAGGGAAGAAAAGGATTTTGCATGTTACATTTCCAATGGTTGATCCTTTTGTTTTCTAGACGATAAGACAATATCTAAGGAGTCTGACAGTGTTTTTTTTCATAGAAAGTAGTAGCGCTCGGCCAGGTCGGGTGTTCCTGTGTATGAGGTAAGCAGAAAAGATTCCTGTCAGCTGAACAAACAGTCAACAACTATCTAATGTGCATGGGTGGCTAAAGACCGACACAGGCCTCTTCTCAGTCAGTCATTTGCGGAGACATGTACTTACATACATACAGATAAATCTATTGATATCTCTATACATTGTACACGCAGTGTTTTACAATCAATCTGGAGTAAGAAATGGGTTAAGTTCAAATGTTGTTATGGAAAAATAAAAGCACGTCATTCTCTTTTTTTTCAATGCAGGCAGCCTTCTGCTTCCTGCTGTGAAGAAAAAAAAATGCTCCCAGTAGTGCTGAGAGCAATGCAAAAAGGAAGCACAAAACTTCCTGGAGATAATCTGTCAGGACAATAAGAGGAACTGCTAACTCATGAATGCAGTTATAAGACCAGTCCCTCCTTTATCAGGTGAGATGAGTGAAAGAATATTCAAGAACACTTTAGAGCAAAATAAACTCACAAGCTACATACAGCAGAATTCTACCAGACATTATGACAACAAGCTTAATAATCTATAAATAATAAAAATAATAATTATTATTATTTAGAAATTATATCAAAATCATGACATTTGTTAAAACAACAACAAAATATAACTACAAAACAACAAAAAAGAGTGCAAAATACATTAGCAGAGAAGACAAGATACACAGTTTTTGTAATGTTAATTTATCTTTTCCACTAAAGTATAATATAATAATGTTACAGATGGAGCTGTCAACAAAACTAGTGTAGCATAGCTCATCTATCTCTTTTCTGCACTTTAGTTGATACTACCTTTTTTCAAAAGGTAGTCAACTTATACAAAAATGTACTTCCAATCTAAAAATAATGGCTTATGAACTTTAGGGCAGGATCGCCATTTTATATTTGTGTACTTTTGATTTTTTTTCTTCCCTTTTTCCAAAAACTAACTTTTTTTGATTTTTGAGTCATGAGAACTGTTATTTGTAGGGCAAGACATAAGGGGGCTTTGCACGCAACGACATCGCTAATGAGATGTCGTTGGGGGTCACGGAACTCGTGACGCACACATCCGGCCTCGTTAGCAACGTCATTGCGTGTAAAACGTACAAGCGACCGCTAACGATCAAAATTACTCACCTAATTGTTGATCGTTGACACGTCGTTCATTTCCCAAATGTCGTTGCTGGTTCAGGATGCAAGTTGTTGGTCGTTCCTGAGGCAGCACACATCGCTATGTGTGACACCCCAGGAACGACAAACAACAACGTACCTCCGTCCTCCGGCAATGAGGTGGGTGTGACTTTCATGCACCTGCTCTCTGCCCCTCCGCTTCTATTGGACGCCTGCCGTGTGACGTTGCTGTGACGCCGCACGAACCGCCCCCTTAGAAAAGGTGATGTTTGCTGGCCACAGCAACTTCGCTAGGAAGGTAAGTCCGTGTGACGGGGCCTAGTGATATTGTGCGCCACGGGCAGCGTTTTGCCCATGACGCACAAAAGACGGGGGTGAGTGCGATCTGCAGCGACATTGCTAGAGATGACGCTGTGTGTAAAGTGGCCTATAGGTTTGAATCAGCCCATTAATTTTATCATATTATACAGTACAGACCAAAAGTTTGGACACACCTTCCTCATCTCTAGGACAACTGTTAAGAGGAAACTTTTTGCAGCAGGCCTTCATGGTAAAATAGCTGCTAGGAAACCACTGCTAAGGACAGGCAACAAGCAGAAGAGACTTGTTTAGGCTAAAGAACACAAGGAATGGACATTAGACCAGTGGAAATCTGTTCTTTGGTCTGATGAGTCCAAATTTGAGATCTTTGGATCCAACCATCGTGTCTTTGTAGAAAAGGTGAACGGATGGACTCTACATGCTTGGTTCCCACCACTAAGCATGGAGGAGGAGGTGTGATGGTGTGGGGGTGCTTTGCTGGTGACACTGTTGGGGATTGATTCAAAATTGAAGGCATAGAGAACCAGCATGCCTATCACAGCATCTTGCAGCGGCGTGCTATTCCATCTGGTTGCGTTTAGTTGGACTATCATTTATTTTTCAACAGGACAATGACCCCAAACACACCTCCAGGCTGTGTATGGGCTATTTGACTAAGAAGGAGAGTGATTGGGTGCTACGCCAGATGACCTGGTCTCCACAGTCACCAGACCTGAACCCAATCGAGATGGATTGGGATAAGCTGGACCGCAGAGTGAAGGCAAAAGGGCCAACAAGTGCTAAGCATCTCTGGGAACTCCTTCAAGACTGTTGGGAAACAATTTCCGGTGTCTACCTCTTGAAGCTCATCCAGAGAATGCAAAAAGTGTGCAAAGCAGTAATCAAAGCAAAAGGTGGCTACTTTGAAGAACCTAGAATATAAGACATATTTTCAGTTGTTTCACACTTTTTTAAGTATTTCATTCCACATGTTTTAATTCATAGTTTTGATGCCTTCAATGTGAATCTACAATTTTCAGAGACCTGAAAATAAAGAAAACTCTTTGAATGAGAAGGTGTGTCCAAACTTTTGGTCTGTACTGTATGTCGAAAAATGGGGGAAAAATGTAACTTGTACAAAGTAAATTTTTGAAAATCCACAATTTAACTATAGTCTTTTGAGTTTTATTGTGTTTTCGTCAGTCCAATATATATATATATATATATATATATATGCAGTAAAGACCGAAAGTTTGGACACACCTCCTCATTCAAAGAGGGGTTTTTTTCATGACTCTAAAAATTGTAGATTCGCATTGAAAGCATCAAAACTATGAATTAAAACATGTGGAATGAAATACTTAAAAAAGTGTAATTCAACTGAAAATATGTGTTATATTCTAGGTTCTTCAAAGTAGCCACCTTTTGCTTTCATTACTGCTTTGCACACTCTTGGTATTCTCTTGATGAGCTTCAAGAGGTAGTCTCCGGAAATGGTCTTCCAACAGTCTTGAAGGAGTTCCAAGAGATGCTTAGCACTTGTTGGCCCTTTTGCCTTCACTCTGCGGTCCAGCTCACCCCAAACCATCTCGATTGGGTTCAGGTCTGGTGACTGAGGAGACCAGGTCATCTGGCGTAGCACCCCATCATTCTCCTTCTTAGTCAAACAGCATGGAGGTGTGTTTGGGGTCGTTGTCTTGTTGAAAAATAAATGATGGTCCAACTAAATGCAAACCGGATGGAATAGCATGCCACTGCAAGATGCTGTGGTAGCCATGCTGGTTTAGTATGCCTTCAATTTTGAATAAATCCCCAACAGTGTCAACAGCAAAGCACCGCCACACCATCACACCTCCTCCTCCATGCTTCACAGTGGGAACCAGGCATGTAGAGTCCATCCGTTCACCTTTTCTACAAAGACACGGTAGTTGGATCCAAAGATCTCAAATTTGGACTCATCAGACCAAAGCACAGATTTCCATTGGTCTAATGTCCATTCCTTGTCTTCTTTAGCCTTCTACTTTACGCAATTTGTATTGGTGTACAATCCTTGTCTTCTTTAGCCCAAATAAGTCTCTTCTGCTTGTTGCCTGTCCTTAGCAGTGGTTTCCTAGCATCGATTTTACCATAAAGGCCTTCTGCACAAAGTCTCCTCTTAATAGTTATTCTAGAGATGAGAAGGTGTGTCCATATATATATATATATATATATATATATATATATATATATATATATATATAATGTGTGTGTGTGAACAACAGCAGAGCAAAGTCCAGCAATAACGTGAGCAATCCAGGATGCTGTTAAAAAATTTCTTTCATTTTACTCGTAAATCCATTAAAATGCAGTGGTCCAAGCAGTTCAAAACAGCATTAACGCAGAAAAGTAGTGCAGATAGGACTATGCGTTTCAGCGGAAAAATCCGCCTTCTTCGCGGTCCAGGTGATTCTTGACCGTGAAGAAGGCGGGTTTTTCCGCTGAAACAAGTAGTCCTATCTGTACTACTTTCCTGCGTTAATGCTGTTTTGAACTGCTTGGACCACTGCATTTTAATGGATTTCCGAATAAAATGAAAGAAATTTTTTAACAGGATCCTGGATTGCTCATATATATATACTAGCGGTAGTACCCAGCGTTGTCGGGATAGTAACTGTCTTTCTGTCCCTCTCCCTGTCTCTCTCTTTCTCTGTATCTCTTTCTGTCTCTGTGTCTGTTTGTCTCTTGCCCTGTCTGTCTATCTGTGGGTTTGTCTCTTTCCCTGTCTGTCTTTGCATCTCTTTGTCTTTCTGTAGCTGTCTGTTTCCCTGTCTGTCTCTGTCTGTTTGTCTGTGTCTGTCTGTCTATCTGTCTATCTGTCTATCTCTGTATCAGTCTCTCTGTCTGTCTCCATCTCTTTGTCTGTCTGTCTCTGTGTGTCTGTCTCTGTGTGTGTCTGTTTCTTTCCCTGTCTGTCTCTGTTTGTCTCTTTTCTTACCTGTCTGTCTATTTCTTTCTGTCTGTCTTGCTTTCTCTATCTGTCTGTCAGTCTGTGTCTGTTTCTTTACCTGTCTGTCTCTTTGTTTCTCTGTCTCTTTGTCTCTTTCCCTGTCTGTCTCTTCCCTGTCTGTCTATTTCTGTTACGGTTGCTGCGAGCACTGGAGACTAAGTCCAGATTTCTTGCTACTGCACATGTGCGAGCACTGGAGACTAAGTCCAGATTTCTTGCTACTGCACATGTGCGAGCGCTGGAGACTAAGTCCAGATTTCTTGCTACTGCACATGTGCGAGCGCTGGAGACTAAGTCCAGATTTCTTGCTACTGCACATGTGCGAGCGCCGGAGACTAAGTCCAATCTTGGAGCCATTGCACATGTGCGGGTGACATCATCGCTGACACGAGGTCACATGTCTCTGACACCTTCTATGCCGATTGGTCGCTGGTCATGTGCTTGTGACGTCTTGCTCGGTGATAGGCCAGCATGACGTCACTCCTGTCGTTCTGGCAGCAGATTGGTTCTGGTGTCCTCCATCTTGGATGAGGCACAGAGTCTATATAAGACCCTGACACACGCCGCATGGTGCTCAGTCCTCTTGGTTCATGCATATGAGTAGACGCTCTGTGCGTGTTCCTCTAGGCATTCCTCTGTCTATGCTAGGTGAGCGCTACCGGCAGGGTAGCGTTCTTATACCTTACAGCTTCGGCTGCTGTCCGTATCCTTACCTCTTAGGGGAGCGGACATAGGCAGGTGCCTGAGGCACATGGTCTGGCTGGGCCTTGTGATTCTACTCGTAGGTGGACGTTGCCGCTAGGGTAACGTTCCTTATACTGCGTCTGGCAGTTGTTCGTATCCTCGCACACTAGGGGAGCGAACAGAGGTAGGAGCTTTGTGCGGCTTACGCTGCTGTTCGTCTCTTTTGCACCACTAGAAGAGCGGACCTAGGCAGGTGCCATATCTAGTGGTTCGTGTCCTCGCACACTAGTGGAGCGAACGCAGGTAGGAGCTTTGTGCGGCTTACGCTGCTGTTCGTCTCTTTTGCACCACTAGAAGAGCGGACCTAGGTAGGTGCCATTTCGCACACATTGCCTTTGTCTCTGTGATTATTAACAGAGATCATTCCACACACCCTCCAAGTAAGGGAGGAATTGCTTTACTTACTTATTATATCCTTCTGTGAGTTAACAGAGGTATTGCACTCTGCCATAGTCTGCAGCAAAGTCTTTGCACGGTGGACCCTGACTGTCTGATACTCCTTTCAGTTATTATCAGACAGCCCCCCGTAACATTAGGACTGAGCCAAGGGTCTGGCAGTTATGGCAGAATATCAGCAGTTACACCGTTACATACAAGTACTTGAGTCACGGCTCAAGAGTATAGAGGATAAACCTCAGACCATGGTGACATCTGCACATGATCCTCGACTTGCTCTGCCAAACAGATATTCTGGCGATGCCAGATCATGTCGTGGTTTCATTAGTCAGTGTCAGATACACCTAGAGGTCAACTCTTCTCGCTTCTCTACGGAGAGGTCCAGAGTAGGCTTTATCATCTCCTTACTTCAGGACAAAGCCTTAGAATGGGCGACTCCCCTATGGGAGCGCTCTGATGTGGTTACTCTGAGACATCAAGACTTTCTTGATGCTCTTAAGGCGGTATTCATGGGTCCGCAGGTTACCCATGATGCGGCCCTGAGACTGTTAGATCTATCTCAGGGTTCGTTATCCACTAGTTCTTATGCCATTGCTTTTAGAACTCTGGTGGCAGAACTAGATTGGCCAGAGAAGGTGTTGATTCCTATCTTCTGGAGAGGGTTGGCAGGCTATGTCAAGGATGCCCTTGCTACTCGTGAGGTCCCTGCTTCTCTGGAGGACTTGATCACAGTAGCAACGAGGATCGATGTACGCCATAAGGAACGTAGACTCGAGGTCTCTTCCTCACGCCCTAAGCATCGGGCTATTCCAGTTGTTGAGGGTCCACTACCATCTTCCTCAGCATCTGAAACATCTCCCACTCCTATGGAGTTAGGTCATACGTCCTCCAGACTACGCAAGTCTGGTCCTCCTATATGTTACGTATGTCGTCAGGCTGGGCACTATGCCAACAAGTGTCCTAGTCGTCAGGGAAACTCCCTGGCCTAGTAACCATTAGAGGGGGGTTACTAGAGACGTCTTCTGCACCCTCTAAGTGTTGTATCCCAGGTCAGCTCTCGTTATCTGAGAATACATGGCCTATTATGGCTTTTGTGGATTCCGGAGCTGACGGGATTTTTGTGTCCTCAGGATTTGTAAAGGGACACAATATTCCCTCTATCATGTTAGAGGCGCCTATTCCTGTCCGTGTTGTTAATGGAACTATGTTGTCTGACTCCATTACATTGAGGACAGTTCCCTTGCGCCTTTCCCTGTCTCAGGGTCACATAGAGGAGATTTCTTTTCTTGTTTTGCCTGAGGGTATAGACGACGTCCTTCTGGGTCTTCCATGGCTTCGGACTCATGCTCCTCACATTGACTGGGAGTCTGACAGAATTATTAGTTGGGGTTCGAAATGTCAGTCCCGATGTCTTCCCTTACCACCTAAGGTCGTTGCGGTTGCATCAACTGATCTCTCTCCCATACCTACACCCTATTTGGATTTCGCTGACGTGTTCTCCAAACAGGGTGCTGAGGTTCTTCCACCCCATAGGCCGTATGACTGTGCCATAGACCTTATCCCAGGTTCGGTTCCACCTAAAGGCAGGGTTTACCCCCTGTCGATACCTGAGTCGGAGGCCATGTCGACCTATATAAGAGAGAGTTTAGAGAAGGGGTTCATTCGTAAGTCTGTCTCTCCCGCGGGAGCTGGGTTTTTCTTTGTTCGGAAGAAAGAGGGTGATTTGCGTCCCTGCATAGATTACAGGGGGTCTCAACGCAATCACAATAAAGAACAAATACCCATTACCTTTAATTTCGGAGCTCTTTGACAGACTGAGAGGAGCTCAAGTTTTTACGAAGTTGGATCTGCGGGGTGCGTATAACTTGGTACGAATTCGAAAGGGTGACGAATGGAAGACCGCTTTTAACACCCGAGACGGTCACTATGAATACCTCGTCATGCCTTTTGGGTTATGTAATGCACCCGCAGTATTTCAGGACTTCGTAAACGATGTGTTCAGGGATTTACTGTTATCCTCAGTAGTGGTGTATCTGGACGACATCCTGATTTTTTCTCCTGATCTGGAGACTCATCGTCAGGATGTCGTTCTTGTCCTTTCCCGTTTAAGGGAGCACTCATTGTTTGCTAAACTCGAGAAATGTGTATTCGAGCAGTCCTCATTGCCTTTTTTGGGTTACATTATCTCACAAGAGGGTCTGGCTATGGATCCTGCGAAGCTCTCTGCTGTCCTGCAATGGTCCGAACCTCATTCCTTGAAGGCGGTGCAACGCTTCTTAGGATTCATAAATTATTACAGGCAGTTCATACCCCATTTTTCTACTTTGGTGGCCCCTTTGGTGGCCTTGACTAAGAAAGGTGCTAATCCCAAAGCCTGGTCTACTGAGACATCTCATGCTTTTGAGGCAGTAAAAAGACACTTTTCAACTGCTCCCGTTCTTCAAAGACCCGATGAGAATAAGCCCTTCCTCTTAGAGGTTGATGCCTCTTCAGTGGGTGCTGGTGCGGTCTTGTATCAAAAGAACGGTGCAGGTAGAAAAAGGCCGTGTTTCTTCTTTGCTAAAACCTTTTCACCGGCAGAGAGAAACTATACCATTGGGGATAGGGAACTGCTCGCCTTGAGATTAGCCTTGGAGGAGTGGCGTCACTTGCTGGAAGAAGCGAAACATCCTTTCCAGGTCTATACAGACCATAAGAATCTGACGTACTTACAAACCGCTCAGCGTCTGAATCCTCGCCAAGCCCGCTGGTCCTTGTTTTTCTCCCGCTTTCACTTCTCCATCAACTATCTGTCTGGGAGTAAGAATAACAAGGCAGACGCCCTGTCTCGCTCTATGCTTTCTACCCAGGAAGAGATTGACGAACCTCGTCTTATCCTTCCCTCCAGGGTTTTTCATACGCTCTCCCCTGTGACGTTAGACCAAATCCCACCGGGCAAGACCTTTGTTCCGCCTGATCGACAGAATGATATACTGTCATGGGCCCACACCTCAAAGGTGGGTGGGCATTTTGGTATTAGGCGGACACGAGAGTTACTGGAGAGGTGGTATTGGTGGCCACACTTAGCCAGCCACGTCAAGAGATATGTCGGTTCCTGCTACTCGTGTGCTCGCAACTGTCCATTACGGCAGAGACCGGCTGGGCTCTTGCATCCTTTACCAGTGCCAGATAGACCATGGGAGGTGGTAGGCATGGACTTTGTGGGTGATCTTCCATGTTCACAGGGACATAGATTTGTGTGGGTCATTACGGACCATTTCTCCCGGATGGTTCATCTCGTACCGTTATCGAGAATCCCATCTTCCAGGGTACTAGCCAAACTATTCCTCAAGCATGTCTTTAGGCTTCACGGGATGCCAGATCGTATCATTTGTGATAGAGGCCCGCAATTTACTTCCCGTTTCTGGCGAGATCTTTGTAGCCTTCTGCAAATTGAGTTGAATCTCTCTTCGGCATACCATCCGGAGACTAATGGTTTGGTTGAACGTACCAATCAATCTATGATTATATACCTTCGACACTTTGTTGCTGAGAACCACGATAACTGGTCCTCCCTCCTACCCTGGGCAGAATTTGCCCTTAACAATTCGCTGGCTGAGGCCACTGGGCAGACACCGTTCGTACTCAATAATGGGCAACACCCTAGGGTACCAGTACCGTTTCCCGCTGCTGCACCTCCTCCTCTTGTGGCCGACTGGGCAACTAATGCCAGAGAGGTTTGGGATCGGACTCAAGAGTCGATCCAAGCAGCTAAGGACCGTATGAAGACGGTGTCCGATCGGTTTCGTCGCCCGGCTCCTGTCTTTTCTCCAGGGGACTTTGTGTGGCTCTCTGCAAAACACGTGAGACTTAGAGTGAGCTCTGTCAAATTTGCTCCTCGCTTCCTGGGTCCTTATGAGGTTCTTCGACAGGTAAATCCTGTAGTCTATCAATTGAAGTTACCTGTCCATCTTAGGATTCATGACAAATTCCATGTCTCACTGCTAAAGCCGGCTATTTTACCTCACGCTCGTGAAGTGCACTCTCCTGCCTCTGATTCCTCTCGCTCTAGCTATGAGGTACGAGCCATAGTTGGTTCTAAGATGGTTAGAGGGCGCAGGTTCTTCTTGATAGATTGGGAGGGCTATGGTCCGGAACATCGCTCTTGGGAGCCTGAGGAGGCTGTCCATGCTCCCGACTTAGTTGCCGATTACCTGCGTCGCCGGGAGGGGGGCCCTTGAGGGGGAGGTACTGTTACGGTTGCTGCGAGCACTGGAGACTAAGTCCAGATTTCTTGCTACTGCACATGTGCGAGCACTGGAGACTAAGTCCAGATTTCTTGCTACTGCACATGTGCGAGCGCTGGAGACTAAGTCCAGATTTCTTGCTACTGCACATGTGCGAGCGCTGGAGACTAAGTCCAGATTTCTTGCTACTGCACATGTGCGAGCGCCGGAGACTAAGTCCAATCTTGGAGCCATTGCACATGTGCGGGTGACATCATCGCTGACACGAGGTCACATGTCTCTGACACCTTCTATGCCGATTGGTCGCTGGTCATGTGCTTGTGACGTCTTGCTCGGTGATAGGCCAGCATCACGTCACTCCTGTCGTTCTGGCAGCAGATTGGTTCTGGTGTCCTCCATCTTGGATGAGGCACAGAGTCTATATAAGACCCTGACACACGCCGCATGGTGCTCAGTCCTCTTGGTTCATGCATATGAGTAGACGCTCTGTGCGTGTTCCTCTAGGCATTCCTCTGTCTATGCTAGGTGAGCGCTACCGGCAGGGTAGCGTTCTTATACCTTACAGCTTCGGCTGCTGTCCGTATCCTTACCTCTTAGGGGAGCGGACATAGGCAGGTGCCTGAGGCACATGGTCTGGCTGGGCCTTGTGATTCTACTCGTAGGTGGACGTTGCCGCTAGGGTAACGTTCCTTATACTGCGTCTGGCAGTTGTTCGTATCCTCGCACACTAGGGGAGCGAACAGAGGTAGGAGCTTTGTGCGGCTTACGCTGCTGTTCGTCTCTTTTGCACCACTAGAAGAGCGGACCTAGGCAGGTGCCATATCTAGTGGTTCGTGTCCTCGCAGACTAGTGGAGCGAACGCAGGTAGGAGCTTTGTGCGGCTTACGCTGCTGTTCGTCTCTTTTGCACCACTAGAAGAGCGGACCTAGGTAGGTGCCATTTCGCACACATTGCCTTTGTCTCTGTGATTATTAACAGAGATCATTCCACACACCCTCCAAGTAAGGGAGGAATTGCTTTACTTACTTATTATATCCTTCTGTGAGTTAACAGAGGTATTGCACTCTGCCATAGTCTGCAGCAAAGTCTTTGCACGGTGGACCCTGACTGTCTGATACTCCTTTCAGTTATTATCAGACAGCCCCCCGTAACAATTTCCCTGTCTGTCTGTACCTTTACCTGTCTGTCTGTATCCCTGTCTGCCTCTGTCTCTCCACTTCTGTCTGTCTCTTTACCTGTCTTCTTATGTCTCTTTTTCCTTGGCTGCCTCTTTGCCTGTCTGCCTCTCTGTCTGACTCTTTCCCTGTCTCTTTCCCTGTCTTTCTCTTTCCGTCTGTCTCTTTCCCTTTCTGCCTTTGTCTGTCTCTCTGTCTGTCTCTTTCCCTGTCTGATTCTTGCCCTTTCTGTCTGTCTCTTTCCCTATCTGCCTTTGTCTGTCTTTTTCCCTTTCTGCCTGTCTTTGTCTGTCGCTTTCCCTGTCTGTCTCTTTCCCTGTCTGTCTGTGTCTATGTTTGTCTGTGCCTGTCTGTCTGTGCCTGTCTGCCTCTGTCTCTCTCTTTCCCTGTCTCTCTCTAGCTCTCTTTCTCTTTCCCTGCCTATGTCTCTCTGTCTGTCTCTCGCTATCCGCCTCTCCACCAATATCATATTATTTCACACATAAGCTTCTTATACTATGAATGTACTTTGTCGCCTATAGGAGCCAATTGCAGCTCCTATTAATGACCTGTAGCTCACAGCTCCATTGACTTTAATGGAAGCAGTGTTGGAGAGCAACTGCAAAGCGCGGGGTTAAATTTTCCCATCAAAATATAGTCTATGACGTTCCCTGAGTCACATGAGGTGTCCGTGCAATATATATATATATATATATATATATATATATATATATATATATACACATATATATATATATATATATATATATATATTGTTAACTTTGTAAGACATTTTCTGAGATCTTCTTAATTGTACTGTGCCGCCCCAGGGGCCTCTGATATCACGGTGGTGGCTCCGAGCAATGATGTGGCTGTAACGGGCACGAGTGAGAGGCTTTTTGTAATGGGGAATTAAAATAATATTTAAAAAGGGGAGAAAGAAAAATAGAATAAATAGTTTGTTATGCCAGTTGGGATGTTTTCCTGTGGTATGGCCGGGCACTGCTGGAGTTCCCAGGAGGTAAGTGGTGATGCGCAGTGCCAGAGGATTGTCCTCTTGCCCTCCAACTAGGGCTGGTTCTTGGGGGATGTGCTGACTGAGGTAGGGATGGCACAGCAGGGAATAAATCAGCCAGAGACAAGACAGGGAGCTTTTAAATTTTACTGGAGCTCTATATAACAGTCCTGGACACTCTTAACATCCTTCACAATGATGGTGGTTTTCTCTGCCCCGATGGGAGTTTATCTTCTCTGCTGTGTGGTGATAGTGTACTCTTCCTACCACTCTTTCCCTACCTGGGAATAGATATCTTGGTAACCTTGGATTGACAAGACAAGAACAATCTGGACTTTTGATACCTTCTGGCGAGCAGGTGACTGGAATCCTAGAGGAAAACTCTCTACTTCTAGAAGTTTCTAGACTCACACGTGCCACTGTGCTCCCAGGCAAATGTCTCTGACACATAAAAAGGCTGCAGTCTCTCAGTTCTGTCACAGATCTTGAAGGCACCGATGACCTAGGGACTGATACCCTGACAAGTGTAGCTGGTCCCTCCAGAGGTTTCTAGAAAATAACCTCAGGACAGGACCTCTGGTACACTCCTCATTTCACCTCACAGGACGACTAACTAAAATTTACCTTACAACTAAGCTCCTCCCCTTTCTCCTTTTAGGGCTCATCACTCAAGAATTGGTTTTCTCTCAAGTGACAATGCCACCATGGGAGTGTATGAACATGTGTGTTCTGCTGTGAGCAGCAGAGATAGCCACATCCTCATTAAGGCATACAATACATGTTATACAGATGTCAATATACATGTAAATTTTCTCTCCAGGACAGGAGACAAACTCTTGCGCAGCGCAACCTATTTGAAGTAGCGATCCTAAAAGTTAAATGTGGATTTTTAACAATCCTTTACATATAACTTAGGATATATATGCCAGATCAGAATCCGAATTTGCAGACACGGTGTTTCGGGGTGCTTGCCCCTCGTCAGTGCAAAGTATGGGGTGTCTGATCTGGCCATGAGAAGCTTTGTGGGACCACGGGGGAACACTATTCTCCTTATGGAGACTTTGCAAGCCAGTCTGACTGGATGCTAGTAAGGGGACTTATAGCTGCCATGCCCCTCTGCAAAATATTCAAATTTTCTCTCCAGAACAGGAGACAAACTCTAGCGCAGCGCCACCGATTGGAAGTAGCGATCCTAAAAGTTAAATGTGGATTTTTAACAATCCTTTACATATAACTTAGGATATATATGCCAGATCAGAATCCCAATTTGCAGACACGGTGTTTCGGGGTGCTTGCCCCTCGTCAGTGCAAAGTATGGGGTGTCTGATCTGGCCATGAGAAGATTTGTGGGACCACGGGGGAACACAATTCTCTTTATGGAGACTTTGCAAGCCAGTCTGACTGGTTATCTGTGGCGACTAGGCACAGGGCGACACAAGTACATCAATGGGACCGTGTAAGGACTTGTTTTTGCCTAGCGAGTTTTAAATTGTTTTTAGGCCTCGGTTCCACTTGCACATAACTTCTGATTAGAGAACATTGGAATCAATATGCTAATGACCCTCTGCTGCGAGTGTCAGCAGAGGGTCATGTGACTGTGATCCGATCTTGCGATTGGATCACAGCTGTGGAGTAGAGGGAGGGAACACATTCTCCCTCTCCTCTGCTGCCTGTCTCTGCGTACGTTGCAGTGCACTTGGATGACATGCGAGTGCAGTGAGATGTGTCACACACACACTAGTGATGAGCGAGTACTAAAAAGCTCGGGTGCTCGAAGCTCGGGCCGAGCCTCCCAAGATACTCGTGTACTCGGGCCGAGCAACGAGCCCAATGTTATCCTATGGGAGACCCGAGTATTTTTGTGAAATGACCCCCCGGCAGCATGGAGAAACCCTAAAAATGGCACAAAAGTCTCAGAAGAGTGCTCAAATGACATGGCAACAGCATGGGGAAGACCCCTTGAAGCATTTATCACTGAAAAGTCACAGCTGTGAACAATTTTGTCCGCGTTTTACGCCATTTTTACGGACTCACCAGAAAACCTTCCAAAATGACCCCAAAATGATTTTTCATGGCGGAAATGTTAAGGGCACATACCCAATAGTGAGATAGAGCTGGTGTATGTTACTTTTTGAGATTAATACATGAAAGATTTTACGTGAAAACATTGTGTGGCACTCCGATGTCCCTGAGAAGAGACGTACATGAAGGCCTCTTGAGTCTAATGTGCCCATTTTGAGGAAGTGAGTCTTTGTAGTATTTTCCTTTGCCAGGGCAGTCCAAAATTGTGAGGTTCACCAATGCCCCTGCATACAGACGTGCATGAGGGCCTCAAAACATTAAGTGTCCATTGTCAGGAAGTGGGTGTATTATAGTATAGCCCTTAGGCAGGGCAGCCAAAAATTGGGAGGCTCCACGTTGTCCCTGGATAGAGACGTGCATGAGGGCCTGTAAACCTGAAGTGCCCATTGTAAGGAAGTGGGTGTATTATAGTATAGCCCTTAGGCAGGGCAGCCAAAAATTGGGAGGCTCCACGTTGTCCCTGGATAGAGACGTGCATGAGGGCCTGTAAACCTGAAGTGCCCATTGTAAGGAAGTGGGTGTATTATAGTATAGCCCTTAGGCAGGGCAGCCAAAAATTGGGAGGCTCCACGTTGTCCCTGGATAGAGACGTGCATGAGGGCCTGTAAACCTGAAGTGCCCATTGTAAGGAAGTGGGTGTATTATAGTATAGCCCTTAGGCAGGGCAGCCAAAAATTGGGAGGCTCCACGTTGTCCCTGGATAGAGACGTGCATGAGGGCCTGTAAACCTGAAGTGCCCATTGTAAGGAAGTGGGTCTATTGTAGTATAGCCCTTAGGCAGGGCAGCCAAAAATTGGGAGGCTCCACGTTGTCCCTGGATAGAGACCTGTTTGGTTCTTAGTGCCTCCGTGCTTGCATTTAAAAACCGCACATGTGTGCCTGTTGGTGGCAGCTTTCCGCTGCATTTGTGTGAGTTTTGCAAAAACTTGGATATAACGCACAAGTCTAGTGTACACATCAGCACAGCATTGCAAAATGCGCAAGGGCGTTGTCAACGAACAAGGAAGTGGACGTGATGGTGGTGCAGGCAGAGACCGAGGTTGTGTGCAAGCTCTAATTTCGCCACAACAAAGGGCCACATCTAGTCGCTCGCACGTCCTGTCCCAAATTCTTGGGGACTGCAGCAGTACACCGCTCTTGAACCAAGACCAGTGTCAACAGGTTGTTAGTTGGATAGCGGATAATGCTTCCAGTCAGATTGGCACCACCACAAACACTCTGTCTTCTACACGGTCAAGTGTCAGTAGCCGTGATACTGCACCGCACATTTCAGAACCTGATCCTCCTTCCTACCACCAGGCCGAGTACACGTCCACGGACATTACTGATCCCACACTTGGACACTCGGAAGAGCTGTTCGTTCACGTTTCCATTCACAAATTCTGGCCTCTCGCCAGCTCCTGTTGAAGTGGGCCATGACGAGATTGTATGTACAGATGCCCAAATATTTGAGCAGCCACGTTCTCACGAAGTTGGCAACGTGTCTCAACAAGGGGTGGACGATGATGAGACACAATTGTCAGGAAGTCAGGAGGAGGAGCAGGGTGCGGAAGAGGAAGACGACGTGGTGGATGATCCAGTAAATGACCCAACCTGGCAGGAGGATATGCAGAGCGAGGACAGCAGTGCACAGGGGGAGGGAGGCGTAGCATCACAACAGGCAGTAAGAAGCAGAGTGGTGGCCCCAGGCAGACGTCAGGCAACTGTTCCCCGGAACAACACGACACAAGGTGCCTGTACAAATGTTAGGTCTTCCCGAGTCTGGCTGTAATACTATTGTATGTATTGAGGATTTCGATTGCGTTAGGGCAATGACAACCAGAGACGAGTTCTTGGTGCAAGACGTTTATAATATGCAACCAGCAAATATGTACATAAACGGAACAAAAACACAGTAGAACATAAATACAGGAAATACCTTCCAGGGACGGAGCGAAAGGGAATTCCCGGGACCGCGCACCGGACTCCCCCAGGGAGACCACCAAGAGCGAACCCCTATACAGGGAATGTCTGGCAATCACCCCAGAAGCCCTAAATGCGCAGCAGCCGGGACACAAAAGGGCAATAGGTAAGTCCAAAAATGTCCGTACGTGATGTGAGTCCAGAGTGGTATTAAACGGAAGGAACCGGGCAGAAGTGCCGACCAAAGACGGCAAACGGAGTCCGGGCACAGCTAGATGATACCAGATGAAGTCCAGAGTCGGTGTCGGTTGTTTTCCAAGAGGATCCGAATAACAATCAGGAACCAAAAGCAGCAGGGCAGGAGCACACAGGAAGCAGTATACTCAGGCACTGGACTAAGCTTTAGGGGCGGCTTTTAAACAGATGGACAGGAAGTAGGGCAACAGAACAGAAAACTCCATGTTAACAAAGGGCAAGCTCTTTCAAAAGAAAACTGGAAAACCCAGAACTCTGACACTGGCAGTTTTTTAAGTTGGCTCCAGATGATTCTAAAAAGGCCATTTGCAACACCTGCCTTGCCAGCATCAGCAGGGGTACCAAAACTAGCAGCCTGACCACCACCAGCATGATCAGGCACATGTCAGCCAAGCACCCGACTTTGTGGGAAGTACAACAGAGTCGAGGAGCAGTGCTTGCTGATGTCACTGCTACGTCTTCGCTGGTTGTGCATGCGAGCCAATCCCCTGTCCATGCTGCCTGCGAACAAGCCTCCTCCACTCCTGCACCTGCAGTTGCCTACGCAGAAAGAACACCATCATCAAGCACGTCCTTGTCCCAGCGCAACGTTCAGTTATCCATTCAGCAAACCTTTGAACGCAGGCGCAAATACACTGCCAACACCCCACATGCCACAGTTCTAAATGCTAACATTTCGCGACTGCTTGCGCTGGAAATCTTGCCTTTTAGGCTGGTTGAGACAGAAGCATTCCGCGACCTGATGGTGGCAGCTGTCCCACGTTACTCGGTCCACAGCCGCCACTATTTCTCCCGGTGTGCCGTCCCCGCATTGCATAACCACGTGTCACAAAACATCACACGTGCCCTGAACAACGCTGTTTCAGCCAAAGTCCACCTAACCACAGACACGTGGACAAGTGCATGTGGGCAAGGCCGCTACATCTCGTTGACGTCACACTGGGTTAATATTGTGCAAGCTGGGACCCAGTCTGAGCGAGGGACGGAACACGTCCTTCACACACCAAGTTTTGCAGGCCCTACCTCAGTCAGGGTTTCACACACACTCTACAGCTCCGGAATGTCATGCTCCTCAGCCTCCTCCTCCTCCTGCGCATCCTGATCCACTTTACCCTCCACACCAGTCCCAAGCTGGAAGTGTCGCGGGCGGAGGAGGGGACGGTGCGCTCTCCCACTGCTCGGGTCCGGCTGACGCTGCTCTACGGCTGCTGCTGCTCGTTGGCTCGAACGATGGCCGGATCCCGGGGACTCGAGCGGCGCTACTCGCCCGTGAGTGAAAAGGGGTGGTTTGGGTTTTGGGGATATTGTCCGTGACGCCACCCACGGTTGTGGTGATTGTGTGGACACCACCGCTGCTCTGGACGGGGATCCCGGGAGCCTGTGACAGGGAGCAGCTTTGTTGTTATTTCTCCCCTCCGTGGGTAGGGGGGTTGGTTGTCCCGGGGCCTGGTGATGGGGTAGACATGGATGACAGGCGGGTTGCGGGGCCTGATGAGGTGCAGGGTCGCAGGGGCAGCGCTGTGCCGCACGGCACGGAGGTACTCACTCAGCCCAATGATGATGACACAGTTCACGGTTAAACAAGTGGCTGGATGGACGGGTCACTCGGACGGCTGCGGTTGTTCCTCCCTGCAGGTTAGTGATGACTGTCTCTCCCTGCACCTAAGTTAAGTGTTGGTAGTGATGGTTTCCCAACGGTAACCCGCTCCCCGACCTGGATATGGGCCGGAGGAGCCCCTTTTGCCCACAGGCGCTGGCCCTGGGAGACGGTTGCCCTTGGCGGTGGCTGTGTCTCCCCTTCACGGTTGTACGGTTGCCTTCTATCTGGACTTGGCTGTTTGGAAACCCTGAGGTTCCCTTCACTAACGGATTTGGCAAATTCACGGCGACACCAAGCCTTGCCGGGATCCGAAAGTCCTCTGCCAATGGTGCTGGCTTCTCTTTGTATACCGGTCCGGTACGGCCGGGTCACCACCCGTCCACGGTCCTTACGGCAGACTCCAATCGGCCTCCACTGCAGACGGTCACCACATCCTGCCAACCTTGCTGTCCTGTCCGGGCCACACACCCGGACCAACTTCAGGCTCTTTGCTGTCACTTTTCTCCTCTCTACTACTTTCCTCCTTCCACTTCCTTAGCTTAACTCTCACTGCCTGTGTTTTCCCTCCTCCTCGGTGGGTGGAGACCAACCGCCTGGCTCCACACCCTGGTGTGGACAACAGCTCCTGGGGAAGGCAACAAGGATTTTGTGTTTTGACTATGATATGCCTGCAGGGAGTGTGGGGTGTTTAAGTGTTGCGCTCTGTGGCCCCTGGCTTGTCCAGGGCGACACAGAAGCACTGCAGCACTGCCTCGGCGAAGCGGCAACAGGCAGTGCTGAAGCTAATCTGCATAGGTGACAAACCCCACAATGCAGAAGAGGTGTGGACAGCTCTGAAACAGCAGGCAGATTACTGGCTCACAACTCTGAACCTAAAGCCAGGAAAGGTCGTGTGTGACAATGGCCGGAACCTGGTGGCGGCTTTGAGGCGAGGCCAGCTGACACATGTTCCATGCGTGGCCCATGTGCTCAACCTCGTGGTTCAGCGGTTTCTAAAGTCATACTCAGAGCTGTCTGATCTGCTGGTAAAAGTTCGCCGCCTGTCTGCACATTTTCGAAAGTCACCTACTGCTTCAGCCGGCCTTGCCGGCTTAAGACGCCGTTTGCATCTTCCGGCACAAAGACTGGTGTGTGATGTCCCCACGCGTTGGAATTCAACTCTGGACAAGTTGGTCAGGATATGTGAGCAGAAGAGGGCAGTTGTTGAGTACCTGCATCACCTAAGCCGTCGGGAAATGGGTCAAACTCCACACATAACACCTGAGGAGTGGAGATGGATGTCCGACCTATGCACCATCCGCCAAAACTTTGAGGACTCCACCAAGATGGTGAGCGGCGATGACGACATTATTAGCGTCACCATACCGCTTCTCTGCCTTCTAAAATGGTCTCTGCTCAAAAAACAACCATGATGCATTGCAGGCGGAGCGCGATGAGTTTGAGCAAGAAACAGTAGTGGGTGTGGGTGATGATAACACACAGCCCAGCCTCGTCTCATCACAACGTGCAGTGGAGGACTATGACGAGGAGGAGGATGAAGACATGGAGCAACTCTCTGGCCAAATTGAGGATAATGGGAACAATGTTTTGAGGCCCTCATGCACGTCTCTACCCAGGGACAACGTGGAGCCTCCCAATTTTTGGCTGCCCTGCCTAAGGGCTATACTACAATAGACCCACTTCCTTCCAATGGGCACTTCAGGTTTACAGGCCCTCATGCACGTCTCTACCCAGGGACAACGTGGAGCCTCCCAATTTTTGGCTGCCCTGCCTAAGGGCTATACTACAATAGACCCACTTCCTTCCAATGGGCACTTCAGGTTTACAGGCCCTCATGCACGTCTCTATCCAGGGACAACGTGGAGCCTCCCAATTTTTGGCTGCCCTGCCTAACGGCTATACTACAATAGACCCACTTCCTTACAATGGGCACTTCATGTTTACAGGCCATCATGCACGTCTCTATCCAGGGACAATATGGAGCCTGACGCTGCCACCGACTGCCACACACATGCTGTTTTTAAATGCAAGCACGGACGCAATAAGAACCTAACTGGTTTTTAGGAGCGACAATTACTGAGAAGTCTGACACTATCAGACACTGCTGACTGACGTGTATTATACACTAGACTTGTGCGTTATATAATAGTTTGTGCAAAACGCGCACCTGTACCCTGCCACCGACTGCCACACACGTGCTGTTTTTAAATGCAACCACGGACGCAATAAGAACCTAACTGGTTTTTAGGAGCGACAATTACTGAGAAGTCTGACACTATCAGACACTGCTGACTGACGTGTATTATACACTAGACTTGTGCGTTATATAATAGTTTGTGCAAAACGCGCACCTGTACGCTGCCACCGACTGCCACACACGTGCTGTTTTTAAATGCAAGCACGGACGCAATAAGAACCTAACTGGTTTTTAGGAGCGACAATTACTGAGAAGTCTGACACTATCAGACACTGCTGACTGACGTGTATTATACACTAGACTTGTGCGTTATATAATAGTTTGTGCAAAACGCGCACCTGTACGCTGCCACCGACTGCCACACACGTGCTGTTTTTAAATGCAAGCACGGACGCAATAAGAACCTAACTGGTTTTTAGGAGCGACAATTACTGAGAAGTCTGACACTATCAGACACTGCTGACTGACGTGTATTATACACTAGACTTGTGCGTTATATAATAGTTTGTGCAAAACGCGCACCTGTACCCTGCCACCGACTGCCACACACGTGCTGTTTTTAAATGCAACCACGGACGCAATAAGAACCTAACTGGTTTTTAGGAGCGACAATTACTGAGAAGTCTGACACTATCAGACACTGCTGACTGACGTGTATTATACACTAGACTTGTGCGTTATATAATAGTTTGTGCAAAACGCGCACCTGTACGCTGCCACCGACTGCCACACACGTGCTGTTTTTAAATGCAAGCACGGACGCAATAAGAACCTAACTGGTTTTTAGGAGCGACAATTACTGAGAAGTCTGACACTATCAGACACTGCTGACTGACGTGTATTATACACTAGACTTGTGCGTTATATAATAGTTTGTGCAAAACGCGCACCTGTACGCTGCCACCGACTGCCACACACGTGCTGTTTTTAAATGCAAGCACGGACGCAATAAGAACCTAACTGGTTTTTAGGAGCGACAATTACTGAGAAGTCTGACACTATCAGACACTGCTGACTGACGTGTATTATACACTAGACTTGTGCGTTAAATAATAGTTTGTGCAAAACGCGCACCTGTACGCTGCCACCGACTGCCACACACGTGCTGTTTTTAAATGCAAGCACGGACGCAATAAGAACCTAACTGGTTTTTAGGAGCGACAATTACTGAGAAGTCTGACACTATCAGACACTGCTGACTGACGTGTATTATACACTAGACTTGTGCGTTATATAATAGTTTGTGCAAAACGCGCACCTGTACGCTGCCACTGACTGCCACACACGTGCTGTTTTTAAATGCAAGCACGGACGCAATAAGAACCTAACTGGTTTTTAGGAGCGACAATTACTGAGAAGTCTGACACTATCTGGACTGTTTTACACTGTGTACACCAGCCCCAGATATGATGAAGGCTGGTATACGGTCACCACTACCCTGCCTGCCTGCCTGTATACTGCTACAATAGTCCTGACAAGGACTCTTCTGGTCACTAGCCTGTATTCCGACCTGGCTATCTGTATATAGCAACAATAGTCCTGAGAAGGACTCTGCTACTGTACTCCGACCTGGCTATACCCTGCCTGCCTGTATACAACTAGAATAGTCCTGAGAAGGACTTCTGGTCACACTGTTTGCAGCCCTACTCCGGAACTAACTATAAAGGGCCGCAAAGCTTTCCCTGAATCAGCGACACTCTCCCTGCACTGACTGTCTGGATAGTTGTGAGCAGAGCACAGCGCGCCGGCCGATATAAAGGCTCGGTCACGCTGTGCAGGCCGGCCAATCACTGCAATTCCACAACTAACAGGGCTGTGGCATTGCAGTGGTCTGCCAGCCAATCCCTGCATGAGGGCTGGCTCTCAAAAGAGCGCCAACATGCAGAAATGAAGACCACGAGTACAGCACGAGTATCGCGAGATTACTCGGTCCCCGCCGAGCAGCCTGAGTACAGCGATACTCGTGCGAGTACCGAGTAGTGACAAGCATGCTCGCTCATCACTAACACACACCCATAGAATTGTATGGGGGTGTATGAGCCGAGACTTGCTGCCAAACACCATAAGCTGTAATTCATTTATCATGCCAACATGGTATGAGAGATCAATTGCAGACGGACGCTGCACCATAGTTTTGCACTGGTGCAAGTGTAATCTGATGTTTTATCGGATTACACTTATCTATGTTAATCGCAGGTGGAACTGAGCCCTTACTATTGCATTTTCTGAAGCAAATGTGAGAAAAAAAATTGGGAAAAAATTGTAAACTCTTTTTTAGCTTCCCTAGGGGACTGAACATTGTTTGTTTACTATAATATTGCACTATATTTGGAAATTAATAACCTGTTGCTTCAAAAGAGAACCAAGATGAACATCCATTGGCACTGGACCCGAGAAGGTGGAGTTACTGTTCTGTTTGTCATTTTACAATAAAACCTTTTGGAGATCACTTTATAAAATTATAACATACTTTTGAAAATCAGTGAATATAGCTAGCTAAGGTCGCTGGTGTTAGAGGCAGGTGACAGCAGCATAAAACAAGAGCTGTAGTGCATGTAGAAGTTAAAGGGGTACTTTGAAAAATGTAATAAAAGTAAACAGGTAAAATAAATAATATAATAAGGTAAAATAATGAAAATACATATAAATATTACAAATTTTACTAAATACCTCTATTTAGCAAAAATTTAGCAAAAAGGTAATCTTTAGTTAGTGCACTGTCAGGCATGGAGCTACTGGAATAAACTATACAAATTGTCTTCTGCTTGAATTGTCAGGTTCGGTGAACAGAGAGCTGATGTATTTCATATCCTGATAGTGCGCTAAATATAGATTACCTTTCTGCTACATTTCTACTAAAGAAAGATATTTATTAAAATTTGTAATATTTAAATGTAGTTTATTTTAGTTTTATATTTTTATTACATTTCTCAGAGTACCCCTTTAAGGTTCAGGATTTAAGAATTGAACTTTTCTTCACAAATTGTACACCTTTTGGGACACATATAACTTACTGTTTAATTTTTATTAACTGTTTCTAGGGAAATTTACAAAACCTGAAATTTTATTTGCACTACATAGTTTTATACTAACAACAGTGCAGTATAAACTTGCTTTAAGTACAGTGTCCGAGTGCTAAAGAAGGGAATTTTGTTTACTTACCGTAAATTCCTTTTCTTCTAGCTCCTATTGGGAGACCCAGACAATTGGGTGTATAGCTTCTGCCTCCGGAGGCCACACAAAGTATTACACTTTAAAAAGTGTAACCCCTCCCCTCTGCCTATACACCCTCCCGTGCATCACGGGCTCCTCAGTTTTGGTGCAAAAGCAGGAAGGAGGAAACTTATAAATTGGTCTAAGGTAAATTCAATCCGAAGGATGTTCGGAGAACTGAAACCATGAACCAAAAGAACAATTGAACATGAACAACATGTGTACACAAAAGAACAAACAGCCCGAAGGGAACAGGGGCGGGTGCTGGGTCTCCCAATAGGAGCTAGAAGAAAAGGAATTTACGGTAAGTAAACAAAATTCCCTTCTTCTTTGTCGCTCCATTGGGAGACCCAGACAATTGGGACGTCTAAAAGCAGTCCCTGGGTGGGTAAAAGAATACCTCGATAAAAAAGAGCCGAAAACGACCCCCTCTTACAGGTGGGCAACCGCCGCCTGAAGGACTAGCCTACCTAGACTGGCGTCTGCCGAAGCATAGGTATGCACCTGATAGTGTTTCGTGAAAGTGTGCAGACTAGACCAGGTAGCTGCCTGACACACCTGCTGAGCCGTAGCCCGGTGCCGCAATGCCCAGGACGCACCCACGGCTCTGGTAGAATGGGCTTTCAGCCCCAAAGGAAGCGGAAGCCCAGAAGAACGGTAGGCTTCAATAATCGGTTCCTTGATCCACCGAGCCAAGGTTGACTTGGAAGCCTGCGAACCCTTACGCTGGCCAGCGACAAGGACAAAGAGGGCATCTGAACGGCGCAAGGGCGCCGTGCGAGACACGTAGAGCCGGAGTGCTCTCACCAGATCTAATGAGTTGAGTGCAAATCCTTTTCACATGGGTGAATTGGATGAGGGCAAAAGAAGGTAAGGAGATATCCTGATTGAGATGAAAAGGGGAGAAATTCTGGGACCGGACGCAGAACCACCTTATCCTGGTGAAAAACCAGGAAGGGGGCTTTGCATGACAGCGCTGCCAGCTCCGACACTCTACGGAGTGATGTAACTGCCACTAGAAATGCCACCTTCTGTGAAAGACGTGATAAAGAGACATCCCGCAGCGGTTCGAAAGGTGGTTTCTGAAGAGCCGTTAGCACCCTGTTAAGGTCCCAGGGTTCCAGCGGACGCTTGTAAGGTGGGACTATGTGGCAAACTCCCTGCAGGAACGTGCGGACCTGCGGAAGCCTGGCTAGACGCTTTTGAAAAAATACGGATAGCGCCGATACTTGTCCCTTGAGAGAGCCGAGAGACAAACCCTTGTCCATTCCGGATTGAAGGAATGAAAGAAAAGTGGGTAAGGCAAAGGGCCAGGGAGTAAAACCATTATCAGAGCACCAGGATAAGAAGATCCTCCAAGACCTGTGATAGATCTTGGCGGACGTTGGTTTCCTGGCCTGTCTCATAGTGGCAATGACATCTTGAGATAACCCTGAGGACGCTAGGAGCCAGGACTCAATGGCCACACAGTCAGGTTGAGGGCCGCAGACTTCAGATGGAAAAACGGCCCTTGTGACAGCAAGTCTGGGCGGTCTGGGAGCGCTCACGGTTAACCCACCGTGAGATGCCACAGATCCGGGTACCACGACTGCCTCGGCCAATCTGGGGCGACGAGAATGGCGCGACGACAGTCGGACCTGATTTTGCGCAGCACTCTGGGCAGCATCGCCAGAGGAGGAAATACATAGGGCAGTCGAAACTGCGACCAATCCTGAACTAATGCGTCCGCCGCCAGAGCTCTGTGATCTTGAGACCGGGCCATGAATGCCGGGACTTTGTTGTTGTGCCGTGACGCCATGAGATCAACGTCCGGCGTTCCCCAGCGGCGACAGATCTCTCGAAACACGTCTGGGTGAAGAAACCATTCCCCCGCGTCCATGCCCTGTCGACTGAGAAAATCTGCTTCCCAGTTTTCTACGCCCGGGATGTGAACTGCGGAGATGGTGGAAGCTGTGGCTTCCACCCACTGCAGAATCCGTCGGACTTCCTGGAAGGCTTGACGACTGCGAGTGCCGCCTTGGTGGTTGATGTATGCGACGGCAGTGGCGTTGTCCGACTGGATCCGGATCTGCCTGCCCTCCAGCCACCGATGAAAGGCCAATAGGGCTAGATACACTGCCCTTATCTCCAGAATATTGATCTGAAGGGATGACTCTATCGGAGTCCAGGTTCTCTGAGCCCTGTGGTGAAGAAAAACCGCCCCCCACCCTGACAGGCTCGCGTCCGTGGTGACCACAGCCCAGGTGGGGGGTAGGAAGGATTTTCCCTGCGACAGAGAGTTGGGAAGGAGCCACCACTGAAGTGACGTCTTGGTTGCAAGGGAAAGAGAGACGTTCCTGTCGAGGGAAGTCGACCTCCTGTCCCATTTGCGGAGAATGTCCCACTGGAGTGGCCGCAGATGGAATTGCGCGAAGGGCACTGCCTCTATCGCTGCCACCATCTTCCCCAGGAACTGCATGAGGCGCCTCAAGGGGTGTGACTGACCCCGAAGAAGAGATTGCACCCCTGCCTACAGCGAAAGCTGTTTGTCCAGCGGTAGCATGACTACTGCTGACTGAGTATGAAATTCCATCCCAAGGTACGTCAGTGATTGGGTCGGTGTCAACTTGGATTTTGGGAAGTTGATGATCCACCCGAACTGCTGGAGAGTCGCCAGAGCGACGGAAAGGCTGTTTTGACACGCCATCTGAGAGGGTGCCCTGACCAGAAGATCGTCTAAGTAGGGAATCACCGAGTGGCCCTGAGAATGCAGGACCGCCACAACAGATGCCATGACCTTGGTGAACACCCTTGGGGCTGTCGCCAGGCCGAAAGGCAAAGCCACGAACTGAAGGTGTTCGTCCCCGATGGCGAAACGCAAAAAGCGTTGATGTTCGGGTGCGATCGGCACATGGAGATAAGCATCCTTGATGTCGATCGATGCTAGGAAGTCTCCTTGTGACATTGAAGCGATGACCGAGCGGAGAGATTCCATCCGAAACCGTCAGGTGCTCACATGTCTGTTGAGCAGTTTGAGGTCCAGAACGGGACGGAACGAGCCGTCCTTCTTTGGCACCACAAACAAGTTGGAGTAAAAGCCGCGACCATGTTCCTGGGGGGGAACAGGGATCACAACTCCTTCTGTCTTCAGAGCGTTCACCGCCTGAAAAAGTGCATCGGCTCGCTCGGGGGGCGGAGAGGTTCTGAAGAAACGAGTCGGGGGACGAGAGCTGAACTCTATCCTGTAACCGTGAGACAGAATGTCTCTCACCCATCGGTCTTGAACATGTGGCCACCAGGCGTCGCAAAAGCGGGAGAGCCTGCCACCGACCGAGGATGTGGTTCGGGGATGCCGAGAGTCATGAGGAGGCCGCCTTGGAAGCAGTGCCTCCTGCGGCCTTTTGGGGGCGTGACTTGGCCCGCCACGCATAGGAGTTCCTCTGGCCTTTCTCCGGCCTGTTGGACGAAGAGGATTGGGGCTTGGCGGAGGGACGAAAGGACCGAAACCTCGATTGTATTTTCCGTTGCTGAGGTCTCTTCGGTTTGGACTGGGGTAAGGAGGAGTCCTTTCCCTTGGATTCCTTAATAATCTCATCCAATCGTTCGCCAAACAAGCGGTCGCCAGAAAACGGCAAACCGGTTAAGAACCTCTTGGAAGCCGAGTCTGCCTTCCATTCGCGCAGCCACATGGCCCTGCGGACTGCCACAGAGTTAGCGGATGCCACAGCTGTACGGCTAGCAGAGTCTAGGACTGCGTTGATGGCGTAGGAAGAAAAAGCTGATGCTTGAGAAGTCAAAGACGCAACTTGCGGAGCAGAATTGCATGTGACAGCATTAATCTCAGCCAGACAAGCTGAGATAGCTTGGAGTGCCCACACGGCTGCAAAGGCCGGGGCAAAAGACGCGCCCGTGGCCTCATAGATGGACTTCACCAGGAGCTCTATCTGCCTGTCAGTGGCATCCTTTAGTGATGAGCCATCTGCAACCGATACCACAGATCTAGCCGCCAATCTAGAGACTGGGGGATCCACCTTGGGACATTGAGCCCAACCCTTAACTACGTCAGAGGTGAAGGGGTAACGTGTGTCAGTAAGGCGCTTAGTAAAGCGCTTGTCCGGAACCGCTCTGGGCTTCTGGACAGCATCTCTGAAGTTAGAGTGATCGAAAAACGCACTCTGCGTACGTTTAGGGAACCGAAACTGGTGTTTCTCCTGCTGAGAAGTCGACTCCTCTACAGGTGGCGGCGGGGGAGATATATCTAACACCTGGTTGATGGACGAGATAAGGTCATTTACTATGGCGTCCCCTTCAGGTGTATCAAGATTGAGAGCAACGTCAGGGTCAGAGCCCTGAGCTGCGACGTCCGCCTCGTCCTCCAGAGAGTCCTCAAGCTGGGAACCCGAGCAGCGTGAAGAAGTCGGGGAAGATTCCCAGCGGGCCCGCTTAGCCGGTCTGGGACTGTGGTCCGGGCCAGAGTCCTCCACATGAGACCTAGGGCCCCCCCTGGGAACGTGCTGCGGCGCGGACAGAGAGGGGCCTGGAGGCGAAGATCCAACAGGGCCCGGGGCCTGTGGAAGGACCGGTCTGGACTGCAAAGCTTCAAGCAGCTTTGCAGACCATTTGTCCATAGACTGAGCCATGGATTGTGAGAGTGATTCAGATAGTTTTTCAGTAAAAACTGCAAACTCTGTCCCTGCCGCCTGGACAGGGGGAGCAAGGGGTTCTACCTGAGCCGAGGGGCCCACTAGTGACCGAGGCTCCGGCTGAGCAAGTAAAACAGGGGTTGAGCATTGCTCACAGTGAGGGTAGGTGGAACCCGCAGGTAACTTAGCCGCACAAGAGCTACAGGTCGCAAAATAACCCTTTGCCTTGGCACCCTTGCTCCTTGTGGACGACATGCTGTTGTCTCCTAGGAGAGTGATCACTGAGGGTATATGGGAAAGGGTATACAGCCCGACCAAACAGAGATATATAAATATATATATAGTATCTATTCCGGCACCCTAAGGGGGCCAGCACCGGGTGACCGGTGTGGCTTACCGACCGCTAAAAAGCGGAGTGTGTGTCCTCCAGATTCCCTGCCTTAGGTCTCCCAGCGTTGCAGAGCTCTTTCCTGGAAATCCTCCACAGGCAGAATGCCAAAAAAATGGCTGCCGGAGCTCTCAGGGGAGGAGTGGGGCCGTGGGCGGCGCTAGAAAAGTGCGGGAATCTGGAGTCCCCACAGTGATCAGTGAGGGGGGAGGAGACATACAGGATGCTCCGGCCCTCACAACCGACGTCAGGTCGGCAGTCCCGCCCTTACCCCTGATAGACAGGCCCGGGGGCGGGAGTTTTGCTACTAGGCCGCAATTGAAGCCGGGGACTAAATTTAAGACTGCGGCCGACAAACAGGCGCGGTCGGCGCGGAAGTCCGCCGGCCGTCACAAATAAGCAGCTGCTGCAGCGTCCGGGATGAAGGCGCTCCATGCACATTCCCCATGGGGATACAGAGTACCTTAGTGATGCAGGGGCCGGTCCCTGAGGATAAATAAACTCCTGTCCGACAGATTCCCACAGGGGCTGCGGAGGAAACACGGTCCCAGTGAATGGATGACCGCTCAGGATCCCACTTCTCCCAGAGCCGCTAAGGGATGGTGAAGGAGACGGCATGAGGCTCCGGCCTTTGTACCCACAATGGGTACCTCAACCTTAACAGCACCGCCGACGTAGTGGGGTGAGAAGGGAACATGCCGGGGGCCCCGTGGGGGCCCACTTTTCTTCCAACCGATATAACTAAAAAGAGAATGCATGAGTGGATGTGTGCCTCCTTCCACACAAAGCATAAAACTGAGGAGCCCGTGATGCACGGGAGGGTGTATAGGCAGAGGGGAGGGGTTACACTTTTTAAAGTGTAATACTTTGTGTGGCCTCCGGAGGCAGAAGCTATACACCCAATTGTCTGGGTCTCCCAATGGAGCGACAAAGAAAGTTTTTCTTTTTACCTTCTTTCATCAACCAAGTTGTGTGTGCTTTTTTTGTGACACCTTGAAATCATTTTGGGTATCTATTCTTCGTTTTTTGATTTTTTTTGCTCGATTATTTTTTGAAAGCATAGAAAAACAAAAATAGCAATTCTGGAGCCGCTGTTTAGAGGGTTTTTTTTAGGATTTTTAGAGGTATTATTATTATGAAAACACCATTGATTCCCTTTTACCGTACTTAAGAAGGAGTTTATGAACAAAATCTAAATATAAATTACAATGAACAAACTAACAATGACAGACTGGTACAGAGGGGAGAGGGCCCTGTTCTTTTGGGCTTACGGGCTAAAGGATAAAGGACAAAGAGATAGTAGGTTGGGGATTGTGGCAGCTCCAGTGGTTGTAAGGTGACAGTGGAGATGTACAGTATATACGGGAAGATACACAGAATGTATGACATGGCGCTATATTGTGGGTTAGTTTGATTATTTTTATATTAAATATCACCAATATGTCCTCTTTAGAGGGTAATTCTCATCTTGGAAATTCATGTCATATCCTCAGGATATGTGACTCATGACAATGACATCAATATCAATAACAAAACTGCCTTGGACGTCAGTGGACCTCAGTGATAAGATGGTCAGAATTTTCATAACAGTGAATGGATAGAAGCACTGTTATGTTGCTCTCAGATGAGGTGTTAAAAACATGGTGACAGATTCCTTTTAACGCTAATAGATCTAATAATACTCTGCATTGTTTATGTTTTGCAGTGTATTATGCATGTCACCATTAAGTTTCATTACACTGTGTTTCTGTCTTACATTAAATTTATATGCTTTCTGCTCTCTAAGAAAAAATAAACTTTTAATTAAATTAGTGTCATAACTTTACCTTTTTCCATAAGAGTATTAAACAATGAAGCATTTGAGAAAAAAAACAGATAGCCAAAAGTCTGAGACACAAGATCGGGATGTAATTCACACTCTCGAGTTAAATCCAGTGTAGCCTGGTAAATGGCAAGGGTGCCACGAGTGCCTTCTGGCATGTTGGTTAACTCGCCTACATCTGACAGACTGCAGGGATCGGTGAATGGATTGCTGTCCAGTAAGGCAGGTAAAGCAGCATAAAGTGTCTGAAAAAACAAAAAAAAATCAAATCTTCAACAAAAGCAATATTTCAAACAGTATTGGATTCACAGCCATTTATAATGTTTTGTAATTTTTTTTTCACTACTGATGGCCTCCAGGACCAAAAGGTCAGCCTTTGACCGAAACGTCCTGTGGTATGGACCATTAAAGAAGATTTTAACTGAAAGAGAAGTAGAGTGCTGCCTTCTGATTTTTTGGAAATATATATATATATATATATATATATATATATATATATATATATATATATATATATATATATATTTATATATACAGTAATATATATATATATATATATATATATATATATGGTATCGTTGCTTGACGTATTGCCTAAACAAATAAAATATATTTCTTGTCCCATATAGAGAGAGTTGAAACACTAGGACCCAGGTCTTTTTTCAACCTATATAACTATATAACTAAGGGGTACTTTACACGTTGCGTCATCGCTACCGATATTTCGTCGGGGTCACATCGTTAGTGACGCACATCCGGCGCCGGTAGCGACATCGCAATGTGTAAATCCTATTTGCGACGATGTACGAGCACAGAAGCGTAAAAAATCGCTGATCTGTGTCATGTCGTTCATTTTCATAATGTCGCTCCATCAGGAGATACGATGTTGTTTGTCGCTCCTGCGGCGTCACACATCGCTGTTTGTGAAGCCGCAGGGATGACAAACATCTCCTTACCTGCCTCCATCGGCAATGCGGAAGGAAGGAGGTGGACGGGATGTTATGTCCCGCTCATCTCCGCCCCTCCGCTTCTATTGGCCGCGGTGATGTCGCTGTGACGCCGAACGCACCTCCCCCTTGAAGGAGGGATTGTTCGGCAGTCACAGAGATGTCGCCGACCAGGTATGTGCGTGTGAAGCTGCCGTAGCGATAATGTTCGCTACGGCAGCGATCACCACATATCGCATGTACGACGGGGGTAGGTGCTAGCGCGCTGGACATCGCTAGCAAATGCTAGCGATGTCGCAACGTGTAAAGTACCCCTTAGTTGTCGATTTTGATTGCCACAATTCAAACAAAGAAATGTAGTAAAAAGCATTCAAAATGTCGTATGTACCTAAACGTGGTATTAATTAGAAAATAGTCCAATGTGCAAAAAACAAGCCCACAAATAGGTACATCAAAATGAAAATAAAGAAGTCATGCCGCTTAGAAAATGGTGACACAAACCGATATTTTTCCTGCAACCTTAAAATATTTTTTTACCACTTAAAATGAAAAAAAAAAGCTTGGTAGTGCCAAAACTATACTTAGGGTTTGCTCACACTGGCTTATATATCGGATAAGTGCAATCTGATATTTTATTGGATAGCACTTGCTTTAGTGTTGTACAATGTGGCAGTCCTCAACTGAGTTTTTTTCTCATGTGAAAACAAATCATTGCATGTTAAATACAAGTCTGTGGGTGAGTGCAGATCATCATACTGCATCTGGGTGCAGTCCGATATACGCTGACACTGACAATGGAGGCGATGGAGAAATTAATCTCTCCATCTTCCTCAATTCCCACACACGATAGAATCAGGGCAGAGTGAATGACACTCGGCTTATGTTCGCAGAGTATGAGGCAAGTGTTATTTGCATAATACATTTTATTCTGTAGCATGAGAGACTCATCGCCACTTTGAGAGAACCCTCATGGGGAGAATCATATTGCCAGGTCATGTTTACAACACAAAACAATTTCAGAATTCTGTATTTTTTTCAACATTTCATAGCACTTGAGTTTTGATTTTTTTTTCAGTACATTGTATGGCAAAATAAATTAAATAATTCAAAAGTACAACTGGTCCTGCAAAAAACAAGTCCTCGTGTGGCTATGTCAATGGAAAAAGGATTTAGTTATGGCTCTTGGAAAAAAAAGGAAGAGAAATAAAAAAAGCATAAAAATAAAAAAAAATGTCCGAGCTTTAAATACAACAAAGATGCAAATCTATCCATTAAGTCAGGGTCACACAAGAGAATAGCCTTCGATACTAGTCTGTCGCCCAGGGAATGGGGTACTACGGTCCCCAGCAGTATATACAATTGGGGATGTCACTGTGGTGGCCGTTGCCTGGTCCCGTGCCTTGGATGCTTTTTATAAAGGGGGTATTTACATGGGAGATAAGAGTTAATGTTCATGTGATGCCACCTGCGGATTGTGGTTAGTAGGATGGAACCGCCGGTGCTTAGTGGAATTACCCCTGGGCTGATGGTGATAGCAGCTATGATGGTAGGCCCTTCGCAGGCAGGGCTGAGCCAGGGGATTTGTGAGCTTTGCACTTTATAATGAAAATCAAAAAGTCCGTGGAGCCTCTGTTAGGAGTCTCAACACAGAAACCAGCCAGATATCCCTCCGGGAAGGACCCAGCCAAGGGGTGGCTCTTTTTAGGATACTACCATAACCACCATATTAAGTGGCCCTTTTAGTCAATATCCAACATTTTGACAAGTTTAAAGATATGACAAGGGAAATACCAAGGCCAGGTATCCATCCACAGACAGCTATTTCGGGGTATTGCCCCTCATCAGTGTGGAGTAGGATTCTGGCCAGGTGGGAGCAATGCCTAGTAGACCAACAAGACAAAACAATCACTGATCTCGGGCAGACCAGCCAGAGAAATCACCGTCGGCTGCCAGCAAGGGTGCTCAAGACAGTGAAATCCTAGGTACATTGCCACCCTGGGAAATATGCAAATCAAAAAAGTCTGTGGAGCCTCTGTTAGGAGTCTCAACACATAAACCAGCCAGATATCCCTCCGGGAAGGACCCAGCCAAGGGGTGGCTATTTTTAGGAGACCACCATAACCACCATATTAAGTGGCCCTTTTAGTCAATATCCAACATTTTGACAAGTTTAAAGATATGACAAGGGAAATACCAAGGCCAGGTATCCATCCACATACAGCTGTTTCGGGGTATTGCCCCTCATCAGTGTGGAGTAGGATTCTGGCCAGGTGAGAGCACTTTATAATGAAGGAGACCACGCCGGGGTTGTAATGAACAGTCTCTACTCACTTTAACCTGTGGAAGGCTGGTTCAGGTCCCTGTATTTCCAGTGCCAGTTTAATGACTTGGTTGCTCTGTCCCCAGCACTCTCAGTGTAGTCTGGGTCCCCGTAGCTTGAAGCGGTTTGGGGACCCCGACTGTCCCTGCTAGGTAGCAGTTTCCTTGTCCATACGGCTGGCAGTGTGGACCCTGTGGGGAGGTATGTGTCCAAACCCCGATCCTTGCTTTACTGCTGATGCCCCCAGATCTGTAGATCAGTGAAGTCCATGCAGGTCCCTCCACTGTGCAGTAATTTGCCAGACTGTCTGAAACTGTCATCTGACCTAGGGCCCTGTGTACCGTGCGTGCTTCAGTCCCAGCGGTACTTGGATGTACCTGCCTTGGTGACCTCTCTCCTATGTCCCCAGGTCACCGTTACACGACCCAGCTCGAGGCACGTCTATGCACTTCACTGTGCACTACTCTTCTGACCTGTGCACCCCCACCAGGCTTTCTAGTTCCCTGATCAGGCTGTGCCCATTGGGTGGCCCTCCTTTTATTTGACTAGCAGTGCCCCCTCGTGTGGTGTGGGAACTAGGATTTTAGGTGTGTGTAGGTGTTACCGGCACTGGTGCTCCAGGTCCTAGAGGGTAGGCCCTGCATCCTTGTGGGGATGCAGTACCTAGTAGCGGCCCGAGTGGCTCAAGGGCACTACATTCCCCTTTGGTTAAACACAGCATGTCCTCAGGCTGTAAAGAGAATAAAGGGTTTATTAAAAAGCAAAGGAAAACATATTAAATAACATTCTTCCCACGCAGGGGAGGTTCAAGCTTTAACGTTGCATGAGCATCCCCCCATCAACCCACCACCCAAAGGCCCTGGTCCCCAGAACCCTCTAAGAAGGCAGGTCATCGGTCCTTTTGGTGACCAGGTCTGGGCCAGCTCTATCCCAGACCTTTTCTCCAATCTTCCTCTCCTTGGTGGCAGTGTCAATGTCCTGATGGCAAAAAGGATTACTCTGGGAGGCACACTTGGTGCAACTATTTACACTGCGAGAGTTCGGGTCATTCCCAGTCCAATGACCAGTGGTCCATTTTTATATCAACTTTTTCAAACATTGTACACAATCAGGTGACTTCTTCAGGGTTATGTAGGCAATTTTATCAACATTTTCAAAAACATTTTTCAAGCATTTTCAAAACATTATTTATATTATTTACATTACTGACTGTACATTTCTTTTAAGGCTTTACTCTCTAGTGGGGGTTGACCTCTGGTGCTACAGGCTGATCTACGTAACTCTGGTCTTTCACTTAATCCCTGTCCTGTTCTGTTCTCTAGTGCGAGTGTCACACTACTAGTGATAGATTGATTCTGCAATTCTCTGTGTGCTCTGGGTGAGTCTGCAAGTGTATTGTTTGAGGGCTCCTCTAGAACTGGTTCTTCCACAGATTGTTGGAATGTGACCACTGGTATGATGACTGCTCCATTATACTGGGGGAAAAAAAGCCACTGGATAAGGGATACAAATAAATAATAATAAAGTAGCTAGGTAACCCAGCAAAAAACAACGCCTAAAATATACCTTTTAATGGGGTTAGGTTAAAAAGGACCAACAGACATAAATGCACAAAAAGCGCCTTAAAAGACGTCACTATCCGTGTTATCCTACATAAATTGATTGGTGAATGTGTGTGGACTACAGGCAAATCAACAAAATCACCCACAAAGATGCTTATCCATTACCCCGTATTGAAGAATCCTTGGCTGTATTGAAGACTGCTAACTATTTCTCTTCCCTAGATCTCACCAGTGACTACTGGCAGGTCTCAGTTGCTGAAGAGGATCAGGAGAAGACTGCCTTTGCTACCCCCATGGGTCTGTGCAAATTCAACAACATGCCATTTGGATTGTGCAATGCACCAGGAACATTCCAGAGGCTCATGGAGTGCTGTCTGGGCCACAGCAACTTTGAAACTGTCCTGCTCTACTTGGATGATGTGATTGTATACTCCAAGACTTATGAAGATCATCTAGAACACCATGCAGAGGTATTCAAAGCCCTGTCGAAGTATGGAATGACGCTGAAGCCCTCCAAGTGTCATCTGCTAAAACCCAAAGTACAGTACCTGGGGCATGTGGTCAGTACCGAGGGAGTGGCCCCCGACCCAGACAAGATAATAGCTATCAAGAGTGGCCTAGGCCAACTACCATCAAGAAGGTACATCAGTTCCTGGGCCTGATAGGATACTACCGAAGGTTTGTGAAGGGCTACACAAAGATGGCTGCACCTCTGCAAGAGCTCCTGGTGGTACAGGGCAAGAAGGGCAAGAATTCTGGTCCTTCATTCACATGGGGAGAAGGAGAAGAAAATTCCTTCAGACAGATGAAGTTGGCCCTGACAGGAAATCAGATTCTGGCCTATCCCAACTATCACCTTCCCTTTGTGCTGTACATGTGCCACCCCCACGCCTGTAGCAGCTGAGCTGCTCAGATCCGGACCCGCTGTGCAGTGTCTCTGTGCAGGAGATGGCGATGGCAGGGGCTTGAGCGCCCGGACGTACCAGGGAGCGTTTGGTTACTCACAGTTGAATGAATCACACAAGTCTTTTGGTAAACCAAAGGTGCTGGTGGCCGGCCGCCGCGGCCAGTTGTACTCTGGTCCCCCACCCGGGCTGGTGGTCGCCGTCTTTTCCCTCTGCACTGTTTGGCTTGTGTTGGACTTCCCGGTATGGAACACTGGAGTCCGCTCCCGGCTTGTGTACCTGAGGAGCCGTGCCCGTCTGACGCGGACCCGTGGGATCTACAGGCCCTATCCATCTCTGTGGGTGGTTGTCTACTTTTCGGGACTTTGGTTAAGACAGGACCTAAAATCCTGCCCTCAACTGGATAATTAGCTAGGCCGTTGGTTCTGGTCCTGGATTCAGGGTCCAAGTACACCCTCTGTGCTCGGTTTCTGGGTCGGTGCTCCGGTGTCGGTACCGGCGGGCTCCAACCCTGTCTCGGTCCACCTCGGATCTCCGGCTGCCGTATTCCCGTCGCCTGCTGATGGGGACCACTGTCTGCCACCTAGCAAAGGCACCAGGGCTCCAACCCTGGCGCCAGTCAAATTGAGCTTCACCTCCGCTGGAGCTACACCTAGCCCCAGCCTCCACTCCTCTCAACTTGAACTTTACACTTGAACTTCCAGACTTGAACTTCTTGTTTTCCTGCCCCGGGCTCTCCAGACCCTTAGGTGGGCGTTTCTTAACTGCCTGGTCCCACCTACTGGTGTGCCTGTCTTACCCTGAGGGGGGGTGACTAGGGTTTCGGTCGGCTGCATATTTCCTAGGTGAGGGAAGGTGTTATCATAGTATCATATCATAGTTTTTAAGGTTGAAGGGAGACTCTAAGTCCATCTAGTTCAACCCGTAGCCTAACATGTTGATCCAGAGGAAGGCAAAAAACCCCCAATGTGGCAAACAAGTTCCAATGGGGAAAAAATGTCCTTCCTGACTCCACATCCGGCAATCAGACTAGTTCCCTGGATCAATACCCTGTCATAAAATCTAATATACATAACTGGTAATATTACATTTTTCAAGAAAGGCATCCAGGCTCTGCTTAAATGTTAGTAGTGAATCACTCATTACAACATCATGCGGCAGAGAGTTCCATAGTCTCACTGCTCGTACAGTAAAGAATCCTCGTCTGTGATTATGATTAAACCTTCTTTCCTCAAGACGTAGCGGATGCCCCCGTGTTCCAGTCGCAGGCCTAGGTGTACAAAGATCTTTGGAAAGGTCTCTGTACTGTCTCCTCATATATTTATACATTGTGATTAGATCCCCCCTAAGCCTTCGTTTTTCCAAACTAAATAACCCCAAGTTTAATAACCTGTCTTGGTATTGCAGCCCACCCATTCCTCTAATAATCTTGGTGGCTCTTCTCTGCACACTCTCCAGTTCAGCTATGTCCTTCTTATATATCGGTGACCAGAATTGTACACAGTATTCTAAGTGCGGTCGCACTAGTGACTTGTACAGAGGTAGAACTATATTTTTTTCATGAACGCTTATACCTCTTTTAATACATCCCATTATTTTATTAGCCCTGGCAACAGTTATCTGACACTGTCCACTAAAGTGAAGTTTACCATCCACCCATACACCCAAGTCTTTTTCTGTGTCTGTTTTACCCAGTGTTCTACAATTAAGTACATAATCATAAATGTTATTTCCTCTACCCAAGTGCATGACCTTACATTTATCTACATTAAACTTCAAATGCCACTTCTCAGCCCAATCCTCCAATTTACATAAATCTCCCTGTAATATAAAATTATCCTCCTCTGTATTGATTACCCTGCAGAGTTTAGTATCATCTGCAAATATTGAAATTCTACTCCGCATGCCCCCAACAAGGTCATTTATAAATATGTTGAAAAGAAGCGGGCCCAATACTGACCCCTGTGGTACCCCACTATGAACTGAGACCCAGTCCGAGTACGTACCATTAATAACCACCCTTTGTTTCCTATCACTGAGCCAGTTTTTAACCCAGTTACACATATTTTCCCCTATCCCCATTATTCTCATTTTATGTACCAACCTTTTGTGTGGCACCGTATCAAAAGCTTTTGAAAAGTCCATATACACAACATCCACTGCATTTCCCTGGTCCAGGCTTGAACTTACCTCTTCATAGAAGTTGATCAAATTAGTTTGACAGGATCGATCCCTCATAAACCCATGTTGATACTCTGTCATAAGGTTATTTTTCTTGAGATACTCCAGTATAGCATCTCTCAAGAAACCCTCAAGGATTTTACCAACCGTAGAGGTTAAACTTACCGGCCTATAATTTCACGGCTCAGTTTTTGTCCCCTTTTTGAATATTGGCACCACATTTGCTATGCGCCAGTCCTGCGGTACCGACCCTGTTATTAAGGAATCTGAGAAGATTAAAAATAATGGTCTATCTATCACAGAACTCAATTCCTGTAGTACTCTGGGGTGTATGCCATCCGGGCCCGGAGATTTGTCAACCTTAGTGATTTCGAGGCGGCGGCGTACTTCCTGCTGGGTTAAGCAGGTAATATTCAAGGGTGAATTTATGGTATCACTGGTCATGTCATCTGCCATGGCATTTTCTTGTATAAAAACCGTAGAAAAAAAGTCATTCAGCAGGTTGGCTTTACCCTCATCCCCTTCCACCATTTCACCAAGACTATTTTTAAGGGGGCCAACACTATCGCTTTTCAGTTTTTTACTGTTTATGTAGTTAAAGAATATTTTAGGATTATTTTTACTTTCTCTCGCAATGAGTCTCTCTGTCTCAAACTTAGCTAACTTAATTTGCTTTTTACATATTTTATTTAATTTTCTATAATTATATAATGCCTCATCACTACCTACCCTCTTTAATTCTTTTAAGGCTTTCTGTTTTTCTTTTATTGCTTCCCTTACAGCTCTATTTAGCCATAGGGGTTTCCTCCTATTTCTAGCATGTTTGTTCCCATAGGGTATATTTTCTGCACAACCCCTATTCAGGATGCTCATAAAAGTCTCCCATTTGCTTTGTGTACTTTTATTACTTAGTACATCATCCCAGCTTATTGCACTAAGATCATCTCTCAACCGTTTAAAATTTGCTTTCCTGAAGTTTAGTGTCCTTGTAGCCCCTCTACTATACATCTTACTAAAGAATACATGAAAACTTATTATTTTGTGATCACTATTCCCCAAGTAACCCCCAACTTGTATATTTGATATGCGGTCTGGCCTATTGGTTAGTACAAGGTCTAGTAGTGCTCCCCCTCTTGTGGGGTCCTGCACCATTTGTGAAAGGTAATTATCTTTCATTGTTATCAAAAATCTATTTCCTTTGCTGGAACTGCAAGTTTCTGTTCCCCAATTTATATCAGGATAGTTAAAGTCCCCCATAATAATTACCTCTCCGAGACTCGTTGCTTTATCAATTTGCTTTATGTGGAGATTCTCTACCTCTTCCATAATATTCGGCGTCTTATAACACACCCCTATCAGTATTTTATTATTCATTCTCCCCCCCCCCTTATCTCCACCCATAGGGACTCTACATTCTCAGTACCCTCACATATGTTGTCACGCAGGATGGGTTTTAAGGATGATTTTACATATAGACACACACCTCCCCCTCGCTTATTTGTACGGTCATTCCTGAATAGGCTATAACCCTGTAAATTAACAGCCCAGTCATAGCTCTCATCCAGCCATGTCTCTGATATCCCCACTATATCATAATTTTCTTCCAACAATATTAATTCTAATAATATTAGTTATGCGGGGGCCTATGTGTGACTAACTGGTTTTGCCAGGGCGTCACATACACAGATGCCAGTAATGTGGGACTGGGAGCTGTACTATCCCAAGTACAGAATGGCAAAGAAAGAGTGATTGCCTATGCAAGCAGGAAGCTCCGTCTTACAGAAAGGAGTCCCGTGTATACTGACAACAATCCACTGACTCATCTGGACACAGCAAAACTTGGTGCACTGGAGCAACGTTGGGTGGCAAAACTGGCAAACTATGACTTCACCATAAAATATCGAGCTGGTAGCAAGAATGCCAACACGGATGCATTATCCAGGATGCCTCACCTGTCTGATGAAGGGAGAGATATAAAAGACTTAGAAGAAATTGAGCTACCAGCATTCCATCGCCCCAATGACTTAAGAAGCCATCAGCCTTACAGTATGTGGCAAGAAACCACCTTAGATCCATTGCCTCACCATGGTTGGAAGGAAGTGCAAGATAATGATCCTGCAGTAAAATTGATAAAGGAATTGATAGTCCAGCCAGATTCACACATGGATCCTGAAGCTCCATTAGAAGCTCAGAAGTTGTGGAAAGAAAGAAGCAGACTGTATCTCCATTGAGGTAAATTGTGCAGAAGCCACACTAACCCTGAGACACATGAAAGAATTTGTCAAGTCACCACTTGACAAATTCTTTCATGTGTCTTAGGGTTAGTGTGGCTTCTGCACAATTTACCTCAATGGAGATAAAGTCTGCTTCTTTACCAAAAGCTCATGTCTTGTTAGTCCTAGAAGCATACCATGATCGAGCAGGACATTTTGGTTGGAAGAAACTAGAAGCATTGCTGCGTGATCGATTCTACTGGATTGAAATGAGGGCTACCATAGAAGAATGGTGCAGAAACTGTGGTCCTTGTGCAACAAGAAGAAAAGATGTCAACAGCCAAAAAGCACCACTGCAACCCATTGTCACAAAGCAGCCTTTGGAAATTGTTGCTCTGGATCATGTCAAGCTAACACCTAGCCCAGGGTTACACCTATGCCCTTACAATAGTGGATCACTACTTCAGATTCCTGGTAGTTGTACCTATGAAGGATTTAAGAGCAAGTACTGTGGCTAAAGCATTCCAAGCTCATTTTTGCAGACCTCATGGATACCCAGAACAGGTATTAACAGATCAAGGCCCCACCTTTTGAAGCTGAAATCTTCAGAGATTTCTGCAACCTATATGGATGGAAAAAGATACGTACTGCACGCTACCATGCACAAACAAACGGAATGTGTGAGAAAATGAACCATCTCGTCATCAATCTGCTAAAAACGTTACCACTCGAAAAGAGAAACTTGTGGCCAGAGAAGTTGCCTGATTTGGTGGATATGTATAGCAACATCCCAGTAAGCTCAACAAAAAACACCCCCACCTAACTCTTGCAAGCAAGACCTGGAAGGCTACCAGTATCTTGACCTGGAAGTTGAAATGCCAGAGATCAGTTCATCAGATGAAGACTGGGACTCCAATCGTCAAACTCAATATAGAAGAATACAAGACTATGTTGAACAGAACTTAAATCGCAGTCGAGAAAGACAAGAGAAAAAATTCAACAAGGAATCGCAAGCTATCCCTCTTACACCTGGAAAAACAGTTCTCAAGAGAAAGAGAAAACTTCATAAACTGATGATCAATGGGAAAAAGAACCTTATGTGATTGAATAAATTGATTGGTAGGAAATATCAATTCACAGAGAGACAGTCAATATTAACTGCAGCAAACAATCCCAGATAACATGTCAGATTGAAACCGCTAAACCAGATCCCCTGGCTAAACCAGGTATTCAAAAGGATCCACCAAAATAGGTTCCAGTATGCAGACATGAAAGGATTTCTCTCTCAACGCGTTTCATCATATCCTCAGGAGAGTATGAAATAAGTCCAAGAGATGACAGGTGTCCATCAAAGGACCGGCATAACAGCCACTGTATAAACAATGAATATAACCACGTCACCATTAAAGTCAAGCAAGGGTTATGCCACATGGCACAGCTGCAAGCAGCGTACTCACCAGGGTCCGGACACATGGCACGCATCAGTGCTGCGCAACCATGTTAATCGCCGGCACAATTAGGAGGGTCATTCGACGGCCGAGTGGGGGCACCACTCACCGTTCTTTAGGGTGCCGACCCCCACATGATAGGTAGTTTCAGTTTATCGATAGGGTTATCATCATTAGGTTCTTTGGTGGTGGGTCTTGTTCATCTCATCAGGCCCAGAATCCTGGGGTTGCTCCTATTCTGCCCAGATGTCCCCTTGTGATTTAGGTCTTCCTTTTGTTTTCTGCTTTTAATCCCATTATCAAATTTTCTCCTGTACCACAGATACTCGCTACCTACCGGTCATCGCGTACATGTCCAGCATAGCGCAAATTTTCTTTTTGAATCCGGACAAAGAGTCTGATTTACCATCATACTGGGGCAGCCAGGCCGCGCCGGGTACACAAGATAAGGTGATCGGCATTATTGGAACGGCCGCTCCGGCCACCGGGGCTGCTGCTTGTAACACCGGAGCAGGTCCCGCTGCATTCCCGTCTCCCTGCATGTCCGTGGAAGGCCCCGCTACACTCCCATCATTCGGTGCTGACATCTTTCCGTCTCCTCTTTGGTTATTTTCACCACTCTCGCGGGGACTGGGGCACGCTGGGAGCTTCCGGGTCAGGTCACTGCCAACTTCCGTCCGTGCTTACAGGACTAGTGGGCGGGACTTCTGCTCGCACACTCTTGCAGTTTCACGTCCTTTTTGTCACAGTAATGGTGCAGCCCGTTTTTTCACAACAATCAAAGATGGCGACAGTTTTGCCCAAACAGTGCACTAAATACAGTCTTTAAGGCACACGTCACCAGAGTTAACTGGCCTAGTCCATATCCTGTTTATAACGCCAGGAAAAAGCTGTGTCGCCCAGGGAATGGGGTACTCGGTCCCGGGCAGTATATACAATTGGGAATGTCACTGTGGTGGCCGTTGCCCGGTCCCGTGCCTTGGGTGCTTTTTATAAAGGGTGTATTTACATGGGAGATAAGAGTTAATGTTCATGTGACGTCACTTGCGGGTTGCGGTTAGGAGGATGGAACCGCTGCTGCTTAGTGGAATTACCCCTGGGCTGATGGTGATGGCAGCTATGGTGGTAGGCCCTCCGCAGGCAGGGCTGAGCCAGGGGATTTGTGAGATGGGAGCTTTACACTATATAATAAAGGAGACCTCACCAGGGTTGTAATGAACAGTCTCTACTCACTTTAACCTGTGGATGGCTGGTTCAGGTCCCTGTATTTCCAGTGCCAGTTTAATGACTCGGTTGCTCTGTCCCCAGCACTTTCAGTGTAGTCTGGGTCCCCGTAGCTTGAAGCGGTTTGGGGGCCCCGACTGTCCCTGTTAGGTAGCAGTCTCCTCATCCGTACGGCTGGTGAGGTGTGCTGCCCCTGCAGCGGTCTAACTACTCGAATCTGGGGGAAAATACTCATGGCTCGAGGGTCTCCGGACCCAGGGGCTTGCGGCAACTTCAAATGAAAAGGGGGCTATTTACAGGGGAGAGAGAGTTCGTTACGCCACCCGTGGTGTGCGGTAATGGGGACTACCGCCACTGCCGATGAAAGTGCCCGGGCGAGATGGAATGGGGGCAGCCAGATGACGTTTCGCTCCACGGATAGGGGAAGGCTCCGGGACTCTAGATGACGGAATGCAGGGGAGCGCAGGGCTTGTTGGAAGCAGGGGAGGACCATGTACTCACTCAGGCCGGTAAACGTGGTGCTGAATGAGGTTTTATAAAGTCATTACACACACATGCTGCAGGTGAACCAAAACTCCCAGTGCACCACTGCCGCTTGGGAAGGGGAGCACATCTAGGTATCCGCTCCCAATAGTATTGATTTAAGAAACAGGATAAGGAAAACATATTGACCATCATAATTATTACCAATATGTATGGGTCACTCCCAAAGCATAAAGTTTGAAAATAGAGAAGAGGAGATTAACAACCCAAAAAAATGTGAATAAAATAATCCAAAGACATACTCTTAATGAAAAAATACAAAAAATCTTTATTAATAATTTATCACATAAATAGTTACAAGAGGAGATATATAAAAAGGAATAAAATTGACAGAGTAAACAATCAGGTGCAAAGTGAGAGCTCCAGGGGGCACCATAAGCCAGCGAATCAGGAGATGGGTAGCTCAGAGAGTCAAGTTGTTCCCAGATGTAAAACAAACAGAACCCGTGTGTAAGGTTGTGAAATGTTGCCAAAATATGGGAGAATACAACACAGAGCCAGTCTTGTGGCAAAGATCTGTAATGTCAAAATGACATGGACCCATTCAGTAACATAACACAGGCTGCAATCATTAAAAGGTTAACTAAGCTTACCCATGTCTTAACGATGCCGGCAGATGGACAAACGCACGCCAACGCGTTGCATGGTGTCTGGATAGGGGGGTCATTTTATAGTGATGGTAGATAATCACAACAACGTGTCCCGAAAACGGCCGCAAGGAGGCGGGACCGCAGCCGCATCAGCGTCATCAGGCAATTCCCGGAAGTGACGCGGGTGCACAGTGTCGTCACACAGAACACGCCCCATTCCGTTCAGGAAGCCGTCAGACCAGGATGCCGGCGATGGGATTCCACCGCGCATGCGGGCCCAGGACGTGGCCATTCTGGAAGTGGGCAAAAATTTGGGCAAATTACATTGACGCCACACGCGCGTCGCCATGACGGTGCACGTAAGCCGCCACGACGACGCACGTGAGCGTCACATAACATGAAGAGGGGTAGAAATATGAGCCGAATGAATTGAATGCCCCACGTGAGTCACCATGGCGATGCACAAAGGATGCCGCGGCGACGCACGTGAGCATCACACAACAGAACATTGTTCCACATGAGTCGCCAAATGGCGACGCACGTAAGTAACCAAAACAAGACGCACATGAGCATTTCTGGACAGTCAATCATTAAATGTAACTCGGAGGCATAACGCACATGAGAAAACAGAAAAGCACATAAATACATCCCATAGAAGTATTGAATAGAGTTGAGCGCGGTTCGCGGTTCGAGGTTCTCCAGTTCGTGGCTCGAGTGATTTTGGGGGCTGTTCTAGATCGAACTAGAACTCGAGCTTTTTGCTAAAGCTCGATAGTTCTAGATCCGTTCGAGAACGGTTCTAGCAGCAAAAAGACAAGCTAATTACTAGCTGGCTTTCCGCTGTAATAGTGTAAGTCACTCTGTGACTCACACTATTATGAAATTTCAGCGTATATTGTGCGGGAACAGTGCATTCAGATCACTGCTGTTTGGATAATGGCGATCGCCATTTTTTTTTTTTTCCTTGTCTTCCTTCCCTAAGCGCGCGCGTGTAGTGGGGCGGGCCAGCATGTCAGCCAATCCCAGACACACACACAGCTAAGTGGACTTTTAGCCAGAGAAGCAACGGCATGTGTGACAGGATGTCCATGTCACATGTCCATGCATTAAAAAAACAGACATTTTCCTAAAGCACACCATTATCTGCCTTCTGCGTCTTGGTATCAGTCACCGCTGGCGTAGCTCCTGTCTCCGATACTGCTGTGTACGCTCTATACACAGCGCTATACAGAATAGGGATAGAAGTTTCTATTAGTCCTTGTAAGGGCTAATACTGGCAGGGTCAGAGCCATAGGTGACAGTCAGGTCCGTGAAAACAGATTTTAACAGCTACACAAGATGACAGTGTCTGTGTAGCTAAGGTCAGGGATTTCCTCGCTGCATTTCCCCATTAGGAGGGATAGAAAGTGAGGCTTCTTTTCCTCTACCCAGACCCACAACCCTGCCACTGTACCCTCCTGCCCTTTGCACACTCAAGCTCATTGTTACTAAGCCATTATACTAGCAAACACTGAGGAAACTTAGTGGCATCTTAAAAGTGGCTGTTGAACTTCCATTAGTGTCCCACTGGTGCAAACCTATGTGCAGCACCTCTGCATTGCACACTCAAACTCATTGTTACTAAGCCATTATACTAGCAAACACTGAGGAAACTTAGTGGCATCCTAAAAGTGGCTGTTGAACTTCCATTACTGTCCCACTGGTGGAAACCTATGTGCAGCACCTCTGCATTGCACACTCAAACTCATTGTTACTAAGCCATTATACTAGCAAACACTGAGGAAACTTAGTGGCATCCTAAAAGTGGCTGTTGAACTTCCATTAGTGTCCCACTGGTGCAAACCTATGTGCAGCACCTCTGCATTGCACACTCAAACTCATTGTTACTAAGCCATTATACTAGCAAACACTGAGGAAACTTAGTGGCATCCTAAAAGTGGCTGTTGGACTTCATTATTGTCCCACTAGTGCAAAGATATTTGCAGCACCTCTGTATTGCACACTCAAACTCATTGTTACTAAGCCATTATAGTAGCAAACTATGCTGCCAGTTTAAGGGCCGTAGTTGCATTGTCAGGGATAGTTATTGTTGTTTATACTGCTGTTAATAAAGATAGACCACCGCTGCAATCTACACCACCTCTCAATTTTTACTACCACATTTTAAGTGCACAATCTTGTCGCAGTCAAAATAAGTGGCAAAATGACAGATGCTGGTGGAAAGGGGAAGAGGCGTGTTGGAAAAGGAAAAAAAGTGTTTGTCCGTGGGGAAGGTGGCAAAGCTCCATTAACATCTGCTGAAGATAGACCATCTTCCAGCAAAAGTAAGATGTCTACTACTTACCGTGGACAATCCGATGTGCTCCCTTTTTTACGGACACGAACAACTGGAACAAACCTAGTTGATGGCCAAAAAAGGAAAATGCTTGAATGGATCTCAAGTGGTCCAACAAGTGCCCTCTCCGCCACCTCAACTACCGCATACAAAAAACCCCAGTCCTCTGAGTTGTCATCCCAATCAAACTTGCTTTCTCCCAGCTCTGAAGTCTCCATCTGCCCTGCACAGTATGGTGGAACTGAGATGGCTGAGTCTGCAGAGCTGTTCAGTCACACAATAGCCTGGGAATCAGAGGTCTGCTCCCAAGCTACAGTGAGTACAGACCAGGAAATGGTCTGCAGTGATGCCCAGAACCTTTGTGACTCTGATTCAGGCCGTGAGGACCAAGTTTCTGAGCATAATGTTGACCCTTTTTCACAAACTGTAACACCTGTTGTTATAGACAATGAGGAACATACTGATGACGATGAGACGCAGATACCAGATTGGGATGACAACATAAATATTTGATCAGGGCAAGAAGAGGCTCGGTCTGAGGGTGAGAGGAGTGCAAACACAACAATTGATGAGGAAGTTCTAGATCCCACCTACTGTCAACCCACAGTCAGGCCCTCGAGGAGGTCAACAGAGACGGTGGAGGAGGATGCAACTGACGAAGTTACCTTGCGCCTTCCTGGACAGAGTCGGAAAACTGGTAGCACGTCTACAACTGCATCCTCAGCCACCACTGTGCCTCTGAGCACTAGTCGGGGTGGATAAGCAGGTCGCATGCCCTCTAAGGCTTGCCTAGCCTGGTCCTTTTTTGACATAGCAAAAGATTCGCCAATTTATGTGATCTGTAAAATTAGTCGTGATTCTGTTAGTAGAGGGCAAAACCTCAGCAGTTTGACAACTTCTTCCATGAATCGTCACATGAATAAATATCATATATCCCAGTGGGAAGCTCACCGTGTTGCAATGCGGCCTAGCAGAGCGAACCATCCACCGCCTGCCCCTTCCAGTGCATTCGCATGCTCTTCATCTTCTAGGACTGTGGGGACAGCTGTCACACCTGGTTTTCCACGCACAACTTCCACCACTGCAACCGCAACAAGCAGTTTGCTTGGTAGGTCGTCAGTTGGTTTGGAAGGGGAAACAAGTGCGTGTGTACAGCTCTCTCAGACATCGATAGCACCAACGTTGGATGAAGGCAACATCATGTCTACGCCTGCACTTTCCTCACAAACCTGCATTTTTCCAGGGACACCCTTCTCAACACCGTCTACACACAGCAGCCACATCTCTGTCCCTCAGATGTGGACAAATAAAAGCCATTTCCTGCGACCCATGACAAAGCTAAGAGGTTGACATTATCCCTCTGTAAGCTCTTGGCTACCGAAATGCTGCCTTTCCGCCTGGTGGACACACAGGATTTTAGAGACCTTATGTCTGTCGCTGTGCCCCAGTACCAGATGCCCAGTCGCCACTACTTCTCTAAGAAAGGTGTGCCCGCGCTACACCAGCATGTCGCACACAACATCACCGCTTCCTTGAGAAACTCTGTGTGTGAACGGGTGCATTTTACCACCGATACTTGGACCAGTAAGCATGGACAGGGACGTTACATGTAACTGACTGGGCACTGGGTAACTATGGTGATAGATGGTGAAGGGTCTGCTGCACAAGTCTTGCCGTCACCACGACTTGTGTGTCAATCCTCTGTCTGTCCAAGTTCCGCCACTGCTTCTGCCTCCTCCACCTCATCTGGGTCCTCCACCTACGCCCCAAGCCTGCCTGGTCAGGCCACCCGCGTTCTCACTGCGCAGAAGGAATCACGCACCCCTCATTACTATGCTGGCAGCAGAGCGCAACGGCATCAGGCGGTCTTTAGCTTGACATGTCTTGGAAATAGGAGTCACACAGCGGCTGAATTGTGGGCAGCTCTAGAGACTGAGTTTAATAAATGGTTGTCTCCACTTAACCTGCAGCCTGGTAAGGCCGTGTGTGACAATGCTGCAAACCTGGGTGCGGCCCTTCGCCTGGGCAAGGTGACACACGTGCCTTGTATGGCTCACGTGTTGAACCTTGTTGTCCAGCAATTTTTAACACACTATCCCAGCCTAGATGGCCTTCTGACCAGGGCACAAAAATTGTCTTCTCACTTCCGCCGTTCAACCGCCGCAGCTGAGCGACTTGCATCGCTCCAGAAGTCTTTCGGCCTGCCAGTTCATCGCCTGAAATGCGATGTGCCGACACGCTGGAATTCGACTCTCCACATGTTACAGCGTCTGTGGCAGCACCGCCGAGCCCTGGTGCAATACGTCATGACGTATAGCCTGGGCCAACGAGATGCAGAGGTGGGGCAGATCACCCTGATGGAGTGGTCTCAGATCAAGGACCTATGCACCCTTCTGCACAGTTTCGACATGGCGACGAATATGTTTAGCGCTGACAATGCCTTTATCAGCATGACAATTCCAGTCATTTACATGCTGGAGCACACGCTAAACACTAGTCAGAGTCAGGGGGTGGGACAACAGGAAGGGGAGGAACTACAGGAGGATTCATATGCGCAAGACACAACAACATCACCAAGGTCCAGACGTTCATCATCACCAATGCGGCAGGCATGGGACCATGGGGGACAGGGATCAACAAGGGCGCATGGTAGCAGGCGAAATGTTGAGGAAGGTGCAGGAGAACATGAAGAAATGGAGGACGAACTGTCCATGGACATGGAAGACTCAGCGGATGAGGGAGACCTTGGTCAAATTTCAGTTGAAAGAGGTTGGGGGGAGATGTCAGAGGAATAAAGAACGGTCAGCACCTCTATGCCACAAACACAGCGTGGACTTGGTCCGCATGGCTGCGCAAGACACATGAGTGCCTTCTTGCTGCACTACCTCCAACATGACCCTCGTATTGTCAAAATTAGAAGTGATGATGACTACTGGCTTGCCACACTATTAGATCCCCGGCACAAGTCCAAATTTTGTGACATAATTCCAGCCATAGAAAGGGACGCACGTATGCAGGAGTATTAGCAGAAGCTGTTACTCGATCTTAGCTCGGCTTTTCCACCAAACAACCGTGCAGGTGCAGGGAGTGAATCTCCCAGTTGTAACTTGACAAACATGGGACGGTCTCGTCATCTTCAACAGTCTACCCGTACCAGTAGCACCGTATCTGGTGCTGGTAACAGCAATTTTATTGAATCTTTTCATAATTTTTTTAGACCCTCCTTTGCAAGGCTACCAGAGACAACAAGTCTGACACATAGTCAACGGCTGGAGAGGATGATACAGGAGTATCTCCAAATGAACATCGATGCCATGACTTTGAAAATGGAGCCTTGCTCATTTTGGGCTTCAAATCTTGAAAAATGGCCAGAGCTCTCCACTTACGCCTTGGAGATTTTGTCGTGTCCAGCTGCCAGCGTTGTCTCTGAACCAGTGCTGCTGGGTGTGTGCTGACAGATAAGCGCACGCGTCTGTCCAGTGACAATGTGGACAGACTAACGTTCATCAAAATGAACAAGTCATGGATCCACAAGGAATTTACTACCCCTGTGTCATCCTGGGGAGAGTAAATGCTTGTGGATTTGGAATGTGCTTGATGCAAATCAAAACATCCTGTTTGCAACTAGGGCACAAGTGCTGCCACTGAAGGGGTGGGTGTGTGTGGGGCCAAATTTTTGGAAAAAAGGGAGACTCCGCTTGGAGTAACCCTTGCTTACATTGTTTTTAAAAATGATCCAAGATGAACAGAGCTGGGATCAGGAAAGACTTTGCTACCTACCCCAGTGTCATCCTATGGACGGTTAAGTATGGCGTATTTTTGAAGGTGCTTGATGCAAATCTAGCTGTGAAGTGTACAACTGGGGCACAAGTGCTGCCACTGAATGGGTGGGTGTGTGTGGGGTCCAATTTTTGGAAAAAAAGGGAGACTCCACTTGGAGTAACCCTTGCTTACATTGTTTTTAAAAATGATCCAAGATGAACAGAGCTGGGATCAGGAAAGACTTTGCTACCTACCCCGGTGTCATCCTGGGGACGGTTAAGTATGGCGTATTTTTGAATGTGCTTGATGCAAATCTAGCTGTGAAGTGTACAACTGGGGCACAAGTGCTGCCACTGAAGGGGTGGGTGTGTGTGTGGCCCAATTTTTGGAAAAAAGGGCAACTCCGCTTGGAGTCACCTTGCGGTGTTTTACATGATTTTAGAAGAGCGTGCCATGCCTATATCTGTGTCTCCTCCTCTTTTTCCTTGTCTAGCTCTTTTGTTTTCGCATGAGAATTTGTTCTTGTCACTTTCCCATGTGTTTGTGTTGTGTTGTGAGTTGTTTGTCACCTTTTGGACACCTTTGAGGGGGTTTTGTAGGTGTTTTTATGTGTTTGCGATTGCCTGCCATTGTTTCCTATGCGGTTCGAGTTTGGTTCGTCGAACGTTTGCCGAACCGAACTCGAACGAGACGCCCGTTCGGCGAACCGAACTCGAGCCGAACCGAGAGCGATTTGCTCATCTCTAGTATTGAGTGCTAAAATCCATTAAGCATATAATATAAAAGAATATGATATTACTTGGATAATAGCATATAGGGGACAAATTTCATATATCGGTCAGCGCATGTAGCAGTTAATTTCACAGAAACCATAGTACTATGTCGAGCAGGGTGTTATATCAGTCATGGGTAAATTGGTTAAATTAATGACAAAAAAATATATCAAACCCCCGCCCTATTGTGCACATAAAAGAGGTGCATCTATGCATACATTTGTATAAATATACATGGACGGGGAGTAAACAGGAAAAAGCGATGAAAAAGCGTAATGCCTTACATTACCAATGATCCAAGTGCCAAATAACCCATTATCTCAATCTATATACAAGAGGTGTTTGTACACATAAATACATATCCCGATGATTCTTATCACCCATGAGACAGAACACCCCACAAAAAAGATATATTTGCATGCCTAATATGACAATTGTTGGCTCCATGAGCCGACGGAATTCAAAAGAACTGAAATCCCTAGAGGGTATTATAATAAAACCTGCAGATAAGGGGGGCGACGTGGTAATCTGGCCAACACAAATGTATGAGCGGGAGACCTTCAAATTATTGAGGGATCGCGACACATATGCACAACTCTCAGGAAACCCGGCTAATGCATTTGGCTCTGAATTAAGGAACATTCTTGAGGCGGCCCTACTACAAGGTATCATCACAAAAAAAGTGTTTGATGGTCTCCTCGTCAAATTCCCGGTAAAGGCCACATTCTCCTTATTACCCAAAATACATAAGAATCCATCTTGCCCTCCGGGGCATCCAATTGTCTCTGGCATTGGAGGGCTATGTCATAGTATCATAGTATCATAGTTTTTAAGGTTGAAGGGAGACTCTAAGTCCATCTAGTTCAACCTGTAGCCTAACATGTTGATCCAGAGGAAGGCAAAAAAAACCCAATGTGGCAAAGAAGTTCCAATGGGGAAAAAATTTCCTTCCTGACTCCACATCCGGCAATCAGACTAGTTCCCTGGATCAACACCCTGTCATAAAATCTAATATCCATAACTGGTAATATTAAATTTTTCAAGAAAGGCGTCCAGGCTCTGCTTAAATGTTAGTAGTGAATCACTCATTACAACATCATGCGGCAGAGAGTTCCACAGTCTCACTGCTCACACAATAAAGAATCCTCGTCTGTGATTATGATTAAACCTTCTTTCCTCAAGACGTAGCAGATGCCCCCGTGTTCCAGTCGCAGGCCTAGGTGTAAAAAGATCTTTGGAAAGGTCTCTGTACTGTCCCCTCATATATTTATACATTGTGATTAGATCCCCCCTAAGCCTTCGTTTTTCCAAACTAAATAATCCCAAGTTTAACAACCTGTCTTGGTATTGCAGCCCACCCATTCCTCTAATAATCTTGGTCGCTCTTCTCTGCACCCTCTCCAGTTCAGCTATGTCCTTCTTATATATCGGTGACAAGAATTGTACACAGTATTCTAAGTGCGGTCGCACTAGTGACTTGTACAGAGGTAGAACTATATTTTTTTCATGAACTTTTATACCTCTTTTAATACATCCCATTATTTTATTAGCCCTGGCAGCAGTTGCCTGACACTGTCCACTAAAGTGAAGTTTACCATCCACCCATACACCCAAGTCTTTTTCTGTGTCTGTTTTACCCAGTGTTTTACAATTAAGTACATAATCATAAATGTTATTTCCTCTACCCAAGTGCATGACCTTACATTTATCTACATTAAACTTCAATTTCCACTTCTCAGCCCAATCCTCCAATTTACATAAATCTCCCTGTAGCATAAAATTATCCTCCTCTGTATTGATTACCCTGCAGAGTTTAGTATCATCTGCAAATATTGAAATTCTACTCCGCATGCCCCCAACAAGGTCATTTATAAATATGTTGAAAAGAAGCGGGCCCAATACTGACCCCTGTGGTACCCCACTATGAACTGAGACCCAGTCCGAGTACGTACCATTAATAACCACCCTTTGTTTCCTATCACTGAGCCAGTTTTTAACCCAGTTACACATATTTTCCCTTATCCCCATTATTTTCATTTTATGTACCAACCTTTTGTGTGGCACCGTATCAAAATCTTTTGAAAAGTCCATATACACAACATCCACTGCATTTCCCTGGTCCAGGCTTGAACTTACCTCTTCATAGAAGCTGATCAAATTAGTTTGACAGGATCGATCCCTCATAAACCCATGTTGATACTCTGTCATAAGGTTATTTTTCTTGAGATACTCCAGTATAGCATCTCTCAAGAAACCCTCAAGGATTTTACCAACCGTAGAGGTTAAACTTACCGGCCTATAATTTCCCGGCTCAGTTTTTGTCCCCTTTTTGAATATTGGCACCACATTTGCTATGCGCCAGTCCTGCGGTACCGACCCTGTTATTAAGGAATCTGAGAAGATTAAAAATAATGGTCTATCTATCACAGAACTCAATTCCTGTAGTACTCTGGGGTGTATGCCATCCGGGCCCAGAGATTTGTCAACCTTAGTGTTTTCGAGGCGGCGGCGTACTTCCTGCTGGGTTAAGCAGGTAATATTCAAGGGTGAATTTATGGTATCACTGGTCATGTCATCTGCCATGGCATTTTCTTGCATAAAAACCGTAGAAAAAAAGTCATTCAGCAGGTTGGCTTTACCCTCATCCCCTTCCACCATTTCACCAAGACTATTTTTAAGGGGGCCAACACTATCGCTTTTCAGTTTTTTACTGTTTATGTAGTTAAAGAATATTTTAGGATTATTTTTACTTTCTCTCGCAATGAGTCTCTCTGTCTCAAACTTAGCTAACTTAATTTGCTTTTTACATATTTTATTTAATTTTCTATAATTATATAATGCCTCATCACTACCTACCCTCTTTAATTCTTTTAAGGCTTTCTGTTTTTCTTTTATTGCTTCCCTTACAGCTCTATTTAGCCATAGGGGTATCCTCCTATTTCTAGCATGTTTGTTCCCATAGGGTATATTTTCTGCACAAGCCCTATTCAGGATGCTCATAAAAGTCTCCCATTTGCTTTGTGTACTTTTATTACTTAGTACATCATCCCAGTTTATTGCACTAAGATCATCTCTCAACCGTTTAAAATTTGCTTTCCTGAAGTTTAGTGTCCTTGTAGCCCCTCTACTAGACATCTTACTAAAGAATACATGAAAACTTATTATTTTGTGATCACTATTCCCCAAGTAACCCCCAACTTGTATATTTGATATGCGGTCTGGCCTATTGGTTAGTACAAGGTCTAGTAGTGCTCCCCCTCTTGTGGGGTCCTGTACCATTTGTGAAAGGTAATTATCTTTCATTGTTATCAAAAATCTATTTCCTTTGCTGGAACTGCAAGTTTCTGTTCCCCAATTTATATCAGGATAGTTAAAGTCCCCCATAATAATTACCTCTCCGAGACTCGCTGCTTTATCAATTTGCTTTATGAGGAGATTCTCTACCTCTTCCATAATATTCGGCGTCTTATAACACACCCCTATCAGTATTTTATTATTCATTCCCCCCCCCCTTATCTCCACCCATAGGGACTTTACATTCTCAGTACCCTCACATATGTTGTCACGCAGGATGGGTTTTAAGGATGATTTTACATATAGACACACACCTCCCCCTCACTTATTTGTACGGTCATTCCTGAATAGGCTATAACCCGGTAAATTAACATCCCAGTCATAGCTCTCATCCAGCCATGTCTCTGATATCCCCACTATATCATAATTTTCTTCCAACAATATTAATTCTAATTCCTCCACCTTATTTGTGAGGCTTCGGGCATTAGTGTACATGCACGTTACGTATGACTCTGTACCTGTATTCCTGCTTACTGTATTAACTGTCCTAACCCTTCCCCCCGTACCACCCCCAATTTCATTACTTGTGCCCTGGTCACTATCTGCACTACATTCCCTTTCTATAAAGTGAATACCCTCACCCCCCATTCCTAGTTTAAACACTCCTCCAACCTTCTAGCCATTTTCTGCCCCAGCAGAGCTGCACCTTCCCCATTAAGATGCAGCCCATCCCTAGTATAGAATCTGTAGCCAACTGAAAAGTCGGCCCAATTTTCCAGGAACCCAAAACCCTCTTTCCTACACCAATTCCTGAGCCACCTGTTAACCTCCCTGATCTCCCTTTGCCTCTCTGGTGTGGCTCGTGGCACAGGTAGTATTTCCGAAAATACCACCTTTTGAGGTCCATGCTTTAAGCTTACAACCTAATTCCCTGAAATCATCTTTAAATCATCTTTTCCACCTACCTCTAACTTTGTCATTTGTGCCCGCTGGGTCCTCCCTAGCCCCTCCCAGTAATCTGTGAACCCGATCAGCGATGTGCCGAACTCGAGCGCCAGGAAGACAACACACTGTTCGGCAATCCCTGTCTTTGTGACAGATTGCCCTATCTGTCCCCCTAATAATTGAGTCCCCCACTACCAGTACCTGTCTTGCCTGCCCTGCACTCCTATTCCCCCCCTTACTGAAGCAGACACTCCTCTGGCATTCAGAGGTCATGCCTTGCTGCAGCAATGCTACCCCTGTAATGACATAACCCTCATCTGCCAAGTTTGCAAACCTATTGGGGTGTGTCAGTTCAGGACTAGCCTTCCTAGCACTTTTCCCTTTACCCCCCTTTCTAACTGTCACCCAGCTACCTACCTCACCGTCCTGCCGCTCCCTACTACGATCCTCCCCCACATCTGACCCAGCAAGCTGCTGCTCAGTGAGCAGCAAACTCCTTTCCATATTGCTAATGCATCTCAGAGTTGCCAGCTGCTCATTTAGATCCAGTATCTGGGCGTCCAAATGTGCAACTTGCGCACATCTCGAACAACAGTATGCACCCTCGAACGGCTTTTCAAGGACTGCATACATGAAACAAGATGTACACTGGATCGCATTGGCAATAGTGGAGCACATTTTCTAATGGGGATAGCACTAAACAAATGTTAAGTAATTAAACAACTAAATACAAACAATTCTACTCACACTTACTTTTGCTCACACTTTGCTCACTCACGCTCACATTGAAGAAGACAGGCTAAAATTCACACGCCGCCAGGCGCGCGGTTTTCAGAAGTCTTCCTTCCGGCTGTAATGGCCAAAACCCGGTTCTCCTTGAGCTCGCGGTGACTCTTCACTTATCCCAGAAGGCACTGGGAATATGCAAATTATCCTCGCAAGACTCCTTCCCTCATGTGATTCCCTCACTTGATATGTGATTGCATATGCAAGTTTATTGAATTTTATTTACATCCCTTGGTTGAGACACTGCCCTCTTTTGTCAGAGACATTTCAGACATCTTAAGGAGAATCGATGGTATAACTGTGGACTGTGGTGTGTTGCTGGGGGCAATTGACGTGGAGACCCTTTATTCATGCATTCAACATCAAGATGGTTTGGCCGCCTCGAGATTTTTTCTTCGGATGAGCACCTTCAGGACTTAATTTTGGAGTTACTGGAATTTATTTTAACGCACAATCTTTTTTTGTTCAAGGAGCGGTTCTTCCTCCAGAAGCGCGGCACTGCGATGGGCGCGGCGTGCGCGCCGTCATACGCTAACCTCTTTCTGGGGTGGTGGGAGAGAGAGGTTTTCGGTGACGGCGCCTGCGCCGCTGCCCAGGCGCAGTGCTGGTTACGCTACATTGATGACATCTTTATTATCTGGAGGGGAACCGACCTTGAGCTGCAGAATTTTTTAACATCTCTCAATTGTAACAACCTAAACATTAGACTCACATATAAATGGAGCCCGGAGGTGGTCGAGTTTCTTGATATCAAAATTATGGTCACACGAGATAGGTCACTTGAAACTAGGATTTTCAGAAAGGACACCTCTGTTAACAGTCTACTTCATGCCACTTCTGCCCATTTACCCTCAACAATTAGGGCAGTTCCAACTGGACAATTTTTAACCCTAGAACACGCAAGCATAACAATCTACCATAGAAAACAAATGACCTAGCAGGCCTGCGAGGCCCCAGGTATGCGTTCTAGGGTTAAGGATAAAGAGAGTCTGTTCATCAGAGGAATCCTTTGAACATGAAGCTTTGGATTTGATGGATCAAATTGGAGAGTGCGAGGTACTGAAGTAAAGGGAGGCGACTGAAGATAAGTGTGGCATAGTTTTAACACAATCTCATAGTGGTGATAACTGTAACTGTTTAATTTCATTAGGGATTTGTTGTCTGTGTTTGTCTGGGGTACTGTGAAAAAGCAAAAAAAAAAAAAAAAGTGTGTCTAGTGATTTAGTCAGTAGTATTAGCCACACCTGTTTCTAGAAGCTTCTAGCAGCTTCTAGTAGTCCTTGTAGAACTATATAAACCAGCCAGAGCTAGCGAGGTGCTGAGAGTGCGAGGTACTGAAGTAAAGGGAGGCGACTGAAGATAAGTGTGGCATAGTTTTAACACAATCTCATAGTGGTGATAACTGTAACTGTTTAATTTCATTAGGGATTTGTTGTCTGTGTTTGTCTGGGGTACTGTGAAAAAGCAAAAAAAAAAAAAAGTGTGTCTAGTGATTTAGTCAGTAGTATTAGTCACACCTGTTTCTAGAAGCTTCTAGCAGCTTCTAGTAGTCCTTGTAGAACTATATAAACCAGCCAGAGCTAGCGAGGTGCTGAGAGTGCGAGGTACTGAAGTAAAGGGAGGCAACTGAAGATAAGTGTGGCATAGTTTTAACACAATCTCATAGTGGTGATAACTGTAACTGTTTAATTTCATTAGGGATTTGTTGTCTGTGTTTGTCTGGGGTACTGTGAAAAAGCAAAAAAAAAAAAAAAAGTGTGTCTAGTGATTTAGTCAGTAGTATTAGTCACACCTGTTTCTAGAAGCTTCTAGCAGCTTCTAGTAGTCCTTGTAGAACTATATAAACCAGCCAGAGCTAGCGAGGTGCTGAGAGTGCGAGGTACTGAAGTAAAGGGAGGCAACTGAAGATAAGTGTGGCATAGTTTTAACACAATCTCATAGTGGTGATAACTGTAACTGTTTAATTTCATTAGGGATTTGTTGTCTGTGTTTGTCTGGGGTACTGTGAAAAAGCAAAAAAAAAAAAAAAAAAAAAAAAGTGTGTCTAGTGATTTAGTCAGTAGTATTAGCCACACCTGTTTCTAGAAGCTTCTAGCAGCTTCTAGTTGTCCTTGTAGAACTATATAAACCAGCCAGAGCTAGCGAGGTGCTGAGAGTGCGAGGTACTGAAGTAAAGGGAGGCGACTGAAGATAAGTGTGGCATAGTTTTAACACAATCTCATAGTGGTGATAACTGTAGCTGTTTAAGAAGAGAAGAGTCGCCGTAAGCTGATCGATTGCTGGGACTTGCCGGGTCTCGCTGTTTGAGGACATCGCAAAACCGCGCGCCGGACGGCGCGCGACTTTCGCCTGTCATACGCTACATCAGCATTATGGAAGAGAAGAAAATCCACATGGTCACCTGCAACACATGCTACATGTTTACGGATCTGCCGCACAAGAAATTCAACTTCACCTGTCAAAAGTGCAAACTTGTTGCCCTCTTAGAGGAAAAGGTGCGGGGACTGGAAGAAAGAATAGCAACTTTGAAGCTAATTAAAGAACATGAGGACTTCTTGGACGAGGCAGAAGCAACAATTCAGGATATGGAAAGTGAGAAAAGCTTCAGAACACATACAGAGGCTGAAAAGTGGACACATGTGACCAAAAGAAGCCAGCGGATCAAGTGGTCGGCACCACCCACACAGCTTAGCAACCAATATGAAGCCCTCATGCTGGAGAACGAAAATGGCACAGCTCAGGATGATACCGTCTCTACAGGAGAAGACACAGTATCATCAAAAGAAGTTACTTTGTCAACAAAAGCAGAAACAAAAGACACTCAAAAGCACTCAGGAGCAACAAGCAGTGCGTCCAGAAAGAAAAGAAGAGTGGTAGTTATGGGCGACTCACTACTAAGAGGCACGGAGGCAACTATCTGCAGGCCGGACATAACCGCACGAGAAGTATGCTGCCTCCCTGGAGCAAAAATCAAGGATGTGGCCAACAGGATACCAACTATCCTCGGATCCAAGGACGAATACCCATTCCTATTGATACATGTAGGAACAAACGACACGGCAAGAAATGATCTGCCAACTATTTGTGAAGACTTTGAAATTCTGGGGAAGAAAATAAAGGAACGGAACGTACAGGTTGTTTTCTCATCAATCCTCCCAGTCGATGGCCATGGTGTCAGAAGATGGAATAGGATACTAAATTTGAACAACTGGCTACGACGGTGGTGCAGGCAGCAAGGATTTGGATTCTTAGACCATGGAGTGAATTACCTCTACGATGGACTTCTCGCAAGAGACGGGATACACCTCACAAAACCTGGGAAACACACGTTCGCCAGAAGGCTTGCCACACTCATCAGGAGGGCTTTAAACTAGAAGAAGAGGGGATGGGAGAAAAAACAGCAGACAAGAACATGCAGCAGAAGGACAAACTAATCAAGGATACTAGATGCCGTAAAGAGGACCCAAGACAGGGTACTAAGAAGGAAGCTGAGAAAAGGGGAGCAAAACTTCTTTCCTGCATGCTGACCAATGCAAGAAGCCTGACCAATAAGATGGAGGAACTGGAGCTGGTAATGTATGAGGAGAAATACGACATAGTAGGAATAACTGAGACATGGTTAGATGATAGTTATGACTGGGCGGCTAACCTGCAAGGATATGAATTGTTTAGGAGGGATCGTAAAAAAAGGAAAGGGGGTGGAGTCTGTCTATATATAAAGTCCTGTTTAAAGCCCAGACTAAGAGAAGATATTCAAGAGGGAAATGAAGAGGTGGAGTCTCTATGGGTGGAGATACAAGGAGGGAAAACTAATAAAATCCTCATAGGGGTTTGTTATAAGCCACCAAATATAACAGAAACCACTGAAAATGTATTATTGAAACAAATAGACAAAGCAGCAAATCACAATGAGGTGATTATTATGGGGGACTTCAATTACCCCAATATAGACTGGGAAACTGAAACCTGTGTATCTCAGAAAGGAAACCGGTTTCTGTCAGTAACTAAGGACAATTATCTGTCCCAACTTGTGCCGGGCCCAACTAGAGGGTCAGCCCTTCTGGACTTAATTTTAACCAACAGGCCAGATAGAATAACAGACGTACGAGTGGATGGGCACCTAGGGAATAGTGACCACAATATAATACAATTCCACTTGTCCTTCAGTAAGGTGCCTTGGAGGGGGGTTACAAAAACGCTGAATTTCAGGAAAGCAAAGTTTGATCAGCTTAGAGAAGACCTTCGCCAAATTGATTGGGACAATGTCCTCAAAAATGGGAGCACAGAAAATAAGTGGGAAATTTTTAAATCAGTATTAAACACCCACTGCGAGCTAGCCATACCATACAGAAATAAAAGGGCTAGGAACAGGAGAAAACCAATGTGGCTAAATAAGGAGGTAAAAGGGGCAATGAATAATAAGAAAAAGGCATTTAAAAAGCTAAAACAAGAAGGCAGCGAGGAAGCATTAAAAATATATAGAGAAAAAAATAAAATGTGTAAAAAACAAATATATTTAGCAAAAGTAGAAACTGAGAGACTCATTGCTAAGGAAAGCAAAACAAATCCCAAACTATTCTTTAATTATATAAACAGAAAAAAGATTAAAATTGATGGTGTTGGCCCTTTAAAGAATAATGAGGGTAAAATCATAGAAAGCGATGTGGGAAAAGCAAATGTTTTAAATACTTTTTTCTCAACTGTGTTCACACAGGAAAAGCATATGCCAGGGGAAATGCAGAGTGATCATGTAAATGCCCCATTAAGTATGACCTGCCTAACCCAGGAAGAAGTGCAGAACCGACTTAGTAACATTAAAATTGACAAATCACCAGGCCCTGATGGCATTCACCCTCGGGTATTAAGGGAGTTAAGTAATGTGATAGACAGGCCTCTATTCCTTTTATTTAAAGACTCTATAGAAACTGGGTCTGTTCCACTGGATTGGCGGCTAGCAAATGTGGTACCAATATTCAAAAAAGGGTGCAAAAGGGAACCTGGAAACTATAGGCCGGTAAGCTTAACATCTGTTGTGGGTAAAATGTTTGAAGGGTTTTTAAGGGATACTATTATGGAATGTCTCAATGTTAATAACTGTTTAACTCCATATCAACATGGATTTATGAAGGATCGCTCCTGTCAAACTAACCTGATCAGCTTCTATGAGGATGTAAGCTCTCACATGGACCGAGGAGAATCATTGGATGTCATTTATCTCGACTTCGGTAAAGCATTTGACACTGTCCCACATAAAAGACTGCTAAGTAAAATGAGAAAGCTTGGGCTCGGGGAAAATGTGTGTAGATGGGTAGGTAGCTGGCTTAGTGGTAGAAAACAAAGAGTGGTTATTAATGGTGCATACTCAGATTGGGCCAGGGTTACTAGTGGGGTGCCACAGGGGTCTGTATTGGGCCCCCTACTATTTAATATATTTATTAATGATCTGGTGGATGGTTTACAGAGTAAAATATCAGTATTTGCAGATGATACAAAACTATGTAAGGTAGTTAACACAAAGGAGGACAGTTTGCAACTACAGATGGACTTGAGTAAATTGGAGAATTGGGCTGAAAAATGGCAAATGAGGTTTAACACAGATAAGTGTAAGGTTATGCACATGGGAAGGAGAAACAGATGCTACGATTACTTACTAAATGGGAAACTGCTGGGGAAATCAGACATGGAAAAAGACTTAGGCATCTTAGTGAATAAGAATCTAAATTGGAGTGCCCAGTGTCAGGCAGCAGCCACCAAAGCAAATAGGGTGATGGGATGCATTAGAAGAGGTCTGGGGGCACGAGATGAAAACATCATTCTCCCTCTGTACAAATCACTAGTCAGACCACACTTGGAGTATTGTGTGCAATTTTGGGCGCCGGTGCTGAAGAAAGACATTACTGAACTTGAAAGTGTTCAGAGGCGGGCTACTAAAATAATAAATGGAATGGGTGCATTACAATACACGGAAAGGTTATCAAAATTAGGTCTATTTACTCTAGAAAAGAGAAGACTTAGGGGAGACCTAATAAATATGTACAAATATATCAGAGGGCCATATAGAGATCTCTCCCATGATCTGTTTGTACCAAGGACTATGACAAGAACAAGGGGGCATTCTTTTCGATTGGAGGAAAGAAAATTCCTACATCAGCATAGAAAAGGGTTCTTCACGGTAAGAGCAGTGAGGCTCTGGAACTCTCTTCCTGAGGAAGTGGTGATGGCCAACTCACTGAATGAATTTAAGAGAGGAATGGATGCATTTCTTGTTAGCAAAAGTATAGAAGGTTATAAATAGCATAATCTTACAGGTAGATAGAAGAGCGACCTAGATTATTAGAGGAATGGGTGGGCTGCAATACCAAGACAGGTTATTAAACTTGGGGTTAGTTAGTTAGGAAAAACAAAGGCTTAGGGGGATCTAATCACAATGTATAAATATATGAGGGGACAGTACAGAGACCTTTCCAAAGATCTCTTTACACCTAGGCCTGCGACTGGAACACGGGGGCATCCGCTACGTCTTGAGGAAAGAATGTTTAATCATAATCACAGATGAGGATTCTTTACTGTACGAGCAGTGAGACTATGGAGCTCTCTGCCGTATGATGTTGTATTGAGGGATTCACAAGTAAAATTTAAGCAGAGCCTGATCGCATTAATTGAAAAATATAATATTACCAGTTATGTATATTGGATTTTATGACAGGGTGTTGATCCAGGGAACTAGTCTGATTGCCGTATGTGGAGTCAGGAAGGAATTTTTTTCCCCATTGGAGCTTATTTGACACATTGGGGTTTTTTTGCCTTCCTCTGGATCAACATGTTAGGCTACAGGTTGAACTAGATGGACTTAGAGTCTCCCTTCAACCTTAAAAACTATGAAACTATGAAAAATAGAGGTTATAGCTCTAGATGTATCAAAAGAGGTTACCAAAGGGCAAAGACCACCCCAAGAGATCAGCTTTTGTTGAGCACAGGGAAGAATCAACAAACAGATTCAACCATTAGATTCATCTCCACATACAACAACCAGTGGGAAGAAATCCGGAAAATCCTTGGTCGGCACTGGTCCATTTTACAAACAAAACTGTTCTGCCTTCTTTCACGTAACGCTGTGAATCTCTAGCATACAGCTAAACCCTCGTTCACATTTCAAATAAACAGACTGTGGAGTTCAATAGCCTTGATTTATTAGCTGGTAACGTGAACTTGATTGCAGTATATGTGGAATATACAGTGAATATAGGAATATCCAAGATGCAGTTGAATACGGAATACGGTATATCCAAGATACTGTTTTATACGGGTAAAAACTATAACAAGAAAATGATTACAGTCAGTACAGTGTTAATACAAAGTTAACATAGCAGAACGGTGCATGAGATACAGTTCTTATGAGAATGTAGGTGAAAGGTCACTGCATCTGCAATACTTAGAAAATCTTATCTATACAAACAAGACAGGGATGACACTAAAGGTGTAGAATTACAATGTACAATGCATTTACTATACTCTTCCATCTAAGATTCTATCACTAACACATGTAATTTGCTTTGCTCACCGGATTACACTAGGCAGGGGTGAATGTACAGAGAGGTAAGTCGGCATTTCCTTTCCTGACAAATCCAAAGAGAAAGTGGCTCCAGGCTTCTTCTCAGCTCAGGGAGGCATTCCTTACCCAGAATACTTTTAGCTTAAAGGGAAACTCAGCAATTCAAAAGAATAACAACGACCTCTAGGGGTTGTAACAGAAATTGCAATGAATGACTATTAGCAGGCTGCCATGAGGCAGACCACTCCCCGCTTGGAGTCAACGGATGCCACTATTTTGTTCTTTTGGGGAAATCAGTAACACAAGTTCGGTTACAGGCCAGAGGAACAGTTTGTTCTCCCCAAGCTTGCACACTCTGACCTCTACCTTACGCACTTTCCCATCCTTGCTGGGAAAAGGTTTGGTGACTAGGCCAAGTGGCCACTCATTCCGATGTGCTTGACTGTCTTTCAGAAGTACAACAACATCGCCAGGTTTGAGGTTTGGGTGGTCTTTCTGCCACTTCGTCCTAGTTTGCAGAGTGGAAAGGTACTGCCTTTTCCATCTGTCCCAAAAGACATTGGCTACATTTTGTATAATGCGGAGTATTACGATCTTAACTCTTTCCAGATTAGAAGCGGTGAATGCATGCTTGCAGTGATGCCATCCTCTACAAGGTCTCTGACTTGTAGGTAGTGTTATCTTGTAGGAAAGAATTACATGAAGTAGAAAAGCGATGGCTCGAACGAGTGACTTCCAAGTCGAGAACCTGCTGAATCGATGAGATTTGAGGTGATTACTTGATGTCACTGTATGTAGAACAGACACTTGAGGACAAAGCTCTTCATCGTCATCTGGGTCCACTAGCTCAAATGTATCAGACTCTCTGATGTCAGGCATCAAACAGTGCAAGAAGGCAGGACCTGTGAACCATGAAGTGTCTCTCAGATGACTTGGTGCAACGGATCTAGTCGCGTGGTCTGCAGGATTGTGATGGGTAGACACGTAGTGCCATTGACTAGGGCAAGTGGATCTTCTTATCCTTAGTACCCGGTTGCTGACGTAGACATAGAAGCGTTGCGATTCATTGCAGATATACCCAAGTACCACTTTGCTATCTGTATAAAATTTGACGTCTTTGATCTCCAGACTCATCCCATCTGAGATAAGTTCGGCCAATTCAACCGCGAGGACGGCAGCGCAGAGCTCAAGTCTGGGTATCGTGTATTCACGGAGTGGCGCCAGTTTTGCCCGGCTCATAACGAAACTATGTGGCTCTGTTCATTTGCATCTGTGGTTTTGATGTACGCTACTGCTGCGATCGCTTTGACTGATGGGTCACAGAAGACACAAAGTTTTTGTGTTTTGACTTCCGTGGATGGCACAGGAGCATACGGTCGTTTTACACGGAGGTCGGTCAAGGCTTCGAGAGACTCCTCCACTCAGTCCACAGATCTGCTTTTTCTGCTGGAAGTGGATCATCCCAATCAGATGTCTCTTGGGTGAAGTCCCTTAGCATCATCTTGCCTTGGATGGTTACTGGAGCCACGAATCCCAATGGGTCGTACAAGCTATTCACAAAAGAAAGAACTCCTCTGCGCGTGAAGGGTTTCTCGTCTTTGTTGATCTGAAAGGTGAAGGCATCCGTCTTCAAATCCCATAGCAATCCTAGGCTCCGCTGCATAGGAAGGGAGTCAATGCTTAGGTCTAAGTCCTTTAGATCGTTGGAATAGTCTTGAGAGGGAAAGGCTTCCATCAATTCTCGGCTGTTGGAGGCAATTTTATGCAACCTCAGGTTAGACAGAGCAAGCATTTCTTGAGCCCTTTTTAGCAGACTGATTGCAGCTTCAGTTGTTGGTGTGGACTTCAGGCAGTTGTCTACATAGAAGTCTTTTTCTACGAAGGATCTGACATCTGACCCATACTTTTCTTCACCCTCTTTGGCGGAATTTCTGAGGCCGTAGATAGCGACTGCTGGGGAAGGACTGTTCCCAAAGATGTGTACCCTCATCCGGTACTCTGCAATGTCTTTATTGGGGGGGTCGTTGTCGCGATACCAGAAGAACCTCAAATAGTTTCTGTGTTCCTCTTTGACGAGAAAACAGTGGAACATCTGTTGTATGTCAGCCATGAATGCCACTGAATCCTTGCGGAAACCAAGTAGTACTTCTAGGAGTCTGTTGTTGAGGTCTGGGCCCGACAATAGGACATCATTCAACGAGACATCTTCACATTTGGCGCTCGAGTCGAATACCACTCTTATCTGGCCTGGCTTTTTGGGATGGTACACAGCGAAGATATGTAAGTACCAACACTCCTCGGAGTCTTGAAGTGCGGGTGCGACCTCCGCGTAGTTGTTCTGTAAGATCTTCTCCATGAAGGTAAAGAAGTGTTCTCTTGTCTCAGGTGACCTCTGAAGTTTGTGCTTGAGGGAGATGAAGCGATTGTAGACCATTTCCCTGTTTGGTAGGTGTCGTCTCCGAGGTCGAAATGGTAGTGGTGCGACCCAACTGTTTGATTTGTCTTTGACTATTTCCCGATCCATGGTGTCCAAGAACATCCTATCTTCTATGGACATTGCTGTCTTGTTGTCTTCCTTTGTCCTGTGGAAGACTGCACACCCTATGTGGTTTTGTTCACCTTCCCAAGCGTGGTCTTCGTTGGAAGGAAGTTAGAAAGGGCAAGGCAGAGGTGTGCTGCACGGTAACTCCTTTACCAGCAGACTATTCTGACATGGCTGGAAGAGAGACGAGCGTCCATTTTCTAATGTATTGGTGAGCATACTGTTGACTGAGGTTGACTTGTGTGCTCCTCCTAGACAGACGTCTCCTATAATGACCCATCCAAGATCGAGCTTCTTTGCGTATGGAGCGTTTTGGAAGCCGTTGATGTATTCTCTAGTCTTGTGAACTCATAGTATATCTCTTCCCAAGAGTAAAGCTATTGGGGCTTCTGGGTCCAACTCAGGTATCAGGTGAGCTATACGCTTCAGATGGGGGTGATGAGCAGCTACCTCCGGTGAAGGAATCTCAGACCTGTTGTCGGGAATCTGATTGCACTCCAGTATGGTCGGTAATGATAGACAGATCTGGCCATCTACAGACTCCACTTTGTATCCGGTTGCTTTCCTCCCCGCCGTCTCGACAGTACCTGCGCATGTCTTCAAGGAATAGGGAGAATCGGGGCCTACAATGCTGAAGTTGTTGAAGAAGATGGATGTGCCTAGCGATCTGTTGCTCTGGTCATCCAGGATTGCATATATCTTGATCGCTTTGTCCCTATGGCCTGCTGGGTAGACTCGGACAAGGCAGATTTTTGAACAGGATCTTCCTCCTACGGGTCCTCCGCAGATCTCGGTACATTGAGAGGTGACCTCAGGGGAGTCCACATCAGTATCCTTCTGCTTGGCATTGTGCTCCTCTGCTTGTGACAACACTCGTGGGGGTGGTCCAGGGTGTAAGGCTGTATTGTGATCCGTGCTGCTGCATTCTGCACATTTCACGCTAGCTTCACAATTACTGGCGAGGTGTGATGTTGTAGCACAGCATTTGAAGCAGATGTTGTTTCAATTGAGGAAACCTTTGCGATCCTCTAAAGACTTCTCCCTGAAGGCTCTGCATTTTAGTAGCGGATGCGGTTTCTTGTGTAGCGGACACTGCTTACTGACATCTTGAGGTCTGTTCTCTTCTGGAGGTGGCTTACAAGCATGTTGAGAGGGTCCTGAGGAAACGATGTTAGTTTTGTGGACTGCCACGAGTGTCCTACTGAGTTTGACACCGGGGGTAGTGGGACACGACAGGGTGAAGTCAAAACTGGGGTCATTTCTGACTTTAGCTTGTTGAACAACAAAATTTACAAATACAGTGAAAGGAGGAAAAGGCACATTATGAATTTGTTTGTACCACGAACCACATGTGACCCGCTTTTCTTGTAGGTTGTAAGGAAGTTTCTGCACTATCAGATTAACTCCCCTGGCAGTGTCCAGGAAAGCCAATCCGGGCAAATTTCCTTCCTCCTGGGCAACCTGTAACTCTATCAACACATCACTCAGTTCTCTAAGTTTTTGATAACCTTTAGGCCCTATCTTAGGAAAACCATCAATTCTTTGGTATAAAGCATTTTCAATGGCTTCTATGGACCCATAGCATTCATCAAGTCTTTCCCACACCTTATGTAGGCCTGTGGCTGGATGCTTTATGTTAATGTCTCTTAGTCGTTTGGCGTGCTAAGCCGACTCATTCCCAAGCCAATTTACTAGGAGATCTAACTCCTCGCTACAAGAAAGGTCCAGACCCTGAATGGTGTTCTGGAACGAGGCTCGCCATGACCTATAGTTCTCAGCTTTGTCAGTGAACTTTACAAGTCCCTTGGTAACCAGTTCTCGGCGAGCAAAGAACTTTGCAAAGTCCATGGTAGCTTGGTTGGTGCTGGTGCGAGCTGGTGTGTTATAGTCATGTCTAATGTGTGATGTATAACCATACCTTTTAGGAGCTTTAGTCTCAGAGTAGTCTGTATAATACCGTTCTGAAGCAAAGTGTGTCCCTCTAATTCGGGATAGAGGTGATACCTTCTGTTCTGTAGAACTGTAGTTGTAGTCGACGTCGACCTGCTGCATACTTTCTTGCTTACAGTACTGCAGTTCGGGATGGAGTCTCTGGTAGTTAATATAGGCTGATTGATGTCGTGGATCAGGGTTGTCATCCGTTCCAGGATGCTAGTGGACATACTCTGAGACGCGTTGGGTTGGATCTTGTTGCTCTATGTCTGGTCCAAGTACGTTGCTGCGTTCCTCAGATTCAGAATACTCCACGGCCTCCAGGAACTCTGCTTTGGCTATTGCCGCTGCTGCCTCCTTTTCTGCAATAAGTTTGTCCAGAGAGGCCTGCAGGCGTGCTTTTTCAGCTTCTTGTTCAGCTAGCAAGCGTGTTCTTTCTGCTTGCAGACATGCACTTTCTGCTTCCAGGCGTGCTCTTTCTGCATCTTGGTCTGCTTGTCTTAGCTTTAGTTGCATCTCTTGTGCAGCGAAGGTGGATTTTACTTTTGCAGCCTCAGCTTCTGCACGAGCGAGAGCAGCGAACTCTTTCACTGAAGACTTGTTAGAGCAGCTTGCTCGGGACCTTGTCCTGACTGAGGGTGCTCGGGATGCAGACATTGTGCACTCAGCTGTGGATTGATGATAACTTGGGCGGAAAAGCTGGGTCTATACGTGAACGAGTTCCGCGTGGCGGGAAAGGTGTCATGCTTGCTGAGGAGGACTGCGGCCTTGAACCCTGCGGCTGTATGGCAGCTGCTGTAGTACCTGTATGTGGTGCAGTGTGGGTGATAGCGGTCCCATGCAGTCTATTCAACTACCGCCTGCGGTCAGTGTCCGTTTTTACTGTTCTGCCTTCTTTCACGTAACACTGTGAATCTCTAGCATACAGCTAAACCCTCGTTCACATTTCAAATAAACAGACTGTGGAGTTCAATAGCTTTGATTTATTAGCTGGTAACGTGAACTTTATTGCAGTATACGTGGAATATACAGTGAATATAGGAATATCCAAGATGCAGTTGAATACGGAATACGGTATATCCAAGATACTGTTTTATACGGGTAAAAACTATAACAAGAAAATTATTACAGTCAGTACAGTGTTAATACAGAGTTAACATAGCATAACGGTGCATGAGATACAGTTCTTATGAGAATGTAGGTGAAAGGTCACTGCATCTGCAATACATAGAAAATCTTATCTATACAAACAAGACAGGGATGACACTAAAGGTGTAGAATTACAATGTACAATGCATTTACTACACTCTTCCATCTAAGATTCTATCACTAACACATGTAATTTGCTTTGCTCACCGGATTACACTAGGCAGGGGTGAATGTACAGAGAGGTAAGTCGGCATGTCCTTTCCTGACAAATCCAAGGAGAAAATGGCTGCAGGCTTCTTCTCAGCTCAGGGAGGCATTCCTTACCCAGAATACATTTAGCTTAAAGGGAAACTCAGCAATTCAAAAGAATAACAACGACCTCTAGGGGTTGTAACAGAAATTGCAATGAATGACTATTAGCAGGCTGTCATGAGGCAGAACAAGAACCTTTGTTTAAAAATGTACTCCCGGAACGTCCAGTATTAACGTCCCGAAAGGGAAAAATCTCAAGAACCACCTAGTTCGAAGTCATTATGTATGCAAGTCCGGTTTACCCTTCGATATAGGAAAACCTAAATGGGGGTGCTATCCGTGTGGTACATGCTTGTCATGCCGCAATATTGAGAGGGCGAAATCTTTCATGTCGGCGGATGGGAAAAAAGAGTTCGAGATCAGACACTACATTTCATACAGCACCGAATATGTGTTTTTTTTTGCCCGATGTGGCTGTGGACTAATCTATGTAGGATTGACATCGAGGCAATTCCGTATTCGGGTGCGTGAACATGTAAGAAAGAATTAATTGATCTTGAGTCTCTAAAAACCATCCCCCGACATTTTAAACTTCACCATGGTTGTGACCCGTCCTCCCTAAAAGTGAGGGGCATTGACAAACTCCATCTGGGGGCACATGGTGGTAACCACAACCAGGCCTTTGCGAGGCTGGAGTGTCGATGGATATCGACACTAGGCACACTGTCACCACACGGCCTAAATGAGAAACTATCTTTCTCATGTTTTCTCTAATCTGGGTATTTAGATTGGTTAATGTATGGTTATTTGTCTGTCTCCTTGCATCAGAATTTAATGGTGTCTCCGTTTTTTCTGTGTTTTCTATTTTTATTTTTGTGTCAGCACGAATTAATCTTTGCTCTATGGATTGGAGGGTTGATCCGTTTGGATTTTTGGAGTGGACAATGTGGACATAATCTTTATTTCATCACCTAACAACATATCTGTTGGACGAGATGTGGCCTTTTGAATTCCGTCGGATCATGTAGCCAACAATTGTCATATTAAGCATGCAAATATATCTTTTTTGTGGGGTGTTCTGTCTCATGGGTGATAACAATCATCGGGATATGTATTTATGTGTACAGACACCTCTTGTACAGTTAGGTCCAGAAATATTTGGACAGTGACACAAGTTTTGTTATTTTAGCTGTTTACAAAAACATGTTCAGAAATACAATTATATATATAATATGGGCTGAAAGTGCACACTCCCAGCTGCAATATGAGAGTTTTCACATCCAAATCGGAGAAAGGGTTTAGGAATCATAGCTCTGTAATGCATAGCCTCCTCTTTTTAAAGGGACCAAAAGTAATTGGACAAGGGACTCTAAGGGCTGCAATTAACTCTGAAGGCGTCTCCCTCGTTAACCTGTAATCAATGAAGTAGTTAAAAGGTCTGGGGTTGATTACAGGTGTGTGGTTTTGCATTTGGAAGCTGTTGCTGTGACCAGACAACATGCGGTCTAAGGAACTCTCAATTGAGGTGAAGCACAACATCCTGAGGCTGAAAAAAAAGAAAAAATCCATCAGAGAGATAGCAGACATGCTTGGAGTAGCAAAATCAACAGTCGAGTACATTCTGAGAAAAAAGGAATTGACTGGTGAGCTTGGGAACTCAAAAAGGCCTGGGCGTCCACGGATGACAACAGTGGTGGATGATCGCCGCATACTTTCTTTGGTGAAGAAGAACCCGTTCACAACATCAACTGAAGTCCAGAACACTCTCAGTGAAGTAGGTGTATCTGTCTCTAAGTCAACAGTAAAGAGAAGACTCCATGAAAGTAAATACAAAGGGTTCACATCTAGATGCAAACCATTTATCAATTCCAAAAATCGACAGGCCAGAGTTAAATTTGCTGAAAAACACCTCATGAAGCCAGCTCAGTTCTGGAAAAGTATTCTATGGACAGATGAGACAAAGATCAACCTGTACCAGAATGATGGGAAGAAAAAAGTTTGGAGAAGAAAGGGTACGGCACATGATCCAAGGCACACCACATCCTCTGTAAAACATGGTGGAGGCAACGTGATGGCATGGGCATATATGGCTTTCAATGGCACTGGGTCACTTGTGTTTATTGATGACATAGCAGACAAGAGTAGCCGGATGAATTCTGAAGTTTACCGGGATATACTTTCAGCCCAGATTCAGCCAAATGCTGCAAAGTTGATCGGACGGCGCTTCATAGTACAGATGGACAATGACCCCAAGCATACAGCCAAAGCTACCCAGGAGTTCATGAGTGCAAAAAAGTGGAACATTCTGCAATGGCCAAGTCAATCACCAGATCTTTACCCAATTGAGCATGCATTTCACTTGCTCAAATCCAGACTTAAGACGGAAAGACCCACAAACAAGCAAGACCTGAAGGCTGCGGCTGTAAAGGCCTGGCAAAGCATTAAGAAGGAGGAAACCCAGCGTTTGGTGATGTCCATGGGTTCCAGACTTAAGGCAGTGATTGCCTCCAAAGGATTCGCAACAAAATATTGAAAATAAAAATATTTTGTTTGGGTTTGGTTTATTTGTCCAATTACTTTTGACCTCCTAAAATGTGGAGTGTTTGTAAAGAAATGTGTACAATTCCTACAATTTCTATCAGATATTTTTGTTCAAACCTTCAAATTAAACGTTACAATCTGCACTTGAATTCTGTTGTAGAGGTTTCATTTCAAATCCAATGTGGTGGCATGCAGAGCCCAACTCGTGAAAATTGTGTCACTGTCCAAATATTTCTGGACCTAACTGTATATAGATTGAGATAATGGGTTATTGGCACTTGGATCATTGGTATTGTAAAGCAGTATGCTTTTTCCTGTTTCCTTCCCGTCCATGTATATTTATACAAATGTATGCATAGATGCACCTCTTTTATGTGCACAATAGGGCGGGGGTTTGATATATGTTTTTGTCATTAATTTAACCAATTTACCCATGACTGATATAAAACCCTGCTCGACATAGTACTATGGTTTCTGTGAAATTACCTGCTACATGCGCTGACCAATATATGAAATTTGTCCCCTATATGCTATTATCCAAGTAATGCCATATTCTTTTATATTATATGCTTAATGGATTTTAGCACTCAATACTTCTATGGGATGTATTTATGTGCTTTTCTGGTTTCTCATGTGCGTTATGCCTATGAGTTACATTTAATGTTTGACTGCCCAGAAATGCTCATGTGCGTCCTGTTTTGGTTACTTACGTGCGTCGCCATTTGACAACTCATGTGGAACAATATTCTGTTGAGTGATGCTCACGTGCGTCGCCGCGGCGTCCTTTGTGCGTCGCCACGGTGACTCACGTGGGGCATTCAATTCATTCGGCTCATATCTCTACCCCTCTTCATGTTATGTGACGCTCACGTGCGTCGTTGTGGCGGCTTATGTGCGCCATCATGGCGACGCGCGTGTGGCATCAATGTAATTTGCCCAAATTTTTGCCCACTTCCAGAATGGCCACGTCCTGGGCGCGCATGCGCGGCGGAATCCCATCGCCACCATCCTGGTCTGACGGCTTCCTGAACGGAATAGGGCAGGTTCTGTGTGACGACACTGTGCACTCGCGTCACTTCCGGGAATTGCCTGATGACGCTGATGCGGCTACAGTCCCGCCCCCCATGCGGCCGTTTTCGGGATACGTGGTTGTGATTACCTACCATCACTATAAAATGACCCCCCTATCCAGACACCATGCAACGGCCCCCCGAGGAAGGTTACGAAACGCGTTGGGGCCCGTTTGTCAATCTGCCAGCATCGTTAAAATATGGGTAAGCTCAGTTAACCCTTTAATGATTGCAGCCTGTGTTATGTTACTGAATGGGTCCATGTCATTTTGACATTACAGAGCTTTGTCAAAGGACTGGCTTTGTGTTGTATTCTCACATATTTTGGTAACATTTCACAACCTTACACACAGGTTCTTTTTGTTTTACATCTGGGTACAACTTGACTCTCTGAGCTACCCATCTCCTGATTTGCTGGCTTATGGTGCTCCCTGGAGCTCTCACTTTTCACCTGATTGTTTACTCTGTCAATGTTATTCCTTTTTAAATATCTCCTTTTGTAACTATTTATGTGATAAATTCTTAATAAAGATTTTTTGTATTTTTTTATTAAGAGGATGTCTTTGGATTATTTTATTCACATTTTTTGGGTTGTTAATCTCCTCTTCTCTATTTTCACAATAGTATTGCTTGCTGTGTCCCAGTTTAGGCCATCCTCCCGGGAGCTTCGACTCCTCAGCCCCTCACACTATGAGGGCTACTATTTCACTTTTCCTGAAGGCTCCAACCCCCGGTTTCCTCTCCCTTTGAGAGCTTCTACTACACTTCCTTTCCCTTTGCTCCCCTGGAGCCGACTGACTCGTCACCCCCCACCAGTCTGCCTGACCCTCAAGGTGGGCGGAACTTTCCTGCTAGACCTAGCCACTGGCTTGTCTGTCCTGTTCTGGTGTGAATGTGGAGTGGGGTGTGAATGTGAATGCGGTTGGTAGCAATACCACTGGGTGGACCCTGGAACCAAGGAGGGTGGATTCTGCACTATATGGATAGGAGTGCAGTTCCCTGTGACACCCGGACTAGTGCAGAGGCGTCAAATTCCCCCTTGGTTAAACGTAGCTCGTCCCCGAGCTACAGGACACACTGAGGTTTATTAAAACTCCTCCTGTAAGTAGAAAAAGGGGTTGCATTTTAATGACAGTTTCTCATCCCACACAGGGGAGGCATATTCTTAAATGTTGCAAAAGAAAACTCACAGAGTCCACATTCCCCATGTCCCAGATTCCTTCAACCCGCCACCCAAAAACACCTGGACCCGCTGGTTCCTACTTGGGTTCATGACAGGGTTAAAGTCCGGGCAGAAATAACAGTCAACAACTTTAAGCAACAGCTGCTAGAGCAGCCTCCTTTTGCAGCTTGCCTTCCCTCATCCCACCACCCCAACCACCCGAATCCCCAGTGCCACCTTCACTCACGGTGCTGCACTGTCCTGAGTTCCTTGTAGTTGTCTGTGGTGACGGGTGCAGCTGCTTTCAGTCCTTCAGACGAACCGGGTAACCCTGTAAAGCCGTTACCCTCTGCACCATCCTCCATCGAGGGCCTCTGGTACCACCTCCTTGGGGCACACTGCTTCAGACCCTGATGGCCATTTTATTTTTCACAAAGCATTATAAAAAGGTTCAACAAGGAAGGCGCCACTTGAAACATTAACACCTTTGCCACTCTCCACCTGGGATCCAGATGGCCTTCTCCAATTAACACGAAAAGGTTCAACAAGGGCGATAAGTCCTGGAACAGTCATTTTTTTAAACTCTTTAACTAACTTGCGGGTAGCTGTCCAGATTTAGCTACCACTGCTGCATACGAATTCCTGCGGCTCTGGCAGCTACCGGGCGGCCGCGCGGCAGTGGAACTGGCCTCTCAACAGGCTTCACCTCCGCTGGGGTAGATAAAGAAACCGGCTGTTCCACAGCCGGGATTGCAGAGTCCGGGTGCTCCGTACCGGGGTATTGGCCTGGTGATGCGGTCTGGTTGGGCCGGTGCTGGGACTGAAGGCATTGCAGCCTGGTCTGGTCTGGCCGGTGGTGAGGCCGGAGGTGTTGTAGCCTGCACTTTGTAGACTGGGGCTGGAGGTTCCGCCGCCGGTGTTGGGAGTAGCGGCTCGGCGTCCGCCGAGGGCGAGGGTGACGGTGGCTGGATGCTTGCAACGGGCGGGGGCAGACCGGATCTCGTGGCCGGGTAGGAAGGGTCAACTGGGACTAGGTAGCTGCTTACCCGCTCCTCTCGTGGGACCTCTATCTCACGGGCCCGCACCGCCACAGCCAGACTCATCTCTTCTCTCCATTGGTCCAGGATGTAGAGGAACTGCGTCCACATCCTCCTGCAGAGCTGCTTGGTTTCTTGCTCTATCCAGGTCGCGGTCCCAGGAGCAGCGCGCTCCGGTGACCAGTCCCTTGCTGCCGCCATCTTGCCTCTGCGGTGTCCAGGAACTTTATGGAAGAGTCCTGGCGCCCCTGCTCCACTTCCGCTGCTACATTCCGTCACGCCCCCTTGGTTTTCGCCAGCCACTCACTTTCGCGCTGGGGAACCCTCGGAACTACCAGTTCCAGCCACACTCTCAGGACGAAGGGCGGGGCTTCAGCTTTGCATGCTTTTGGTCAGGAAGATGGTGTTTTGGCGCCAAAGATGGCGGAAAACAGCAGGAACGGAATCTTGACACCGCAGCTTGGACTTTCAAGGCGCACATCACCCAGGTTAGTGGGTCCTGTCCGAATCCTGTGCGTGACACCAAGTTATGAGGTGAGCCGCCCCTGCAGCGGTCGAATCACTCGGATCCGAGGGTAGCTACTCGTGGCTCAAGGGTCTCCAGACCCAGGGGCTTGCGGCCACTTCAAATGAAAAGGGAGCTATTTACAGGGGACAGAGAGTTTGTGACGCCACTCGTGGTGTGTGGTAACGGGGACTACCGCCGCTGCCGATGGAAGTGCCCGGGGGAGATGGAATGGGGGCAGCCAGATGACGTTTCCCTCCACGGGTAGGGGAAGGCCCTGGGACTCTTGATGGCGGAATGCAGGGGAGCGCAGGGCTTGTTGGAAGCAGGGGAGGACCATGTACTCACTCAGGCTGGTAATCGTGGTGCTGGATGATGTTTTGTAAAGTCATTACACACACATGCTGCAGGTGAACCAAAAGTCCCAGTGCACTGCTGCCGCTTGGGAAGGGGAGCAAGTCCAGGTATCCACTCTCAATAGTATTGCTTTGCTGTGTCTTAATTTAGTCCATCCTCCCGGGAGCTTCGACTCCTCAGCCCCTCACACTATGAGGGCTACTACTTCACTTTTCCTGTGGGCTCCAACCCCTGGTTCCCTCTCCCTTTGAGAGCTTCTACTACACTTTCTCTCCCTTTGTTCCCCTGGAGCTGACTGACTCGTCACCCCCCCACCAGTCTGCCTGACCCTCAAGGTGGGTGGCACTCTCCTGCTAGACCAACCCACTGGCTTGTCTGTCCTGTACTGATGGGAGTGTGGATTTGGGGTTTGAATGCGGTTGGTAGCAATACCACTGGGTGGACCCTGGAACCAAGGAGGGTGGGTTCTGCACTATAAGGACAGGAGTGCAGTTCCCTGACTAGTGCAGGGGCGTCACACTGGAAGTGTGGACCCTGTGGGGAAGTATGTGTCCGAACTCCGATCCTTGATTTACTGCTGATGCCCCCGGATCTGTAGATCAGTGAAGTCCATGCAGGTCCCTCTACTGTGCAGGAATTTCCCAGGCCGTCTGAAACTGTCACCTGGCCAAGCGCCCTGTGCCCCATGCGTGCTTCGGTCCCAGTGGTACTTGGATGTACCTCTCTCCTGTGCCCCTGGGTCATGACCCAGCTCGAGGCACGTCTGTGCATTTCACTGTGCACCACTCATCTGACCTGTCCACCCCCACCAGGCTGTCTAGTTCCCCGGTCAGGCTCTGCCAATGGGTGGCCCTCCCATTATTTGACTAGCAGTGCCCCCTAGTGTGGTGTGGGAACTAGGATTTTAGGTGTGTGTAGGTGTTACTGGCACTGGCGTTCCAGGTCCCAGAGGGTAGGCCCTGCATCCTTGTGGGGATGCAGTACCTAGTAGTGCCCTGAGTGGCTCAGAGGTGCTACACTAGGAAATGCTATATGCTAATGACACTTGGCTCAAACTCTGCTGTGAACTTGAGCCAAGTGTCATTCACTCAGCGTAAAAAAACTGGAGAAAAACGGGTTTTTTTGCCACGCTAAGAAACCATGAGCATGAATATAACAATTTGTTCTCTTATTTAGGTCATTCCAACGCGTTTCGGAGACTCATCTGCCTCCTTCCTTAGGGAAAAGAATCTTACAGACAATGAGGATTTACCCTTATGAAGTAGCGTATAGAAAAAAAGTGTGTGCAACCAATCGTGACGTCATCACTCCATATGTTCCTGGGTGATGACTCATTGCCTCGTGGAATAAGACTGTGTCGTGGTATATACATCTCAGATTTTAACGTATTTCACACTGCAAATATATAATTGAATAAATAAATAAACAAATATCTTGTTTAACTGGCTGTTATATATATATATATATATATATATATATATATATAAGTAATCATATAGATAAAAGAGTAGTTCTCATGTCTGGGACAGACTCGAACCATTGGATTTGTGTCTGTATTTTCGTATGTTATTTTACTGCCAATGCTCTATCCAGACAGCTTGGTGCTAAAAAGAACACTCAGAGGAACAACTAAAAGATTAAAAAAAAGGGGGGGCAAGTGTGCGTTTATGATAAAGCATATATTAATGTGAAGTGATTCGGATTTGTGATGTGTTATTTGATATATGTAGAGAGAAAGGAATACATGGTAGTGTGTTGTAGATATATAGAGGAGAGAAATATATATGGAGGTGTTAAAAAGGTGATCCTGTGAAAAGAGGTGGCATGACAGTGAAAGAAGAGAGCCATCCGTGCGTGTCAGCTAGAATATGAATTCAAAAATGAAAGGAAAAAAACGAGCGGTGAATTAGAACGGGAAATTGCAGTGCGCATGCGTGAGGAAGCAAGTTCTCTGTTTGGAAAGGTGATGTGAGTTCAGACCGTGGGAAAATATGAACCGCGCATGATCCCGATGTGTATAAAGAGCAAGTTCCTCACCAGAGGGGGTAATGAAAGTTCAGACCGTGGGAAAAAACTAAGTGCGCAAATGCATAGAGGAAAAAAAGCATTAATCGCAATGTTAGTTATAAGAGAAGGAAAAAGATGCAGTAGTAATGGCAGACAAATAGAAACAGGGACATATACCCTGACTAAATTACATAGATATGTGAATATGTCAAAATATAGAAATATGAATGATATGAAAATATAATATAAAATATGATGAAAATATGTGAGAATGCAGTAGTAATGGCAGACAGATAGGAACAGGGACATATACCCTGACTAAATTACATAGATATGTGAATATGTCAAAATATAGATATATGAATGATGTGAAAATATAATATAAAATATGACGAAAATATGTGAGAATGTGAAATATGTGCATGAAGGTGTCTATGTTTAAAAACAAAGAATAGAAGATATATAAATATGAAAATATAAAAAATATAAAAATACAAAAAAACAAAGATTCTTAGTAGGGGTTGGGTTGAATAAGGATGAACCTATGGCCACGTTGGAATGTTAAAAACACATATGCTTAGAAAATACAATAAAAACATGATAAAAAACATAATTTATCACATACAATATATAGTCTCTAGAAAAGGTATAATCTTTTCGATAACTAAGATTTAGAATTTTTTTAAAAAATTATATATTTCTAAAAAATATATATACATGAATATAAAAGGGATTATAGCACTAAAACCAAAACTAGAAGGGAATCTAAAATAAAAAAGAATAATAGGTATCAATTGGAAACCTGGGTATGGAGAACAGAAAATCCAGCTATCAAAAAAATATATATATGAAATTTATAATAATGGAACGGGGGGGGGAAGGGGGAGGGTAGCAGCTAATAAAACAAATCGGTCACTTCATTTAAGCCAAAGGGCTTCATTGTATTGAGCCTATGAATCCAAAACGTTTCTTTTCTACTCAGGACTTCTGCTCTGTCATTAGCTCTTGTGGGAATCTGTTCAATGGGTGTGATTTTAAAATCCAAGCTTTTATTATGAAAAATTGTACAATGTTTGGATAAACCATGTTGCAAGAAGCCTGTTCTTATATTGTAACGATGGGAGTTCAGCCTATTGTGAAGTGCCTGACTTGTCCTACCCACATATTGTTTACCACATGAACAGTCCACCAAGTATATGACGTGGTCGGATTGACATGTTAAACGATTTTTTATTTGAAAATTTTCAGAATTTCCTAGAGAGCAGAAAGTAGTTCTCCCATGGTAGATGCTCTTACAAGATAGGCAATTTTTAGAGCCACATCTATAGGAACCCACCAGTGTCATGGGTTCTGGACCCGGTATTTTTGTTCTAAGTCTGCTTGGGGCCACTATAGTTTTAATTGTAGGGGCCCACCTGAAAGTGACCCCTGGATTGGAGGGTAAAATTGGCTTAAGGATGGGATCATTAAGCAGAATGTCCCAATGTTTGGTGAGGGTATCCCTTATAATAATGACATTGTCCCCACTATAGGTGGTGATGAAATTCAAGGCAAAATCCTGTTTGCCTTTTAATAAGTTCGAAGGTCCTTTATCATTAGATTGCCCCGGAGGGTAGGGATCAGTACCTTTTTTTATTAAATCAGATTGTTTAAGTTTAAAGGTCTCTCGGTATGCTCTCCGGACCAACGACTTGGGATATTCTTTTTCTGAAAAACGCTCCCTTAAAATCCCTACTTGTTAAAATCAATGTCATTTGTGCAATTCCGCCTAATACGTTTATATTGATTCGAGGGGATGTTGGACAGCCACTTCTCATAATGCTCACTCCCAAAGTGAATGTACCCATTGGCACGAACTTTTTTGAAGAAAATACGTGAAATACGTTAAAATCTGAGATGTATATACCATGACACAGTCTTATTCCACGAGGCAATAAGTCATCACCCAGGAACACATGGAGTGATAACGTCACGATTGGTTGCACACACTTTTTTTCTATACGCTACTTCATAAGGGTAAATCCTCATTGTCTGTAAGATTCTTTTCCCTGAGGAAGGAGGCAGATGAGTCTCTGAAACGCGTTGGAATGACCTAAATAAAAGAACAAATTGTTATATTCATGCTCATGGTTTCTTAGCGAGGCAAAAAAACTCGTTTTTCTCCAGTTTTTTTACGCTGAAAATTTGCTCTGTAACGGGGCCGCCGCTGAACCACCTAAGCGCTCATCCACGTCTGCAAAGGGGTTGTGACTGGCACAACCCTGCCAGGTGAGTGCATTGTTCTTTTTCCTTTTCCACCCTGTAAATCGGGTAAGACCCTATTGCGCCTTTTTCTCTCCCATCAAAGTGTCATTCACTGTGACCGGATTCTCTCAGATAATGGATTTGTATATCAAGTGTAGATAAGGTGGAGAGATTAATCTATCCATCTTCTCCATTGTCTGTCTCTCTGTCTATTAGACTGATGTCATATGAGTGCAGTCAGATATTTCACATGCACCAATAGACGTGTACGGATGTGTGATCTGAGATACGCTACGAATTCAGTATGATAAAAAAATTACAGATCTGCTCTGCCTCATTGAATAACATTGGCCCAAGTGCAATATGAGATTTTCTCACATCGTCTAATTAATACTCTTGTGTGACCCTGGCCTTATTGTAGTTCTATGTGTAGGCTCTACACTTGGTTTTGGTTTACAAATACTGATGTTAAATATTGACCACAATATGCAAGTGTGAATGGGGTCCAACTCCACCAAACTCCTTTTGGACCTGATCCTTTAATTGTTTTGTTGTTTTTTTGTTGTTTTTTTTTACCTTGGTTAAGTAGTAAACGCATTGCTGGAATGTGTACATAATGACCTCATCAAGAAGGGACATAGACTCCTCACATACTTCAAGGTCACTTGACAGCAAAGCATCTTGTGATGTACCTGTAAAAAATAAAAAAAAACAAAAACTTTCAAAGGATTAAAATGTATTCCAATTTTAAGATGACTATACATGTTAGAAAATATTTGCCAAATCCACCAATGTGACCAATGTGTAACGGCCTTCTTCAATGTATGGGAACCTTATGAGTCTCATGCAGTCTAAACACATAAAGTGGGTATTTTAGATAGGTTTCAAGGTGTTGATGATGGCGTGGCCTAAATGTGCCTTGTCTTGTCTAGCATACCTATCTGCCAGGTTCACTGAGATCACTGATGTAGGTTATATCTAGTGTAGATCACAGACAGCCGTGCATGTTTGTAGCATCACATATAGTCAAACATTTTGGCATAGCTGTGTCTATAGGGACTAGGTCTGGGTGGACCCGGATTGAAAAAGTCTGGATCTGCGCGGTTTCAAAGTTGCCCGGGTGCCGAATCCGAGCCCGGGATTCCAGGTGTTTAATCCAGATCCAGCACTCCAGAAAATAAAAAAAGGAAAAACAAACAAAATAAGACTGAACTGAGTGCTTCATACTTACCCAGGCTCCGGCCCGGCTGTACGCTACACCCACGTTGCTGTACGCTGCTCCTTTTTTGTTTTTTTGTATGCTGCTCCTGTGGCCTCCATGAAATGCTCATTTCATATGCACGGCTTTCCCCGCCCATCAGCCGGCCTGGCGTCTGTGATTGGTTGCAGTCAAATGCTCCCCCAGCCTATGTGACGCCTCTAGCTGCATTCAGTCAATGCTCATATGGGCTCATTCATTCCCTGGAGCTCACATCGGGCAGCCATGCTGCTCTTTGTCCGCTCACTTTGATATTCAGATGTAGCAGAGTTGAATCGTCGTGAAACCTTGTGTGGATTACGTCGGACCCGCAGGGATGTGTTCAAGTTAATAAAGTGGTGAAAGAGGGTGAATTTTGTATTTTATTCCTAAAAAGGATTTTTTTCGGTGTTTAATATGTTTGTCTACTTTCATTTACAGATTAATGATGAGGTGTCTCTTAGATGCCTGCCATTATTAATCTAAGGCTTAGTGGCATCTGTGCGCTGTCACTAATTACTCCGATTGCCACTGTGACGCCCCTGGACTGTCAGGTCGTCACTGCCCTTCCATGCAGTATTCCAAGTCCCTCATGGTTCTGGATCCCCAACTTACAGTGTTGCCTCCAACAGCAAATCAAATCCTAGATACACACTGCACCACACCAACCAGGCACACCAGTAGATGGCTTGAGCGGAATAGAGTCGCCCACCTGAAGGGTCAGGAGGGGAGGGGAGGAGTGTAGTCAGTGAGTCGGTAGTGAGTCAGTGAGAGGAGAGGAGTGACGTAGCCCTCGAGCTGTGAGGAGCTCAGAGGAGATTGGGAGTGGTGGCTCCCAAGAGACACCGTCTAGGTTGCAGACAGTGGTCTGGACCTAGAGGAGTCGGTCCCCTGGTCCCAGGTGATTGCGGCTAGGTGCCTGGACCTGTCAAGGAGGACGATCAGCAGCCTGGCACTATCACCGGTCCGGGACCAAAGGCACAGCGGGGTACATGGACCCTAGGTCGGGGAGAAGCTTCAGGCAACCTGGCAATTAACCTGAGGAGAACGGAGACTTTATGATCTGTTCCCATCCGCTCCAGAAGCGGGGCACTAGCGCAACGAGGGGGATAGGGCCTTTCAAACAAGCGGTCCAAGAAAATCCCAAGCATGAGCCCTGAGAGCAGGCTCCAACACTTAGCCACAGTGGGTAGCGAGGCCCGGCAAGTTTCAGACTACTGGGCCACTACATTGAAGTTAAACTTTGTGCCAGGAGGTAGGTCACGGATCACCAGGCAACACTATAGGGGACGGAACCCGGACAAGCTCCCCTCAAGCAATACTCTGAGATTTGGTTTACCCGGTTGTCAGTGTCTGCTTATTGCAAGGAGAGAATGGCACTTCCTATATATGCGTCTAGGAGATAATGGGGTGCACTTCAGGTTCCAAAGCCGTACAGTGAGAAGTATACAAGCCACTCCCAAGATGATTTGAAGAAAAATGTATTCATGTGCGTAACAAAAACGTTTTCGGTCCTGTGTGGACCTTCCTCAGTAGCACAAATGTGAGGGAAAACGCTGTGTGAGTTGTCAGGCGCGGAATCCACCGCTGCATGGGGGCTGCCTCCATGCAGCGGTGGATTCCGCGCCTGACAACCCACACAGCGTTTTCCCTCACATTTATGCTACTGAGGAAGGTCCACACAGGACCGAAAAACGTTTGTGTTACGCACATGAATACATTTTTCTTCAAATCATCTTGGGAGTGCCTTGTATACTTCTCAGCTTCTGCTTATTGACTGAGTGAGTACCTGAGTGATCCCTGCATCCCACGGCTCCCACGCAGAGTCCCGGGGCTTTCCCTCCTACCCGTGGAGGGCAATGACACCTTGCTGCTCCACTCCATCACCCCGGGTACTCCCAACGGAAGCGGCGGTATTCCCTAATTACCGTACACCACGGGTGGCGTCACGAACTATACCACCCCTGTAAATAACTTCCCCCTTTATATTTAGAAGTGGCCCCAAGCCCCCGGGTCCAGAGACCCTTGAGCCACATATCACCACACGGATCCGAGCGGTTCGACCGCTGGAGGGGCGGCACACCACCGCATCAGGGTATTCGGGAAGAAGCGGTAAAGCACCGGGCTTGTCACATCTAATGAATGCAGCAATTCCGAGCAGCTGGAGGCTGATATTTTTAGGCTGGACCTCCGCAACCTGATAATATAGTCCCAGCTGTCAGCTTTATCTTGGCTGAGTATAAACATTTGGGGGACCGCAAGTTGTTTTTTTTTAAATTATTTATTTAAATAATTAAAAAAAAGCCACATGCGGTTCCTTTTAGGTCAGAATCACACTTGTGAGGGACTTGCACGAGTCTCGCATCGCATCACCTAGCATGGCCGCACACTCTCCTGACAGGAGCGGGTCGGCTGCATGTAGCTCTATGCAGCTGCATGCTTGTTTTTGGAAAGCATCAGGCCATGTCAGGTAATGTGATGCGAGACTCGAACCATATGACTCGCATGAGTCTCGCATCGCAATACCTGGCAGCCGCACACTCGCCGGTCCCGAGCGTGCAGCTGCATAGAACTACATGCCGAAGAACGCTCCTGTCAGCAGAGTATGAGGCTGCAGGGTGATGACTCGTGCAAGTATGTGACTCTGGCCTTATTTTGATACACAGCCATGATAAAACCAGACACCTGGGGGCTGCAGCCGTGGGCTTTATCTGTGCTGGTATCAGGATATGGGGGGCCCTGTGCCAACTGTTTTATCTATTCATTTATTTTTATACAACGATACTCACCCACAGACAGCTGCACTGCTTTCTCCGGCCGGGCTGGCGCCTGTGATTGTTTACAGTCAGCTGACATGCTGACACTCATGGTGGGGGCGCATCTAACTGCAACTTATTACACTTGTCGGTAGGCGGGGAAAGCAGTGAACATTCAGAGAATGTTAATTGTTGGCTCCGGAAGTGAAAGCGTGACCTGGAAGTAGCTTGCCACTATGAAGGAGGTTCAGTGAGTACACCGCGTGCGCTCCTACACCCATATCTCTTCTACCAACATTTTTAATCTCCGAATTCTAGTTCCCATAGACTTATATGGGTGCAAGATTACAGACTGGATCCGGGTTTTTTTTTAAATTCATCAGGGACCCATCGGTTCCGGTTTTCTGCGTGTCCGACCATCTATAATAGGGATGGATAAATAGTAGCCAGGGTTCAGGGCCATTGAGAAGCCATGGGCCTCCAAACGTATCATGTGACATGTTACATAATCCTCTTTTTGATAGAATATGGGATAGGTGATGTAATTAATACATAGGTGTACAGTAGCATGCAAACCTTTGAGCACACCTGGTCAAAACTTATTGTGAACAATTAAGGCTGCTTTCACACATCAGTTTTTTGCAATCAGGCACAATCCGGTTTGTGCATGATGCAACGGCTCCGTCTCTGATTGTGTAAAAACTGCACATACACCGGCACTCCCGCACGCATCATCACTGCACATACACCGACACTCCCTCACGCATCCTCACTGCACATACACCGGCACTCCCGCACGCACCATCAACGCACATACACCGGCACTCCCGCATGCACCATCACCGCACATTCACCGGCACTCCCGCACGCATCATCACCGCACATTCACCGGCACTCCCGCACGCATCCTCACTGCACATACACCGGCACTCCCACACGCATCATCACTGCACATACACCGGCACTCCCGCACGCACCATCACCGCACATACACCGGCACTCCCGCACACACCATCACCGCACATACACCGGCACTCTCGCATGCATCCTCACTGCACATACACCGGCACTCCCACACACATCATCACTGCACATACATCTGCACTACCGCACCCATCATAACCGCACATACACTGGCACTCCCGCACGCATCATCACCGCACATACACTGTCACTCCCGCACGTCTCATCACTGCACACACACCGGCACTCCCGCATGCATCATCACTGCACATACACCGGCACTCCCATACGCACCATCATTGCACATACACCGGCACTCCCGCACGCATCATCACTGCACATACACCGGCACTCCCGCACACACCATCATTGCATATACACCGGCACTCCTGCACACATCCTCACCGCACATACACCGGCACTCCCGCACGCATCCTCACCGCAGATACACCGGCACTCCCGCACGCATCCTCACTGCACATACACAGGCTCTTCCGCACGCATCCTCACCGCACATACACCGGCACTCGCGCACGCATCCTCACTGCACATACACAGGCACTCCCGCACGCATCCTCACTGCACATACACCGGCACTACCGCATGCATCATCACCGCACATACACCGGCATTACCTCAGTGATGTCCCCGCTGACAGCGCGACTCCCTTCACTTGCTGCATGGAGCTGATAGAGAGCAGTCGTGTTCTACTGCCGCTCTTGTCAGCTTCATGTAGCAGAGCTGAGAGCAACGCGGGACCTCTGTGGATTACACCGGAGCTGGAGGGGTATTTGGGGATTTTAAAATGGTGAAAGGGGGTGTTTTTTGTCTTTTATTCCAAATAAAGTATTTTTTTCGTTGTGTGTGTTTATTTACTTTCACTTACAGGTTAATCATTGGGGGTGTCTCATAGACGCCTACCATGATTAACCCCTTATTACCCCGATTTCCACCACACCAGGGCAATTCGGGATGAGCCGGGTAGAGTCCCGGGACTGTCGTATCTAATGGAAGCGGCAATTCCGGGCGGCTGCTGGCTGATATTGTTAGACTGGGGGGCTCCCCATAACGTGGGGCTCCCCATCCTGAGAATACTAGCCTTCAGCCATGTGGCTTTATCTTGTCTGGTATCAAAATTGGGGGGACCGCACGCCGTTTTTTTTTAATTATTTATTTATTTATTTTACTGCAAGATATAGACCCACCCACCGGGGGCTGTGATTGGTTGCAGTGAGACAGCTGTTACTCAGCGTGGGGGTGTGTCTGACTGCAACCATTCATAGGCGCCGGTGGGAGGGGAAAGCAGGGAATACGAGATTGAATAATGGGCTGCCGGCATTTTCAAATCAGGAGAAGCTGACATAGTGTGAACGCCGTGCAGCGCCACGCCGGTTATCGGTGAGTGGGTGAGAGTGAGTGAGTCAGTGAGTCAGTGTGAGAGTGAGTGAGTGAGTCAGTGTGACAGCCGTGCAGCGCCACGCTGGTGATCGGTGAGAGTGAGTGAGTCAGTGTGAGAGACAGAGAGAGCGTGTGTGAGTGAGTGATTGATTTTCTGACAAGCAATGAATTTATAGCACTTCTGGGCATGCTCAGAAGTAAAAACAGGATCCGGTACATGCTTCCGGCATTTGATGCATGCCACTGGAATGGGCTCATAGAATTTCATTATGCACTATGCCGCACAGCGCCGCACCCGGCGCTATGCGTTTTTTTTCCTCTGGTAAAAAACATTCCTCTCTGCGTCCTGTGCGGCCGCCGGAGTGACGATTTTTGCTGCAACCGGCAAAAACTCGGATCAAACGCAAGTACATGCGGCACAATCCGGCGCTAATACAAATCTGAGGAAAAACCGCACCCGCCAGCAAACAAAACCAGATGCGTTTTTTCCCGCAAATCACCGGATTGTGCCGCACAGCAAAAAACTGATGTGTGAAAGCAGCCTTAGGCATGAAGATGAAACATTTCCTTTGTATTTTAGGCAGAAATAAAAAAAATCATCTTTTTCATTTTAAAAATTACAAAAAGGAAAATGGGCCAATGCAAATGTTTGGACACCCTTGGAGTTTGTGTGCTCAGATAAGGCTAGCTTCACAATAGCGTTTTTCTGCCGGTCGGCAGAAAAACGCAAACCGCATGTTGCCGGATCCATTGTCAGCTTAATGCAAAGTCAATGGACTTGCGGCAACATGTGTTTGCATTCGTTTGCATTCGTTTGCATGCGCCTATGTCAGGATCCGGTGAGTTGCAGTTTTTTACCATGTTGCAAAAACGCAACATGTGTGGCGCCCTGGACAAGCCAGGACATCACAGGTACTGCAACAACACACCCCACACCCTGGCTAGGCACATCGAAGTCAGACAAAAATCCTTGTTGCCTCGCTCCAGGGGCTGATGTCCACACCAGGGGGTGGAGCCAGGCGGTTGACCCCACCCACCAAGGAGTTCACAGTCCTGGAGGCGGGAAAAGGAAGTCAGAGTAGTGGAGAGTAGTGGAGAGTAGTAGAGAGGAGTTGAGTTTGGAGAGAGGAGAGTGAAGTGGTAGTGGAGCAGACTGACCGTGTCCGGGTGCATGGCCCGGGCACATACAGCAAGGTTGGCAGACGGTGGTGACCGTCTGCAAAAGGGGCTGATTGACGTGAACCATAAGGACCGGGGACGGGCGGTGGCCCGCCGGTACCGGATCGGGGAGCGAAGAGAAGCCAGCACCATTCGGCAGGGCCTACGGACCCCGACCAGGCTTGGAGTCGCCGTAAAACCGGTCAAATCTGTTAGCGAAGGGAACCTCCGGGGTTTCCCAGCAGTGAAGACCCGATTGAAGGCAACCGCTGAAACCGTGAAGGGAAATACAGTCACCGCCACGGCTACAGTTCCTAGGGCCAGAGCCTGCAGGCAAAAGGGGCTCCCTCAGCATCCATCCAAGCTGGGGAGCGGGTTACCGGTGGGAAGCCACCAGAACCGAGAACATAACACAGGTGCAGGGAAAGGCAGTCACCGCCAACCTACCGGGAGAAGAATCACCGCAGCCGTCTGTCCGACCCGTCCATCCAGCTGTTTGTTTTACCAGAGACTTTGCATTCATCATTGGCTGAGTGAGTACCACCGTGCCGTGGGGCACCGCACTGCCCCCGCGACCCTGCACCTCACCAGGTCCTGTAACCCACCTGCCATTCCTTCCTCATCGGGCCCCGGGACAACCAACCCCACCTACCCACGGAGGGGAAAAACAACATCTAAGCTGCTCCCTGTCATCGCTCCCGGGATCCCCGTCCAGAGCAGCGGTGGTGTCACAACCTCACCACAACCGTGGGTGGCGTCACGGACAATAAATCTCCCAAAACCATTCCCCTTTTCACTCACGGGTGAGGAGCGCCGCTCGAGTCCCCGTATCCGGACCACCGCTCGAGCCACCGAGCAGCAAGCAAAGCAGCAGCAGCGCCGGACCCGAGCGTGGTGAGCGCAGCGTCCCCTCCCCGTCCGCGACAACTTGGCATCACGAACAGGATCTTACCGCTCTGCTGTCTGGTAGAGGTGCGCATTGTGACCGCCGGAGGTGTCCGGCCGAAAATTTTGAGAAGCCGCCATTTTGGGCGCGAAAAGTCCCCGCTCGAGCGTCTCCTTGAGCAGTGGAGGCACGAAAGCCGAAACCCCGCCCCTGTAGAGGAGGAGCCGGAAAAAGACTAAGGGGGACGGATGGCGTCTGGCCGCATGTAGCCCGCGGCTATAAAAGCAGGGATGCCAGGACCCTGCGGCCATCTTTTGGTTCCTGGAAGAGGCCGCCGCAGCGATGCACCAACCGTCCCGCAGCACCGTAGCCCCCGCGCCCGGGACCGCGGCGTGGGTGGAGGTCCGGACTGTTCAGCTACAACAACGGCTGCAGATCCATGTGCAGCTCCTCTTGGAGGAGTGGGAGGCCGACAAGGAGGTGGTGGCGGCCATACGGAGACGCGAGGTGGAGGGAGTTCTGGAAGAGCGGGTCGGTCATCGCGGCCGAGGGGCCCGGTCTACACCCGTTCGCCCTGCTACATCCCCCGCTACCTGTGTTGGCTGCTGCTGCCCCGTCACTAGGCCCGCTACCACCACAATCGGTAGCGGTACACTGCCAATCCGCCCCGGCGGACCGACCTGCAGCAGAAGCCCGTGACCGCCCTGAGCCGCTTCCATGGAAGAAGCCGAAGGCTGAGACCGTCAGCAAAGATCCACCAGAGGCACCTGTGAGCGTGCCTGGCCCCGTACCGCCTCTGGCAGCCCGTCTCGTGCAGGAGAAGGCGGAGGCTCAGCGGGAGAGGACCCCTGTACCCGTTCCCCATGCCTCGGCTGAGGCCGCGCCGGGTCGCCGCTGTAAGGCAGCACCCCAGGCCATGACACCGCGGGACCTGCCGCCCAGAACACTAGCAGTGGGCAGTGTGAAGGAGGTCTCGCGGGGCCCGATCCGTGCGCAGGGGCCCACCGTTAAGTAATGTGATAGACAGGCCTCTATTCCTTATATTTAAAGACTCTATAGAAACTGGGTCTGTTCCACTGGATTGGCGGCTAGCAAATGTGGTACCAATATTCAAAAAAGGGTGTAAAAGGGAACCTGGAAACTATAGGCCGGTAAGCTTAACATCTATTGTGGGTAAAATGTTTGAAGGGTTTTTAATATTATGGAATGTCTCAATATTAATAATTGTTTAACTCCATATCAACATGGATTTATGAAGGATCGCTCCTGTCAAACTAACCTGATCAGCTTCTATGAGGATGTAAGCTCTCACATGGACCGAAGAGAATCATTGGATGTCATTTATCTCAACTTCGGTAAAGCATTTGATACTGTCCTACATAAAAGACTGCTAAGTAAAATGAGAAAGCTTGGGCTCGGGGAAAATGTGTGTAGATGGGTAGGTAGCTGGCTTAGTGGTAGAAAACAAAAAGTGGTTATTAATGGCGCATACTCAGATTGGGCCAGGGTTACTAGTGGGGTGCCACAGGGGTCTGTATTGGGCCCCCTACTATTTAATATATTTATTAATGATCTGGTGGATGGTTTACAGAGTAAAATATCAGTATTTGCAGATGATACAAAACTATGTAAGGTAGTTAACACAAAGGAGGACAGTTTGCAACTACAGATGGATTTGAGTAAATTGGAGAATTGGGCTGAAAAATGGCAAATGAGGTTTAACACAGATAAGTGTAAGGTTATGCACAAGGGAAGGAGAAACAGATGCTACGATTACTTACTAAATGGGAAACCGCTGGGGAAATCAGAAATGGAAAAAGACTTAGGCATCTTAGTCAATAAGAATCTAAATTGGAGTGCCCAGTGTCAGGCAGCAGCCACCAAAGCAAATAGGGTGATGGGATGCATTAGAAGAGGTCTGGGGGCACGAGATGAAAACATCATTCTCCCTCTGTACAAATCACTCGTCAGACCACACTTGGAGTATTGTGTGCAATTTTGGGCACCGGTGCTCAAGAAAGACATTACTGAACTTGAAAGGGTTCAGAGGAGGGCTACTAAAATAATAAATGGAGTGGGTGCATTACAATACACGGAAAGGTTATCAAAATTAGGTCTATTTACTCTAGAAAAGAGAAGACTTAGGGGAGACCTAATAAATATGTACAAATATATCAGAGGGCCATATAGATCCCATGATCTGTTTGTACCAAGGACTATGACAAGAACAAGGGGGCATTCTCTTCGATTGGAGGAAAGAAAATTCCTACATCAGCATAGAAGAGGGTTCTTCACGGTAAGAGCAGTGAGGCTCTGGAACTCTCTTCCTGAGGAAGTGGTGATGGCCAACTCACTGAATGAATTTAAGAGAGGAATGGATGCTTTTCTTGATAGCAAAAGTATAGAAGGTTATAAATAGCATAATCTTACAGGTAGATAGAAGAGCGACCAAGATTATTAGAGGAATGGGTGGGCTGCAATACCAAGACAGTTTATTAAACTTGGGGTTATTTAGTTTGGAAAAACAAAGGCTTAGGAAGGATCTAATCACAATGTATAAACATATGAGGGGACAGTACAGAGACCTTTCCAAAGATCTCTTTACACCTAGGCCTGTGACTGGAACACGGGAGCATCCGCTACGTCTCGAGGAAAGAAGGTTTAATCATAACCACAGACGAGGATTCTTTACTGTACGAGCAGTGAGACTATGCAACTCTCTGCCGCATGATGTTGTAATGAGTGATTCACTACTAACATTTAAGCAGAGCCTGGACGCTCTTCTTGAAAAATATAATATTACCAGATATGTATATTAGATTTTATGACAGGGTGTTGATCCAGGGAACTAGTCTGATTGCCGTATGTGGAGTCAGGAAGGAATTTTTTTCCCCATTGGAGCTTATTTGACACATTGGGTTTTTTTTGCCTTCCTCTGGATCAACATGTTAGGCTACGGGTTGAACTAGATGGACTTAGAGTCTCCCTTCAACCTTAAACACTATGAAACCGTAGCCCCTTACTGGGACAGGGAACAGACCCCGAGGGCCAGGAAATCGCGGAGAGGGAGAGGAGGAAGGTGGAGCTGGTAGCCCGCACGATTAGAGAGAAAGAAAGCCTCCGCCAGGCCACCTTCCACGTACGGGGCCCGATCTATGAGGGGCAGGTGAGGAGGTTTGACGTCCGTCGGGGGTACGGATTCATATATGAGCCGGGTCTGGAGGCCGAAGTCTTTATAGCCCGACGGGACGTCAATGCCCACCTGCCGGGGGACCACCCGGGCCGCAACCTGATGCCGAGGGATTTGGTCCAGTACACTAGGCATTGCGGGGAGAGGGGTTGGTTTGCTCTGGACGCTAAGCTGAGGGGCAGTCAAGAGGCCCGAGTACCAGCCCAACCCCTTCCTCCGGCCAACACCGTGGATTTGAAGTGAGTCAGCGGTCCACCGTTGCCGGCAGTTGTCCCCATTGGGACCACCAGTACCGTTAAAAGTTTGAATGATAAGATTGAATCAACCGAAGAAGTTATCTGATTGGAACCGTGATTGAACCGGCCGTTGCCGGCAACTAGTCCCCGTGGGGACATTCTGCAATTGTTGCGTAAGGAACTTCTTACGGACAAGCCCGAGAACTTGCAGGGCAACCACAAACTGGTGAAATGTAAATAATTGTTGGCTTGAAACCGTTACCGCCTCCGGAGAGGCTGATTTGGAGGATGGGCCTGGAGGAAAGGGATGACCCAGGCCCGCCACTACCGTAACCGGTGGCGATCCTCCGGGGGGTTCAGGGGTCCCCATGGACGCGGGTCCCCTGAAAGAGACTGAACCCGCTCGGGCAACTTGGTTCTGGACTGGGGTCAAGGGGTGCTGCCCACTTCTTAGGGGCAGCATCAGGGCCAGGTTGTTTGGGTGGGAGAAGAGTGGAAGCCGTATCGTTTGATAAACATATACCGTTAGTAACGTTTAAGAATATGCCTCCCGTTATGGGAAGTTTGACTAAAAATGCTTGTGTTTTAAATGTTTTTACTCTTTTACAGTTAACAAAAATAAAACCGGTGATGGACGGGCAGCCCGCGGACGGTCTGCATTTTACTAAGGGGGAATGTGGCGCCCTGGACAAGCCAGGACGTCACAGGTAATGCAACAACACACCCCACACCCCAGCTAGGCACATCGAAGTCAGACAAAAATCCTTGTTGCCTCCCTCCAGGGGCTGATGTCCACACCAGGGGGTGGAGCCAGGCGGTTGACCCCACCCACCAAGGAGTTCACAGTCCTGGAGGCGGGAAAAGGAAGTCAGAGTAAGGGAGAGTAGTGGAGAGTAGTAGAGAGGAGTTGAGTTTGGAGAGAGGAGAGTGAAGTGTTAGTGGAGCAGACTGACCGTGTCCGGGTGCGTGGCCCGGGCACATACAGCAAGGTTGGCAGACGGTGGTGACCGTCTGCAGAGGGGCTGATTGACGTGAACCGTAAGGACCGGGGACGGGCGGTGGCCCGCCGGTACCGGATCGGGGAGCGAAGAGAAGCCAGCACCATTCGGTATGGCCTACGGACCCCGACCAGGCTTGGAGTCGCCGTAAAACCGGTCAAATCCGTTAGCGAAGGGAACCTCCGGGGTTTCCCAGCAGTCAAGACCCCATTGAAGGCAACCGCTCAAACCGTGAAGGGAAATACAATCACCGCCACGGCTACAGTTCCTAGGGCCAGAGCCTGTAGGCAAAAGGGGCTCCCTCAGCATCCATCCAAGCTGGGGAGCGGGTTACCGGTGGGAAGCCACCAGAACCGAGAACATAACACAGGTGCAGGGAAAGGCAGTCACCGCCAACCTACCGGGAGAAGAACCACCGCAGCCGTCTGTGGGACCCATCCATCCGGCCGTTTGTTTTACCGGAGACTTTGCATTCATCATTGGCTGAGTGAGTACCACCGTGCCGTGCGGCACCGCGCTGCCCCCGCGACCCTGCACCTCACTAGGTCCCGTAACCCACCTGCCATTCCTCCCTCACTGGGCCCCGTGACAACCAACCCCCCCTAACCACGGAGGGGAAAAACAACATCCAAGCTGCTCCCTGTCATCGCTCCCGGGATCCCCGTCCAAAGCAGCGGTGGTGTCACAACCTCACCACAACCGTGGGTGGTGTCATGGACAATAAATTCCCCAAAACCATTCCCCTTTTCACTCACGGGCGAGGAGCGCCGCTCGAGTCCCCGGGTCCGGCCCACCGCTCGAGCCACCGAGCAGCAAGCGAAGCAGCAGCAGCGCCAGGCCCGAGCGTGGTGAGCGCAGTGTCCCCTCCCAGCCCGCGACACATGTAGCGTTTTTTGCCTCCGTCCAAAAACTGCAGCTCACCGGATCCTGTACATTGCAGCAGTAGCTGCACTGTATTTCAATGGGCGCCGGATTCTGGTTTCACACTTGCGGTTGTATGTGCTGGATGTTTCATTTTTGCCGTACAAAACATGGTCTGAAACACATATTTATCTTTTAAAATCTTCAAAACCTTTATTTTCAATTAAATTCTATAATATATAATATCTATTTATATATTTATTAATATATATATATATTTCTAAATAGATATATAAATGTGTATATATATATGTGTATATAGATATAGATATATATATATATATATATATATATATATATATATATATATATATATATATATATACATATATATACCGTATGTATTATAATATCTCTATATATCTATATTTATATTTCACAATATATCTATCATTATTCCTCTATCTTTATCTATCTATCTATAGCAAGCTAACAATGTCAGTCAATCTCTACCTCTGTCAGTCGGCCTCTCCCTATCGGTCTCTATTTTCTCTCTGTCAGTCAGTCTGTCGGTCAATCTCTCTCTCTCTGTCTCTATCTCTCTCTCTGTCCATGTCGGTCTCTCCCTCCCACCCCCTCTCTCATACTCACCGATCCCCAGCGCGGTGCTGCACGACGTTCACACTGTGGCGGCTTCTCTTTTGAAAAAGCCGGCCGCTCATTATTCAATCTCGTATTCCCTGCTTTCCCCACCCCCCAGTGCCTATGATTGGTTGCAGTCTGACACGCCCCCACGATGATTGACAGCTGTCTCACTGCAACCAATCACAGCTGCCGGTGGGCGGGTCAATATCATGAAGTGAAATAAATAAATTAAAAAAAACGGCGTGCGGTCCCCCCAATTTTAATACCAGCCAAAGTAAAGCCACACGACTGAAGGCTGGTATTATCAGGATGGGGAGCTCCACGTTATGGGGAGCCCCCCCACCCTAAAAATATCAGCCTGGAGCCGCCCGGAATAGCCGCATCCATGAGATGCGGCTGTCCCGGGACTGTACCCGGCTCATCCCGAATTGCCCTGGTGCGGTGGCAATCGAGGTAATAAGGAGTTAATGGCAGCAGCCCATAGCTGCCACTAAGTCCAAGATTAATCATGGCAGGCGTCTCCCCGAGATAACTTCCATGATTAACCTGTTAGTTAAAAAAAATAAAAACACACATCCAAAAAAATCCTTTATTTGTAATAAATTACAAAAAACAACAATTTCTTTCACCACTTTATTAAAGTCCCAAAATACCCTTCAATGTCCGACGTAATCCACCGAGGTCCCACGACGCTTTCAGCTCTACTACATCAGAAGCTGACAGAGAGCGGTCACAGAAAACGACCGCTCTCTGTGAGCTCCCCGCAGCGACTGAGGTGAGTCTATCAGCGCTATTAGCGATGATGTCACTCAGGTTACCCGCGGCCACAGATCACAGCGGGAGGACTGCGGCTTGGCCGCTTGTAACCTCAGTGACGGCACCGCTGATAGCGCCGATCACTTCTGTCACTCATGGGATTTGCGGTCACCGGTGAGACCTTCACCGGTGACCGAAAATCAGGCCATGCCACACAGACAGAGCCGCAGGATGACAATGAATTCGAGTGAAATTCATCCGACTTCATTCTGATCGTGTGGCTCTGTCTGTGTCTGCTATCATCTGCCATTCAGCTCTGCTACATCGCTCTGTCTGTGTCTCCTGTCAGCGGCCATGTAGCAGAGCTGAATGGCAGATGACATAGAAAAAACGGATCCGTTAAAAATAATAAAAAAACAGCCCCCAAACGCATGCAAACACAAGTGAATGGGCCGTTTTTATGCTGGATCCGATAGACGGATCAAGTTAAAAAAACGTTCAGGTCACTTGCGGTGGTATGCGTTGGAATCCAAAAAAAACGGATCCAGTCACATGCAGTTTGCATGTGAAGCCAGCCTAACTCAGATAACTTTGACCAAGGTTTCAGACCTTAATTAGCCTGTTAGGGTTATGGCTCGTTCACTACCATCATTAGGAAAGGTCAGGTGATGTGAATTTTACAGCTTTATAAAAACTCAGCCACCTCTACCCTTGTGCTAAAAAACAGCAGCAATGGGTTATTCCCAGCAGCTGCCTAGCACTCTGAAAATGAAAATGGTGAGGGCCCACAAAGCAGGAGAAGGCTATAAGAAGATAGCAAAGCTTTATCAAGTTGCCCTTTCCTCATCTCAAAATGTAATTATGAAATGTCAGTTAACAGGAAAAGTGGAGGTCAAGATAAGGTCTGGAAGACCAAGCATAATTTTTGTGCAAGCTGCTTGTAGGATTGCTAGAGAGGCAAATCAGAACCCTCACCTCACTACAAAAACCTTCAGAAAGATTTAGCAGACTCTGGAGTTGTGGTACCTTTTTCTACTGTTCAGAGAAACCTGGTCAATATGGCCTTCATGGAAAAGTCATCAGAAGAAAACCTCTCCTTCGTCCTCACTATAAATTTCAGTATCATGAAAACAAGCCTGATGCTTTTTGAAATAAGTGCAGAGTATCAATGAAGTTAAAATAGAACTTTTTGGCCACAATGATCAGAGGTATGTGTGAAGAAAAAAGGGCACAGAATTTTAGGTAAAGAACATATCGCCATCATGGGGGTGGATCAATCATGCTTTGGGGTTGTGGCAGCTAATGACATCATAGGAGGGGGGCGAATAGCGCCCACTCCCACGTAGGCAGTGCTATTATATTGTAATTATACTGTATATAAAGTAGGATGTAGTACTGGCCACTCATGCTGTGTCAGGCAGGAGACATAGTGTGGAGGTGTCAGGAGTGCTGTAGATATAGGGTTAAGGATATGTGAAGCCCCACCGGTGTAGATGCAGTGTCGGTGCATTACCTTCAGGGACTCCACTCAGCTGGATCTGGTCACAGGTAGGAGATCTTCTTCTTGTCGTTACGCCACTCTCAGATTTGCGGTCAGTGGGGACCGCCACTGCAGGTTAAGGGCTGCCTGGGGCTGATGGTGGGTGCAGTCGGATGTAGTAGCCTCCTGAGAGTGAGGCAAGCCCCAGGGCCCTGTGTAGATGTGTAGAACTACAAGGCGCAGAATGACTCAACACAGGCAGGATGTCTTTCAGGGTTTTTACTCACAGTTGATGGCAGGGTGAGTGACCCGGGCGTAGCTGGGATGAACCAAGTGGGAACCAGGTGTCCTTCAGGCTGACTTGTGAGGGTGACTACTAACTCGCCTTCCTTAGCCCTTGGTGGTTTGGGGTAACCCCGACTTTTAGTCCCTATGGGGGTCACCCAGGGAAGATGCTGCAGCCTCTCTCCCCTTCGTTTGCCGTGTGCTTGTCGCCTGGACCAGGCCACTCCAGCTGCTTGCCTCCTGTGACCTATGGGCCCTAACTGTGGCTACGTGGCTGCGGCTTTTGGTAATGTTGTGGCGTGGGCTTTGAGAGCCCCACACCGGCAGGTTTAGCAAAAGAAAGTTGGATCTATCTCCGCTCCGGGATCTGCCGCCCGTTTGGGCCTGGTACTCTCTAGCAGTCTCCTTACTTCCCACTCCGTGCCCTCTCTTTAGCTGAAGATGGATTTCGGGTAGCACTCCTAGTTGACCGTTCTCCCCCGTCAGTAGCCACTGCGCGGGCGCTGTTAGACAGCAACAGCCCCACAGGTCTGCTCCTCACTGAGCCCTATGGAGTTCTGCTCTAACTGACTCACTGCCCCTCCTCTCCTGTTCTTGCCTACGCCACCTAGCAACCAGACTCTCTTACCACACCCCTTGAGAGGAGATGGAGGCCGTGCTCATGCTTCACCCCCTCCTGGAATCCCCAGGGGTCCTCTCATAGGTACATGTGTGAGACCTGATCACTATGCGCCTGTGTTCCACACCCCGGTCAGCCTTCTGGATTACCTGTTTTGTACTGTCCCCAGCATGGGTGCAGTACTCAGTGGTGCCTGACCAGGTCAGGGGCGCCACATTCCCCCTTAGTTATCACCAGCACGTCCTCGGGCTGCAAGACAACATTTTAAAATGCATAAAACATTAAAACATGGTAAAACATTTTAAGACCACCAGCTATCATACATCACCACCCTCCACCCACAAGTCCGTTAACCCACCCAAAAACCCTCTCAGGAGGCAGGTCACCGGTTTCTTTTGGTAACCAGGTCTGGGCCATCCACTTCCCCAGACCTTTCCTCCAATCTTCCTCTCCCGTTGGCCGCGACTTCAGCCACTTCTGGCAGGATGTAGAGGCGGCTTTCATGGGCTGGTGGTTTCAGGGTATACCTGGCCTGGTGGATCCGCGCCTTCAGCCTCTTCTGGCAGGATGCGGAGGCGGCCTCCACAGTTGGTGCTGACCAGGTACTCTCTTTGTGGTGGAGAGCCAGGCCCCATAAACAGGCATGCTCTCTGGTCGCAGGCGAGCCAAGGCCCTATATACGGACGGACTCCTCCTGGTTGCAGACGAGCCAAGCCCCTAAACAGGCTGGCTCTGGTGGTGGTGCCACTAGTGTAACTATTTACCCTGCGAGAGTTTGTGGCTATAGCAAGTTCATAGCCTTAAAGTTTATTTCTCACAATAGTTTTTGTGGGCACATGCTTAAACGTAAACGTTGCAAAACAAACTTTTCAAAACTTTAACTTTCTAACTGCTGAACTTCTTACTTTCCTTTACTCCTCCATACCAGGGCTTGGGCCTGTAGGGCTGCGGCACCTGTTGCTTTCTTGACCTTTTTCTTCATCTGTGGTTGTCTCTTCATTTGGTCTTTGGTCTTTTCTTTCTCTATCTCTATCTTTCTTTTCTTCCTCTGTTTCTTTAGGGCATGGCATTACATCTAGCGCGTACCACCCTCTTTCTCCTTGGTGCATGGTGAACTGCACTGTGTCTCCCATCTTTAAGTTTCTGCCAGGGTGTCCTCTGGGCAAATGGGCTCTCACATCCCTCCTATTAACGAAAATGCCCTCTTTCATACCCGGTGCCACAATAAAGCCGTATCCGCTTTTCAAGTTAAAGTCTTCCACAACTCCTCTACAAAGGATCCTCTGACCTGTGCTTGGGCTCTTCTCAGGAACCTTTTTTCTTGTAGGTCTCTGGCCGTGACTTCTCTCTGCTCTGGAGATGGCGGTGCAGGGGACAGCGTTCTTCTGTTGCGACGCCTTGTCTTGCGGCCTGAACTCTGCGTGGTACAGCTTGCAAGCTCCCAGGTGAGACTTTTAGGCAGATCTTCGTCAGCGGACGGTGTCAGGTCTTCCTCATCCCAACGGGAATAGGGCAACATCTCCGGCTCTGAGTATGGATCCACTGCTGGTGGCTCCGGAGTCAGCTCCTCAGCTTCCTGGCCTCCTCTCCCCCTTAGTTCTTCGCTGCACTCTGGTTGTGGCAGCGCTGGGGATGAGTGTTCCTCAGCTGGCCCAGGCGGTGGACTCTTCAGCGTGGTTGCTGCAGGGGTTGCCTTAGGGGTGTGCGGAGGGAGCATGTACCGGTCCACCAACCATTGTGGAAACTTGGCCTCCATGTCAGCCTTCAGCCGCCAGTATTCGGGGTCCTCCCCCAGCGTGGGCTTTCCAGCAGGGACCTCTTTGGACTGGGGAGCGGTGTCTGCTCTGGCCTTGCAGGCCGGGGTAAATGGTGATGCAATCTCTTGGCGGGCCGCGCCCTGTATGGCGGCGGCCTGGTCTTGGCGGGCCGGGCAGGGCATCGCTGCGGCGGCCTGGTCTTGGCGGGCCGCGCCTGGCATGGCGGCGGCCTGGTCTTGGCGGGCCGCGCCTGGCATGGCGGCGGCCTGGATCAGCGTCGCTGTTGCAGAGGGCTCTGTGCAGGCTGAGCTGGGCGTCGCTGCTGCGATCGGGGCTTGACGGGCCGCACCTGCCGGGGCTGCGGCCTGGTTCAGCATCTCACTTGCGGCGCGGACGAGCGTCGCTGCTGCGGTGGGGTCTTGGCGGACTGGGCTCAGCAGGGTGGCAGCCTGGGTCAGCGTCACACCTGCGGCACGGATCAGTATCGCAGTGGTGGTCGGACCTTTGCGGGCCAGGCGGGGCATGGCTGCGGCGGCCTGGATTTGGCGGGCCGCATCTAGCGTGGCTGCGGCCTGGTTCGGTGGCGCCGCGCCGGGCGCCTCTTCTGGGACCGCGGGCGTGGCAGCAGGGGTCGGGGCACTTGCGCTGGCCGGGGCATCTCTGGACTCACCCATCGGTGGCACCATCGGGGTCTGAGTCGTCGCCGCTCGGTCTGGCATGCGTCGCGCGGCTCCCTCCTCGTAGGTCCGAACCGCCGCCGCCATCTCCAGAAGCTCCGTGCGTTCTTCTCTGAGCCGTCGCACAATCCTGGCCTCCAGCTGGTCGCAGAAGATAGCAAGCTCCCGGCACCACCAGGCAGCAGAGCCTGGCTCTGGGTATCCATGTCTGGACTCCATTTCTTCTAGCACGCTACTGGCTTCTTCTCTGCTCCGCCGTCTCCGGACGCTTCCGCTCTCTTCACAAGCGAGGTCAGAACTCTGCAGGGGATCTCTGGGTAGCCACACCTCTTCGTGGGCGGTAACTTCTTCCAGCGCGGGCTGCTGTTGTTTTTCAGCGCGCTTTTCATGGTGGCAATATGGCGGCGCTTCCAATTTTTCAAGCGGACCACCCAGGCACATGGTCACCTGTCTGAACAGGTCTAGTCCTTATCCTGTTCGTGACGCCAGATGTGAAGCCCCACCGGTGTAGATGCAGTGTCGGTGCATTACCTTCAGGGACTCCACTCAGCTGGATCTGGTCACAGGTAGGAGATCTTCTTCTTGTCGTGACGCCACTCTCAGATTTGCGGTCAGTGGGGACCGCCACTGCAGGTTAAGGGCTGCCTGGGGCTGATGGTGGGTGCAGTCGGATGTAGTAGCCTCCTGAGAGTGAGGCAAGCCCCAGGGCCCTGTGTAGATGTGTAGAACTACAAGGCGCAGAATGACTCAACACAGGCAGGATGTCTTTCAGGGTTTTTACTCACAGTTGATGGCAGGGTGAGTGACCCGGGCGTAGCTGGGATGAACCAAGTGGGAACCAGGTGTCCTTCAGGCTGACTTGTGAGGGTGACTACTAACTCGCCTTCCTTAGCCCTTGGTGGTTTGGGGTAACCCCGACTTTTAGTCCCTATGGGGGTCACCCAGGGAAGATGCTGCAGCCTCTCTCCCCTTCGTTTGCCGTGTGCTTGTCGCCTGGACCAGGCCACTCCAGCTGCTTGCCTCCTGTGACCTATGGGCCCTAACTGTGGCTACGTGGCTGCGGCTTTTGGTAATGTTGTGGCGTGGGCTTTGAGAGCCCCACACCGGCAGGTTTAGCAAAAGAAAGTTGGATCTATCTCCGCTCCGGGATCTGCCGCCCGTTTGGGCCTGGTACTCTCTAGCAGTCTCCTTACTTCCCACTCCGTGCCCTCTCTTTAGCTGAAGATGGATTTCGGGTAGCACTCCTAGTTGACCGTTCTCCCCCGTCAGTAGCCACTGCGCGGGCGCTGTTAGACAGCAACAGCCCCACAGGTCTGCTCCTCACTGAGCCCTATGGAGTTCTGCTCTAACTGACTCACTGCCCCTCCTCTCCTGTTCTTGCCTACGCCACCTAGCAACCAGACTCTCTTACCACACCCCTTGAGAGGAGATGGAGGCCGTGCTCATGCTTCACCCCCTCCTGGAATCCCCAGGGGTCCTCTCATAGGTACATGTGTGAGACCTGATCACTATGCGCCTGTGTTCCACACCCCGGTCAGCCTTCTGGATTACCTGTTTTGTACTGTCCCCAGCATGGGTGCAGTACTCAGTGGTGCCTGACCAGGTCAGGGGCGCCACAGATAGATAGCATGTTTTAGTTGTAAAAAAGGAAACAAGCAGAGCAGGAGTTGGACTTCAGTGATAGCTAGTTAGTTAATAAGATAGAACAGGAAGAGGGGTGAGCAGCAGATTGGTTACTGGGGAGACAGAGACAGGAGGGAGGAGTGAGGAGAGAGAGTTTTAGAAAACACAGAGAAAAGAGTTCAGTGAGTGGCAGTAGTTCAAGCATACAGGCAGGACCCAGAGCTAGGACCTGTCTAAGGCTATGTGCACACGTGTGCGTATTACATGCAGTTACGCTGCGATCTGCAGCGCAGCGTAACTGCATGCGTCCTGCATCCCCTGCACAGTCTATGGAGATTGTGCAGGAGCCGTGCGCACGTGGCATATTAGAACACAGTGATTCGGCTGCTGCCCGAATCGCTGCGTTCTAAGAAGTGACATGTCACTTCTTCCGTGCGGTTTGCATGCTATCTATAGGGAGAGGCAGCATGCAGAGCGCACATTCTCTGCCGGCACCATGCGCTTCAGAACAGAGCTTTTCAGCTGCGCTCTGAAGCGCACCTTTTAGGTGCGGTGCAGAGCGCACACGTGCGCACATAGCCTAAGAAGGGAGGAATCCTCCTGTGTACCAAGAACTCACCCTGTGGACAGACAGTGGAGTGTCCTGAGACCAGGGGGACGTCAGGGAACGAAGACCGCCGGTGTGGCACTGAACTGGTCAGGAGCTGCAATGCATCTGGGGGCCCGAGTAAGGTACGGCAGCCGCATGTAAAGGATACCAGGGGAGCAAGTTTTCATAGGACTCAGCTGCTGGAGGATAGTGCCCAGGGCGAGTGCTAGGAACAGAGAAGTTTCCCCCAAGGCAGAACAGACACAGCACGAGCAGTCCTAAGGGCCGCTCGTATGAACGAAGTAGTAGGCTGCAATAAACGGTTCCTGATTGTTTTATCTTATCAGAGTCTGGCATGTGCTTTATGTTGCCCTCCCTGTCTATGACAAGGACCCCGCAAGTACAGACGAAGGTAAAGGCCCTGTCACACTAAACAACATCGCTAGCAACATCGCTGGTAACGAACAACTTTTGTGACGTTGCTAGCGATGTTGCTGTGTGTGACATCCAGCAACAACCTGGCCCCTGCTGTGAGGTCGTTGGTTGTTGCTGAATGTCCTGGGCCATTTTTTAGTTGTTGCTGTCCTGCTGTGAAGCACAGATCGCTGTGTGTGACAGCGAGACAGCAACAACTAAATGTGCAGGCAGCAGGAGCCGGCTTCTGCGGAGGCTGGTAACCAATGTAAACATCGGGTAACCAAGAAGCCCTGTCCTTGGTTACCCGATATTTACCTTTGATACCAGCCTCAGCCGCTCTCACTGTCAGTGCCGGCTCCTGCTCTGTGCACGTGTAGCTGCAGGACACATCGGGTTAATTAACCCGATGTGTGCTGTAGCCAGGAGAGCAGGGAGCCAGCGCTAAGCATTGTGCGCTGCTCCCTGCTCTGTGCACATGTAGCTGCAGCACACATCGGGTAATTAACCCGATGTGTGCTGTACTAGGAGAGCAGGGAGCCAGCGCTCAGTGTGCGCTGCTCCCTGCTCTCTGCACGTATGGCTGGTCACTGGTTGCTGGTGAGCTCACCAGCAACTCGTGTAGTGACGCTCCAGCGATCCCTGCCAGGTCAGGTTGCTGGTGGGATCGCTGGAGCGTCAAAGTGTGACATCTCACCAGCAACCTCCTAGCAACTTACCAGCGATCCCTATCGTTGTTGGGATCGCTGGTAAGTTGCTTAGTGTGACTGGACCTTAATGGAGACTGTAACGACTAATGACTAAAGCTGGGCGGACTCGCAAAAAAACGGTATGGGCAGGTCTCTGCTCTCTTTTACAAAAATATGGATCCAGTCCGGAATCTCCCCCCATATAAATCTGTGGGGAGCAGAACCTTGAGATTAAAAATGGTGATAGAAAGAATAGGGGAATGGGGGCAAGCGTGCTGTACTTACTAAGGCTCTGGCATGGCTATATGCTAGTCCCAGGACTCGCATTCACAGAATGGGCTGCTGATTACAGTCAGACCCGCAGTGAGACACGCCCCCATCCTGAGTGGCAGCGTGGCAGCTGACGGCATTCAGTTACAGGCGCCAGGACAGCTGGTGGGCGGGGAAAGCAGTGTAAAGGAGCCTATACACTTTAGCATCTACCATGAGCCTAAAATGTATGGGCTCCATCCAGGTTAGTGGGTAGGACTGGCTTGGTTAGTGGGTGTGGTGATGTTTTCTCTCGTCAACCATAAACATTCAAGGGGGGTTTCGCCCCTACCTGCACCGCCCTATCTGGAATCTCACCCCCAGACACCCGCCTCTATTATAAACACCTCCATGCCCACGTGGAGTTAGAAAAATAATTTTTATTCTGGCTGGAAACATCGGACAGCATTTTGAACACACCTCTATCATGTGATAGGGGGCCTGTTAAAATTAGGACATACCTGGTAGGAGCCCATATATTCTAGCATCTACCGTCAGCATCGTGGAATAAAAAAAAATAAAATAATTGCTGCAGGATTCCTCTGTATTCTGTTACCAGCACAGAGAAAGCCCATGGCTACATCCCCAGCTCTGCACTTATCTTGGCTGTGTATTACATTTTTTTTAAAAAAGCAACATACGTTTCCCCACAATTTTGATACCCAGCCAAGATAAAGCCCCGCAGCTGAGGGCTGGTATTCTCAGGCTGGAGAGACCCAGCTTAAAAATATCAGCCTCCAGCCACCCGGAATCACATCCATTAGATGTGACAAGCCCGGCGCTTTTCCGGCTCTTCCCGAATGCCCTGATGCGGTGGCAATCAGGGTAATAAGGGGTTAACAGCGCACAGCTGCTACTAAACCCTAGATTAATGATGGCAGGCGTCTATGACACCAGCATCATTAATATGTAAACAAAAGTAAACAAACACAAACACTATAAAATCCTTTATTTGGAATAAAATGCAGAAAAACTCCCTCTTTCACAACTTTACTAACCCCCAACACCCTGCAGGTCCGACGTAATCCACAAGATACCCTACGGAGATTGTAGCTCTGCTACATTTGAATCTCACAGCAAGCGCCATAGAACAAGGCCACTGGCTGTGAGCTCCAGAGAATGAAGGAGCCGTGATAACTGCAGGCAAACGAGTCACACAAGCTGGGAGTCATTCTGACTGCAACCAATCACATTCACGGCAAATCCCCATGATGTCTGCTATTGCTTTAACTGAAATTTGTTGATTCTGCCTGTAGGAGGTTGTGCACAGCATAGACAATCTCTGGAACAACCACCACTCTCGGTCGTCCAGGACGTTCCTCATCATTGGTGTTGAAGTGGTCATCTTAAATTTGGCAACCCAGTTCTTAACTGTGGAATAAAAAGGGCATTGATTCCCCAATGTCTGCGACACATCCCTATGAATATCCTTTGTGGACTTTCCTTGTAGAAACAAGAATTTTTCACTCCTCTGCTCATAGTTGCTGTGAATATGACATTAGACTCCGACATTGTGTTTTCCCACATGTATAGAACACTGTTGCCATAAACAACAAACACAAAATTTTGAAAACATATATTAGACACATAAGGCTTTCATATGATGTAACATATGTTACCATAGAAACAAAAAAATACAAAGCCAAAGACTTATCAGCAGCCCCTTGTATATTCAGTCTGAGCCCTTACACAGCCCTCTATATACAGTATAAGAACCCAAATATACCTTGTTTACAGGATGAGCCCCAACATAGTCATTATATAAACGATGAGCCCTCACATAGCCCCCTATATATAGTATAAACTACCACATACACCCTATATACAGTATAAGCCTTCAGATAGCCTCCTATATACAGGACGATCCCTAATTTATGCCCCTATATACAGTATCAGCCCCCACATAGCTCCCTTATATATACAGTCCCTGACAGAAGTTATGTCGCTTATCCATGTTATGTAAATAAAAGCTAATACCCTGACTTTAAATTCATCCATTGGTTTCATAAATTACTCTTTTGAAAGCTGAAACCCTCCCAAATTTGGTTTAGGTTATGAAAATAAAGTTGCTGCAAAGCTGAAATATTGATCACTTAATGAACACAGAAAGGTCAGATTTTGGCAAGACAAAAGTTTTGTCGCCCATAGAAAGTAATGTGAAATTCAAACAAATAATTAACTTCTAATACAAAGATATGTTGCATAACATTGGTGAATGAAGTTGTGGTGCTATTAGAGCCAAATTTAATATTTCGTGTGACTTCCATGAGCTTGAAGGACTGCATCCATGCGGTTCAACAATGATTCATACAATTTATTGATGAAGTCATCAGGAATAGCAAAGAATGCAGTCTTACATGCCTCCTAGAGTTCATCTAGATTCTTTGGTTTTGTCTTCCAAGCTTCCTCTTTCATCCTATCCCAAACATGCTCAATGATGTTCATGTCTGGTGACTGGGCTGGCCAGTCCTTGAGCACCTTGATCTTCTTTACCAGGAGGAACTTTGTTGTAGAGATGGATGTATGAGATGGAGCACCATCCTGCTGTCGAATTTGACCTCTTTTATGATTAGATTGTAAAAGGTAGCTAATACTATTGGATATTTTAGGCTATTGATATTGCCTTCCACCTTGCAAATGTTTTGCACACCCCCATACTGAATGTAACCACAGACCATGATCTTTCCACCACCAAACTTAACTGTTGTCTGGATCCATTCGGGCTCCAGTAGGTCTCCAGCAGTATTTGTGGCAGCTGTGGTGTAATTCAACTGAATATTCATCAGAGAAATTCACCTTCTGCCACTTTTCCAGCGTCCATCTGTTTAGCAGGCTGTGGGACTTGGCAAATGCCACATGGTTTTTTAATTGCCTCTTGTTTAGTGCTGGCTTCTGCGCAGTAATTCGACCATGGAGGTCATTTCGGGACAGAATCCTACAAACTGTTCTAGTTGACACTGGGACTTGAGGTGACCAGACCTTTTGGAGCTCTGCTGCAGTGGAAGAGAGCAACACCAGCCTTAATCTTAAGCAATAGCCTTCAAAATGTATAATACGTATAACACTACAAAATACCAAAGTATTAGGCTAAAATATTATTTTATTGCACAATTAAATACATTACAAAAATATTATTTCATTAAAATAACAATACAAAAGCTGCTATACAGAGATGGTGGGAATTTATTTTTTTGTCATTGTTTATTATGTATGTACTATTGTTAAAATATGCTATGTATTATGTCTGTAATTTATGCAATGCGCTTAATGGGTTTCACATTATCTAATTATATCTATATACACCTTATAAAGTATTCAGGTATTTCACCATATTTCAATTTTTATATTCACTATCTGGCAATATAATATTTCCTTGAGTATATGCACATTCCATAGAGCCAGTCCTCTGTGAAGCGCTTATGCTCCGGCAAATTAGGTGAGGCACGTCTGCTTGGTCACTAGGCGACGAGAGACGCTGCTCTCCCGCTGCCTGAAGCATGGCACTTCCGTATACAGAGCACGGCTCAATGCGCATGCGCCGCTCAGTACTCACACGAGAGTAAAGCACAGCCCCTTGTATGTGACGTCTGAGTTCCATATGCCAGTCGGGTGGAGCGCAGAGTCACTTAACACATTCTATTGGTGCAAGGTATCAGGCTGTCAGGTGCCTGCAATCACAGGTAAAGATTTCTCAGAGGCATTGGCCCAAAAATCATTATAAGCTAGTATAGCCGATTAAATGGACATGTGACAGGATCTTTTTCTTTTGATTGGCTTTGGGCCATATATAAACCTGCCTTGTGTTAGTTGAAACCACACCTCCTGAGGAAGACGCTATTTTGAAACATGTGTTGAGGTGACCAGACCTGGTGGGAGTAATTGTCATGTAAGTTATGCAGTCCTGATTATTTATTTTGGCACTATGCACTTTTATTTAAACTAATATTTAAATCTATTGCTCTTGCACTATGCACTATGCACTTTAAGCATTTATATTTCTTGTATTAGATTTCATGGAACTGCTTATTTAATTAATCCTTCATATATATGTACAATTTTTTGGACTGCATATATTTATTCATATAAATATTCCTTACCATTGAAAATAAATTCTTTATCAATGGTTTACATTATGCTAATAAATTACCACCATCTCTGTATAGCAGCATGTATTGTTATTTTAATGTATTTAATTGTGAAATAAAATAATATTTTAATCTAATACTTTGGTATTTTGTAGTGTTATACAGTGGAAGAGAGGCTGGCTTTGGATTTTCTAACCAGCAAACGTTCCTCCTGAGCAGTTGTCTTGCAGGGTCTGCCGGACCTGGGGTTGTCAAAAACATCTCCAGTCTCTTCAAATTTTTTTTTAATTCTTTGTACTTGACGCTGAGACACATTAAAGGTGCCAGCCACCTCTGCAGTGGATCTATTCTTCAGCCTCTTGATAATCAAGGCTTTGGTCTCAGGGTGGATTTTTGGCATGTTGTCAGAGGTCAAGTTGCAGTTCAACTGAAGGTCTGGGGTGCTGGGTTTCTTTTTATACACACCCAATAATTAACCGATCATTTAGTGAGCACAGGTGAGGATGTAAACTAGGATTGGGTGCATTATATGAGAAGGCGACAAAACTTTTGTGTTGCTAAAAATCTGACCTTTCTGTGTTCATTAAATGATCAATATTTCAGCTTTGCAGCAACTTTATTTTCATAACCTAAACCAAATTCGGCAGGATTTCAACTTTCAAAACAGTAATTTATGAAACCAATGGATGAATTTAAAGTCAGGTTATAAGCTTTTATTTACCTAACATGGATAAGTGACAGAACTTCTGTCAGGGACTGTAGTATGAGCCATCACATAGCTCCCTATATATAGTGTAGGCCCGTACATAGCTCCCTACATACAGTATGAGTCATAGCATCCTATATACAGTATGAGTCCCCATAAAGCTCCCTATATACAGGATGCGCCATCACATAGCCCCTCTATACACAGGATGAGCCCTCACATAGTCCTTAATATACAATATGAGCCCTCACACAGCCCACTATATACAGCATAACCTGGCACATAGACCGTGTATACAGGATGAGCTCCTATACACAATATGAGTCCTCACATAGCCCACTATATACAGGAAGAACCCTCACATATGCTCCTTAATACAGTGTCAACCCCCACTTATCCTCCTTATAAATAGTATGAGCCCTCCCATAGCTCCCTATATACAGTGTGAGCCCCCACATAGCACCCTATTAGTGATGTGCGAACCCGAACTGTAAAAGTCCAGATCCGCATGGAATACCTAGTATCTATGCACCGACCCCTGGCCCGGAGTTCTCAGGAACTCCGGGGTAACTATCAAAATCCGGCCGCCTGGGGAGTTAAAAAAAATAAATAAAGGAACAAGAAAGAAAATAGGAATAAAGCAGGTGCGTCATACTTACAGAGTCTCCCGCACAGCTGTAACACTACTTCCATGGCCACTCTTTACCTTCATTCATATTCACTGTTTCCCTCGCCTACTGGCAGTCCCGATATCTCTGATTGGTTGCAGTCAGACCGCGCCCTTGTAGGAATATGGGCACAATGATTGTGAGATTAGGGATTTGACTAGAGATGAGCGAGCCTCTAGAGGCTCGAGTTTGGTTCGATTCGTCAAACGAAGGCCGCGTTCGAGTTCGGTTCGGTGTGCCGTTCGACGAACCTCTCGAACCCCATAGAAAACAATGGGAGGCAATCACAAACACATAAAAACACCTAGAAAACACCTTCAAAGGTGTCCAAAAGGTGACAAACAACTCCTAAGACAACACAAACACATTGGAAAGTGACAAGGACATCTACTCCTGCGAAAACAAACTAGCTGGACGAGAAAAAAGATGAGGAGACACAGATATAGGCATGTCATGCCCTACTAAAATCATGTAAAACACAGCAGGGGACTCCAAGCAGAGTCTCCCTTTTTTCCAAAAATTGGGCAACACAGACACCCCTTCAGTGGCATCACTTGTGCCCCAGTTGCCAACTTCACAGGTAGATTTGCATCAAGCACATTCAAAAATACGCCAGCCTTAACTGTCCCCAGGATGACACCAGGGTAGGTAGCAAAGTACTTGCTGAACCATGACTTGTTCATCTTGCCTCATTTTTTAAAAACACAGCAAGGGGACTCCAAGCAGAGTCTCCCTTTTTTCCAAAAAGTGGGCTGCACACACCACTTCAGTGGCATCACTTGTGCCCCAGTTGCAAACTGGACATGTTGATTTGCATCAAGCACATTCAAAAATACTCCAGCCTTAACTGTCCCCAGGATGACACCGGGGTAGGTTGCAAAGTACTTGCTGAGCCATGACTTCTTCATCTTGGCTCTTTGTTAAAAACACAGCAAGGGGACTCCAAGCAGAGTCTCCCTTTTTTCCAAAAATTGGGCCACACAGACACCCCTTCAGTGGCATCACTTGTGCCCCAGTTGCCAACTTCACAGGTAAATTTGCATCAAGCACTTTCCAAAATACGCCAGCCTTTACTCTCCCCAGGATGATACAGGGGTAGTAAAGTCCTTGCGGATCCATGACTTGTTCATCTTGATGAACGTTAGTCTGTCCACATTGTCACTGGACAGACGCGTGTGCTTATCTGTCAGCACACACCCAGCAGTACTGAAGATACGTTCAGAGACAACGCTGGCTGCGGGACACGACAAGATCTCCAAGGCGTAAGTGGTGAGCTCAGGCCATTTTTTAAGATTTGAAGCCCAAAATGAGCAAGGCTCCAGTTGCAAAGTCATGGCATCGATGTTCATTTGGAGAAACTCCTGTATCATCCTCTCCAGCCGTTGACTATGTGTCAGACTTCTTGTCTCTTGTGGCCTTCCATTGGATGGTCTAAAAAAAATTATGAAACGATTCCATAAAATTGCTGGTATTAGCACCAGATACGGTGTTGCTGGTACGGTTTGACTGATAATGACGAGACAGTCCCACGCTTGGCAAGTGACAACTGGGAGATTCACTCCGTGCACTACTGGCGTTTGGTGGAAAAGCCGAGCTAAGATTGAGTAACAACTTCTGCTGATACTCCTGCATACGTGCGTCCCTTTCTATGGCTGTAATTATTTCACCAAATTTGGACTTGTACCGGGGATCTAATAGTGTGGCAACCCAGTAGTCATCATCACTTCTAATTTTGGCAATCCGAGGGTCATGTTGTAGGTAGTGCAGCAAGAAGGCGCTCATGTGTCTTGCACATCCATGCGGACAAAGTCCTCCCTGTGTTTGTGGCGTAGAGGTGTTAACCGTGCTTTCTTCCTCTGACATCTCCCCCCAACCTCGTTCAACCGAAATTTGACCAAGGTCTCCCTCATCTGCTGAGTCTTCCATGTCCATCGAAAGTTCGTCCTCCTTTTCTTCATGGTCTCCTGCACCTTCCTCAACATTTTGGCTGCTACCATGCGCCCTGGTTAATCCTTCTCCCCCACCGTCCCATGCCTGCCGCCTTGGTGATGTTGACCGTCTGGACCTTGTAGATGTTGTTATCCCTTGCGCATATGAATCCTCCTGTACTTCCTCCCCTTCCTCTTGTCCCACCCCCTGACTCCGAATAGTGTTTAGCGTGTGCTCCAGCATGTAAATGACTGGAATTGTCATGCTGATAATAAAAATGTTTAAAAGAACAGAAGTCCTCAGTGGTTGATACCTAAGGTATAAACCACTGAGGACTTCTGTTCTTTTAAACATTTTTTTTATCTCTACTGGCTAACACGGTACAAAGATGTATTTTACTTGTATCATGCTGATAATGGCATTGTCAGCGCTAAACATATTCGTCGCCATGTCGAAACTGTGCAGAAGGGTGCATAGGTCCTTGATCTGAGACCACTCCATCAGCGTGATCTGCCTCACCTCTGCATCTCGTTGGCCCAGGCTATACGTCATGACGTATTGCACCAGGGCTCGGCGGTGCTGCCACAGTCGTTGTAACATGTGGAGAGTCGAATTCCAGCGTGTAGCCACATCGCATTTCAGGCGATGAACCGGCAGGCCGAAAGACTTCTGGAGCGATGCAAGTCGGTCAGCTGCGGCGGTTGAACGGCGGAAGTGAGCAGAGAGTGACCGTGCCCTGTGCAGAAGCCCATCTAGGCCGGGATAGTGTGTTAAAAATTGCTGTACAACAAGGTTCAACACGTGAGTCATACAAGGCACATGTGTCACCTTGCCCCGGCGAAGGGCCGCACCCAGGTTTGAAGCATTGTAGCGCACGGCCTTTCCTGGCTTCAGGTTGAGTGGAGACAACCATTTAGGAAACTCGGACCGCAGAGCTGACCACAACTCATCCGCTGTGTGACACTTATTTCCAAGACATTTCAAGGTAAAGACCGCCTGATGCCGTTGAGCTCTGCTGCCAGCATAGTAAGGAGGTGTGTGGGATTCCTTGTGCACAGTTTCAACGAGGGTGGTTTGACCAGGCAGGCTTGGGGCGGAGGTGCAGGACCCAGACGAGGTTGAGGAGTCAGAAGCAGTGGAGGAACTTCGACATACAGAGGATTGACGCACAAGTCTTGGGGACGGCAAGACTTGTTCAGCAGACCTTTCTCCATCTCTCACCATAGTTACCCAGTGCCCAGTTAGCGACATGTAACGCCCCTGTCCATGCTTACTGGTCCAAGTATCGGTGGTGAAATGCACCCGTTCACACACAGAGTTTCTCAAGGAAGCGGTGATGTTGTGTGCGACATGCTGGTGTAGCGCAGGCACACCTTTCTTGGAAAAGTAGTGGCGACTGAGCATCTGGTACTAGTGCACTGCGACGGACATAAGGTCTTGAAAATCCTCTGTGTCCACCAGGTGGAAAGGCAGAATTTCGGTAGCCAATAGCTTACAGAGGGATAAAGTCAACCTCTTAGCTTTCTCATGGCTCGGAGGAAATGGCCTTTTATTTGTCCACATCTGAGGGACAGAGATCTGTCTGCTGTGTGGAGACGGTGGTGAGTAGGGTGTCCCTAGAAAAATGCAGGTCTGTGAGGAAAGTGCAGGCGGAGACATGATGTTCAAAAAATCGTGTAAAAAACACGTATAGGAGACTTATTCAAAAATATCAAATTTTATTAATATCAATATAACCAAAGAAGATAAAATCATTGTACATACAAACAAGTATGAGGTAAGTGGATTCTATATTCACCCACCCATCAGTAAACCACCCAGGTCAGCCCATCATAGTATAGAGACCATAGATAAACAGCAAGTGCAATAGTGCTGAAAGCACATAATGTGAGCAAATAATCACATCAAACAGTCATCCTATATGGACTTACCCATGGTGTAAAGAAAGTAGGCCAGACAGGGGTGGTTCAGAGGTGGACAGGCAAATACCCTTCAACCCGGACGCGCGTGTCGCCAAAGCTTCATCAGCGGGGTGCAGGCGAATGGATAATAACACCGTACGCTCCTCATTTATATCCGTAGCTGCCCTGATTACAGGTGCCATTCTCCATGTGTGTGGACCGCCGATGATACAGCGCATGCGCGCAGGACGGGGCACCCGGAAGCAGCGTCACCACACGGCAGCACTCATCCTCGACGCGCACGTCAGAGGGAATCCCCTCAGTGACGTCACCAGACATGCGCATCGGGAATAATGAGGCCGCCGCGCGGCGACATCCGGGGGCCGCGCCCCGCGCGCACGCGCAGCAGCATCCACACTCAGGGAATGTTTGGTATCGTAGCCGATAACAGGTATATACAAGGGGTCTGACATATAGAAACATGACAGGGGGATGAATACTAACAATAATTAGAGAGATAGAAAGAAAGACAAAGGGGAAAAGAAAGGAGAAATACAATGACTAAACAATATATATATTGAATATGGAAGTATTCTATCAATATATACCTACTAACTCAAATCAAGTTGCCATCATATTATACATCCCAAATGTCTCCCTACTATATAAATAAATAGATTGCCATCCATAAAAATGTACCATACATAATTAACCAGCAGTTACACATCATTGCATGAAAAATAGACAGAGCATCAATAACGAGCCACGTAAATATATCCAATCCGAAGTTCATGCCATATGTTTGCTGCTGGGTGCATTTACATCAAGGTTCCACAGGGAAATGGCAATTTATAATGTAGTCAAGATGGTCCATCCATCCTTCCCATCAGTTGGTCATTTTCCTTATTCATCATCAAACATCCAGAGTAACAATGAGGAGAATGTACATGGAATTTACTGTTAAAATAATACATAAAGACAACACAAATTAAAAAGAGTCCTGGAAAAACACTGCATAAAGATTAATCCCATATATCTCAATCAGATACATCAAAGATTTTACTCACAGAGACACCTCCATGATACAAAACCATAGATAATTCCACACGTAATCAACATGTCTAAAAGGCATTCAGGAGGGGCAAACCTATGGCTGAAAGCTCATAAAAAGGAGGAGAAACTTAGTTTCTCATTGAGCCCCATGGGGGCCAGAGTGCCTAGAGTAACAATCCAACGGCACTCCATTTGGGCCAGCCGCTTTTTTAGATCGCCCCCCCTAATGCCACAGTGTAGAATATCAATCCCTCTGACCTTTAACCCTGAGGGGTCGCAATTATGGTGAACATGGAAGTGTCGTGGAAGGGTTCTAAGAAGTGATAAATCTAAACACTGTTTTGAATTCAAAATATCACGAACATGCTCTCTAATTCTTGTCCGCAGCTGCCGTGATGTAAGTCCAACATATAACTTTTGGCACGGGCACGTTGCCAGGTAGATGACGTATGTGCTATTACAGGAGATACGTTTCAAGATTTTGAATGTTTTTTTACCATTAGCAGAGCAAAAGTCAAGACCCCTAATGATATTTCTCTCCCTGCAGGCCAGGCAATCCCCGCATGGAAAACAGCCCCCCTCTCTCTTCGAAAGTCCCTCAGAGATACCGAAGAGATTACCTGGTTTAGCCACATAGTGGCTTTCCACCAGCATATCCTTAAGGTTTCTTCCCCTCCGAGAAGTCATAAGGGGCAATTTTGGGATAAGACCCGCCAGGACCGGGTCAGTTTGTAAAACCGACCAGTGCTTGGACAAAGAGTCTCTCATCTCACCCCATCTACAATTAAAGGTTGAAATAAACCTTAATGCATTATCAGTAGTCTCCGGGGGGGTCGGTTTGAAAAGGAGCTGTTCCCTTCGTGTATGCCTAGCCCGTAGGTAACTTTTTTGATGTTCCGTCTACTGTACCCCCTCTGTAGAAAACGCTCCCCAAGGTCCTCAGCCTGCGTCTCAAATCTCTGGTCAGTGGAACACACTCTCCTGACCCTCAGAAACTGTCCAGTAGGGACAGCCCTGATCGTGGATCGAGTGTGGGCTGATGATGCGTGCAGAAGGGAATTCACAGAAGTGTCCTTTCTGTGAATATCCGTCTGCAACACACCATCACTATCCACTTCAAATAGTATATCTAGGAACTCCATCCGTTTCTGATGCGCACAATGTGTCAGTCTGATGTTCAAATTATTGACATTAATAGCTCTCATAAAGTCCTCCAGCTCTGACCTGGCACCCTGCCACAGGAACAGCACGTCATCTATATACCTCAACCAGAGAACAACATGTTTACAAAACATGCTGTTCTCATGGAAGAGTTGGCGCTCCCACATGCCCAAAAATAGATTCGCATAAGATGGTGCGCATGCTGCCCCCATGGCGGTGCCACGTCGCTGGAGGTAATATCTGTCTTTAAAAACGAACACATTGTGCGTCAGAGCGAATTCAAGGAGCTCCACTATCAAACCACGAACTGCGCCACCCCATCCACTACTCCTCAGAAACAGTTGAGCAGCCTCCAGTCCATCCTTGTGCAAAATGCACGTATAAAGGGACTCCACATCGGCCGTCACGATCCACATATCCTCATCGATGTGAAGTCCCTCCATTTTGGTTAGAACGTCAGAGGTATCTCTGACGTAAGATGGCAAATCCTGGACCAGAGGTTTTAAATAATGATCCACGAACCTACAGATAGGATCACAGATGCCACCAATCCCCGAGACGATAGGACGTCCAGGGGGATTGGTGGCATCCTTGTGGACCTTGGGGAGTAGATAAAACGTTGGGGTCTTTGGATGTTTTACAATCAAACCATCCATAACTTTTTGGGGGATGACTCCATTGCCACATGCTCTATCTAGTATCTCCTGCAATTCCACATTAAAAGCTGGAATTGGATTTTTATCCAGTCGTAGATATGTAGTCCTATCATTCAACTGGCGGAAGGCTTCACGTTCGTATTTATTAGTTGGCCATACCACCACATTCCCGCCCTTGTCGGCGCTCTTAATTACAATGTCCTTCATGTCCCTCAGTTCACTTATTGCCGTTCTCTGGGCTCTAGATAAAGTATCACCCTTTGGAAACCCTTGAATGGCCCTAAAATCCTCCAGAACCAATTTCGTGAAAATTTCCACCTGAGGGCACAAGGACAAGGGGGGGAATGTGGTCGATTTTGGAAGAAGCCTACCAGGGAATCCGCTCAGGGAATCAGTTTCCTGCTCCCTGAGCAAATCCTCCAAATCCCTAAGGGCTTCTTGTTCAATTGTGGACAAAGATACCTCTGGAGTGTCACGTTTATGATGCAGCTTCCCCAAAATCAATTTACGTGAAAATAGATATAAATCTTTCACAGATGTGAAATAATCAAATCTATTATTGGGGACAAAGGTCAGGCCCAATTTCAAGGGGGGGCCTGGTTCGTCATACCGCCAGAAATGGGATAAACCGGGAGTACTTCGAAGTTATAAAGGAAAAAACGGGAATAAACGGAAGGAAATCTCCCCAAATGGCGCCCAGGACACCAAAAGAAAACAGAATAACTTGGAGGTAATTAATTTATCACCATATAAGCTGTCTGATGCACAATGTCAGGTATTGAAATTGGGCCTGACCTTTGTCCCCAATAATAGATTTGATTATTTCACATCTGTGAAAGATTTATATCTATTTTCACGTAAATTGATTTTGGGGAAGCTGCATCATAAACGTGACACTCCAGAGGTATCTTTGTCCACAATTGAACAAGAAGCCCTTAGGGATTTGGAGGATTTGCTCAGGGAGCAGGAAACTGATTCCCTGAGCGGATTCCCTGGTAGGCTTCTTCCAAAATCGACCACATTCCCCCCCTTGTCCTTGTGCACTCAGGTGGAAATTTTCACGAAATTGGTTCTGGAGGATTTTAGGGCCATTCAAGGGTTTCCAAAGGGTGATAATTTATCTAGAGCCCAGAGAACGGCAATAAGTGAACTGAGGGACATGAAGGACATTGTAATTAAGAGCGCCGACAAGGGCGGGAATGTGGTGGTATGGCCAACTAATAAATACGAACGTGAAGCCTTCCGCCAGTTGAATGATAGGACTACATATCTACGACTGGATAAAAATCCAATTCCAGCTTTTAATGTGGAATTGCAGGAGATACTAGATAGAGCATGTGGCAATGGAGTCATCCCCCAAAAAGTTATGGATGGTTTGATTGTAAAACATCCAAAGACCCCAACGTTTTATCTACTCCCCAAGGTCCACAAGGATGCCACCAATCCCCCTGGACGTCCTATCGTCTCGGGGATTGGTGGCATCTGTGATCCTATCTGTAGGTTCGTGGATCATTATTTAAAACCTCTGGTCCAGGATTTGCCATCTTACGTCAGAGATACCTCTGACGTTCTAACCAAAATGGAGGGACTTCACATCGATGAGGATATGTGGATCGTGACGGCCGATGTGGAGTCCCTTTATACGTGCATTTTGCACAAGGATGGACTGGAGGCTGCTCAACTGTTTCTGAGGAGTAGTGGATGGGGTGGCGCAGTTCGTGGTTTGATAGTGGAGCTCCTTGAATTCGCTCTGACGCACAATGTGTTCGTTTTTAAAGACAGATATTACCTCCAGCGACGTGGCACCGCCATGGGGGCAGCATGCGCACCATCTTATGCGAATCTATTTTTGGGCATGTGGGAGCGCCAACTCTTCCATGAGAACAGCATGTTTTGTAAACATGTTGTTCTCTGGTTGAGGTATATAGATGACATGCTGTTCCTGTGGCAGGGTGCCAGGTCAGAGCTGGAGGACTTTATGAGAGCTATTAATGTCAATAATTTGAACATCAGACTGACACATTGTGCGCATCAGAAACGGATGGAGTTCCTAGATATACTATTTGAAGTGGATAGTAATGGTGTGTTGCAGACGGATATTCACAGAAAGGACACTTCTGTGAATTCCCTTCTGCACGCATCATCAGCCCACACTCGATCCACGATCAGGGCTGTCCCTACTGGACAGTTTCTGAGGGTCAGGAGAGTGTGTTCCACTGACCAGAGATTTGAGACGCAGGCTGAGGACCTTGGGGAGCGTTTTCTACAGAGGGGGTACAGTAGACGGAACATCAAAAAAGTTACCTACGGGCTAGGCATACACGAAGGGAACAGCTCCTTTTCAAACCGACCCCCCCGGAGACTACTGATAATGCATTAAGGTTTATTTCAACCTTTAATTGTAGATGGGGTGAGATGAGAGACTCTTTGTCCAAGCACTGGTCGGTTTTACAAACTGACCCGGTCCTGGCGGGTCTTATCCCAAAATTGCCCCTTATGACTTCTCGGAGGGGAAGAAACCTTAAGGATATGCTGGTGGAAAGCCACTATGTGGCTAAACCAGGTAATCTCTTCGGTATCTCTGAGGGACTTTCGAAGAGAGAGGGGGGCTGTTTTCCATGCGGGGATTGCCTGGCCTGCAGGGAGAGAAATATCATTAGGGGTCTTGACTTTTGCTCTGCTAATGGTAAAAAAACATTCAAAATCTTGAAACGTATCTCCTGTAATAGCACATACGTTATCTACCTGGCAACGTGCCCGTGCCAAAAGTTATATGTTGGACTTACATCACGGCAGCTGCGGACAAGAATTAGAGAGCATGTTCGTGATATTTTGAATTCAAAACAGTGTTTAGATTTATCACTTCTTAGAACCCTTCCACGACACTTCCATGTTCACCATAATTGCGACCCCTCAGGGTTAAAGGTCAGAGGGATTGATATTCTACACTGTGGCATTAGGGGGGGCGATCTAAAAAAGCGGCTGGCCCAAATGGAGTGCCGTTGGATTGTTACTCTAGGCACTATGGCCCCCATGGGGCTCAATGAGAAACTAAGTTTCTCCTCCTTTTTATGAGCTTTCAGCCATAGGTTTGCCCCTCCTGAATGCCTTTTAGACATGTTGATTACGTGTGGAATTATCTATGGTTTTGTATCATGGAGGTGTCTCTGTGAGTAAAATCTTTGATGTATCTGATTGAGATATATGGGATTAATCTTTATGCAGTGTTTTTCCAGGACTCTTTTTAATTTGTGTTGTCTTTATGTATTATTTTAACAGTAAATTCCATGTACATTCTCCTCATTGTTACTCTGGATGTTTGATGATGAATAAGGAAAATGACCAACTGATGGGAAGGATGGATGGACCATCTTGACTACATTATAAATTGCCATTTCCCTGTGGAACCTTGATGTAAATGCACCCAGCAGCAAACATATGGCATGAACTTCGGATTGGATATATTTACGTGGCTCGTTATTGATGCTCTGTCTATTTTTCATGCAATGATGTGTAACTGCTGGTTAATTATGTATGGTACATTTTTATGGATGGCAATCTATTTATTTATATAGTAGGGAGACATTTGGGATGTATAATATGATGGCAACTTGATTTGAGTTAGTAGGTATATATTGATAGAATACTTCCATATTCAATATATATATTGTTTAGTCATTGTATTTCTCCTTTCTTTTCCCCTTTGTCTTTCTTTCTATCTCTCTAATTATTGTTAGTATTCATCCCCCTGTCATGTTTCTATATGTCAGACCCCTTGTATATACCTGTTATCGGCTACGATACCAAACATTCCCTGAGTGTGGATGCTGCTGCGCGTGCGCGCGGGGCGCGGCCCCCGGATGTCGCCGCGCGGCGGCCTCATTATTCCCGATGCGCATGTCTGGTGACGTCACTGAGGGGATTCCCTCTGACGTGCGCGTCGGGGATGAGTGCTGCCGTGTGGTGACGCTGCTTCCGGGTGCCCCGTCCTGCGCGCATGCGCTGTATCATCGGCGGTCCACACACATGGAGAATGGCACCTGTAATCAGGGCAGCTACGGATATAAATGAGGAGCGTACGGTGTTATTATCCATTCGCCTGCACCCCGCTGATGAAGCTTTGGTGACACGCGCGTCCAGGTTGAAGGGTATTTGCCTGTCCACCTCTGAACCACCCCTGTCTGGCCTACTTTCTTTACACCATGGGTAAGTCCATATAGGATGACTGTTTGATGTGATTATTTGCTCACATTATGTGCTTTCAGCACTATTGCACTTGCTGTTTATCTATGGTCTCTATACTATGATGGGCTGACCTGGGTGGTTTACTGATGGGTGGGTGAATATAGAATCCACTTACCTCATACTTGTTTGTATGTACAATGATTTTATCTTCTTTGGTTATATTGATATTAATAAAATTTGATATTTTTGAATAAGTCTCCTATACGTGTTTTTTACACGATTTTTTTAATTGAATTTGGAGTATATTCTATGACATCCTTTTGATTGGGGTTTTATATTTAATCCACTAGGATGAAATTATATTATGAGATTTTCCCCTACTCGTCTATGCTATATTTTGTTTTGGAGACATGATGTTGCCTTCATCCAAAGTTGGTGCTCTCGATGTCTAGAGAGCTCTACACCAGCACTTGTTTCCCCTTCCAAACCAACTGACGACCTGCCAAGCAAACTGCCTTCTGCGGTTAAAGTGGTGGAAGGTCTGCGTGGAAAACAAATTGTGACAGCTGTCCCCACAGTCATAGATGAAGAGCGCGTGGAGGAACTTGAAGGGGCAGACAGTGTTTGGCCCGCTCCGCTAGACCGCATTGCAGCTTCCCACTGGGACTTATGCTTGTTATTCATGTGATGATTCATGGAAGAAGTTGTCAAACTGGTGAGGTTTTGACCTCTACTTATAGATTGACGACAAATTTTACAGCTCACATGATTTGGGCGATCCTTTGCAAGGTCAAAAAAGGACCAGGCTAGGTAGGCAAGGCTTAGAGGCCATGCGACCTACAGAGCCACCCCGACTTGTGCTCAGAGGCAGAGTTGTGGCTGAGGATGCAGTTGTAGACGTGCTTCCAGTACTCCGACCCTGTCCAGGAAGGCGCAAGGTAACTTCGTCATCAGTTGCATCCTCCTCCACTGCCTCTGGTGACCTCCTCGAGTGCTTGACTGTGGGTTGACAGTAAGTGGTATCTAGAACTTCATCATCAAGCTTTGTGTTTGCACTCCCCTCGCCCTCAGACCTAACCTCTTCCTGCCCTGACTGAATAGTTAAGTTGTCATCCCAATCAGGTATCTGCATTTCATCGCCATCAGTATGTTCCTCATTGTCTCCACCAACAGGTGTTACAGTTTGGGAATTAAGGTGTACATTATGCTCAGAAACTTGGTCATGAGGGCCTGAATCTGAGTCACAAAGCTTCTGGGCATCACTGCAAACTATTTCCTGGTCTGTACTCACTGTAGCTTGGGAGCAGACCTCTGATTCCCAGGCTATACTGTGACTGAACAGCTCTGCAGACTCAGCCATCTCTGTTCCACCATACTCTGCAGGGCGGGTGGAGACTTGAGAGCTGGGAGAAAGCAAGTGTGATTGGGATGACAACTCAGAGGACTGTTGTTTTTTGGATGTTGTAGTTGAGGTGGAGGAGAGGGCACTTGTTGGAGCACTTGACATCCATTCAAGCATGTTCTTTTTTTGTGCATCATCTACCTTTGTTACAGTTGTTCGGGTCCGTAAAAAAGGGAGCACATCGGATTATCCACAGAAAGTAGTAGACATCTTACTTTTGCTGGAAGATGGCCTATCTTCAGCAGATGTTAATATAGCTTTCCCACCTTCCCCACGGACACAAACTTTTTTCCTTTTCCAACACGCCTGTTCCCCTTTCCACCAGCATCTGTCCATTTGCCACTCATTTTGTTAGCGACAAGATTGGACACTTAAAATGTGTTAGCAAAAATTGAGAGGTGGCGTAGATTGCAGAGGTGTTCTAGCTTTATTGACAGCTGAAGAACCAATACTGACTATCCCTGACAATGCAACTATGGTCCTAAAACTGGCAGCACTGTTTGCTATAAAAATAGCGTAGCAAAAATGGGCAGGAGGCTAGAATGCAGAGGAGGTGGAACTTGCTTGGCACCAGTGGGACACTAAAAGTTACTATAGCAGACACTTTTTGGATGCCACTAAGTTTCAGCACTGTTTGCTATAAAAATAGCATAGCAAAAATGGGCAGGAGGGTAGAATGCAGAGGTGGTGGAACTTGCTTGGCACCAGTGGGACACTAAAAGTTACTATAGCAGACACTTTTTGGATGCCACTAAGTTTCAGCACTGTTTGCTATAAAAAATAGCGTAGCAAAATGGGCAGGAGGGTAGAATGCAGAGGTGGTGGAACATGCTTGGCACTAGTGGGACACTTAGTATAGCAGACACTTTTAGGATGGCAGAAAAAGTGTCAGCTCTTTGGGCAAATAAAATAGCGTGGCAAAAGTGGGCAGGTGGGTACAGTCCCCGGGTTCTGTGGGTACCAGGACAGGAAAAGAAACTAACTTAGTATTCCAGACACTTTTAGGATGGCAGAAAGTGTTAGCTCTTTGGGCAAATAAAATAGCGTGGCAAAAGTGGGCAGGTGGGTACAGTGCCCGGGTTCTGTGGATACCAGGACAGGAAAGGAAGCCTCACTTTCTATCCCTCCGAATGATGAAATGCAGCAAGGAATTCCCTGAGCTGAGGTACACAGACGCTGTTATATAAAGCTGTACACAGCGTTTGCACGGACCTGCCTAGCAGCTATGGCTATGAACGCCTGGAAATCAGCCCTGAAAAGGGCTGAAATAGCCTGCAGTCCCTCCCTAATCCCTATAGCGCTGTGTAGCTTGCACTATATCTATAGCGCACACAGCAGGATTGGCGGTGGCAGCAGCAGCGTGAGCGGTGACTGTCACCCACACGCAGAAGGCAGATAATGGCGGCGTGAGGGAAAATGGCCGTATTTATAAGGCAAGGACATGTGACATTCACAGCCTATGACAAATGCCCTTGTCTGGCAAAAATGCACTTAGCTGTGTGTGTGTCTGTGATTGGCTGACATCCTGGCCCGCCCCACTGCACGTGCGCTTAGGAGAAAAAAGGGAAAAAAAAAAAATGGCGATCGGCATTCTCTCAGCACCACAGATCTAAACCGCGTCCCCTATACGCTGAAATTTGATAATAGTGTGAATCACAGTGACTCACACTATTACAGTGAAAAGCCAGCTGGTAACTAGCTAGGCTTTTTGCTGATCGAACCGTTCTCAAACGTAACTCGAGCTGTCGAGATTTTAGCAAAAAGCTCACATTCAAGTTCGATTTCGAGCACCCCCCAAAATTACTTGAACATGAAATTGGCGAATATCGCTCAACTCTATATTTGACATTGCCCTCTGCTGGCCAAAGAAATAATAGCTGCTGGAAGACAGGAAGTAACCTAAGAATTAAATACCGGAGAATTGGTTTCCGGGGGAATGTTTTAGAGAGAAGGACCAGTTCAGCAGGAGTCAAGGGAAGAGGAAGAGAAATGAAGAGCCCAAAGAGGGACCGGAAGAGGTGTTGATAGTGGTTTAAGCTTAGTGTATTGAGCAATTCAGTGACTGTAACCCATAGAGATGGAGGGTATAGGGTCTGGGGACGATGGACGGGGGCCCTGACAAATCTGTACCTTTTTCCTACAATAATTGTTTGTCCCCTGCCTCTGTTAGACTGAGTTTTTATGAGCTGTTGTGTTGTTAATTTCTAGTGTAACCAGAAGCTGAACTATTTTTCCCTTGTGATAACCTTCCCATTGCCATTTGTTTCCCAATCCCTGTTAGTATATTAATAAATATAGCTTAGTCACTACTACATCTTCCTCCTCTGTGTGCTGCATCTTGACCCTGCTTTTACACCCTCACCCTGTATGACAGTGTGTCACCCCTGTGCAGCCGAGCTGCTCGGATCCGGATTCGCAGTGGCTTGAGGGTCTCTGGACCCGGGGGTCGTGCGGCCACTCAAATAAAGGAGGAGTATGTTCAAGGGGGAATTGTAGAGTTTGTGACGCCACCCGTGGTATGTGTTAATTAGGAGTACCACCGCTGCAGTTGGGAGTACCCGGGGTGATGGAATGGGGCAGCCAGATGTTAGAACCCTCCACAGGTAGGGGGGATACCCCGGGGCTCGATGATTGATGGGGAGTGCCGTTGGATGCAAGGGAGGTCACTGTGGTACTCACTCAGTCCATTAAGCTGACACCGACAACTGGTCAAACAAGTCTCTGGACACCGCTGCCGCTGAGAGAAGCTTAGTTCGGGTCCTGTCCGCAATGGTGCTGCCTGGTGATCTGTGACCTGCCTCCTGGCACTAAGTTTACTTCTTTGATGGTCCTGGTAGTATGAAACTTACCGGGTCCCGCTCCCCTCTATGGCTAAGTGTGGGAGCTTGCTCTCAGGGCTCACGCTTGGGATTTTCTGGAACATTTTGTATTGGAAAGTCCTATCCCCCTCGTTGCGTTAATGCCCCCGATTTTGGAGCAGGTGGGAATGGCTCTTGAAGACTCACCGACCTAGGGTTCACGTACCCAGTCATGCCTTGGTCCCAGCCTGGTGATGGTGCAAGGCCGCCGGCTGTCCTCCTTGACAGAGCTGTGCCCCTTGCCACAATCCCCTGCGATCGGGGGTCCAGCTCCTCTAGGCCCAGACCACGGTCTGCCACCTAGATTGCTTCCCAGGAGCCCTGCTCCTGACCTCCTCTCACATTCACTTCTCAGGCCCAACTCTCCACTTCTGACACTCCTGACCTCTCCTCTCCTAACCCCCCCAGGTGGTCGACTCTATTCAACTCAAGCCGTCCACTGGTGTGTTTGGTGGGTGTGGTGCAGGGTGTATCTAGGATTTGATTAGCTGATGTGGGCAACACCATGTAGTTAGGGACCCTAAACCAAGAAGGAGATGCACGGGAGGGCAGATTGTGCAATACCCTGTGACGACCTGATAGTTCAGGGACATCACAACAGACTGCTTGGAATCACACATGCAGTGTGCGTCTGTATAATGGTATAAAAATAAATAAATAAATAAATTGGCATAGGGTCCCCCCATATTATATCAGCACAGATAAAGCATACAGCTACAGCTTACAGCCCCAGTTGTGTGCTTATCTTGGTTGCGTATCAAAATAAGATAGAACCATGTGGCTTGTTTTTAAAATTCTTAAATAAATAATTTTAAAATATGTGCGGTTCCCCCAAACCGTTTTTTTTTTGCCAAGAGATGCAGATTTGGTGCTTAAAGGGAACCTGTCACTACCTTTTTGGCCTATAAGCTGCGGCCACCACCACCAGGCTCTTATATACAGCATTCAAACATGCTGTATATAAGAGCCCAGGCAGGGGGTATAACATAAAAAACACTTTATAATACTTACATAACGGTCGCACTGTGGGACTTATGGGTGTCTCCGTTATCCGGTGCCGGCACCTCCTGTTTCGGCCATCTTCGTCCTCTTTCTGAAGCCTGGGTGCATGACGTCATACACACTTTCCGGTCCTGCGCAGGCGCACTACAATACTTTGATCTGCCCTGCTCAGGGCAGATCAAAGTGCGCCTGCTCAGGAGCTGAATGCCGGCAAGTGTGTATGACGTCGGACCCGTCATGCACCGCGGCTAGAGAAGGAGCACAAAGATGGCCAAAAGAGTCGGCGCCGGCACTGGACAACGGAGACGCCCATAAGGCCCACAGCGTGACCATCATGTAAGTATTATAAAGTGTTTATGTTATACCCCCGGCCTGGTTCCCTTTAAATGTAAACACCATATTCCTACAGTAAATCTGCAACTTCTGCATCACCAGCCTGAGAATACCATCCCCCTGCTGTTGGTTTTATCATGGCTGGGTAATGAAGGGGACTCATAGATTCCTTCCCATTACTAATCTAGAGCTTAGTGGCAGCTGTGAGACCACCATAGAGACACACACTGCGTGTTCAATTCCAGGCAGTCAGACACGATATCATACAGGGTGGGGGGGCAGTCTGACTGCAACCAATCAGAGACACCTTGACTGGCAGTGGGTCAGGGAAGCAGTGAATATGTATGAGTTTAATGAGCGGCCCCAGAAGTAGTGTTACCGCCAAGTGGGAGACTCAGTAAGTATAACATGCCTGCATTAATCCCCCTTGCCCTCTCCACCACCATTTTAAAGCGCATGATTTGGGTTCCCATAGACTTATATAGGGATTGCCATTCAGCCAGAAATACGGAATTAATTACAGTTCGGAACCATTTTTTTTTTTTTCATTCAAGTTGGACCCGTCCATTCCGGCTATCTGTGGGTTTGCCAATAACTACTCTCCATATAAAGTATGACTCCTCACATAGCCTCCTATATACGTATGTATGAATGCCCACATAGCCGCTAAATACAGTTTGAGCCCCCACAAAGCTCCTATATACATTGTGATCCCCCACATAGCCGCCTCTATACATTATGAGTTGCCACATAGTCCCCACACAGTATGTGATTCCTCACATAGCCTCCTACATATGTGGCGCCCCTGAGGCTCAGTCGCCACATATGTGTCTTATTCAGAGATGATTTTGATTTGATTTTGACAAAAATTTGTCAAACAAAACGCTGCCTAAAAAAAAGCAACGTGCACATGGAAATTTCTGATTTATCATAGACTGCTGGGGAGGCAAAACGCATGCATTTTGTCAATGACACAGTGCAGTTTAAAATGCAACCAAAACACAAGAAAAAAGCAAACATGCACACATGGCCTTAGGCTATGTGCGCACGTTGCGTTTTTTCATGCGTTTCCGCAGCATTCTGAGCAGCAGCATTTTAATGCAAAATTGTATGAGTTTTGATTTCCAGGAAAAATCTATGGAAGATAGGGTTTTCTTGTGCGCGCGATGCTTTTAAAAACGCAGCGTTTTTTGTGTCAAAAATTTGTCAAAATCTCTGCGTTAGAAGCAACATGTCAATTGTTTTTGCCATTTTAGCAGCGTTTTACTAACATTGAAGTCAATGAGAATTATCAAAACGCATACTAAGAAATTTATAGCATTTTACATGCTTTTTTCATGCTAAACGCATGCTTTTTTTGTCAACATCAAAGCATGCGTTATTGGCATTATAGTGAAGTCAAGAGGTTTCCATTGCCCTCACATCCATTCCGACTTTAAAAAATGAGTCAAACAATACTTTTACTTTATTTTGAACATAATTATTAAATCTCATTAATCATTTTCGGTAAATTATCATTATAATGTTTGATTTAAAGGTTATTTTTTTTCATTTTTTTCCTACTGTTTGAATGTTCAAACTTTATTTAGTTGTGTATTTGTATTGAAACCACATCTCAATCTAAGCACTGAAAATGCATGTAAAACGCGGTCAAAACACTATAAAAACACTATAAAAACGCTTGCGTATTTCCTGCGTTTATGTGGTCAAAACCAAATTTGACAATGACAAATTCTGCCAGAGGATGCGTTCATTTCTGCAAGTAACTGAACGCAACGTGCGTACATAGCCTTATGCTGAATTCACAAGAAGCAAGTCACAAAGAATTTGAATTGAGGAGTTTTCTTTTTAATAAAATTTCAAGATGAATTCAACTCGCTTGAATTGATTTGTTCAGCTCTGTTTTTAATTTACAAACATCTGAATAAAACAATTTTTGTCTTACCTTCTGACTCCCATTCCTTTTCCATGTCTAGGATTTTTCTCTGTACAAAGTTGAGAAGCTCCATAGAGTTAGCCATCCACAACATTAATGGTCGAAGGTCAGACGCCACCTCTTCAATACCTAATGTACTCCCCACATTTTTTTCTTGCTGACTAGAACAATAATACTGAAGGTTTAAATCAGACACATACAGAATTATACTGTTGAAGTAATTCTTAATCCTATTAAGTTTCTGGGATTCATTCTACAGCACTAAGCTAGGGTTTAATCAGGATGCTGCTGCATATGTTTCTGCTTGTAATGTGTGTGCCTGCCACAACCCAGAAAAAACTGTCTGAGTCCTGAAAGAACACAGACTAAGGGGTACTTTGTACGCTGCGACATCACAAGCCGATGCTGCGATGCCGAGTGCGATAGTGCCCGCCCCCGTCGCAGCTGCGATATCATTGTGATAGCTGCCGTAGCGAACATTATCGCTACGGCAGCTTCACATGCACTCACCTGACCTGCGACGTCGCTCTGGCTGGCGACCCGCCTCCTTATTAAGGGGGCGGGTCGTGCGGCGTCACTGCGACGTCACACAGCAGGTGGCCAATAGGAGCGGAGATGAGCAGGATGTAAACATCCCGCCCACCTCTGTCCTTCCGCATAGCCGACGGGAGCCGCGGTGACGCAGGTAGGAGATATTTCTCGCTCCTGCAACTTTACACACAGCAATGTATGCTGCCGCAGGAGCGAGGAACAACATCGGACCGTCGCGTCAGCATAATTATGGAATTCGCCGACGCTACACCGATGATACGATTACGACGCTTTTGCGATCGTTAATCGTATCATCTAGGATTTACACACTATGATATGGCCTGCGACGCCGGATATGCGTCACTTTCAATTTGACCCCACCAACATCGCACCTGCGATGTCGTAGTGTGCAAAGCCCGCCTAAGTCCATTTTACTAATTGCAACAACTGTAGAATGATTTCATTCACCGTGTGCAGAATTATTAGGCAAGTTGTATTTTAGAGGTTTTTTTTTATTATTGATCAACAACTAAGTTCTCAATCAACCCAAAAGACTCGTAAATATCAAAGCTTAATATTTTTGGAAGTTGGAGTAGGATTTTTTTAGATTTGGCTATCTTAGGAGGATATCTGTTTGTGCAGGTACTATTACTGTGCAGAATCATTAGGTAACTTAATAAAAACCAAATATATTCCCATCTCACTTGTTTATTATCACCAGGTAAACCAATATAACTGCACAAAATTTAGAAATAAACATTTCTGACATGCAAAAACAAAAACCAAAAAATTAGTGACAAATATAGCCATCTTTCTTTATGATGACACTCAACAGCCTACCATCGATAGATTCTGTCAGTTGCTTGATCTGTTTACAATCAACATTGCATGCAGCATCCACCACAGCCTCCCAGACACTGTTCCGAGAGGTGTACTGTTTTCCCTCCCTGTAGATCCCACATTTTATGAGGGACTACAGGTTCTCTATGGGGTTCAGATCAGGTGAACAAGGGGGCCATTTCATTATTTTTTCATCTTTTAGACCTTTACTCGCCAGCCACACTGTGGAGTAGTTGGATGCATGTGATGGAGCATTCTCCTGCATGAAAATCATGTTTTTCTTAAACGATACCGACTTCTTCCTGTACCACTGCTTGAAGAAGTTGTCTTCCAGAAACTGGCAGTAGGTCTGGGAGTTGAGCTTCACTCCATCCTCAACCGGAAAAGGTCCCACAAGTTCATCTTTGATGATACCAGCCCATACCAATACCCCACTTCCACCTTGCTGGTGTCTGATTCGAAGTGGAGCTCTCTACCATTTACTGATCCAGCCTCTGGCCCATCCATCTGGCCCATCAAGAGTCACTCTCATTTCATCAGTCCATAAAACCTTTGAAAAATCAGTCTTAAGATATTTCTTGGCCCAGTCTTGACGTTTTATCTTAGGTTTCTTGTTCAAAGGTGGTTGTTTTTCAGCCTTCCTTACCTTGGCCATGTCCCTGAGTATGGTACACTTTGTGCTTTTTGATACTCCATTAACGTTGCAGCTCTGAAATATGGCCAAACTGGTGGCAAATAGCATCTTGGCAGCATCACGCTTGATTTTCCTCAATTCATGGGCAGTTATTTCACGCCTTTTTTGCCTAACAGGCGTCTTGTGACCTTGTTGCCTATTTCCCATGAAACACTTGATTGTTCGGTGATCACGCTTCAAAAGTTTGGCAATTTCAAGACTGCTGCATCCCTCTGCAAGACATCTCACAATTTTGGACTTTTCAGAGCCCGTCAAATCTCTCTTCTGACCCATTTTGCCAAAGGAAAGGAAGTTGCCTAATAATTAAGCACATCTTATATAGGGTGTTGATGTCATTACACCACACCCCTCCTCATTACAGAGATGCACATCACCTGATTTACTTAATTGGTAGTTGGCTTTCAAGTTTATACAGCTTGGAGTAGGACAACATGTATAAAAAGTATCATGTAAGCAAAATACTCATTTGCCTAATAATTCTGCACACGGTGTATAGATAACCAAAATGGTCACATATGAGTATGTTCTTATCTGTGTTGATCTTTCTTCAGAATGTCCTAATGTTTAGTCCTGTTTGAAAGCACCAAGAAGAAAAAAAACTGATGTCAGAAATGGTATATTGATAGGGGGTTCGAAAGATGATAAAAAGTAACGGGATACATGTCACATGAGACGTATTGAGGAATATTTAGAGAATACAGCAGTCATTGCATAGCCCATACCATCGTCAGAGCAGTGGGAAAGTTGAGAGGCTGAGTGAGAATTAGAAAATGATTGTGCAAACAAGAAAACAATAGACTGAATGTCTGCCAAAAGTTTTATTTTCAATCAGAACTATTTTCAGTAGAAAGACATGTTTTTTTTAACTATAGGATTCTCTTTAGGAGCAGGGGCATAATGACCACAGTCACAGAGATTGCGACTGCAACCGGGCCCAGGGGTGTAGGGGGGTCTGCCTGTCCTAGCCCTGCTTCAGGTGGATGTGTGTCCGAGGGCACGCATCCATCTGAAATACATCGCAGTGCAGAGACCCGTCGCGTCCCTGTACTGGGATGTGCAGCATTAAGGCCATGAATATTCATTGCTCCGCGTGCACATAATCCTGAGCATGGGGAGCAGAGAATATGCTGACAGCTGCTGGTGCTGTAAGTGGCCGCGCATGACAGTGACACTATCACACTAGTCAGTTGCCGGCATGCCAGCATTGCAGGAGGACACCGGAGGGAGCACACGGTAGGTGAGTACAATTGTTTATCTTTTTTTTACTGTGGGCAGAGCGGTGGGGGTCTATATAAAAGACTTGAGGGGGCTATATACCAGGATGAGGGGGCTATATGCCAAGATGAGCGGGCTATATACCAGGATGGGGGGGTGCTATATACCATGATGAGGGCTATACACCAGGATGGTGGGCTATATATCAGGATGGGTAGCTATATACGAAGATGGGGCTATGATGGGGGACTATATACCAGGATGGGGCCATGAAAGGGCCATATATACCAGGATTGGGCCATATATACTAGGATGGGCCATATATACCAGGATAACCCATAATGGGGACATATATACCAGGATGGGGCCATGTCTGCCGGCGGCAGGTAAGGAGACGTTCCTCGCTCATGCGGTGTCACACATAGCGATGTGTGCTGCCGCATGAGCGATGAACCACAACGCTAAACAACCCTTACCGATTTTTGACTTTGGGACGACCTCTCCATGGTGAACGATTTTCACCATTTTGAGGTCGCCTAAGGTCGCTGGTAAGTATCACACGCTGCGATATCGTTAATGACGCCGGATGTCCGTCACTAACAACTTGACCCCGGCTACCAAACATTAACGATATCATAGCGTGTAAAGCCCCCTTTAAAGTTGAAGTGACATTCTAAATTAAATTAACCATGCCAACCTTTGTTGAATCATAAAGAAAAAAATCCTTCTATACAAACCTCTCATTGTAAAAATGTTTCAGTAATGATCAATACAAATTAACCTCATCTCTCCTTGTTTTGATAAGTGATTTTGTATTAGTTATGAATAGAATTCAGAAGTAAATACATAGATAGCTTTTGGGTATAACGTGAGTTTGTGCTTGATTGGTAGAACTGAATTCAGGGGATACTACACTCATAAACATAGTAGTAGCACTCCCAGTGGTGAGTGGGTCAAGAACTATCTTGACCGAATCCAACCAATTAGTTTAACAAGGTGGTTGATTTTCAGGAAAATCACAGTTGATAGTAGAAGTGCTCACTTCAGGGTTATATAGTTATATATGTAGTGATATGCATAATAATGATCAGTGTACCAGTGTGTGCAAAAATATGAAGATTAAGCTAAGCTTTAAAAAGATCTAATTCTGTATTTTATGTTCCAGCTAAGAAGGTTTGCACTGCTGATCTCCTGCACCATGACCAGCTTGTAGGGGAGTTAGGACTAGTTCCACCCCTGCAGAAGTAGCCGGTACACAGGTAATCTGTGCCTGTTGTGAATATGTGTGTTATGTAAACATCCACCAGGTGTCAGTGTTATAGCACGACTGTCCGGGCACCCTGGGTGGGCAGGGAGCAAGTTAATAAGATGAGGAGAATAGGGTGTATAAAAGGGATAAATAGAGAGTAGGGAGGGGGAGAGTCCCCCAGTAGGAGTTGTGACAAAAGCCCTATGAAGATTAAAACCCTAAGGGTCACCCCTGTGGCCATGACACGTGGGATCCTCTTAGGATTGGTTAACTACGTGCCCGTCCTGATGGTCAGAGGTCTGGCGTCCATATTGTCTGGCTCGAAATACTGCAAGATTTCCTCACTTAACTGAAGGTGAGTGTGCCCTCAAGGAGTAGGGTATGGCTAGATCCTGACCTTGGCACGGATGGGAGAGTGCTGTCGGTTGTGGTCCTTTGTGTGTGCTAGCATCCCCTGTGGGTGGAGTGAAGTGGCCCAACATACTGAATGAGAGGTTTAGAGGTGTCAGACAGAACCCAGGTGCCTGACGTATGGACAGCTGCTAAATTATATATATCCTATATATATTATATTATATACGAAGGTGTAGAAGAAACACCCAAGGGATGTGTAACGGTACCAGTGTGACGTGGACCAAGTGAAAGAACAATAAAGTTTACATGTTTGGAAGAAGGAATTCTGTCTTGAGTTTATTTACTGAGAGGAAGAAAATAGTGTCGCTTGGACTGTTGCGGATTCCTCCGGTGCTTGGTTCGACGACGTGAAGGAATGGGGTTAACAAGCGGCTGCGCTGTGGCCTGTTGACTCCTGCATGTACGACTTAACACTGCCTGCCCCATGTCTGCTGCTACTACAAACTGGTTATCACTGTAGCAGCATCTCCACCACATCTAACCAATCCATGGATGTAACAGCTGCAGTTAACCAACTCCCAAAATGTCACAGGATGTATTTGTTATATTATTTGAAATTGAAAGTTAGGATGGGGATGGTGATGCTTACCCTGAATGGTGTACACATGCCATGTGATTAATTACCTATCCCTTTTCTGTGTGACATAAGGATGGGTTAACCAATCTTATCTGTTAGGAAGGGATATCACTTTTTTTGAAAGGCAAGAAGAAAGAGAGGAAATGTTAAAGTAAGGAAGGAGTTAATGTTTTCTTCAAGTCTACCAAAAAGGTCTTAAGGTATGTGCGCACGTTGCTTTTTACCTGCTTTTTACCTGCTTTTTTGCTGCTTTTTCTTCTGCGCTGTTTAATGCCAAAATGGATGTGTTCTTCTATTCAAGCAAAGTCTATGGTAATTTGGGTTTCTTGTTCACACTATGTTGTTCAAAATGCTGCCTTTTTGAGGCAGAACTTTGGTCAAAAACTCAGCTTTTCAAAGAAGCAACATGTCAATTGTTTTTGCCATTTGGGTTTTGCACTGCAAAGCTGGGTTTTTGACCAAAGTTCTGCCACAAAAAGGCAGCATTTTGAACAACGTAGTGTGAACAAGAAACCCAAATTCCCATAGACTTTGCTTGAATAGAAGAACACATCCATTTTGGCATTAAACAGCGCAGAAGAAAAAGCAGCAAAAAAGCAGGTAAAAAGCAGGTAAAAAGCAACGTGCGCACATACCCTTAGGGTGTGGGATTTCACTTTTGGAACAAAGACTTGTTCAATATACCATGGCTCAGCTGGGTGGATGCTGGGAGTGTCTTTACCTATTATGCAGTTGTGTATTCTACTATTTACTATCCTATAAGGAACCGCCTAAATGTATGCATGGTATTCCTATATTTCTGAGGACTATAATAGAGAATATTGCCACTGTAGGACATGTATATTTTTTAATTTGATCTCTGGTCTCATGCACTGCTGGAGACCTGTTAGTTGTTCACTGACAGTGCCTGATGGACTCTGCTTATAGCAGGATCTAACGGGCCACCATGCCCTTGGGCCATCAGCCAAACCTGTCAAGGTGTCATCAAGGGCGGTCTTTTAATCCCCTTATAACCACTTTGATACTGCTGTTATGATTGACAGTGGTACTTAAAGGGTTAATCAGCCTGTATCGTTTCCAAAAGTGGTTGAGACTGATACAGTAGGGTGTCAGCTATCATTTATAGCTTTCACCAGTGGGATTTTCAGCTGCGAGGTAGGACGCTGTATACTTATTTCCAATCACCATTTTAAAACAGTGATCGGGATCGCCATTTCAAAACGGCGATGGGGGTATAGGACCCCTTAACGTAACCCCATTATAATCCAAGCAGAGTCAAGGTCTGCATGAGGTTTATATGATTTTTGTTTATATGTTTGGTTTCCTTCTGAATCTCAAGATATATGGGCCTGCTACATGTTTTATAATGTTGTCAGTCCTATACTTAAAATGTTTCTGAGAAATACTGCAAAAACATAAAAAATCTATAAGACAAAAATTGTGAAGTTCTCATTTACAATGTTTTAATATATATGATAACGCTGCTCATTCAACAGGGTTACATAGTTACATAGTTATTTAGGTTGAAAAAAGACCTGGGTCCATCTAGTTCAACCTTCCCCCACTAATTCTACATTTTGTCCCTAAAGCGGGCTTTACACGCTACAATATATCTAACGATGTGTCGGCAGGGTCATGTCGTATGTGACGCACATCTGGCATCGTAAGTTATATTGTAGCATGTGAAACCTCTGTGCGATTGCGATTGAACGTTAAAACGTTCATCGCACGCACGTCATTCAATTCCTAAACATTGAACGTGAGGTTGTTCAATGTTCCCGAGGCAGCACACATCGCTGTGAGTGACACCCCGGAAACGATGAACAGCACCTTACCTGCGTCCCGCAGCTCCCACCAGCAATGCGGAAGGAAAGAGGGGGCGGGATGTTTACGTCCCGCTCATCTCCGCCCCTCCGCTTCTATTGGCCGGCTGCCGCGTGACGTCGCTGTGACGCCGAACGTCCCTCCCACTCCAGGAAGTGGATGTTCGCCGCCCACAGCGAGGTCGTATGGAAGGGTAAATACGTGTGACAGCAAATAATCGTTTGTGCGACACGGTCAACAAATTGAACGTGACGCACATACGATGGGGGCGTGTCAAATAGCATACGATATCGTATGCGAAATTGACACGTGTAAAGCAGGCTTAAGTCACTTATAACCAACAATGTTGTGTGTACTGAGGAAACACTGGGGAACAATTTGAAAAAAAAATTATGTTGAGTTAGGTTTTTGAGCTGATGTATACTAAAATTGGCAAGCTGATTCAAAAAATGTAGTCAGTTTTTTTCTATCACGTCAAGTTTTTCCTCCTCAACTTACCTGCCATAGAAGCACAATTGCACTGATTTCTGTAATAAGACTTGTTATCTGAGTACAATTCGACGATATAGAGCTACGTGGCAACTTGTAAGAGTAGTCACAACTGAGACAGTTTGATGAGAGGTGTGTGCAGCTCCCAATCTATATATATAATTGCCTTATTCTGTCTGTCTGTCTGTCATGCTCCAAAATTGTGTCACCGTGACATGTCCTTACGGTGACACAAAGCTGATTGGCCGCTGGGCTCGCCATGGCCCCGCCCCCCCACACGGATTGGCCTCTCGCCCCGGCTCTCTGCAGGCCCCGCCCCCCTCACGCAATGCACGCTCGCTCTGGCCCAACTGACACGGAGCTCCGATTCCCAGGTGAGTACACACACACATCACATCACACTCACTCTAACACTCACTCTCACACACACCTCACACATCACAACATGCTGGGATATCGCTTGCTTCTACACCGGCTCCGTCAGGATCCCGGCAGCGCCAGACATAACCTTGCGATGCTGGGATCTTGACGGAGGCCGTGAAAGCTGGTAACCATTATACACATCGGGTAACTAAGGTCCCTTAGTTACCCGATGTGTATCATAGTTACCAGTGTACACCGGCTCACACTCACTCTCACACACACCTCACACACACATCACATCGCATCCACACATCAAGGTCCTGCAGCTGCGGAACATACACACACATAACAGCACACACACACACACATACACACACACACAAATCAGATCACACTCACACACACCTCACACATCACATCGCATCCACATACTCACAGCATCCTGGGATATCGCTTGCTTCTCGGCGGCGATACTGTGCTGTTGTGAGCTTCCAGGACCTGCCGGGGGATCACATGGCCAGAAGCATGTGATATCTCCGGATGTTGTGAGTATCAGCGCGTATGTGCAATATCGTCAGTGTGTGTGTCTTTGTGTGTGAGTGTATGCGATCGGGTGTGTGTGAGTGTATGCGATCGGGTGTGTGTGAGTGGATGCGATCGGGTGTGTGTGAGTGGATGCGATCGGGTGTGTGTGAGTGGATGCGATCGGGTGTGTGAGTGTTGGCAGAGGAGCACGGCGTGCTGGAGGAGGCTGGGAGCAGAGAGGCTGATCATGGGGAAGGCTGGGAGGAGAGAGGCTGATGCTGGGGGAGGCTGGGAGGGGGAGGGGGAGGCTGGGACGAGGGAGGCTGATGCTGGTGGAGGCTGATGCTTGGGGAGGCTGATGCTGGGGGAGGCTGGAAGGAGAGAGGCTAATGCTGGTGGAGGCTGATGCTTGGGGAGGCTGATGCTGAGGGAGACTGGGAGGGGAAGGCTGATGCTGAGGGAGGCTGGGAGGAAGGAGGCTGGGAGGAGAGAGGCTGATCCTGGGGAAGGCTTGGAACGGGAGGCTGATGCTGAGGGAGGCTGGAAGGAGAGAGGCTGATGCTGGGGGAGGCTGGAAGGAGAGAGGCTGATGCTGGTGGAGGCTGATGCTTGGGGAGGCTGATGCTGGGGGAGACTGGGAGCGGAAGGCTGATGCTGAGGGAGGCTGGGAGGATGAGGCTGGGAAGAAGGAGGCTGGAAGGAGAGAGGCTAATGCTGGTGGAGGCTGATGCTTGGGGAGGCTGATGCTGGGGGAGACTGGGAGGGGAAGGCTGATGCTGAGGGAGGCTGGGAGGAAGGAGGCTGGGAGGAGAGAGGCTGATCCTGGGGAAGGCTGGGAACGGGAGGCTGATGCTGAGGGAGGCTGGAAGGAGAGAGGCTGATGCTGGGGGAGGCTGGAAGGAGAGAGGCTGATGCTGGTGGAGGCTGATGCTTGGGGAGGCTGATGCTGGGGGAGACTGGGAGCGGAAGGCTGATGCTGAGGGAGGCTGGGAGGATGAGGCTGGGAAGAAGGAGGCTGGGAGGAGAGAGGCTGATCCTGAGGAAGGCTGGGAAGAGGAGGCTGATGTTGAGGGAGGCTGGAAGGAGAGAGGCTGATGCTGGGAGAGGCTGGAAGGAGAGAGGCTGAGGCTGGGAGGAGAGAGGCTGATGCTGGGGAAGGCTGATGCTGAGGGAGGCTGGGAGGGGAAAGCTGATGCTGGGGAAGGCTGGGAGGATGGAGGCTGGGAGGAGAGACGCTGATCCTGGGGAAGGCTGGGAGAGGGAGGCTGATGCTGGAGGAGGCTAGAAGGAGAGAGGCTGATGCTGGCGGAGGCTGATGCTGGGGGAGGCTGGAAGGAGAGAGGCTGATGCTGGTGGAGGCTGATGCTTAGGGAGGCTGGGAGAGGGAAGCTGATGCTGAGGGAGGCTGGGAGGAGGGAGGCTGGGAGAGGTAGGCTGAGAGAAGAGAGGCTGATGCACACACACACACACACACACACACACACACGCGCGCGCACTGCACAACACACCACACACACTGGGAACCACAAACAACTGCCCTACACAGACACCCACACACACAGACAACGCTGCACACACACAACACCCAACACACAAACACCGCGGCACACACAAATATACGCACATACCGCACAACACACACATTGCACAAAACATACCTCCCCCCAAAACACACCACACACACACAAACCGCGCAACACACACACAACGCTACAGACACATAGCGCTCCACAAACAACGCAACACACGCAACACACATACAACACCGCTCTCACCCCCCGTCACACCCAGACAACACCCAGAACATGTACAGCGCCCTACACAAACACTTGGTAACTACACACAACAACATCTATATATATATATATATATATATATATATATATATATATATATAACAAAAATCATACATGAACTACACAATACGTAAATTCTAGAATACCCGATGCGTAGAATCGGGCCACCTTCTAGTACGTCATAATTATCAATATCTTTACACAAAAAATGTATCATAGTAGGAATAAATAGGATTTGTGATAGCTTTTCTCTTTACATTGGGCGCTTAGTTGTAATTTATATATCTTTTATGATTTTTTTCTTTGTTAGTTTTCAAAGCTTGTAACTTTCCATCACAGTGTTTTATTTACTTATGTACATATTTCCTTTGTTTCAGATCATGTCTGCTCCTTCTTCCTCTCGTCGAAAATGCCTAAACAACCCTGACTCCTTCTGCTATATTTGTGGTGTTTTCACCATTCCAGTTCAAAGGGCAAACATCAGTGCATTTGTCAAACAAGCATATTTTGCATATTTTAAAGTAAAACTCGGTGATCAAGATAAGCCATGGGCCCCTCACATAGTGTGCAAGCAGTGTGTCGAGAGTTTACGGATGTGGACCAAAGGAACACGTGAAAAGTTGGCATTTGGTATCCCCATGGTGTGGAGAGAGCAAAAAAGTCCTTCCACAGACTGTTACTTCTGTTTAGTGAAAACATCAGGATTTAACAGGAAAAATAAAAGTAAAATAGAATATCCAAATCTACCATCAGCTATCAGACCAATGTCTCATTCAGCTGAAATTCCAATGCCAGTTTTCGAACAGCTACCATCTCTAGAAGTTCTGAGTGATGTTGACGAACACAGTGACAGCAGTGATGCAGAATTTGAAATTCACAAGGATTCAGTTCGTAAGGGATTTGATCAGCACGAGTTAAATGATTAAGCACGTGAATTGGGCTTATCAAAAAAAGCTTCAGAATTACTAGCATCAAGGCTGAATGAGAAACAGTTACTTGAACAAGGAGCGAAGGTATCATACGTTCATACTAGGGAAAGTACATTTTTGCAGTACTTTCGGTGTGACAGCGGTTTTGTGTTTTGCCATAATATTCCTGGTTTACTACAAGAATTAGGGCTTTCAATGTACAATCCAAATGAATGGCGACTGTTTATTGATAGCTCAAAGCGGAGTCTTAAGTGTGTCCTTCTACACAATGGCAATTTATTTGGTGCAGTCCCTATTGGGCATTCTGTCTCTCTTCGTGAAGAACATGGAGATGTAAAGAGAGTTATTGAGTTATTGAAATATGACACACACAATTGGATCACCTGTGTTGACCTTAAAATGGTTTGCTTCCTTCTTGGTCAGCAACGTGGGTACACAAAGTATCCTTGCTTTCTCTGTATGTGGGATAGCAGAGCTCGAGAAAAGCATTGGGTTGAGTCGAATTGGCCTCCAAGATCTGGTCTTAAACCTGGAGATCCTAACATTCTACATCAGCCACTTGTTGACAGGAAGAATATACTATTCCCACCTCTGCACATAAAACTAGGTCTCATGAAGCAATTTGTAAAAGCATTGCCAACTGACGGCGACTGTTTTAAGTACATCATGTTGGCACTTCCTGGACTGTCCATTGAAAAAATCAAGGCTGGTGTGTTTGATGGTCCACAAATTCGACAGCTCTTCAAAGATGAACATTTCACCGGGACTATGTCAGATCTTGAGAAGAATGCTTGGTTATCATTCAAAGACGTCGTCAAGAACTTTCTTGGAAATACACGTGCAAGTAATTACAAAGAAATTGTTCAGAAACTATTGGAGAGCTACAAAGCGCTTGGTTGCAACATGAGTATTAAACTACATTTTCTGCATTGCCATCTTGCCAACTTTCCGGAAAATCTTGGTGCTGTTAGCGATGAGCAAGGTGAACGATTTCACCAAGATTTGAAGGTTATGGAAGACCGTTACCAGGTAGATGGGATGTACATATGATGGCTGACTATTGCTGGAGCATCAAACGTGATTGTCCTCAAGTTAAACACTCCAGAAAAAGCTACAAATGTACATTTTCACCTTGAATACTTATATATATCCTTTGTAAAAAACATGATAGTGTTAAAAAACATATTTGTCATGCCTATTTCTTATATATTTCATTTTTTGTTCATATTTGTACTATTTAAAAAAAAACAAAACACTTTTTAGGTAAAGTAGTTTACATATTTTTGAGAAGACAAAAATCCTATAGTTCAAAAACTTGTCGTGATAGAGAAAAACTGAGATCATTTCTGGATTCAGTATCCAAAAATTAATTAAGAACAGTTGTCTGACCTAACTCCTAAAAAATTGCGTTCCCCAGTGAAATCATCCAGCCCTTTTTTAAAAGCTGTTATAGTATTTGCCATTACTACCTTTTGTGGTAGGGCATTCCACAGTCTAACTGCTCTAACTGTAAAGAACCCTTTCCTATTTAGCTGCCGAAATCGCTTTTCTTCCACTCGCAGTGTATGCCCCCTGGTCCTTAGTATTGTCTTTGGAAGAAATAAGTCATGTGCCAGTCCTTTATATTGACCACACATGTATTTATACATATAAATGAGATCTCCTCTGTGACGTCTTTTTTCTAACCTAAACATATCTAACTTTTTCAACCTCTCATTATATGGGAGGCTTTCCATTCCTTGTAGTAGTCTAGTTAGCTGCCTTTGAACTGATTCTAACTTCTGAATGTCCTTTTTAAAATGTGGAGCCCAAAATTGGATCCCATATTCCAGATGTGGCCTTACAAGTGATTTATAGAGGGGTAACAATACATTAGGATCACGGGATCTAATCTCTCTTTTTATACACCATAAAATCTTGTTTGCTTTAGCAGCTGCTGCTTGACATTGAGCACTGCTGCTCAGCTTATTTGTAATGAGAATACCCAAGTACTTCTCCTGTTCTGTAGTCCCGAGTTTACTTCCATTTAATGTATATGTACCTATACATTAGGTTGATCCTCAAAAGGCTGCCCTCATGATTTTATTGGCAGAATCCGCACAGACACCACTTTAAGGGCTCGCTCACACAAGCGTATAACATGGAGGAGTGCTATCCAATGTTTCTTTGGATAACCCTCAGACCAATGTTATTTTATGGGTTGGTGCTGATGAACATATTTTTTCTCATGCCAATTCGGCATTAGAAAAAATTTGCAGCATGTTGTGATTGTCAGCGTATGTCAGTTCACACACACTCATTTATGTCTATAGGAGTGTGTAAAACATCAGATTGCACCGATGTCATCCGAATGCAATCCGATTTATGAGGACACACAATGGAGAAGATGGAGAATGTTTATTCACTAACTTCTCCATACATGTGGTCCTATTGTCTCATGCAAGAGAATCAAATTACAGTAAAAGACGCTTGGCTCACACTGATCAGGGTTTTATCCTAGTGTCATTAGCATAATAGATCCGATTCGCTCACATTAGAGAACATATCCTCATGTGACTACAGCCTAAAAGTGACGATTAATTTAATAAAGCAGTTATCTGACAATAACTGACTGCATGAAATGTGTATCTTCCACAGCAATGGGAAGCGGTTTGTGGATGTGTTCATGCAGGCTACCTACCAAGAACCGTTAAAATTAGAGATGAGCAGATCAGTAGAAATTTGGTTTGGTGCGTTCAGTTGGACTTTAGATAAAGTTCGGTTTGGGACCTGGACTTGACCTGAACCTCAATGGCAGTCACCGATTGGGCATGTTGGGTTTCTCCTCACATGCAGACAGCCATAATCAGAAAACTTCCAGGGGATGGTTTGCAGGTTTTTTCAATTTTTTTTGTTTGTTGCACACTACATTCGATCACACTCATTACACCCAGTGCAAGCCATTCAAACACTGCAAGTGGCTCAAACTGGTCTGAGCATCAACAGTACCGAAGCACAGTGATGTTCACACAAGTGATTTGCATACATAATGCACCCAAATTCCGAACACAATTTTTTTTTTTTTTTAGGTAAAGTGTGTTTGGTATGAACATCAAACACCTAACTTCTGGTTCGCTCATCTCAATCTGTCACATGGTATTTGATTCTAAACTTGCTTAGTGTCATGGTGGCATATGATGCTGTTCACACTGCAGAATTTGACACTAAACACTATGTCTCCTTTACACAGTTACACAGACTTGTGCGTCAACCAGCAGTGTTTTCATTAGTGATCGGTCTTGCAGGAATTAATTTCTGCTAGTCTGCTAGTTGCCCAATGAATCACATGTTGTAGGAGACCTATCACAGTCACTCCCCGCTTTTTTTTAAGGTGGAAGAGCTTGTTTTCCCATGCCAACTATAGCTTTTGCTAAACCGGTCTGTGTGCTGCTTTATCCCAGTCTTGCTGGGGATTGTATTACTTGGTGCGTTGAGTTGTTGTGGAGTTCTCCTGTTGTCTTGTTGTTTCCTCCCTGCTCTTATTTTCCTCCTAAGCTCTTTTTTCTTATACCTCTGTGTGTGTGCACCATGAGATAGAGTTTTGTTTTCCCCTGTTACATACAGGTGCATCTCAATAAATTAGAATATCATCAAAAAGTTAATTTATTTCAGTAATTCAATACAAAAAGGAAACATTATATAGAGTCATTACAAACAGAGTGATCTATTTCAAGTGTTTATTTCTGGTAACTTACAGCCAATGACAACCCAAAAGTCACTATCTGGGAAAAGTAGAATATTATATAAGACCAACTGAAAAAATGATTTTAAACTCAGAAATGTTGGCCTACTGAAAAGTCTGTACAGTAAATGAACTCAATACTTGGTTGGGTCTCCTTTTGCATGAATTACTTCATCAATGCGGCGTGGCATGAAGGCGATCATCCTCTGGCACTGCTGAGGTGTTATGGCCTTCAGCTCGTCTGAATTGTCTTCATTGTAGGGTCTGGTGTCTCTCATCTTCCTCTTCACAATACCCCATAGATTCTCTACGGGGTTTAGGTCAGGCGAGTTTGCTGGCCAATCAAGCACAGGTATTGGTACTTTTGGCAGTGTAGACAGTGTACTTTGTAATATTCGTGTATTTGTTACGAACAGCGAGTACAATGCAAGTCAATTGTAAATGCATGTAATTTCCTGCTGGACCCAACATAGAGGTCTGTGGGCCTAAGGAAAAGGCTGAAATGGATGGGACGATGATGAAACTGAATGGGGAGGGCCTGGAGAATATACCTGCAGGCATTTCTAACTCACATATGGTTTCTGGTAATGAGGATGCCACAGTATTACACAGTAGTACACCACTTTGTCTCTCGCTCTCTGTCTCTCTCTCCCCAAGTGCTTCATACTCACTGATCGCGATGTGGCGGTCACACTCCTCCTGCTGCCTCTCATTCTTTATTCTTCTTCCCTTCCTGCTCATTAGGCTCATTACATATTCACTGCACCCGCTCTTTAGGCTCATACATATTTACTGTTTCTCCCGATCACCGGTGTCTGATTGGTTGCAGTCAGACCCGCCCTCATGCTGAGTGACAGCTCTCTGACTGCAATCAATCACAGCTTCCGGTGGGCATATACTGACCTCAGTCCCCGGCAGCTCCTCCTGTCATGGCTGTTTACTCTGCCAGGAGGAGCTGCTGAGACACCCCAGGCTGACAGCAGATGGCAGGCTGTGATCACCGCGGTCCCTGGCAGCTCCTCCTGTCATAGCTGTTTGCTCTGCCAGGAGGAGCTGCCGTGTGTGTGTGTGTGTGTGTGTGTGTGAGATCTGATGTCAGCCAGACGCAGGGGAGGCGTGCAGCATACCTGATGGGAGATCACAGGAGGATCTGGGAGCCATACAGACGCCCTGGCCTGGAAAGTATGACGATCCTGGGATGGGGGGGTCTGCTTTTTGTGGGGGGTGAACTTACCCCCAACCATGTCTCCTCAAGAATAAGACACCCCCTAAAAATAAGACATAGTGCTTTTTTCAGGGCAAAACAAAATATAAGACAGTGTCTTATTTTTGGGGAAACAGGGTAGATGACGTTACCCTCCACGGGTAGGGGATGGCCCCAGGACTCTGGATGGTGGGATGGATTGCAGGGGGGCGCAGGCTCGCTGGTAGCAGGTGGTAATCGGGTACTCACTCAGAAAGAAAGCAGACGCTGACAAAGTGGTAAACCAAGTATCTGGGTGCCGCTGCCCTCTTGGGGGAGCTCGTCCGGGTTCCGTCCCCTAGAGTACTGCCTGATGGTCCAGAGCCTGCCTCTGTGCACAGATTTTAGTAGTGTCCAAGTGGCCCGTAAGCTTGAACCTGTCCGGGCCCTGCTCCATACTTTGGGTAGTAGAGGAGCTTGCTCTCAGGAGCTCACGCTTGGGATTTCAGTGGGCTGCTTTGTTTAGAAAGCCCTATCCCCCTCATTGCACTAGTGCCCTCGATCTCTAAGCTTCGTGGGGACAGTCCATAAAGGCCCTATCCTCCACATGTTAATTGCCGGGTTTTTTGAAGCCTCTCCCCGACCTAGGGTCCAGTACCCCGATGTGATTTCAGCCCCAGACAAGCTATTGAACTGCAGCTGCCGACCGTCCTCCTAGACTAAGCCAGGCACCCAGTCCCAATACCCCGCAACCGGGTCTCTGAACTCCTCCGGGTCCAGACCACCGTCTGCAACCCAATTAATTTTTCCTCTGGGAGCTCCAACTCCCAGCTTCCTCACACTTTGCTCCCCTGGAGCTGACTGACTTGTCACCTCCCTGCCTGACTCCTAGGTGGGCGGCCCTAGTCCAGCTTAGCAGCCCACTGGTGTGCCTGACAGGGTGTGGTGTAACGTGTGATTAGGATTTTTAGATGCTGATGGAGGCATTGCTGCAAGTTGGGAACCCAGAACCATGAGGGGTTGAGTCCTGCACTGGGAGATAAAGAGCGTGCAGAACCTTATGACGACCTGACTAGTCCAGGGGCGTTACATTTCCCCTTGGTTTAATGTAGCTCGTCCCTGAGCTACAGGACAACCAGAGGTTTATTTTGTTAACTGGAAAAGAGAAAAATAAGTTTAATTGACAATTTCACTTCCCTCACAGGGGAGGCACATTACTTAAATGTTACATTGTAAAAACTCGTAGAGTTCCTTTTTATTAATAGAACCATGGGAACGCTACCAGTTGTAGCGGTAGTCGGTGGCCCAGCCTACTCCACTGCAGCACCTTCCTACGACAGTCCATTCCCATTGTCCCTCTCCCTTCAACCCGCCACCCAAACAACCTGAAGCCGGCCGCTTCCTACTTGGTTCAGTGACAGGGTTGAAGTCCTGGAGGCTTAAAAGACGACTCTCGTGGGTGCACTGGGCGCAAATTTATACAAAAGCACAAGTTCGTGCTGGCCGCTGCCAGTCCCGCAGCCATGGTCCATGTTTAACTTTTAAATTATTTGGCAGAAAATCAGGTGACTTTCCCGGATAATCAACATTTTTAGCATTTTTAAACTTTACTTATCATTTTTTTCAGAAAAATAACAAAATTAGAAAAATAACAAAATAAAACTCAACATTAAAATCAGATAGCCGGGTACCGCTACCATTACTCTCTATATCTCAGTGGGGGCTGACCAAAGTTAACCCGGGTCGACCTCCTCACATCCGCACCCTCTTCTTTCCCATGTGATGTGACAATGACTCCTACAGGTTCCTCGCCTTCAGTGGCAGGTGTGGCTGGTAGGACTCTACATGTTCGAGGTAAGGGTACGAGTACTACTCTAGGTGTTGAGGTGAGTGCAGTGTCAGTAAGTCTTTCCTGTGCTGGTTCCTCCACGTGTTGTGGGAATGTTAACACAGGGACTATCACTGCTCCATTTTGCATAGGCTAGTCTTCTGGGAAATCCCCTAGAATGGTACAGATCATCCTCTTCTTTCTTTCCACTATCTGAGTTTGAGGCTGGGGTTCATCTGGAACTCTTAGGGGTACTTTACACGCTGCAACATCGCTGCCAATGTATCGTCGGGGTCACGTCGTTAGTGACGCACATCCGGCGCCGGTAGCGGCATCGCAGCGTGTAAAACAAATGAGCGACGATCAACGAGCGCAAAAACGTGAAAAATCGTTGCTCGTTGACATGTCGTTCATTTCTATAATATCGGTGTTGCTGCAGGTACGATGTTGTTTGTCGTTCCTGCGGCAGCACACATAGCTATGTGTGACGCTGCTGGAACGACAAACATCTCCTTACCTCCGTCCTCCGGAAAAGGGGAAGGAAGGAGGTGGGCGGCATGTTCCGGCCGCTCATCTCCTTCCCTCCTTTTCTATTGGGCGGCGGTTCAATGACGCTGCTGTGACATCGGTGTGATGCTGAACGAACCGCCCCCTTAGAAAGGAGGCGGTTTGCCGGTCACAGCGACGTCGCAGAGCAGGCATGTGCGTGTGACGCTGCCGTAGCGATAATGTTCGCTACGGCAGTGATCACCACATATTGGCCGTGCAACGGGGCGGGTGCAATCGCGCAAATGCTAGCGATGTCGCAATGTGTAAAGCCCACCTTAGGGGTTCTGGACACTTCTTCAAGTGATCCCTGGAGATGGTGTCGTGGGCAGAGGAGGACGCCACTGCGCTGCGCTCGCTAACGCTCGGGTCCGGCGCTGCTGCGGCTGCTGCCGCTGCTCGGTGGCTCGAGAGGTGGGTCGGATCTGGGGACTCGAGCGGCGCTCCTCGCCCGTCAGTGAAAGGGGGTGGTTATTTTCGGGATTTAGTCCGTGACGCCACCCACGGGTCGTGGTGAAGATGGGCACCACCGCTGCTGATGACGGGGATCCCGGGAGCGATGGTAGGGAGCAGCTGGGATGTAGTTTTCCCCCTCCGTGGGTAGGGGTCGGTGGTCCCAGGGCCTGATGATGTGACGGGGAGGCAGGGTTGGTGAGGTGCAGGGTTGCAGGGACAGCGCGGCGCGGTGCCGGATGGCACTGGTGTACTCACTCAGCAAGAAAGGTACAAAGTCCTCGGTAAACCAAACGGCTGGATGGACAGGTCCCGCAGCCAGCTGCAGTGTCTCTCTTGGACAGGTGATGGTGGCTGTCTTTCCCTGCACCTTGATGTTCTCGTTTGACTACTATGGATCCCCAACGGTCGTCCGCTCCCCGGTGTATGGGTACCGGAGGAGCCCGTTTGCCCACAGGCGCTGGCCCTTGGGTCTCTAGCCTTAGGCGGTAGCTGTATGGGTATACCTCACGATGTGGGCGGTTACCTTCAATCGGGACTTTGCTGTTATGAAACCCCTGGGGTTCCAGTCACATTCGGATCTGACTATTGTCGGCGGCTCCAAGCCTGTTTGGGGTCCAATGGCCCTGCCTGTGTGTGCTGGCTTCACTTCGCTCCCCGGTCGGTATCGGCGGGCCGTCGCCCGACCCGGTCCTACGGTTCCGCGTTGCTCCACCACTCCTGCAGACGGCCACCACCGTCTGCCAACCTTGCTGTCAGTGACTGGGCCACAAACCCAGACACCCTAGCGTTCACTCCTCTCACTTCAACCTCCAAACTCTCTCTGTCACTTTTCCCGCCTACAGGCCTGTGAACTCCTCGGTGGGTGGGGCCAACCGCTTGCCTCCGCCCGACCTGGTGTGGACATCAGACCCTGGAGGGAGGCAACAAGGGTTTTGTGTTTGGCTGATGTCCCTATCTAATGGGGGTGGGGGTGTTTGTGTGTTATCTGTGACGACCTGGCTAGGCCAGGGCGCCACATTCCCCCTTGGTGAAATACAGACCGTCCGCGGGCTGCCCGTCCATCACCGGTTTTCTTTACTTTTTTTTTTTCAAAACTGTAAAAATATAAATTAACATGTAAAACATTTTAAACATAAGTATTTTTGTGAGGACACTTAAACGTTACACATATAAACAAAAATATTTTTAATAATGACGGAAGGACGGATGTCTTCCGCTCTCCCACCCAAGCAACCTAGCCCTGATGCTGCCCCTGAGAAGTGGGCAGCACCCCTTGACCCCAGTCCAGGTTAAGGCTGTCACTTCAGGGGACCCCACGTCCATGGGGTACCGACCAGGGCTGTGGAGTCGGAGTCGGAGTCGTGGAGTCGGAGTCGGAGTCGGAGCTCATTTTGGTGGAGTCGGAGTCGGAGTTGGAGTCGGTATAAAATGCACCGACTCCGACTCCTAAAATATATAATAAATTGGGGACAGGAGTGCAATGCAGAATGTGCTGAATATTTTACTAAATAATAACATTTAGTATAATGCTTATATTTAAGTGAAAAATTTATTGTAGTATAATGTGAACATCAGACATTTAATTGTTTTTATGATACAATAATCAAGATATTTGGATAGAACATAAAATATTTATTGGATACAACTTTAGAAAACAAAAAACTAATAAATTGTAAATATGTAATATTATATATATATACACAGTGTATATACACACACAAGATATATATGTAATCTACTGTATATTACATAGTGTATTACATATTTACAATTTATTACAGTTTTTTGTGTTCTAAAGTTGTATCCAATAAATATATTTTATGTTCTATCCAAATATCTTTATTATTGTATCATAAAAATTATTAAATGTCTAATGTTCACATACACATATTCATGTACTACAATAAATTTTTCACCTAACTATAAGCAATATATGTAGGAGTCGGAGTCGGAGCCGGAGTCGGAGTCGGAGCCGGAGTCGGAGTCGGTGCAAGAGAATTTGAGGAGTCGGAGTCGGAGTCGAAGGTTTGGCTTACCGACTCCACAGCCCTGGTACCGACCCCCGGAGGATGACCACCGGTCCTGGTGGTGGCCGGGCCCCAGCCTGCTCTGCTGTGGGCCCTTCCTCCAATCTGCCTCTCCGGAGGCGGCTCCGATGGAAAATCACCCCTTAACTTATTTACAAGCCCACAAGTTCGTGGGTGGCCTGCCAGTTCTCGGCCATGTCCATGAGTTGTCTCTCATGCAGGGGGTAAAAGCACACAGGGTCCCTCCGGGGACAACTTGCCGGCAACGGCCGGAATAATCAGGTAGATAATCACATGAAGGTCACGGTTCATTAAGGTCATTCAATTACATATTTACACACTTAACATATGACACCCCTAAATGGTAGTTTCCCTGTACTTAAGCGGGGGTTGGCCTAGGTTGGGGCGTGTGGACCTTCTGGGCCCAATGCTATCAGTGGAGGGCAAGGGGACAGAAGAGACAGTCAGCTCCTCTTCCCATCTGCTGTGTGGGGCCGGCGGAAACTCAGGGGGACTGGGTGCAGGTGCAGCCCTGGGCACTGGTTCACTGGCGGTTACTTCCATCTCCTTTTCCTCCACGGGTTGTGGGAACATTATTACCGGAATAAGCACCGCGCCGTTCTGTGTAGTCCAGTCCGCTGGGAAATCACCCATTACTGTGTGGATCACCTCTTTCTCTTTTTCCCCGGTTGGTCTGGGGGTTGGAACTTCAGCTGCCACCTTCAATGGCAATGGGCACCTCTTCAGGTGGTCCCTGGAGACCGTGGCCGAAGTCTTCCCCTGGTCACGACTAATCTGGTAGGCCTTCTCATTCTCCCATTCAGTGGGTTGTATGACATACGGGGTCTTTTCCCGCTAGTCATCAAGCTTATGGGTTTTTCTTTTTCGTTTCAGCACTACATCTCCAGGTTTAAAGGGGCCAGCTGGAGCCCGCTTGTTGAAGTACTGTTCCTGCTGTTCCCGGCTCCCACCCAGGTTCCTCTCTACGTACTCCTGGACCTGTCGGTACTGCGCTCTCCGCCGAGTGTCCCATCCAGCAGTCGAAGGGAGGGCTTCTGGAGCTTCCAAACCCATTTCTAGGTCCACCGGCAACCGGCCTGGCCGAGCTCTCATCAAATACGCTGGTGTACATTTGGTAGAGCTAGAAGGGATATTATTGTACATATCGACCAGGTCAGGCAGCTTGTCTGGCCACAGGTTCCGCTCTTCTAGCGGTAACATCTTGAGGAGACCCAGGACCAAATGGTTCATCATTTCACACATGCCATAAGTCTGGCATGGTCCGAGTCTTCTTGCAGCCGTACAACTGGCAGAATTCCTGAAACACCTCCGCTTCAAAAGCCGGGCCCCGGTCGGTAAGCACCCTCTCCGGGTACCCGGCAGCAGTACGACCGGTCAGGTCCTTGACTGGGATAGCCACCATGAATCTCGAGTAGTGGTCTATGATGGTCAGGGCGTAGGTGTACCCACTTCGGCTAGGGGTGAGTTTGATGTGTCCAGGGCGACCAACTCCAGCGGCTGATGAGTGATGATTGGGTGTAGAGGGGCTTTCTGGCTGGCCTCGTCCCTTCTTCTCAGTTCACAGGGACCACACTCTCGGCACCAGGCCTCCACAGACTCCCGCATCCCACTCCAATAGAAGCGCTCTCAACAGCATCTCCAGCTTTTTCCACCCAAAGTGCCCGGCACCGTCATGGTAATCCTGTAGAATGGTGGGCACACTAGCCTGAGGAACCACCAGCTGACGAACCTTCTCATGGGTCTTCAGGTTGATCAGTTCGGGATAGTTTCCCTTGGTCCAGACGCAGCCGGGCTCGTTCTTTCCACAGCCGTTGGGCCTCGGGAGGAGCAGCAGGGTCCACTCTAGTGGAACCTTGTTCAATCATGGTCTTGACCACTTGGACGGCAGGCGCTTGGTCTTGGGCTTCTTGCCATCCTTGACTGGGCAGTGGGTCCAGGTTCGCCTGCTGCTTGACATGCAACTGCTTGACTGGTGGCAGGTGAAATGCAGCAGCTTGATTTCTTCGAGATCATCGCCCTCCGGCCCCTCATCCGATAGGTGGGGCATCCGGGATAGCGCGCCCGGTGTTCTTGCGGCCGGTTCGGTACTTGATCGTGAAGTCATAATTAGACAGCCGGGACACCCACCGCTGCTCCAACGCGCCCAACTTGGCCGTGTCCAGATGGGTTAACGGATTATTGTCCGTATAGGCGGTAAACTTAGCGGCTGCGAGGTAATGGCGGAATCGCTCAGTAATGGCCCACACCAGGGCTAGGAACTCAGGCTTGAAGTAGCTGTAATTCTCAGGGTTCCTTTCCGTGGGCCGGAGTTTTCTGCTGGCATAGGCGATCACTTTTTCCTTTCCATGCTGGACCTGGGACAGGATGGCTCCCAAGCCTACATTACTGGCATTGGTGTAGAGGATGAATGGGAGATTATAGTCGGGGTACACCAGGATTTCTTCCCCGGTCAAGGCCGTCTTCAGCTGGCGAAAGGACTCTTCATGCTTCTCTTCCCATGCCAATGGGGTTCCAGAGGGCCTGCCACCCTTGGTCTGTCCCACGAGGAGGTCTTGCATGGGAGCGGCCATCTTCGTGTACCCCTTAATGAAGCGACGATAGTAGCCCACCAGGCCCAGGAACTGTCTGACCTCCCTCACCGTGGTCGGCCTCGGCCAGTCCTGAATGGCAGTGATCTTCTCAGGGTCTGGGGCGACGCCTTCCGCGCCCACCACGTGTCCGAGGTGCTGCACCCTGGGTTTCAGTAGGTGGCACTTAGAGGGCTTCAATTTCATCCCATATTTGGCTAGGGACGCGAATACTTCAGCCAGATGTTCCAGATGGGCCTCGTACGTCTGGGAATACACGATCACATCGTCCAGGTACAGTAGGACCGTTTCAAAGTTGAGATGTCCCAGGCAGCACTCCATGAGCCGATGGAAGGTCCCAGGGGCATTGCACAGCCCGAACGGCATGCTGTTAAACTTGCAGAGTCCCATGGGAGTGGCGAATGCCGTGTTCTCACAGTCCTCTGGCGCGACCGCTACCTGCCAGTACCCGCTAGTGAGGTCAAGGGTAGAGAAAAAGTTAGCAGTTCTCAGTGCAGCTAGCGACTAGAGATAAGCGAACCGGTCGCGGTTCGGCTCGAGGTCGGTTCGCCGAATGGAGGTCCCGTTCGAGTTCGGTTCGTCGAACGTTCGACGAACTGAACTCGAACTGCATAGTAAACTATGGCAGGCAATCACAAACACATAAAAACACCTAGAAAACACCCTCAAAGGTGTCCAAAAGGTGACAAACAACTCACAACACAACACAAACACATGGGAAAGTGACAAGGACACAGTCAGGGCCAGAAATATTTGGACAGTGACACAAGTTTTGTTATTTTAGCTGTTTACAAAAACATGTTCAGAAATACAATTATATATATAATATGGGCTGAAAGTGCACACTCCCAGCTGCAATATGAGAGTTTTCACATCCAAATCGGAGAAAGGGTTTAGGAATCATAGCTCTGTAATGCATAGCCTCCTCTTTTTCAAGGGACCAAAAGTAATTGGACAAGGGACTCTAAGGGCTGCAATTAACTCTGAAGGCATCTCCCTCGTTAACCTGTAATCAATGAAGTAGTTAAAAGGTCTGGGGTTGATTAAAGGTGTGTGGTTTTGCATTTGGAAGCTGTTGCTGTGACCAGACAACATGCGGTCTAAGGAACTCTCAATTGAGGTGAAGCAGAACATCCTAAGGCTGAAAAAAAAAAAAAAATCCATCAGAGAGATAGCAGACATGCTTGGAGTAGCAAAATCAACAGTCGGGTACATTCTGAGAAAAAAGGAATTGACTGGTGAGCTTGGGAACTCAAAAAGGCCTGGGCGTCCACGGATGACAACAGTGGTGGATGATCGCCGCATACTTTCTTTGGTGAAGAAGAACCCGTTCACAACATCAACGGAAGTCCAGAACACTCTCAGTGAAGTAGGTGTATCTGTCTCTAAGTCAACAGTAAAGAGAAGACTCCATGAAAGTAAATACAAAGGGTTCACATCTAGATGCAAACCATTCATCAATTCCAAAAATAGACAGGCCAGAGTTAAATTTGCTGAAAAACACCTCATGAAGCCAGCTCAGTTCTGGAAAAGTATTCTATGGACAGATGAGACAAAGATCAACCTGTACCAGAATGATGGGAAGAAAAAAGTTTGGAAAAGAAAGGGAACGGCACATGATCCAAGGCACACCACATCCTCTGTAAAACATGGTGGAGGCAACGTGATGGCATAGGCATGCATGGCTTTCAATGGCACTGGGTCACTTGTGTTTATTGATGACATAACAGCAGACAAGAGTAGCCGGATGAATTCTGAAGTGTACCGGGATATACTTTCAGCCCAGATTCAGCCAAATGCCGCAAAGTTGATCGGACGGCGCTTCATAATACAGATGGACAATGACCCCAAGCATACAGCCAAAGCTACCCAGGAGTTCATGAGTGCAAAAAAGTGGAACATTCTGCAATGCCCAAGTCAATCACCAGATCTTAACCCAATTGAGCATGCATTTCACTTGCTCAAATCCAGACTTAAGACGGAAAGACCCACAAACAAGCAAGACCTGAAGGCTGCGGCTGTAAAGGCCTGGCAAAGCATTAAGAAGGAGGAAACCCAGCGTTTGGTGATGTCCATGGGTTCCAGACTTAAGGCAGTGATTGCCTCCAAAGGATTCGCAACAAAATATTGAAAATAAAAATATTTTGTTTGGGTTTGGTTTATTTGTCCAATTACTTTTGACCTCCTAAAATGTGGAGTGTTTGTAAAGAAATGTGTACAATTCCTACAATTTCTATCAGATATTTTTGTTGAAACCTTCAAATTAAACGTTACAATCTGCACTTGAATTCTGTTGTAGAGGTTTCATTTCAAATCCAATGTGGTGGCATGCAGAGCCCAACTCGCGAAAATTGTGTCACTGTCCAAATATTTCTGGACCGAACTGTATACTCATGTGAAAACAAAAGAGCTGGACAAAGAAAAAGAGGAGGACACACAGATATATATGAGTATATACAAGGAAACGTCGATGCCTTTATTGTGCAACTTGAGCCCTGCTCATTTTAGGCTTCCAATCTGGATAAATTGCCTGAGCTTGCCACGTACGCCTTGGGGATCTTGTCGTGTCCTGCAGCCAGCGTTCTCTCGGAACCTGTCTTCAGTGCTGCTGGGGGTCTGCTGGCAGATAAGCACACGTGTCTGTCCACTGACAATGTGGACATGGCTCTCAGAGGACTTTTCTTCCCCTGGGTCAGCCAGGGGAGGCGAAAGGCACGCGTATTTTTGAGAGTGCTTCATGCAAAGCATCTTTTTCATTTTGAAAAGGGGGGTCAAGTGATGCCAGTCAAGTGGAGTGTGTGTGGCCCAATTAGTGGCAACGAGGAAGACTGTGGTTGGAGTCCCCTCGCTGTGTTTCTAAAAGAACCAAGATGAACAAGTCATGGCTCTCAGAGGACTTTTCTTCCCATGGGTCAGCCAGGGGACGGGAAAGGCACGCGTATTTTTGAGAGTGCTTCATGCAAAGCATCTTTTTCTTTTTCAAAAGGGGGGTCATCTGATGCCAGTCATGTGGGGTGTGTGTGGCCCAATTAGTGGCAACGAGGGAGACTGTGGTTGGAGTCCCCTCGCTGTGTTTCTAAAAGAACCAAGATGAACAAATCATGGCTCTCAGAGGACTTTTCTTCCCCTGGGTCATCCAGGGGACGTGAAAGGCACACGTATTTTTGAGAGTGCTTCATTCAAAGCATCTTTTTCATTTTCAAAAGGGGGATCAAGTGATGCCAGTCAAGTGGGGTGTGTGTGGCCCAATTAGTGGCAACGAGGGAGACTGTGGTTGGAGTCCCCTTGCTGTGTTTCTAAAAGAACCAAGATGAACAAGTCATGGCTCTCAGAGGACTTTTCTTCCCCTGGGTCAGCCAGGGGACGGGAAAGGCACGCGTATTTTTGAGAGTGCTTCATGCAAAGCATCTTTTTCTTTTTGAAAAGGGGGGTCAACTGATGCCAGTCAAATGGGGTGTGTGGCCCAATTAGTGGCAACGAGGGAGACTGTGGTTGGAGCCCCTCGCTGTGTTTCTAAAAGAACCAAGATGAACAAGTCATGGCTCTCAGAGGACTTTTCTTCCCCTGGGTCAGCCAGGGGACGGGAAAGGCACGCGTATTTTTGAGAGTGCTTCATGCAAAGCATCTTTTTCTTTTTCAAAAGGGGGGTTAACTGATGCCAGTCAAATGGGGTGTGTGGCCCAATTAGTGGCAACGAGGGAGACTGTGGTTGGAGTCCCCTCGCTGTATTTCTAAAAGAACCAAGATGAACAAGTCATGGCTCTCAGAGGACTTTTCTTCCCCTGGGTCAGCCAGGGGACGGGAAAGGCACGCGTATTTTTGAGAGTGCTTCATGCAAAGCATCTTTTTCTTTTTCAAAAGGGGGGTCAACTGATGCCAGTCAAGTAGCGTGTGTGGCCCAATTAGTGGCAACGAGGGAGACTGTGTTTGGAGTTCCCTTGCTGTGTTTTACATGATTTTCGAAGGGCATGACATGCCTAAGAGGTTGAGTTTCATCATCTGCAACTTGTTGGCAACAGAAACGATGCCTTTACACCCTCTTGAGACCGAGGATTTTCGAGACCTTATGCCCATTGCAGTGCCCCAAGAGCCGATGGCCAGTCGTCACTCCTTCTCCACGAAAGGTGTGCCCGCGCTACCCCAGCAGGTCGCACACAACCTCACCGATTCCTTGAGAAACTCTGTGTGTGACAGGGTGCATTTCACCACAGATACTTGGACCAGTAAGCATGGACAGGAGAGTTACATGTTGCTGACTGGGCACTGGGTAACTATGGTGAGAGATGGAGAAGGGTTTGCTGTACAAGTCTTGCCGTCCACACGACTTGTGTGTCAATCCTTCATCTGTATGTACAAGTTCCTCCACTGCTTCTGCCTCCTCAACCTCGTGTGGGTCCTCCACCTCGGCCCAAACCCTGTGTGGTCAGGCCACCCGCATTGTAACTGCGCCCAAGGAATCCCACACACCTCCTTACTATGCTGGCAGCAGAGCTCAAGGCCATCAGGCGGTCAAATGTTTACTTTGAAATGTAGGGGAAATGTGAGACACCGCTGAGGAATTGTGGACGGTTAGCTCTGGAGAGTGAGACCGAGTTTCATCAATGGTTGTCTCCACTCAACCAGCAGCCAGGGAAGGTCGGGTGCGACAATGATGCAAACCAGTCTGCAACCCTTCTTCAGGGCTATGTGGCACACGTGCCTTGTATGGCTCACGTGTTGAACCTGGTTGTCCAGCAATTTTTAAAACACTATCCCGGCCTACATGGCCTTCTGCAGAGGGCACGGTGTAACGCCTGCCTGGATCGACACACTCAGATGGGCTGTAAAGGATAGGCTAGAGGCAAGCCACTCACCAAGCTGGACACCCAGAACCCTGAAACCCTTTAACCCCTATACAGTGATTTGGAATTACACAGGGCCCAAGTTGATCAATACCTGTGGAAGGCTGCAGTTCCAGAGAATAATAGTCATGCAGGGTCAAAAACATTAATTGAGGAAGAGGAACAGAATGGGATGGCCAGGACTTAATCAGAAAACAAACAGAGGTGAAATGCGGATCGGCCAACGAGGTACATAAACAGCAAGCAGGAAAAGTAGTCAGGTAACAAGCACACAAACTCATAAAACTGAATTGGGGGTAACAGTAACAAGAGGTTCATAGCTTTGTCTGGCAGTGGTCTGCAGACAGGAGGGGCCTAAAAAAGGGTGTGGTGTCTTCCCATTGGTTGTAGCTGAATGATGGTACTTCATCTGTGAGATACCCACCACCTACATTCAGCCTGTGGTTCTGTATCTGTCAAGGTAACGCAACCCAGTGGGTGACCATAACCTGCGTCCACCTGCGCCGCAGGCATCGACTCCTTTCCCATTATCAGCACTATGCACGAAAGGAACACGTTGTCACCTGGTGACCGGAGTACAAATTGATTGAGTGGACTACGTTGGTGACTTAACAGCCGCGTGCGGCAATGATGCAAACCTGTCTGCGGCCCTTCGTCAGGGCAATGTGACACACGTGCCTTGTATGTCTCACGTGTTGAATCTGATTCTCCAGCAATTTTTAAAATACCATCCCGGCCTACATGGTCTTGTGCAGCGGGCACGCTGCTATGCGCTCACTTTCATCCTTCGCACCCAGCAGCTCAACAACTTTCATCGCTCCTGAAGTCTTAGGGTCTGGCGGTTAAGCGCCGGAAATGCGATGTTCCGACACGCAGGAATTGGAATCTGCACATTTTGCAGCGTCTGTGGCAGCACCGCAGAGTCCTGCTGAAATACGGTATGACGTATACCCTGGGCTAACTTGATCCAGAGGTGGTGCAGATCACGCTGCTGGAGTGGTGTCAGATCAAGGACCTATGCACCCTTCTACATAGTTTACAAATGTCGACGAAGATGTTTAGCACTAGCGATGCCATTCTCAGCGTGACAATTCTGGTCATCTACAAGATGGAGCACACTGTAAGCATTATTCGGAGTCAGGTGTTGGTCCAAGAGGAAGGGGAGGAAGTACAGGAGGAGTCATATGCAGAAGGGATAATGAGATGTACAAGGGCCATATGGTGAGCGGCACCTAGGCGGCAGTCATGGTGGGGGATAGGGATTAACAAGGGCGCATAGTATCAGCAAAAATTGTTGAGGAAGGTGCAGGAGCCCATGAAGAAATGGAGGACGAACTTGCGATGGGCATGGAAGACTCAGCAGATGAGTGAGAGCTTGCTCACATTTCGGTTGTGCGAGGTTGGGGGGAGAGGGCAGAGGAAGGAGGAACGATTCTCACCTCTCTGCCACCAACAAACCAAGGACTTGGTCCTCCTGGATGCACAAGACACATGAGCGCCTTCTTGCTGCACTACCTACAACATGACCCTCGGATTGTACGAATTCGAAGTAATGCTAACTACCAAATGAGTTGAAAAAGGACAGATGCTGGTGGAAAGGGAAACAGGTGTGTTGGAAAGGGGAAAAAAGTTTTTGTCCGTGGGTTTGTTGGTTAAGCAAAAGTAACATTTGATGAAGAAACACCATCTGTTACGGTGGGACTGGCAGATTTGGATAAGGTGGTATATACTATTTTACCGCTATATAACGAAAATTAATAAGAAAAGAAAGAGAAAGGTATATATCCCCATTAGCAGTCAATGTCCACCGTGCTCCCAAATGGAAAAGGAGAGGTTAGCAACTGGAAGGTTAGGTGGAGGATACAGAGCTGTGTGGCTATGAAACTGATAGTTGCCTGAACCGAGTTAGATGCCATTCGGATCTTGAGAGTGGGAGCCCTGTTAGCGTCACAGGGTCCACACGCCCACCCAGCCCAGGAACTCCCTGTTAACATCACAGGGGCCATTGAGTATGCTGACCGTGTGCATTGGGGCCATACCTGTGGACAGCAGGCGCATCAGCAGCAGGAGGCCTGTTAATGCCACTGGGCTGCACAAGCAGGACTTGTAGGACAGGAGCTGGTCTTAACCGTTCTGCATTACCAACTGTGGTGGCGGCCTGCATCGACGCGCTATCCCTGCCTACCTCTGGCCTAAAGCCGCAATGGGTTCAACACATGGAGGTGTGCTCTTTCGGAGCATAATAGAAGACTGCGCACCTCCTTGTTGGCTCCAGCCCGTTTTATAACCTTGGTCCGCCCCAAACCAGGGTGGACCACAATGCACCTCCTGGAGACAAAAGCAGAGTGACACGTCATGAGTGGCATAACAAGCATCCTATTTGGAACCGAAACTTCAATAATGACCTCATGGCTGCCACGACACAAACACCTCACCAGTTATCGTCTGACCATCAATAATGAGGTGACAAGTCATAGGGGCGGGCCTCTGCAAGCCATTTGGGAGTGGCCTAGCCACATCGTCAGGACACCTGATGCCCTGTGGTCTATATGGGCCCCCCACATCAGGGGCAGAGCCAAAGAGTTCATTACCGGACCTACTCTCTGATGCAGTAAGTGCCTGAGCATGCTCAGTTGCATGAAATACAGTCTCTGAATAAAGACTATCAGCTTTAGCATGGTGTCTAGGCACAAAACAGGACTTAGACCCTGCACGGAATGCAAGTACCTGTGCAAAGAGGCTTTTCGCACTAAGTGTGGGAGCATGCGCTGTATCCCGAAATGAAGAGTTAGCCTCAGGAATGGCACAGTCAGGCTGAGCATACTCACTAGGCCAAACACTGTAGTTAGGCTGCGGCTGGGGTAAATCGGCACACGCATGCACACTAGCTGCCTCTCCACACTTAGACGTGGAGGAGAAATTGCTCTTCGGGTGTGGACTTGGAGATGCTGTCTATGAACAGAAGGAAAAGCTAAAGGAAGCATCACTTTCTATCCCTCCGAATTATCAAATGCAGCAATGAATTCCCTGAGTTTGCTATAAAATTAGCGTAGCAAAATGTGCATGAGGGTGTCATGCAGAGGTGCTGCAAATAGATTTGCACCAGTGGGACACTAATGGAAGTCCAACAGGCAGTTCTATGATGCCACTAAATGGCAGTATTTTTTGCTATCATTATAGCTTATTAAAAACAGAGCAGGAGGGTGTCCTGCACAGGTGCTAGAAATAGCTTGGCACCAGTGGGACAATAATGAAATACAACAGCCAGTTCTATGATGCCACTAAATGGCAGTATTTTTTGCTATCATTATAGCTTATTAAAAACAGAGCAGGAGGGTGTCATGCAGAGGTGCTGTAAATAGCTTGGCACCTGTGGGGCACAAATGGAGTACAACAGCCACTTTTTGTATGCCACTAAGTTGTAGCAGTTTTTGCTATTATTATAGCTTTTAAAAACAGAGCAGGAGGGTGTCATGCAGAGGTGCTGCACATAGATTTGCACCAGTGGGCACTAATGGAGTACAACAGCCACTTCTGTATGCCACTAAGTTTACTCAATTTTTGGTATTATAATGTCTTAGTAAGTAACAATGAGTTTGAGTGTGCAATGCAGGCAGAGGTGCTGCAAATATCTTTGCACTAGTGGGACAATACAGAAGTCCAACAGCCACTTTTTGTATGCCACTAAGTTGCAGCAGTTTTTGCTATTATTATAGCTTTTAAAAACAGAGCAGGAGGGTGTCATGCAGAGGTGCTGTAAATAGCTTGGCACCTGTGGGGCACAAATGGAGTACAACAGCCACTTTTTGTATGCCACTAAGTTGCAGCAGTTTTTGCTATTATTATAGCTTTTAAAAACAGAGCAGGAGGGTGTCATGCAGAGGTGCTGCACATAGATTTGCACCAGTGGGGCACAAATGGAGTACAACAGCCACTTTTTGTATGCCACTAAGTTGCAGCAGTTTTTGCTATTATTATAGCTTATAAAAACAGAGCATGAGGGTGTCATGCAGAGGTGCTGTAAATAGCTTGGCACCTGTGGGGCACAAATGGAGTACAACAGCCACTTTTTGTATGCCACTAAGTTGCAGCAGTTTTTGCTATTATTATAGCTTTTAAAAACAGAGCAGGAGGGTGTCATGCAGAGGTGCTGTAAATAGCTTGGCACCTGTGGGGCACAAATGGAGTACAACAGCCACTTTTTGTATGCCACTAAGTTGCAGCAGTTTTTGCTATTATTATAGCTTTTAAAAACAGAGCAGGAGGGTGTCATGCAGAGGTGCTGTAAATAGCTTGGCACCTGTGGGGCACAAATGGAGTGCAACAGCCACTTTTTGTATGCCATTAAGTTGCAGCAGTTTTTGCTATTATTATAGCTTTTAAAAACAGAGCAGGAGGGTGTCATGCAGAGGTGCTGTAAATAGCTTGGCACCTGTGGGGCACAAATGGAGTGCAACAGCCACTTTTTGTATGCCATTAAGTTGCAGCAGTTTTTCTATTATTATATCTTTTAAAAACAGAGCAGGAGGGTGTCATGCAGAGGTGATGTAAATTTCTTGGCACCTGTGGGGCACAAATGGAGTCCAACAGCCATTTTTTGTATGCCACTAAGTTGCAGCAGTTTTTGCTATTATTATAGCTTTTAAAAACAGAGCAGGAGGGTGTCATGCAGAGGTGCTGTAAATAGCTTGGCACCTGTGGGGCACAAATGGAGTACAACAGCCACTTTTTGTATGCCACTAAGTTGCAGCAGTTTTTGTTATTATTATAGCTTTTAAAAACAGAGCAGGAGGGTGTCATGCAGAGGTGCTGTAAATAGCTTGGCACCTGTGGGGCACAAATGGAGTACAACAGCCACTTCTTGTATGCCACTAAGTTGCATCAGTTGTTGCTAGTATAATGGCTTAGTAACAATGAGTTTGAGTGTGCAATGCAGGCAGACGTGCTGCAAATATCTTTGCACTAGTGGGACTATACAGAAGTCCAATAGCCACGTTTAGGATGCCACTAAGTTCACTCAGTGTTTGCTAGTATAATGGCTTAGTAACAATGAGTTTGAGTGTGCAATGCAGGCAGACGTGCTGCAAATATCTTTGCACTAGTGTGACTATACAGAAGTCCAATAGCCACGTTTAGGATGCCACTAGGTTCACTCAGTGTTTGCTAGTATAATGGCTTAGTAACAATGAGTTGGAGTGTGCAAAGGGCAGGAGGGCACAGTGGCAGGGTTGTGGGTCTCTGGGTAGAGGAAAGGAAGCCTGCCTTTCTATCCCTCCTAATGGGGAAATGCAGCGAGGAAATCCCTGACCTTAGCTACACAGACGCTGTCATCTTGTGTAGCTGTTAAACTCTGTTTTCACGGACCTGTCACCTATGGCTCTGACCCTGCCGATATGAGCCCTTAAAAGGACTGATAGAAAGTGCTATCCCTAAGCTGTCCAGCGCTGTGTATGGAGCGTATACAGCAGTATCGGCGATAGGAGCTGCGCCAGTGATGTCTGACACCAAGGACGCAGAAGGCAGATAATGGCGTGCTGGAGGAAAATGTCCGGTTTTATAATGCAGGGACATGTGACATGGACATCCTATCACACATGCCATTGCTTCTCTGGCTAAAAGTCCACTTAGCTGTGTGTGTATCATTCCATGAAAAAATAATGATATATTTTCTCCAAATAAGAGAGTACACAGTCCAATTCACATAACAATTAATATTTTATTGTACATCAGCATAACGAAAAAACACCACACAAATAAAAGAGATGCATACAGTAAGAAGTAAAATGAGACCCTGGGTTTTGGGGCCTTTTTGTGAAGTTTCTTTTCTGTTCTTTCTGCTTTTGCTCGTCAATTCTTGTCTATGTGTTTTTAATATGTTTTTAATAATTTTAAGATTATGTAGTGGGCCTGGCATGGAGGGAATTGGGAACTGTTGAGGGTGGCTGGTGGGGTGCCGGTTTAGTTACAACACAATTGTTCTAGTTTGTTAATTTTTTATTCTTTTTATAGATTATTTAGTACCATGTATCCTGTATGTCCGGGAAAGGAAGACTGTGTTCCAGGGGCGTAACGACCGCGGTCGCAGCGGTCGCCATCGCGACCGGGCCCGGGCAGTTTGGGGCCCGCGGGGACCCGACAGATCAGCAGCCAGCTCCTCTCAGTGAGAGAGAAGCTGCGCTGATCTGTCACAGTGCACGCACCCACTATATGACCCGCTGCCGCCCCCGACACCGGGCCCTCCTTGATGGAGGCCTGGGTTGGGGAGGCTGCATGATACTGTACATGGAGGCCTGGGGTGGGGAGGCTGCATGATACTGTACATGGAGAACTGGGGTGGGGAGGCTGCATGATACTGTACATGGAGGCCTGGGGTGGGGAGGCTGTATGATACTGTACATGGAGGCCTGGGGTGGGGAGGCTGCATGATACTGTACATGGAGGCCTGGGGTGGGGAGGCTGCATGATACTGTACATGGAGGCCTGGGGTGGGGAGGCTGTATGATACTGTACATGGAGGCCTGGGGTGGGGAGGCTGCATGATACTGTACATGGAGGCCTGGGGTGGGGAGGCTGCATGATACTGTACATGGAGGCCTGGGGTGGGGAGGCTGCATGATACTGTACATGGAGGCCTGGGGTGGGGAGGCTGCATGATACTGTACATGGAGGCCTGGGGAGACTGCATTATACTGTACATGGAGGCCTGGGGAGGCTGGCAGCATTATTATAGATGGAGGCCTGGGGAGGCTGGCAGCATTATTATACATGAGCCCTGGGGAGGCTGGCAGCATTATTATACATGAGGCCTGGGGAGGCTGGCTGCATTATTATACATGAGGCCTGGGGAGGCTGGCTGCATTATTATACATGGAGGCCTGGGGAGGCTGGCTGCATTATTATACATGGAGGCCTGGGGAGGCTGGCTGCATTATTATACATGGAGGCCTGGGGAGGCTGGCTGCATTATTATACATGGAGGCCTGGGGAGGCTGGCTGCATTATTATACATGAGGCCTGGGGAGGCTGGCTGCATTATTATACATGGAGGCCTGGGGAGGCTGGCTGCATTATTATACATGGAGGCCTGGGGAGGCTGGCTGCATTATTATACATGGAGGTCTGGGGAGGCTGGCTGCATTATTATACATGGAGGTCTGGGGAGGCTGGCTGCATTATTATACATGGAGGCCTGGGGAGGCTGGCTGCATTATTATACATGGAGGCCTGGGGAGGCTGGCTGCATTATTATACATGGAGGCCTGGGGAGGCTGGCTGCATTATTATACATGAGGCCTGGGGAGGCTGGCTGCATTATTATACATGGAGGTCTGGGGAGGCTGGCTGCATTATTATACATGGAGGCCTGGGGAGGCTGGCTGCATTATTATACATGGAGGCCTGGGGAGGCTGGCTGCATTATTATACATGGAGGCCTGGGGAGGCTGGCTGCATTATTATACATGGAGGCCTGGGGAGGCTGGCTGCTATATTATACATGGAGGCCTGGGAGGCTGGCTGCTATATTATACATGGAGGCCTGGAGAGGTTGGCTGCATTATTATATATGGAGGCCTGGTGAGGCTGCATAATAAACATGAAGGACACCTTATACATTGAATATAGAGGTGTAATATACATAGAGGTCTATGAGGCTGCATTATACTGGAGGTCTATAGGGCTGCATTAAAATGGAGGTCGGGGGGGGCTGTATAATACAAAATGAAGGGACACCTTATACATGGAATATAGGGGTGAATTATACATGGAGGAGTATGGGGCTGCATAATACCATCTGAAGTTTTATGGGGTTGTGTTATAATACATATAGGACTATGGGGGCTGCATTATAATATATGGAGGACTATGGAGGCTACCTTATACATGGACTATGGAAGTGCATTATAAAACATGGAGGACTATGTGGTGCAGTATAATATATGGAGAACTATGGGGTGAATTTTAATACATGGAAAACTATGGGAAATGCATTATAATTGAAGGGCTACTTTATACATGGAGGATTATGGGGGTGCATTATAATATATGGAGGGCTATGTATCTGCATTCTAATATATGAAGGGTTATGTGAGACCCTTTATACAATTATTTGGAAGGCTATGTGGGGGCTGTTATAGTATTTTGAGAACTTTATACAGGGGGGACAAAGATACAAGTATGGGATGGAAATGTTTTGTGCTGAGGGAAAAAGGCTCTTTCCCTCAGCAGCCAACTTTCCCATGCTCTGCTATACATCTCTCAGCACCCAGCTTTCCCATGTTCTGATATACATCTCTCAGCACCCAGCTTTCCCATGTTCTGATATACATCTCTCAGCACCCAGCTTTCTCATGCTCTGATATGGGAAAGCTGGGTGCTGAGGACAAGATAAATATCAGAACATAGGAAAGCTGGGTGCTGATAGAGGGATTTCAGGGTGCTGTGGGTGAGAGCCAAGTGTCAGCGTCATTATCCTGTACCCCGAGTGTCAGTGTCATTATCCCTTACCCCATACCTCCCAACCGTCCCGGATACAGCGGGACTTTCACGCTTTACGTTGTTTGTCCCGTTGCCACGATCGGGACGGCCGGCTCCCGGGCTCCGCCCACCCACTCTCTCTCCGCCTCCCTGCTTTTCCCTCCTACCATCCCAGTAGACGTGGCATAACAGAGAGGAGCGCTGCCTGTGCTGCTGCTGGTACAGTAAAATCTCCCCAGCGCTGATTTCCCTCCCTCTCCCCCCCTCACCCCCGGCCGGAGCCTCTCTGTGCGGTCGGCCAGCCGCCTGTCTGTGCGGTCGGCCGGCCGCCTGTCTGTGCGGGCGCCCCCCGGCCGCCTGTCTGTGCGGGCGCCCCCCGGCCGCCTGTCTGTGCGGGCGCCCCCCGGCCGCCTGTCTGTGCGGGCGCCCCCCTGCCGCCTGTCTGTGCGGGCGCCCCCCTGCCACCTGTCTGTGAAGGCGACCGGCCACCTCACTGTGTGGGCGACCGGCCGCCTCACTGTGGCTCCCTGCGTTTCCATGCTGGAGGCCCGCCGGCTGCCTGCGTGTCCATGCTGGAGGCCCGCCGGCTGCCTGCGTGTCCATGCTGGAGGCCCGCCGGCTGCCTGCGTGTCCATGCTGGAGGCCCGCCGGCTGCCTGCGTGTCCATGCTGGAGGCCCGCCGGCTGCCTGCGTGTCCATGCTGGAGGCCCGCCGGCTGCCTGCGTGTCCATGCTGGAGGCCCGCCGGCTGCCTGCGTGTCCATGCTGGAGGCCCGCCGGCTGCCTGCGTGTCCATGCTGGAGGCCCGCCGGCTGCCTGCGTGTCCATGCTGAATGGGTGTGGATGGGGAGTGGATATGGGCGTGACTGTGAAATGGGTGTGGTTAGGGGGCGTGGCCTAAAAATTTGCCGCTACGCGCGCCGCAAACTTTGTCCTTCTTTTCCTTCTTTAAAAGTTGGGAGGTATGCCTTACCCCAAGTGTCTGTGTATGTGGAGGGGATGACCAGGTCTAAACTTTGCACCGGGGCCCATCCAACTCTAGTTACGCCACTGCTGTGTTCCCAATTATGTTGGGTGCATCTTGAAGAATTATGGTCCAAGTCGTCTGGAGAAATTACAACCCACATGTGACATGACATATTATTCGTGTTCGGATGAAATTGTCCTTTGAGGGAGGCGATATCAGGATAAAGGAATATCAACAGCGGGATTTGTGATAATTCGGACCATTAATATATATTGGATCTAAGTATTCGCTTGATTCAATATGATGTTGTTGATAATGCGACATCCAAATTTGATCTATATTTGAAAATCCTTGTGGACAATATTGGACTGTGATTCTTTGATTCTTTGATCTTCTTACCCGGAAAAAAATCGGGATTTATTGATTGCCGTGATCTTGTCAATGCTATGTATTATCAGCTGCATGTATATATTCTCGGAGATGTGCACATTACTATTATTTATCCTATATAAGCCGACCTTGTGCCGCGTATGGGTTGTGGTCTGCGAATATCTTTTAGAGTTGCGACCCGCTTTATACTATAGTGGCCGGTAGTGTGCACATCTTGGATGATTCAATGTGTGCATATATATACATGCTTATCTTGTGGGTAATTCTACAGGGGGTATTTGCTTCGTAGCTATTTTGGAGTCTGGCACCCTTTTTAAATTATATGATCTACATCCTCACACTTTTGGATCCACATATATCATCGGAGGTATGCGCTCGCACGGCTTTGATTCCCCCGGAACCAAATGAAGGGCGCATATTATGGGACCGACCTGCGTTGTTGCACAAACTTCCGGTGTTTGACACGCAGGTTGCATCCCATGGCCGCCTAACAGGAAGTTCTTTTTGAATCGGGCGGTGAAAGGCCATGTGAGCGCTGCTGTTCCTCCGATTGGTGGAATGTTGGTATTTAATTCCCAAGCTTCCTCTTGCCTGGCACGCCCCCCGTTGAAGCCGGGTGCGAAACGCGCGTCGGGTTGTTTTTGGGACCACAGCACTCATACATCCTCCGTGCAGGTAAATCTATTTCTTTATTCCAACTTTGGAATTGAGGTGTGCAGTATTGCGTGTGCCATCAGCTGACAGTGTAAGCGTAGCCGTACACGTGTTACATCTCATATGCGGTATTGTCTGTCTGCCTACAATTTGGAGGAATCGGGTATGGTATGATATACAATGATTAGCTTATATGCTGATTCGGACACGCGTATCATAGCACAAGTACATCTATTTGTTACCATTTAAGCAGTACCAGCGGGAGGTGGCAGTTAATGACTTGTTACTTTCTGGAATGACAAAGCAGGTTATTTCATAGTGGTGCTGGATAATATTTACCTATCTACCTCATTAGTGATGCATGTGCAATTGGGCACTATATGCACTTTATTTGGAGTAGGTGTTTGTATCCTGCATTACTTGAATTGATACTCTAAGCACATGTCACTTTAATCTGGATGGTGATAAAAAAAACTCTTGATGCCAATTTTTGTATGCTGTCGGTCCCATTTTTACTTCTTACTGTGTGCATCTCTTTTATTTGTGTGGTGTTTTTTCGTTATGCTGATGTACAATAAAATATTAATTGTTATGTGAATTGGACTGTGTACTCTCTTATTTGGAGAAAATATATCATTATTTTTTCATGGAATGATAATCTATGTGTATGGGAGTGTCCGTATATGTATTGACGGCTTTTGAAAATAATTAGCTGTGTGTGTGTGTGTGTCTGGGATTGGCTGACATGCTGGCCCGCCCCACTACACGCGCGCTTAGGGAAGGAAGACAAGGAAAAAAAAAAAAATGGCGATCGCCATTATACATACAGCAGTGATCTGAATGCGCTGTTCCCGCACACTATACACTGAAATGTCATAATAGTGTGAGTCACAGAGTGACTTACACTATTACAGCGGAAAGCCAGATAGGAATTAGCTGGTTTTTTGGCTGCTAGAACCGTTCCCGAACGTATCTAGAACTATCGAGCTTTAGCAAAAAAGCTCGAGTTCTAGTTCGATCTAGAACAGCCCCCAAAATCACTCGAGCTGCGAACTGGAGAACCACGAACCGCGCTCAACTCTACTAGCGACTCTTCGATACGGGGGAGAGGTTAGACATCTTGGTGCGTGATCTGATTGATCTTCCGGTAATCCACACACATTCTCATGGAGCCGTCCTTCTTCTTTACCAGCACCAGTGGGGCTGCCCAGGGACTACAACTATCCCGAATGACCCCTGCCTACTTCATGTTCCTCAACATGTCTTTAGTGCATTGATAGTGTGCTGGCAGAATGGGCCTATACCTCTCTTTGATGGGTGGGTGTAGGCCTGTAGGGATATGGTGTTGAATCCCCTTAATCCTCCTGAAATCTAATGAGTGCTTACTGAAAACCTGTTCATACTCTTGCACTACCCTGTAAACCCCTTCTTGGTGATGCGTGGGGGTGGTTTCAGTACCTACATGTAGTTCCTGGCACCACTCCTCTAACTGTTCAAGGGGTGTATGGTTACTGGCAGGGGATGTTGAGGTGGGAGGGATGGCTTCGTGAATGATGTGAGGGTCTAGGGTGAGCAGCTTGGTGAGGGTAGCGTAACGGGGGAGCCTGACTTCCTCCTCTCCACAATTCAGCACTCTCACAGGCACTCTCCCCTTTTTAACGTCAACTACCCCTCTGGCCGCCATCACCGTGGGCCAGTGTTCAGAAGGCGTGGGTTCCACCATCGCCGGGTAGTCGCGCTCCTTGGGGCCTACTGCTGCCCTGCACCAGATCATCATTTCACTTCGGGGTGGCACTACTAAGGGGGCCACATCCATCACCCTCACTCCACCAATCTCTCCGCCAGTCGAGCTCACTTGCTGCCGATACAGTAGGGCCCGAATCTCATGCTGCACAGCCCTCTGTCGTCCCCCTCCTGCCGTGGCGGCCAACTGCTGCAACAGATTCAGCACGTCACTCATACAATGCTCCATTACGTTGGTCCCCAAGATTACTTTCGGGGTATGATCACTGGGTTCATTCATTACCATAATCATCCCTTGGTTCTGTAACTCCGTACGTCCCACAGTCAGGGTCACTTGCTTGTATCCCACCTGGGTTAGTGGGAGTCCATTGGCTGCAATCAGGGTCAGGCTATCGTCAGAGGGGGCAAGTTCGTCAATGCCCCAATACTGCTGGTACAGCGTATATGGTATAGTGGTTACCTGTGATCCTGTGTCCAAGAGGGCCATGAGCGGGACGCCGTCCACTGCCAGGGGGATGATGGGGCGAGCTCTGACGTACCGGTCTCGCCAATCAGGGGGGCCGTTGGTGTCTACTCCTGAGGATTGGCCCTTGGCCCCAGGGGTTGCTCGTTTAACAGGCACCGCCTAGAGTAGTGGCCAGGCTTGTTGCACCTGTAACAAATAGGAGGCCCATACCGTGAGTCATTGGTCCTTCTCCGCTGCATCCAGGGGACGTCCTCCGGGCTGTCGGCGAGCTGGATCCCTCCCGGGGTCTTAACTCTCGTCAGCAGCTGGAGTGCGGCGAGGATCTTGGCTAGGTCTCCATCCATGTGGCGGACCTGGGCTGCTAGTTCCTCCATCATCCCGATAAGTGCTGCAGGAGCCAGTGGGGCCGGGGGTGGAGGCGCTACCGTGATAGGCACGGTCTCCGCCGGCCATGGGGCCGCCTCAGGAGCATGTGGTGCTGGGGCCTGCAGGGCCTTGATGGCCCGCTCTTTCAGTACTGCAAAGTCCAGATTGGGGTGTTCCAAGGCCCACAGCCGCAGTGCTTGCGGTCTTCCACGGACCCCAGCCCCTGCAGGAATTGCTCTACTAGCATCTTATTACTGTCCACATCATTTATAGTGTCCACCCGCTTCAGCGTACGGAGGGCCGTTTGCAGGCGCAGGGCATAGTCTCTCACATTGTCCACAGGCCGTTGTCGGCACTGATAAAACTGCTTCCTCAGCTCCGCTTCTGTGCGGGTCTCAAAAGCGATATGTAGTTTCTCGAAAATGGTAGTTACCGAGGCCCGGTCCGCGTCGGTCCAGGTCTCCGCCTCCTGCTCAGCCGTGCCGGTTAGCTGCCCCAGCACTACCGCTGCCCGTTGTCTATCAACCAAGGGGTATAAATCGAGGACCGGGCTAATCTTTTTTCGGAACACCTGCAGAGCATCAGGCTTCCCATCGTACTGCGGTAGCCAGGTAGCACCGGGCACATAGGGCAGTGAGAACGGTATCACCTGGGCGACTGCTGGACCCGTGGCCCCCCCCACTCCTGTGACTGGAGCAGGGGCTATCCCGTTTCCAACTACGGGAGCGGCGGGAGCTGCACCCGCCACTCCTCCAACAGCTTTGTCGGGCGCAGACATCTTTTTCCCGTCCCCCCTTGGTTCTCTTCAGCACTTCCATTTGTTGGGGGCGGGGCTTCGCTTTTGTGCCTTCCCTGCATGGAGAAGACGCTCGAGCGGGAGATTTTCGCGCCAAGATGGCGGCGCTTCAAAATTTTCGGCCGGACACCGCCGGTGGAGATCGTAAGGCGCACTTCTACTGGTAAGTAGATGGGTTCAATCCTGTTCGTGACGCCAAGTTGTCGCAGGCGGAGGAGGACGCCACTGTGCTGCGCTCGCTAACGCTCGGGTCCAGTGCTGCTGCGGCTGCTGCCGCTGCTCGGTGGCTCGAGCGGTGGGCCTGATCCGGGGACTCGAGCAGCGCTCCTCGCCCGTGAGTGAAAGGGGGTGGTTGGTTTGGGGGATTTAGTCCGTGATGCCACCCACGGGTCATGGTGAAGATGGGCACCACCGCTGCTGATGATGGGGATCCTGGGAGCGATGGTAGGGAGCAGCTGGGATGTTGTTTTCCCCCTCCGTGGGTAGAGGTCGGTGGTCTCGGGGCCCGATGATGTGACGGGGAGGCAGGGTTGGTGAGGTGCAGGGTTGCAGGGACAGCGCGGCACGGTGCCGGATGGCACTGATGTACTCACTCAGCAAGAAAGGTACAAAGTCCTCGATAAACCAAACGGCTGGATGGACGGGTCCCGCAGCCGGCTGCAGTGTCTCTCCCCGGACAGGTGATGGCGGCTGTCTTTCCCTGCACCTTGATGTTCTCGTTTGACTACTATGGATGCCCAACGGTAGTCCGCTCCCCGATGTATGGGTACTGGAGGAGCCCGTTTGCCCACAGGCGCTGGCCCTTGGGTCTCTAGCCTTAGGCGGTAGCTGTATACCTCACGGTGTGGGCTGTTGCCTTCAATCAGGACTTTTGCTGCTATGAAACCCCTGGGGTTCCAGTCACATTCTGATCTGACTATTGTCGGCGGCTCCAAGCCTGGTCGGGGTCCGATGGCCCTGCCTGTGTGTGCTGGCTTCACTTCGCTCCCCGGTCGGTACCAGCGGGTTGTCTCCCGACCCTGGTCCTACGGTTCCGCGTTGCTCCACCACTCCTGCAGACATCCACCACCATCTGCCAATCTTGCTGTCAGTGCCTGGGCCACAAACCCAGACACCCTAGTGTTCACTCCTCTCATTTCAACCTCCAAACTCTCTCTGTCACTTTTCCCGCCTCCAGGCCTGTGAACTCCTCGGTGGGTGGGGCCAACCACTTGGCTCCGCCCCACCTGGTGTGGACATCAGACCCTGGAGGGAGGCAACAAGGGTTTTGTGTTTGGCTGATGTCCCTATCTAATGGGGGTGGGGGTGTTTGTGTGTTATCTGTGACGACCTGGCTAGGCCAGGGTGCCACAATGGCAGACGTGGTTCTTCCCTGATCCTTGCTGATAAGGCAAGTCTTTTGAATGTCAAAGTTAGAGGGTAGTACCACTTAGGTTTCCTTCTCCCATTGGTCATCCAGTTTGTGTAATTTTCTCTTTCTCTTTAGCACCAGCTCGCCTGGTGAGAAAGGGATAGCTCTTGCTTGCTTGTTGAAATTAATTTCATGCTTCTCTCTACTCTGATTCAAATTCTCTTCAACATACTCTTGGATTTGTTTATACTAGATCTGGCAACATGAGTCCCAATCCGCATCGGGCGAGTAAGCTTCAAGCAGTTCAACCTCCATCTCTGAGTCAACTGGGAGTCTCCCAGGTCTGGCTCTCATCAGGTAAGCGGGTGCACATTTGGTGGAGCAAACAGGAATATTATTGTAAATGTCAATGAGATCTGGCAGTTTATCAGGCCACTGGTTCCGCTCCTCAAGTGGAAGAGTCTTTAGCAGGTTGATTTGTGACGCCCCTGGACTAGTCAAGTCATCACAGGGTACTGCACACTCTTTACTCTTAGTGCAGGATTCCATCCCCCATGGTTCTGGGTTCCCAACTTGCAGCACTGCCTCCATCAGCATCTAAAAATCCTATTCACATCTCACACCACAACCTGTCAGACCCACCAGTGGGCTGCTGAGCTGGAATAGGTTCCTAAAATACACAATTTATTTAATCAGTATTAAAATGGGAAAAGGAATCCCAACATCTATCACATTTATAAAGGAATAAATATCAAAGGAGTACAAGGGAGGGGCCTATCCCTAATATCACCCTAAACTCACACCTTCCTTGCCGCGGAGGTTGGCACCCTAAAAGCCTACGCATTTGGCGCCCCCGCTCAACGGAGACTGTCCCTCCAGGCCCTGAAATGACCCTAGCAGGTATGAAGGTGACAGAACTAGCAAGGAAAAATTCAAAAATGAACCAACACTCAAATCTAATATAGATGATATCAATGCACTATGGCCAATATAATTGAATTGGAAACATAGTATTGTACAATGACCCAGGTAAACCACTCAGTTGTAGTGGCTCCTAACGGAAACCACCCGACGCGTTTCCCCTCATCTATCTGAGGTTCCTCAGGAGTGGACAAAAGTTAGTTCAAAAAACAATAGATGAACAGTGATAAATGCTAATAATCCCGTATGCCACTGAGAATCCAATAGTCCCTGAATCTATCAAATCCCAACAATTTGAGGCAAACTCCAACAATTAGACGGCCTCAGAGTGAAATCATACCAGGTCTCTGGCACCCATCCAGATAATCAGGGGTAAGCCAGGGTATCTACACATGAAATAGTGGGAAACTATTCAAAGGGACAAAAAACAGCCAATATTTCCTAAGGCAAGGTATTTAGCCACTTATCTTAAATCCAAGTGTGCACAGGATAACGACATTCCTCAAAGGACTCCATGGATAAGGAGCAAATCCACCATCCCCATCAGAGCAGTCAGCAAGCTCCTCAATTCATCACCCTCCAGTTCAGATGCAATCACAATAATGAAGTGCAGGCTTAGGGGACAAAGGAAACGCCCACATACAGCTCACCAGCTTATAAAACATATCCTAAGTATCCTCACCTGTTGATTAAATGGAGTTAACCCCTCAGGGCATAAGAACACAACTTCCATCAGGGAGCGCATATACAGATGCACCACTTCCGCATCTTGATATGCAACGGTCACGTGATTGGGAATTACCCGATGACGTGAACCCTAGCATGCGCAGAAGGTTTCGCCCATTCTCAAGGGCCGATAGTAACGCATCAGTACATGCAAAGTTCCCTGGCCGGCTGCGGTCACGTGAGTGGGACTCACCGATGATGTGTACCCGCGCATGTGCATTATGTGCATCCCAGGCTGAGACGCAAACATGGAGGCATTAACGGAGGCAGAGACCCAGCTTATACAGCCAGCAGTGCCCCCCTACCAACAAAGCACAAAAGGGGAAAAGGAATAAACGTAACTGCTTGGGCACAGAGATATGGGAACAATAATGCTACCAGGGCAGAGTGTTCAAAAGATACATAAGTAGATTCATATCCAGCGATACAAGGGGTTAATGAATTTAAGTGCAATATTACTTTGGGGGGGGGGGGGTAGGCATAAGTAGAGTCCATAAATCCCATTATGGGTGACCAAAATGAAGGATCACTATATATAAAGAGAAAAAAAATACAAAAAGACCCAGGTTAGGTAAATAAACAAAGCCAAATCCTTTACGGAACAATGGGCATGGCAGGACGGCAGGCTAATGGAATTAGGCAGAAAACTATGGGCATAGACAGCAAAGGGACACTAATAAATCAGACTGGTGGTACCGAGAGTATTAATTTCGAGGAGTCTACAAAAAGCATCCAAAATGTAACTGCTCATTAAGTCCCGATGGATTAACGATACAAAGCCTGTGAATCCATCGGGCCTCCCTCTGTAATATAAGTCTGTCCCAATTACCACCCCTATCTGGTGGTGGGACCACCTCAATGGCATTAAAGGCAAAGCAATCCAGGCCACACCCATGCTCCATCCTAATATGTCTTGAAATGGGAGTATCCCTGGCATTTCTAATATCCCCAATGTGGTCTCCTATCCGTTTTTTGAATTCGCGTTTAGTCTTACCTACGTACTCCTTTTCACAATCACACCTGAAGAGGTAGATCACACCGGCCGTGGTACAGTTTGCAAATTGTCTATTGAAGTATGTTTTCCCTGTTACTTCACTGAGGAAACGATCTCCCCGTTTAACATACTTACAAAAGGTACATCTCCCACATCTGAAAGTGCCAACTTTTCTGGTGTCAAGCCAGGTTGATCCAGATGGGGAGCAGTAATTGCTATGAACCAACCTGTCCCGAATGGTCCTACCTCGTCTAAATGTGATAGAGGGAGAAGATGGTATAGAATTCACAATATCCGGGTCACCTTTCAGAATACCCCAGTACTTTCCAATAATTCTACGTACATCCTCTGACCGGTCATCGAAATCCCCGATGATCCTCATTACTTGGGTAGCGTCCCTGACCCTTGTCTGCAGTGTAGCACTTCTCGGTGTTGTAATTGCATTTTTCTAAGCTGCATTTAGGACCTGTTTCGGATAGCCCCTACAGAGGAACCTCCTTTTCAGGTCCCTTGCTTGATGGTAAAAGTCCGTGTTGGAGGAACAATTCCTTCTCATACAGAGGTATTGACCTCTGGGTATCCCCCTCCTCAAGCTCTGGGGGTGATGGCTTTGCCAATGGAGGAAGCTATTGGTTGAGGTAGGTTTGCAGAAGGTCCTGGTCTGTAGTTCCCCTGGGCATGCCTTAGAATTGATATATCTAAGAAATCAATCTTATCCTTCTTGAAGTCCGAGGTAAACCTCAGACCCAAACTGGTCTTATTCAGAACACCCACAAATCTCTGAAACTCCCCTTCCCCACCTGACCACAGTACCAGCACATCATCTATATAACGCCCCCAGAATGTTATATGGGGGCTCCACCAAGACATCTCCTCGCCAAAGACGATGGTATCCTCCCACCAGCCCAGGTACAGGTTAGCATAAGTTGGGGCACATGGGCTCCCCATTGCTGTACCCCTGAGCTGGTGGAAGAACCTCCCATCGAATTTGAAGATGTTGTGCTTTAAGATAAAGTCTAGGATGGCAATGATAAACTGATTGTGTGCAGCAAACTGTGTACCTCTTGTACTGAGGAAATGCTCCACCGCAGTAATATCCAGATCATGTGGAATGCAGCTATAGAGGGTCTCCACATCAATTGAGGCGAAGCACACATTATCCTCTATGACCACATCCTCAAACTTCAGGAGCAGGTCCGAAGTGTCCCGCAAGTATAAAGGTAGCGCTGTGACAAAATTCCTCAATACCGTGTCTACATAGATGCTGCTATTCTGTGTAAAGGAGTCGACCCCCGACACTATTGAACGTCCGCACAGGAGGTCAACCCCCTTATGCACCTTTGGCAGGGAGTAGAAAACCGGTAGTACTGGGAATTTAGAATACATAAAGTCCATTTCATTTTTTGAAATCAGTCTCTGTAGGAATGCCTAAGGCTGGGCATATCTGAGGAGGACCTCCCGGACGTTAGGACTCTGAGTAGTTTATGGAGTGAGAGTCTATCAGTTCCGGGTTATGGTCCCTTTACACATTTAAGACCCAAAAGCCAGAAAATGCCACCGAGTTCTGAGGTTAATAGCATTGATATTTTCACTAAATTAGTGATGGATGACCTTGGCCAACTTAAGAAAAGGGGCTGGAATCTTAAAGGTAATCTGAAGAAGGAGGAGAGGGAAGCATTGGACACCTTAATGAAAGATGATGCAATTGTCATAAAGCCATCTGATAAGGGTGGCAACCTGGTGATCATGACCCATATTCAGTATAAGAAGATGTGCTGTGACATTTTGGACAATAAGGACACGTATGGAGTCATTAGGAGAGACCCGATTGTGGGGTTTAATCAGAAACTCCATTCATTGCTTGATGAGGCTCTTACACAGAGACTGATTTCAAAAAATGAAATGGACTTCATGTATTCTAAATTAGTACTACCGGTTTCCTACTCCCTGCCAAAGGTGCATAAGGGGGTTGACCCCCTTCGCAGACGTCCGATAGTGTCGGGGGTCGACTCCTTTACACAGAATAGCAGCATCTATGTGGACAGGGTATTGAGGAATTTTGTCACAGCGCTACCTTCATACTTGCGGGACACTTCGTACCTGCTCCTGAAGTTTGAGGATGTGGTCATAGAGGATAATGTGTGCTTCGCCTCAATTGATGTGGAGACCCTCTAAAGCTGCATTCCACATGATCTGGGTATTACTGCGGTGGAGCATTTCCTCAGTACAAGAGGTACACAGTTTGCTGCACACAATCAGTTTATCATTGCCATCCTAGACTTTATCCTAAAGCACAACATCTTCAAATTCGATGGGAGGTTCTTCCACCAGCTCAGGGGTACAGCAATGGGGAGCCCATGTGCCCCAACTTATGCTAACCTGTACCTGGGCTGGTGGGAGGATACCATTGTCTTTGGCGAGCAGATGTCTTGGTGGAGCCCCCATTTAACATTCTGGGGGCGTTATATAGATGATGTGCTGGTACTGTGGTCAGGTGGGGAAGGGGAGTTTCAGAGATTTGTGGGTGCTCTGAATAAGAACAGTTTGGGTCTGAGGTTTACCTCGGACTTCAAGAAGGATAAGATTGATTTCTTAGATATATCAATTCTAAGGAATGCCCAGGGGAAACTACAGACCAAGACCTTCCGCAAACCTACCTCAACCAATAGCTTCCTCCATTGGCAAAGCCATCACCCCCAGAGCTTGAGGAGGGGGATACCCAGAGGTCAATACCTCCGTATGAGAAGGAATTGTTCCTCCAACACGGACTTTTACCATCAAGCAAGGGACCTGAAAAGGAGGTTCCTCTGTAGGGGCTATCCGGAACAGGTCCTAAATGCAGCTTACAAAAATGCAATTACAACACCGAGAAGTGCTACACTGCAGACAAGGGTCAGGGACGCTACCCAAGTAATGAGGATCATCGGGGATTTCGATGACGGGTTAGAGGATGTACGTAGAATTATTGGAAAGTACTGGGGTATTCTGAAAGCTGACCCGGATATTGTGAATTCTATACCATCTTCTCCCTCTATCACATTTAGACGAGGTAGGACCATTCGGGACAGGTTGGTCCATAGCAATTACTGCTCCCCATCTGGATCAACCTGGCTTGACACCAGAAAAGTTGGCACTTTCAGATGTGGGAGATGTACCTTTTGTAAGTATGTTAAACGGGGAGATCGTTTCCTCAGTGGAGTAAAAGGGAAAACATACTTCAATAGACAATTTGCAAACTGTACCACGGCCGGTGTGATCTACCTCTTCAGGTGTGATTGTGGGAAGGAGTACGTAAGTAAGACTAAACGCGAATTCAAAAAACGGATAGGAGACCACATTGGGGATATTAGAAATGCCAGGGATACTCCCATTTCAAGACATATTAGGATGGAGCATGGGTGTGGCCTGGATTGCTTTGCCTTTAATGCCATTGAGGTGGTCCCACCACCAGATAGGGGTGGTAATTGGGACAGACTTATATTACAGAGGGAGGCCCGATGGATTCACAGGCTTTGTATCGTAAATCCATCGGGACTTAATGAGCAGTTACATTTTGGATGCTTTTTGTAGACTCCTCGAAATTAATACTCTCGGTACGACCAGTCTGATTTATTAGTGTCCCTTTGCTGTCTATGCCCATAGTTTTCTGCCTAATTCCATTAGCCTGCCGTCCTGCCATGCCCATTGTTCCGTAAAGGATTTGGCTTTGTTTATTTACCTAACCTGGGTCTTTTTGTATTTTTTTTCTCTTTATATATATTGATCCTTCATTTTGGTCACCCATAATGAGATTTATGGACTCTACTTATGCCCACCCCCCCCAAAGTAATATTGCACTTAAATTCATTAACCCCTTGTATCGCTGGATATTAATCTACTTATGTATCTTTTGAACACTCTGCCCTGGTAGCATTATTGTTCCCATATCTCTGTGCCCTAGCGGTTACGTTTATTCCTTTTCCCCTTTTGTGCTTTGTTGGTAGGGGGGCACTGCTGGTTGTATAAGCTGGGTCTCTGCCTCCGTTAATGCCTACATGTTTGCGTCTCAGCATGGGATGCACATAATGCACATGCGCGGGTACGCGTCATCGAGGAGTCCCACTCACGTGACCGCAGCCGGCCAGGGAACTTTGCATGTACTGATGCATTACTATCGGCCCTTGAGAATGGGCGAAACCTTCAGCGCATGCGCGGGTTCGAGTCATCGGGTAATTCCCGATCACGTGACCGCTGCATATCAAGATGCGGAAGTGGTGCATCTGTATATGCGCTCCCTGATGGAAGATGTGTTCCTCTGCCCTGAGGGGTTAACTCCATTTAATCAACAGGTGAGGATACTTTAGGATATGTTTTATAAGCTGGTGAGCTGTATGTGGGCGTTTCCTTTGTCCCCTAAGCCTGCACTTCATTATTGTGATCGCATCTGAACTGGAGGGTGATGAATTGAGGAGCTTGCTGACTGCTCTGATGGGGATGGTGGATTTCCTGCTTATCCATGGAGTCCTTTGAGGAATGTCGTTATCCTGTGCACACTGAGATTTAAGATAAGTAGCTAAATACCTTGCCTTAGGAAATATTGGCTGTTTTTTGTCCCTTTGAATAGTTTCCCACTATTTCATGTGTAGATACCCTGGCTTACCCCTGATTATCTGGATGGGTGCCAGAGACCTGGTATGATTTCACTCTGAGGCCGTCTAATTGTTGGAGTTTGCCTCAAATTGTTGGGATTTGATAGATTCAGGGACTATTGGATTCTCAGTGGCATACGGGATTATTAGCATTTATCACTGTTCATCTATTGTTTTTTGAACTAACTTTTGTCCACTCCTGAGGAACCTCAGATAGATGAGGGGAAACGCGTCGGGTGGTTTCCGTTAGGAGCCACTACAACTGAGTGGTTTACCTGGGTCATTGTACAATACTATGTTTCCAATTCAATTATATTGGCCATAGTGCATTGATATCATCTATATTAGATTTGAGTGTTGGTTCATTTTTGAATTTTTCCTTGCTAGTTCTGTCACCTTCATACCTGCTAGGGTCATTTCAGGGCCTGGAGGGACAGTCTACGTTGAGCGGGGGCGCCAAATGCGTAGGCTTTTAGGGTGCCAACTTCCGCGGCAAGGAAGGTGTGAGTTTAGGGTGATATTAGGGATAGGCCCCTCCCTTGTACTCCTTGGATATTTATTCCTTTATAAATTTGATAGATGTTCGGATTCCTTTTCCCGTGTTAATACTGATTAAATAAATTGTGTATTTTAGGAGTTTTTTCTTTAGTTTTTTGGTTATTGCACTTGTAAATTATCTCTCTCAGATAAAATGAGCTGGAATAGGGCAGTTCACCTAGGGGTCAGACAGATTGGTGGGAGGGAGGAAGTCAGCGAGGGAGGAAGTGGAGAATAGAGCAGAGCTGACAGGCAGAACCGAAGTAGCCCTTGAGCAGTGAGGAGCTAGGAGAGCATGTGGCTTCCAGGGAGGAGAAGATTGGGTCGCAAACGGTGGTCTGGACCCGGAGGAGTTGGACACCCGGTCACGGGAGATTGGGACTGGGTGCCTGGCTAGTCTTGGAGGACAGCCAGCAGTCGCAGTTCAATAACCGGGCTGGGACCAAAGGCACGTCGGGGTACATGGACCTTAGGTCAGGGAGAGGTTTCAAGCAACCCAGCAATTCACCTGCGGAGGACAGTACCTTTATGGACTGTTCCCATGAAGCTCAGAGATCGGGGACACTAGCGCAGCGAGGGGGATAGGGCTTTCCAAGCAAAGCAGCCCACTGAAATCCCAAGCGGGAGCTCCTGAGAGCAAGCTCGTCTCCTACCAATAGTAGGCAGCGGGGCCCGAACAGCTCCAAGCTTACGGGCCACTTGGACACTTTCAAATTCTGTGCACGAAGGCAGGTTACAGCCCATCAGGCAGTACTGCAGGGGACTGTACCCGGATGAGCTCCCCCAAGAGGGCAGCGGCACCCAGAGACTTGGTTTACCACGTTGTCAGCGACTGCTTTCTTTCTGAGTGAGTACCTGATTAACCCCTGCAACCAGCAAGCCTGTTCTCCCCCTGTAATCCAATTCCACAATCCAGAGTCCCGGGGCCTTCCCTTACCCGTGGAGGGTAACGTCATCTGCCTGCCCCACTCCATAACCCCGGGTACTCCAAACGGCAGTGGCGGTACTCCCTATTACCGCACACCACGGGTGGCGTCACGAACTAACTCCCCTGTAAATTTCCCCCCATCACGTTGTGGAGTGACCCCGAGCCCCCAGGTCCAGAGACCCTCGAGCCATGAGTAGCGACACCCAGATCCGAGTGGTTCGACCGCTGCTGGGGCGGGACACGCAGTAGATAGATTACTAAGTGGTTCATCTTTTCGCACATTCCATTTGTTTGGGCATGGTAGGGTGCAGTATGTATCTTCTTGCACCCGTACAGACTACAGAATTCCTTGACGATTTCAGCCTCAAGCGCTGGACCTTGATCGGTGAGGACTTGATCGGGATACCTATGCGGCCTGCAAAAGTGTGCTTGGAACGCCTTCGCCGCTGTGCTGGCAGTTAAATCTTTAACAGGTACCACCACCAGGAATCGGGAATAGTTGTCCACCATCGTGAGTGCATAGGTATACTCACTCCTGCTTGGGGTGAGCTTGACGTGATCCAAAGCTTGGTGACTATTGGTTGGAGTAGTGCTCGCTGACTGGTTCTATCTTTCCTCCTCAAGGCGCAAGGACCATAGTTCCTGCACCAGGCTTCTATAGTGTCTATCATCCCAATCCAATAGAAGAGACTTCTCAGCAACATCTCCAACTTTTTCCATCCAAAGTGCCCTGCTCTGTCGTGGTACACTTCCAGGACCACCGGGACATACGCTTTAGGTATCACTATCTGGCATATTCATTCATGCGTCTTAGGATTGGTGAGACTTCTGCACAACTTGCCTCGATGGAGATACAGTCGACCCCTGTCCTGTCACAACTTCTTAGCTTCTTCTGGAGCACCTGGTTCAAAACGGGAGCCAGATTGGGCTATCAGTGCTTTGATTAGTCTGATTCCAGGATCACCATCCTGAGCTTCCTGCCAACCGAGATGGGGTAATGGATTGAAGGTTGCCTCCTGTTGACTGCTCTGGGACTGGGGCTGTTCTATGCTAACAGGCCGGTGGAAGGCAGGCAATTCAATCTCCTCCAGGTCATCTTCATTCTCTCCATCATCGGGTAAATGGGGAATTCTGGATAGTGCCTCCACATTGGTGTTCTTGCTGCCAGCCCTGTATTTTATAGTGAAATCATAGTTCGCCAGTCTTTCAACCCAACGCTGTTCCAGCGCTCCAAGCTTCGCCGTATCCAGGTGGGTCAACGGATTATTATCCGTGTACATGGTAAATTTGTGGAGGCCAGGTAGTGCTTGAATCTCTCGGTTACGGCCCAGATGAGTGCCAAGAACTCCAACTTGAAAGAACTGTAGTTCTCAGGGTTTCTTTCTGTAGGCCGCAGCTTCCTGCTGGCATAGGCAATTACCTTCTCTTTGCCCTTCTGCAACCTGGACAGGACAGCTCATAATCCTACGTTGCTGGCATCCATGTAGAGTACAAAAGGGAGACCGTAGTCGGGATATGCGAGGATCTCATCCCCCGTCAGAGCTGACTTCATCCACCTGAAAGAATCTTCTTGTTCCTCGCCCCACTTGAATGGAGGGCCAGAAGGCTTGCCATGCTTAGGTCGCTCCACCAGGAGATCTTGTAAGGGAGCCGCCATCTTGGTGTAGCCTTTCACGAACCTGCGGTAGTACCCCATCAGGCCAAGGAACTTCCGCACCTCTCTCACAGTATTGGGCCTTGGCCAGTTCTGGATGGCCGTGATCTTCTCAGGATCCGGTGCCACACCCTCGGCGCTGACTACATGTCCCAGGTACTGGACCATAGGTTTCAGTAGGTGACACTTAGATGGTTTTAGCTTCATCCCATACCTGGATAGGGCTTAGAATACTTCCTCCAGTTATTCCAGATGTGCTTCATACGTTTTAGAGTATACGATGACGTCATCCAGGTAAAGCAGGACAGTTTCTAAATTGCCGTGACCCAAGCAGCACTCCATGAGTCTCTGAAACGTTCCCGGTGCATTGCACAGCCTGAATGGCATGCTGTTGAATTCACATAATCCCATCGGGGTGGCAAAGGCAGTCTTCTCACAGACTTCCTCAGCAACAGCCACTTGCCAGTATCCGCTAGTAAGATCAAGAGTAGAGAAGTACTTGGCAGACTTCAAGGCAGCTAACGATTCCTCAATTCGGGGTAGGGGGTAGGCATCTTTATGTGTGATCTTGTTGATTTGTCTGTAATCCACACACATCCTCATAGTGCCGTCTTTCTTTTTCACCAATACCAGGGGAGCTGCCCAGGGGCTGCAACTATCACGGATGACCCCAGCCTCCTTCATGTTTTCCTTCCTTTGCACACTGGTAATGGGCAGGTGGTATGGGCCTATACCTCTCCTTGATGGGTGCATTAGCGCCTGTGGGTATGTTGTGTTGTACCCCTTTTATCCGCCCAAAATCTAGTGGATTCTTGCTAAAGACCTGCTCGTAGTCCTGCACAACCCTGTAGCTTGTTTGTGATGTGGAGGTGTAGAGTCGGTGCCCACATGTAGCTCTTGGCACCACTTTTCTAACTGTCCCTTGGAACTGTCACTGGAGGACTGATCTGAGGTATTTGGCGAACTTGCCGTATGGATGGAATCTGTGTTTACTGTGAACAGCTTGGCAATTGTGGCATATCTGGGCAATGTAACCTCCTCCTCCCCACAATTCAACACTCGCACGGGCACCCTCCCCTTCCGGACATCGACTACCCCCCTGGCCGTTAATACTGTAGGCCAATGCTTTGAGGGCAGGGGCTCTACCACTGCCTGGTAATCTTGTCCACGGGAGCCTACAGCTGCCCTGCACCATATCATCTCACTCCGCGGGGGCACTACAAGAGGGGCTACATCCATTACCTGTACACCGCCAATTTCTCCTCCAGATAGATTTACCTGTTGCCGCTGCAGGAGGGCTCGGATCTCTCGTTGCAGGACCCTCTGTCACCCTGCTCCTGCAGTCTCAGATAGCTGTTGGAGTAAAAACAACACCTCCCCAAACAGTTCTCAATAACATTTGCTCCGAAAATGATCTTAGGGTTCCGATCACTAGGGTCATTCTGCACGACTATGAGTCCTTGTCGCGCCAACTCTACCTGGCCCACCTTAATGTTCACCTCCTTGAACCTAATTTGAGTCACTGGTAACCCATTGATGGTGTAGATGGTAATGCTGTCATCTGGCGGGGTGAGTTCATCATTTAACCAGAACTTCTTATACAGTACCTAGGGAATAGATGTTACCTGGGAGCCAGTATCAAGGAGTGCAGAGGTCAGGATCCCATCCACGGTGATGGAAACGATGGGCCGTCCCCTCACATACCGCTCTCACCAGTCCGCTGGACCTTGGGAGTTTATTCCTGGGGATTGGCCCTTGGCCCCAGGTGTTGCCCGTTTAAAGGACAGAGTCGGGCGTAATGGTCAGTCTTATTACATTTATAAGAAACAAGCAGTCCATAACGGTCGCTGTTCCGTCCTCTGTAGGTCAAGGTCCTTCCTCTCATCCAGGGGACATTCTCCAGACAGTCGGCTAGCTGGATCTTCCCTGCTGGCTTAGTTTTTGGCTTGAGCTGCATCGCTTCTAAAATCCTTGCGACATCACTGCTCAGCTGCTGCACCTGTGAAGACAAATCGCTGATTCCGCCCACGGGCATTACCAAAGATGTTGGTTCTGGCAATGCTAAGGCAGGAGGCTTTACTTGTAGAGGAGAAGTGGCGGCTTGCCAGGATTGGAGGGGAGCGTCAGTAGCCTCCGGGGCTGCAGGGCTTTGATCTATCCCCCTTCCGGGGCTAGATGACGTTACCCTCCATGGGTAGGAGAAGGCCCCGGAACTCTGGATGGTGGGATGGATTGCAGGGGCAGCAGGCTCGCTGGTAGCAGGGGGTAATCGGGTACTCACTCAGAAGGAAAGCAGACGCTAACAAGGTGGTAAACCAAGTTTCTGGGTGCCGCTGCCCTCTTGGGGGGAGTTCGTCCGGGTTCCATCCCTTGCAGTACTGCCTGATGGTCCAGAGCCTGCCTCCGTGCACAGATTTTAGTAGTGTCCAAGTGGCCCGTAAGCTTGAAGCTGTCCGGGCCCCGCTTCCTACTATGAGTAGTAGAGGAGCTTGCTCTCAGGAGCTCACGCTTGGGATTTCAGTGGGCTGCTTTGTTTGGAAAGCCCTATTATCACCCACGTTGCGCTAGTGCCCCCGATCTCTGAGCTTCGTGGGGACAGTCCATAAAGGCCCTATGCTCTGCAGGTTAATTGCCGGGTTGCTTGAAGCCTCTCCCCGACCTAGGGTCCAGTACCCCAACGTGCTTTCGGCCCCAGACCGGCTATTGGACTGCAGCTGCCGACCGTCCTCCTAGACTAAGCCAGGCACCCAGTCCCAATATCCCGCGACCAGGTCTCCGACTCCTCCGGGTCCAGACCACCGTCTGCAACCCAATCTACTTCTCCCCTGGGAGTTCCAACTCCCAGCTTCCTCACACTTTGCCCTCTGGAGCCGACTGACTTGTCACCTCCCATCTCCCTGCCTGACCCATAGGTGGGCGGCCCTATTCCAGCTTAGCAGCCCACTGGTGTGCCTGACAGGGTGTGGTGTGAGTTGTGATTAGGATTTTTAGTTGCTGCGGAGGCAGTGCTGCAAGTTGGGAACCCAGAACCATGAGGGGTTGAGTCTTGCACTGGGAGATAAAGAGCGTGCAGTACCCTGTGACGACCTGACTAGTCCAGGGGCGTCACAGTCACCAGAGGTCACACCATGGGAACCCGGGTATGACTGCCGATGAACTGAGTGACGTCACTACTGCCAGCCAGGTCCTTCTTGTCAGTGTTTCCAGGAGCCAGGAGAGATCAGACATGTTTTCAGTCTCTCCAGGTTCTCAGAGCCAGGAATGTTGTGGGACCTCGTGTGGATTACGTCAGACTTGGGTGTTCTGGGGTTAATAAAGTGGTGAAAGAGGATGGTTTTTGTATTTTATTACAAATAATGGATTTTTCTCAGTATATGTGTATTTCTTTTTACTTATAGGATTAGTTATTGGGGTCTCATAGAAGACCCCTTCCTATCACTAATTCTGGGCTTGATGACAGCTGTGCGCTGTTATTAACCCCTCATTACCCCAATTGCCAGGATGAGCTGGGTAAAGTCCCAGGACTGTCGCATCTAATGGATGCAGCAATTCTGGGGGACTGCTGGCTGATGTTTTTAGGCTGAGGGCTCTCAATAACATGGGTCTCTCCGGCCTGAGAATACCAGCCCTCAGCTTGTATTGTGGACATGGTATCATCATCTTTCATACCTCCGGATCCCCTAATGAGTCATTCTGTGATGAAACGTGTCGGGAAGCAGTGACACAAGTGGAGACTGCTAACGGGGAACTGAGGAAGTGTGTGGCAGCTACTGTCTGCCCCTCCTTGTGAACAGTTTCCCTCACTGTTATTGGTCTGAACATATCAATTGGTGAGATTGTTCCTTGACTATTTGCAGTCACCTTATTGTCCTGTTGGACTTTTCTCTTCAGTTTGTTTTTATAGGGGGAATTTGTGATAAGGTTAAATAATAGGGATGATCGAGTACTCTAATATTCACTTCGCCGAATATCCAGCGAATACCTCGCCACTATTTGACTATTCGTGAATATTCGACCCCCAATGTAAGTCTATGGGAAACCAGAATAATTTTACGTTGTACCCAAAAGTGACCTGTGGTGACTGAGGAAAAGGCTGAAATCGATGGGAAAAGGTTGAAACAGTATGGGCACAGCCTGTAGAAAGTGCCTGACTGCATTTCTGTTGTCTTTGAATAACGTGCTCAGAGCAGCACGCAGCATTTACGTAGTCGTCAGAACAGCTCTCTAACCAAAATAAAAGAGGGGAAATTGCAAAGAAAAAGTTTCTAGCGCCTAATCACTGTACAAAACATCAAAACAAGCCCCGACCTAAAAAAAAACCAAAACACTTTAGCATATGTTCACAGGTTACGTTTTTTACATTTTTTCTTCTTTTTCGATTAGAAAGGGCTGTAACTTGTACATTATATTTGTGTCTCTCACACCTCCTTTTTTGGACTGCTGGAGAAGGGGAAACAAAAGGCGCAATAGGGTCTTACCCGGTGATAACCGTATGAAGATAACCTGGTGAGGTTGTGCAGTCACAACCCCTTATTGAGCATGTGAGTTTCCGCGTGGTTCTAGCAGCGGCCCCGTGGAGATATAGTAAAAATATATATATATAAAGGAGAACGGGTTTTAGCCGCGCTAAAAAACCACTGTTGTCAGTATGGTAATAAAAATCTCTTTTATTTCAGCATTCCAACGCGTTTCTGAGACAAGGACCGTCTCCTTCTTCAGGGAAAAGAGAAAATATACACACAGTCTGCAGACCAGTTACTTATAAAGGAGTCTATGCCGCCACGTTGACATCTATGACGTCAATGTTCTCATGGTAACAGAGTGACTCATAGACACGTGAAACTGCAAAGGAGGAGTATTTTCTGCTAACATGTAAAAAACATAAGTAAAAGCATGAAATAAAAAATGAAAAATAAAAAATATATAAAGAATAAATATACACTGCTTGGTTTTTTCAGAGCGCGTCAATATGATACAAACGTATGTATTTAACGTGATTCCCGAACCGAAGTGAAAAGTTTAAGTTTTTCACTTACACCGTATCTCTAATTTTATTAATTCAGTTGTTCACTCTTGTCTCACACGAGTTTCCCCCCCCCCCCTTTTTTTTGGTCTTTGTTTCCCTATTATTGCCCACGCCGGTCCCCCTTTTGCAACCAGAACACTGATGCGGTCTGCTTTCTCACATTTCTGAACTTGAGTCACCTCCACTGTGTCTCTGCGCGTGCGCTCTTTCTTTAGTTCCCACGGTCTGAACTCTTTTCACCCCGGCTCCCTTTGGAAACCTGCTCAGTGTCTTCGTGCAGGTGCTCTTCCCCCTTTCACTTCCCCTGTCCCCTGCTTTCTAGGAATTTTTCTAACACCTTGATTATATTCTTATCCTCCTCCGAGTTGATGTTCCCAACATATTCCCAATGCGCACTTTCTATTAAATCTGCACATTTGATTCCTTTATTTATTTCCTCACTCTGACACTAGTGAAACCTTTAAATCTCCCTTTCCCCTGAAACCGGCCAGCTTTGGAGTAATGGGTAACTACAACCACCCTGTTTTAAGCTCAGTGATGATTACCCTTCCTTTTTAGGTTCGGGAATCACGTTAAATACATACGTTTGTTATCATATTGACGCGCTCTGAAAAAACCAAGCAGTGTATATTTATTCTTTATATATTTTTTATTTTTCACTTTTTATTTCATGCTTTTACTTATGTTTTTTACATGTTAGCAGAAAATACTCCTCCTTTGCAGTTTCACGTGTCTATGAGTCACTCTGTTACCATGAGAACATTTACGTCATAGATGTCAACGTGGCAGCATAGACTCTTTTATAAGTAACCGGTCTGCAGACTGTGTGTATATTTTCTCTTTGCCCTGAAGAAGGAGACGGTCCTTGTCTCAGAAACGCGTTGGAATGCTGAAATAAAAGAGATTTTTATTAACATCCTGACAACAGTGGTTTTTTAGCGCGGCTAAAACCCGTTCTCCTTTATATATATATATATATATATATATATATATATATATATATATATATATATATATATATATATATTTTCACCTCCTTTTTTGGGACATATTTGACAGCACTTTAAAAGGTCAGCTACAATATGCCCGTTGGGACGTTGACCTTGCCCTCCTCCTCCTCCACCGGCCTCACTGGCTCCAGTGTCCCCCTACTCAAATGTAGGAAGGGCCACTGGCAGTCCTCATTCTCAGATTTCTTAGGGCTATCAGGTGGGCCCTGTAACATACATTGGGGAGGCATGGCAGTCATTTGTAGTTTTCTGCATCCCCTATATCATTAGTGTGAAAGTTGGAATACGTACTCCATAACACTTTACAGTGCTTTTGCCAATGTGGCCATTTGGGTGTTGGCCTTCCCCTCCTCCTCCTCCACCACCACCAACACCGTCTAAAGTGACCCTCTATTCAAATTCTATTCAAATGATTCAGTAATGCATGTTTTATGGAAAAATGAACGCCACACTGGGACATCGAACCTGATGTCGTTGATGATGATTGCATCTGACCAAAAGCAGATTAGGAGCAGGAGGCATCATCGCCTGCTTCCTAGACCGCAGTTTGTGAAGCATGCAGCACCGTGGAAGTGGCAGTTGTTTCACTCTGGAACTCAGGCTTTATTCCACTAGCTAACACTGAGGATTTAAAAAAATTCAGTTTCCCCAGGGTGGAATGGTTCAATCACCATGTAGCACAGCATCAGAAGTTACACCCAACAGCTCCCAACAGATTTTTTTTTTTTTAAATTGGTAGGATTTGCAAGAGGGCATAACATGCCAAGGAGCTTAATAAACTCAGTTTCCCCAGGGGATAATGGTTCAGACACTATGTAGCACAGCATCAGAAGGTACTCCCAATAGCTCTCAACAGCTTTTTTTAAACAATTGGTAGGATAAGCAACAGGGCATAACATGCCAATGAGTTTAATACATTCAGTTCCCCTTGGATACAATGGTTCAGACACCATGTAGCACAGCATCAGAAAGTACTCCCAACAGCTCCCAACAGCTTTTTTAAAAAAATTGGTAGGATTTGCAACAGGGCATAACATGCCAAGGAGTTTAATACATTCAGTTCCCCTAGGGTGTAATGGTTCAGACACCATGTAGCAAAGCATCATAAGGTACTCCCAACAGCTTTTTAAAAAAAAAATTGGTAGGATAAGGAATAGGGCACAACATGCCAAGGAGTTTAATAAATTCAGTTACCCCAAGGGATAATGGTTCAGACACCATGGAGCACATCATCAGAAGGTACTCCCAACAGCTCCCAACAGCTTTTTTTTAGGGATTTGAAGTTTTCTTATGCCTGACGGTCCTGAGGAAGGGAGCTGAGCCTCCAGAAAAGCGTAGGCCTGTGCAAAATAAAGATTCATTAATCAGACTACTTGAACCAGTGATCATTTGGCGAGGCTTATGAAAACCCTTTTTCTACAATTGTTCTCTGTTAACAGCTTTTTTTAAAAAAGGGGTAGGATTTGCAACAGGGCATAACATGCCAAGGAGTTTAATAAATTCAGTTTTCCCAGGGAATAATGGTTCAGACACCATGTAGCACAGCATCAGAAGGTACTCCCAACAGCTTTTTTGTTAAAATTGGTAGGTTAAGCAACAGGGCATAACATGCCAAGGAGCTAAATAAATTCTGATTCCGCAGGGGGCCATGTGTAATACACCGTGGAGCACAGCATCAATAAGGAACACAAATAGAGACTGCCTGACCAATTGTTATAGACAGTATAGCCTTGACAGTAGTTGTGCCACTGCATAATGTACAAAGGCTTGAAAAATATTGCCGTGGGTGACTGGACCAAACAATTACATCGCAGCAGCATAACAATTTAGATTAGTCATGCGGTCACATTAGATGATAGAAGACAAAATAGTCTTTAATGAGAAACAATGGAACTTATTTAAACTTAAGAAATACAAATTTTCGGGCTACAATTTTTATTGGGTCTTGTTAACAGGAGGCCTGAGATACTCTTGGGCAATCCATCTATGGTTGATTTTGATCATCCTCAAATTGTCTGCACTTTCCGTGGATAGTCATGTGTGAGTATCTGTTATTATTGACCCCGCTGAGCTGAAAACACGCTCAGACAACACTCTCGCAGCAGGACAAGCTAGCACTTCCAAAGCGTATAAGGAGAGGTCTGACCAATGGTTAAAATGGAACAGTAGACTCTGAAACCACGCTGATACGGTCACCTACATAATCCCTCACCATCTTACTTAACTGTTCCCTTCTTGTCATGCTTCCCCCAACCGGTATCTGATTAGAAATTGACGGTTTGGGGAAAATGGACCAGTTTTGGCACATTAGTCCCCCGCCTGTGTTGCTCCTACTATGGGTAGCCCTCTCTTGTAATCCTGTTGCGTGAGATGACACACGACCTCTAACACCAGCATGATCTGAGGCTAATCGTTTCATCAACTGCTCTACTACAGCCCTCTTGAATGTTTCCGTAGTACAATCCTTATTTACCTCGACAAATAGCGAAGCAAATTTGTCTTTGTAGCGTGGTTCAAGGAAGGTACATAAACAGTATTTGTTGTCTGCCAAAATGTGGACTAGCCGACAGTCATGAGAAAGACAGTGTGACATGAACTGGGCCATGTATCCCAGACTCCGAACTGGAAACCTTTGTATGTCACTGCTAAGAATACATTCTGTCTCCCTAAACCTCCTCCCCTCCTCAGTCTCTCTTTCCTCCTCCTGCTCCTTCTCAGGCCATCCATGCTGGATAGCCCTGAAGCTTGGGTTGTCAATCCATTGGTTACCAACTTCAAAGCATTCCTGTTCTTCATCATCCTCCTCATCCTCATGATGCTGACCAAAGGTGGCCTGAGCTTGTTGGGCGAGGTTGTGTGGATTACTAGCAACCATTGTGAAGTCCGGATCGGGTGCATTAACAGTTTGGTCAGTCAGACCATCCAGGGAGCATTTCAATAAACAAGTTAGTGGAATGGTAATGCTGATAAGAGCATCATCACTGCTCACAATGTTGGTACAGTAATGAAAATTCTCTAGGACCTGACAAATGTTTGTAATCCACACCCATTATGCAGTACTAATGTCTAGCAGCTGCATCTGACGGGCATGTTCCAGCTGGAATTGGGATACTGCCCTCTGCTGCTCATGGATCCTGGCCAACATATGATAGGTTGAATTCCATCTCGTAGGGAGGTCACATATTAGTCTGAGACGAGACAAGTGTAAGCGCTGCTGCACCACTGCCAGGCCAGCAAAAAGGGAGATGACTTGCGGAAATGGGTGCTAATATGTCGTACCTTGGCAAGTAGGTCTGGTATCCCAGGGTATTTTTTGAGAAAGTGTTGAACTACTAAATGTGGGCCATACAAGGAACGTGTAAAAGCTTTCCAAGCTTGAAAGCCACCACCAGATTCAGATTACGACCATTAACGCACACTACCATCTCTGGATGGTGGTCCAATGGTGCAAGCCACTCATCTGTCTGCTCAGTTATTGCTTTCAAAATATCAGGTGCCATGTGCAAATTGTCACCAATACAGATGAGCTTCAGTAGAGCGTGTTGCCACTTAGAAGAGGCAGTGCTGCAGAGATCCCAGCTGGGGAATGATGTCGACGGTTGGACACCGGCGGATGTTGAGGAGGACGCACAGGAGCCAGATGAAGAGTAGGAGGAGGAGGGAGTTGTTCCTGTGTAGGAGGCTACTGAAACTGTGATTGAAGTGGGGCCCGCTATTCTGGGTGTGGGAATTAAATGGGATGTTGTCGGATCAGACTCTTTACCAGTCGCCACCAGGTTCACCCAGTGTGCCGTCAGTGAGATGTAGCGTCCCTGTCCACTTACACTTGTCCACGTGTCTGTGGTTAAGTGGACCTTCCCTGTTATGGCATTGGTGAGAGCCCATTTGATGTTTACGGACACGTGATTGTGGAGCGCTGGGACGGCACAACGAGAAAAATAGTGGCGGCTAGGCAAAGAGTACCGATGTTCTAACACCACCAAAAGGTCGTGGAAAGCCTCTGTTCCCACAAGCTGATACACAACATCTCAAGGGCTATCAATCGTGCAATGTGTACAGTTATGGTTTCTGCCCTTGGGTGCGTAACGGGGTATTTTTGCTTCTTTACGAAGGTCTGTGGTAAGGACAACTGACGGGAAAGCTGGGACATCAAAGCTGATGTCGTTGATGATTGAGTTTGGCCAACATCAGGTTGGGAGAAGGAGGCATCAGCGCCACCTTCTTGCACACCAGTTTGGGAAGCAGGCAGCCCAGGGGAAGTGGCAGAGTTTTGAGTCTGGAAATCATGTTTTTCACCTACAGCTTTCAACCACCTAGAGGTGTGCTTGGCTAACATATGGTTTCTCATGGGGGAGGTACCAAAGCTGGAAGTATTTTTGCCTCTGCTAAGCTTGGTCTGACAGATTTGACAAATGGCAACCGTTTGGTCCGAAGGACTCTTGGAAAAAACTCCCACACAACCGCAGCACGGACCCTTGGACTCTGAGATGGCACAGGTGGTGCACGGACCCTTGGAGTCTGAGATGCCACAGGTGGTGGTGTCATGTGCACAGTTGATTAACCTCTGGCAGTGGTCGAAACCCTATCTCTTAAGGGGGCTTTACACGCAACAACATCGCTAACGAGATGTTGTTGGGGTCACGGAATTCGTGACGCACATCCCGCCTTGTTAGAAACGTTGTTGCATGTGACACGTACGAGCGACCGCTAACGATGCAAAATACTCATCAATTCGTTGATTGTTGAAACGTCGTCCATTTCCCAAATGTCGTTGATGATTTTGGACGCAGGTTGTTCGGCGTTCCTGAGGCAGCACACATCGCTACGTGTGACACCCCAGGAACGACAAACAACACCATACCTGCGTTCTCTGGCAACGAGGTGGGCGTGACTTTCATGCGGCTGCTCTCTGCCCCTCCGCTTTTATTGGACACCTGCCGTGTGACGGCGCTGTGATGCCACATGAACCGCCCTCTTAGAAAAGAGGCTCTTCACCGGCCACAACGACATCGCTAGGAAGGTAAGTATGTGTGACGGGTACTAGCAATTTTGTACGCCATGGGAAGCGATTTGCCCGTGATGCACAAACGACGGGGACGGGTGCTTTCACGAGCGACATTGCTAGCGATGTCGCTGTATGTAAAGCAGCTTTACAGCCTTTTTGTGGACTATGGGCACTGCTGCTCTTGCAATCCATGCCACCCTTCCATGTTGGATCAGTCACCTCATCATCGACCAGGTCGTCTGCAAATTCGTGAAGGTCAATATCCTCGATAATGGAGGCTTCAGGCTGACCTGAGGGCAACTGTGTCTTATCATTCTCGAACACTTCCACCTGATTGCCCAGCATGTCATGGCCAACAACATGGCTTTCTTCTGGCCTTGGGTGCTCAAAGATCTGTACATCACTGCACACCACGGTCTCATCTGCGTTGGTGGTGTTGCGCGGTGAGAGGCACGAAAGGTCAAAGGGTCCTGTAAACAGTTCCTCAGAGTAACCTGCTTTGGTGTCATATGTTTCCTTAGAATACTGATGTTGGGAGGAAGGAGGACGAGGTTGAAGATTCGATGGGCCAGCCTCTGGGCTATTCAAGTCTTTTTGTGTGGACCCTTGGGATTTACTACTTGACAAGTAACTGGAGGTATTTTCTGCTAGCCAACTCGCTACCTGTTCGTACTGTTCAGGCGCAAGAGTGGTTTCACACATGGACAAGAAAATTGGGATAGGAAGGCATAGGTAGATAAAGTAGGAACATTTTTCTTTGACTCGGTCACACTGCTTGGGCGACCACCACTGTCACTACCACCTTGTCCACGGCCATTACCGCCTCTTTTTCACATTTTTTGGTTTGATTATTTGAAGGTGAATACTGTAACTTGACCTTTTGTACAGGCAGTGGAACGACACTGATGCCGGGTTGTTAAACTTGTGTTAATAGTTTCCCACAATAGCTGTTTCTGTAAGTCTAAAAACCGCAAGGTACCTTTATCTGACAAAGTACCACTTGAAGGAGTTGACAAAGATATTGTGAATGTCTTTCAGCCCTAAAAGAAAACAGGGTTTGACACCACTTTTATTGTAGTATTGGTTTTTGGCACTCAGACTGTGTTTATAGAAAGAGCAGGGCACTATGTAGGTTCTGTAGGATCTGAAGACACCACCACCAGGATGCTAGCTTGGTGCTATGACAGTATTTTTCTTCAGGCAGAAGTAGAGGCACTGACACTATTAATTATTATTAATTAAAATTTGGTAAAGCTGACACTGTGTTTTAGTAAGAACAGGCCACTATGTAGGTTCTGTAAGATATGAAGCCGCCCAAAGTATGTTGTCCATCCACATCAGACACTTTAATACATGGCTAGTAGAGTTGAGCGCGGTTCGCGGTTCTCCAGTTCGCGGCTCGAGTGATTTTGGGGGCTGTTCTAGATCGAACTAGAACTCGAGCTTTTTGTATATGTTCGAGAACGGTTCTAGCAGCAAAAAGACAAGCTAATTACTAGCTGACTTTCCGCTGTAATAGTGTAAGTCACTCTGTGACTATTATGAAATTTCAGCGTATAGTGTGCGGGAACAGCGCATTCAGATCACTGCTGTTTGGATAATGGCGATCGCCATTTTTTTTTCTTGTCTTCCTTCCCTAACCGCGCGCGTGTAGTGGGGCGGGCCAGCAAGTCAGCCAATCCCAGACACACACACAGCTAAGTGGACTTTTAGCCAGAGAAGCAACGGCATGTGTGATATAATGTCCATGTCACACGTCCCTGCATTATAAAAACGGACATTTTCCTGCAGCATGACATTATCTGCCTTCTGCGTTTGGGTGTCAGTCACCGCTGGCATAGCTCCTGTCTCCGATACTGCTGTGTACGCTCTATACACAGCGCTATACAGAATAGGGATAGAAGTTTCTATAAGTCCTTGTAAGGGCTAATACCGGCAGGGTCAGAGCCATAGGTGACAGTCAGGTCCGTGAAAACAGATTTTAACAGCTACACAAGATGACAGCGTCTGTGTAGCTAAGGTCAGGGATTTCCTCGCTGCATTACCCCATTTGGAGGGATAGTAAGGGAGGCTTCCTTTCCTCTACCCAGACCCACAACCCTGCCACTGTACCCTCCTGCCCTTTGCACACTCAAGCTCATTGTTACTAAGCCATTATACTAGCAAACACTAAGGAAACTTAGTGGTATCCTAAAAGTGGCTGTTGGACTTCCATTAGTGTCACACTATTGCAAATCTATTTGCAGCACCTCTGCATTGCACACTCCTTTTCTGTTTTTAATAAGCTATAATAATAGCAAAAAATGCTGCTATTTAGTGGCATACAAAAAGTGGCTGTTGTACTCCATTTGTGCCCCCACTGGTGCCAAGCTATTTCTAGCACCTGTGCATGACACCCTCCTGCTCTGTTTTTAATAAGCTATAATAATAGCAAAAAATGCTGCCATTTAGTGGCATACAAAAAGTGGCTGTTGTACTCCATTTGTGCCCCCACTGGTGCCAAGCTATTTCTAGCACCTCTGCATGACACCCTCCTGCTCTGTTTTTAATAAGCTATAATAATAGCAAAAAATGCTGCCATTTAGTGGCATACAAAAAGTGGCTGTTGTACTTACATTAGTGTCGAACTGGTGCCAAGCTATATCTAGCACCTCTGCATGACACCCTCCTGCTCTGTTTTTAATAAGCTATAATAATAGCAAAAAATGCTGCCATTTAGTGGCATACAAAAAGTGGCTGTTGTACTCCATTTGTGCCCCCACTGGTGCCAAGCTATTTCTAGCACCTATGCATGACACCCTCCTGCTCTGTTTTTAATAAGCTATAATAATAGCAAAAAATGCTGCCATTTAGTGGCATAAAAAAAGTGGCTGTTGTACTTCCATTAGTGTCCCACTGGTGCCAAGCTATTTCTAGCACCTCTGCATGACACCCTCCTGCTCTGTTTTTAATAAGCTATAATAATAGCAAAAAATGCTGCCATTTAGTGGCATACAAAAAGTGGCTGTTGTACTTCCATTTGTGCCCCACTGGTGCCAAGCTTTTTCTAGCACCTCTGCATGAAACCCTCCTGCTCTGTTTTTAATAAGCTATAATAATAGCAAAAAATGCTGCCATTTAGTGGCATACAAAAAGTGGCTGTTGTACATCCATTAGTGTCCCACTGGTGCCAAGCTATTTCTAGCACCTCTGCATCACACCCTCCTGCTTTGTTTTTAATAAGCTATAATACTAGCAAAAAATGCTGCCATTTAGTGGCATACAAAAAGTGGCTGTTGTACTCCATTTGTGCCCCCACTGGTGCCAAGCTATTTCTAGCACCTCTGCATGACACCCTCCTGCTCTGTTTTTAATAAGCTATAATAATAGCAAAAAATGCTGCCATTTAGTGGCATACAAAAAGTGGCTGTTGTACTTTCATTTATGCCCCCACTGGTGCCAAGCTATTTCTAGCACCTCTGCATGACACCCTCATGCTCTGTTTTTAATAAGCTATAATAATAGCAAAAAATGCTGCCATTTAGTGGCTTACAAAAAGTGGCTGTTGTGCTTCCATTTGTGCCCCCACTGGTGCCAAGCTATTTCTAGCACCTCTGCATGACACCCTCCTGCTCTGTTTTTTAATAAGCTATAATAATAGCAAAAAATGCTGCTATTTAGTGACATACAAAAAGTGGCTGTTGTACTCCATTTGTTCCCCAACTGGTGCTAAGCTATTTCTAGCACCTGTGCATAACACCCTCCTGCTCTGTTTTTAATAAACTATAATATAAGCAAAAAATGCTGCCATTTAGTGGCATACAAAAAGTGGCTGTTGTACTTCCATTTGTGCCCCCACTGGTGCCAAGCTATTTCTAGCACCTCTGCATGACACCATCTTGCTCTGTTTTTAATAAGCTATAATAATAGCAAAAAATGCTGCCATTTAGTGGCATACAAAAAGTGGCTGTTGTACTCCATTTGTGCCCCCACTGGTGCCAAGCTATTTCTAGCACCTGTGCATGACACCCTCCTGCTCTGTTTTTAATAAGCTATAATAATAGCAAAAAATGCTGCCATTTAGTGGCATACAAAAAGTGGCTGTTGTACTTCCATTAGTGTCCCACTGGTGCCAAGCTATTTCTAGCACCTCTGCATGACACCCTCCTGCTCTGTTTTTAATAAGCTATAATAATAGCAAAAAATGCTGCCATTTAGTGGCATACAAAAAGTGGCTGTTGTACTTCCATTAGTGTCGAACTGGTGCCAAGCTATTTCTAGCACCTCTGCATGACACCCTCCTGCTCTGTTTTTAATAAGCTATAATAACAGCAAAAAATGCTGCCATTTAGTGGCATACAAAAAGTGGCTGTTGTACTCCATTTGTGCCCCCACTAGTGCCAAGCTATTTCTAACACCACTGCATGACACCCTCCTGCTCTGTTTTTAATAAGCTATAATAATAGCAAAAAATGCTGCCATTTAGTGGCATACAAAAAGTGGCTGTTGTACTTTCATTTATGCCCCCACTGGTGCCAAGCTATTTCTAGCACCTCTGCATGACACCCTCATGCTCTGTTTTTAATAAGCTATAATAATAGCAAAAAATGCTGCCATTTAGTGGCATACAAAAAGTGGCTGTTGTGCTTCCATTTGTGCCCCCACTGGTGCCAAGCTATTTCTAGCACCTCTGCATGACACCCTCCTGCTCTGTTTTTAATAAGCTATAATAATAGCAAAAAATGCTGCTATTTAGTGACATACAAGAAGTGGCTGTTGTACTCCATTTGTTCCCCAACTGGTGCCAAGCTATTTCTAGCACCTGTGCATAACACCCTCCTGCTCTGTTTTTAATAAACTATAATATAAGCAAAAAATGCTGCCATTTAGTGGCATACAAAAAGTGGCTGTTGTACTTCCATTTGTGCCCCCACTGGTGCCAAGCTATTTCTAGCACCTCTGCATGACACCCTCCTGCTCTGTTTTTAATAAGCTATAATAATAGCAAAAAATGCTGCCATTTCGTGGCATACAAAAAGTGGCTGTTGTACTCCATTTGTGCCCCCACTGGTGCCAAGCTATTTCTAGCACCTGTGCATGACACCCTTCTGCTCTGTTTTTAATAAGCTATAATAATAGCAAAAAATGCTGCCATTTAGTGGCATACAAAAAGTGGCTGTTGTACTTCCATTAGTGTCGAACTGGTGCCAAGCTATTTCTAGCACCTCTGCATGACACCCTCCTGCTCTGTTTTTAATAAGCTATAATAACAGCAAAAAATGCTGCCATTTAGTGGCATACAAAAAGTGGCTGTTGTACTCCATTTGTGCCCCCACTAGTGCCAAGCTATTTCTAACACCACTGCATGACACCCTCCTGCTCTGTTTTTAATAAGCTATAATAATAGCAAAAAATGCTGCCATTTAGTGGCATACAAAAAGTGGCTGTTGTACTTTCATTTATGCCCCCACTGGTGCCAAGCTATTTCTAGCACCTCTGCATGACACCCTCATGCTCTGTTTTTAATAAGCTATAATAATAGCAAAAAATGCTGCCATTTAGTGGCATACAAAAAGTGGCTGTTGTGCTTCCATTTGTGCCCCCACTGGTGCCAAGCTATTTCTAGCACCTCTGCATGACACCCTCCTGCTCTGTTTTTAATAAGCTATAATAATAGCAAAAAATGCTGCTATTTAGTGACATACAAGAAGTGGCTGTTGTACTCCATTTGTTCCCCAACTGGTGCCAAGCTATTTCTAGCACCTGTGCATAACACCCTCCTGCTCTGTTTTTAATAAACTATAATATAAGCAAAAAATGCTGCCATTTAGTGGCATACAAAAAGTGGCTGTTGTACTTCCATTTGTGCCCCCACTGGTGCCAAGCTATTTCTAGCACCTCTGCATGACACCCTCCTGCTCTGTTTTTAATAAGCTATAATAATAGCAAAAAATGCTGCCATTTCGTGGCATACAAAAAGTGGCTGTTGTACTCCATTTGTGCCCCCACTGGTGCCAAGCTATTTCTAGCACCTGTGCATGACACCCTTCTGCTCTGTTTTTAATAAGCTATAATAATAGCAAAAAATGCTGCCATTTAGTGGCATACAAAAAGTGGCTGTTGTACTTCCATTAGTGTCCCACTGGTGCCAAGCTATTTCTAGCACCTCTGCATGACACCCTCCTGCTCTGTTTTTAATAAGCTATAATAATAGCAAAAAATGCTGCCATTTAGTGGCATACAAAAAGTGGCTGTTGTACTTCCATTAGTGTCGAACTGGTGCCAAGCTATTTCTAGCACCTCTGCATGACACCCTCCTGCTCTGTTTTTAATAAGCTATAATAATAGCAAAAATAGCTGCCATTTAGTGGCATACAAAAAGTGGCTGTTGTACTCCATTTGTGCCCCCACTGGTGCCAAGCTATTTCTAGCACCTGTGCATGACACCCTCCTGCTCTGTTTTTAATAAGCTATAATAACAGCAAAAAATGCTGCCATTTAAAGGCATACAAAAAGTGGCTGTTGTACTTCCATTAGTGTCCCACTGGTGCCAAGCTATTTCTAGCACCTCTGCATGACACCCCCCTGCTCTGTTTTTAATAAGCTATAATAATAGCAAAAAATGCTGCCATTTAGTGGCATACAAAAAGTGGCTGTTGTACTTCCATTAGTGTCCCACTGGTGCCAAGCTATTTCTAGCACCTCTGCATCACACCCTCCTGCTCTGTTTTTAATAAGCTATAATAATAGCAAAAAATGCTGCCATTTAGTGGCATACAAAAAGTGGCTGTTGTACTCAATTTGTGCCTTCACTGGTGCCAAGCTATTTCTAGCACCTCTGCATGACACCCTCCTGCTCTGTTTTTAATAAGCTATAATAATAGTAAAAAATGCTGCCATTTAGTGGCATACAAAAAGTGGATGTTGTACTTCCATTTGTGCCCCCACTGGTGTCAAGCTATTTCTAGCACCTCTGCATGACACCCTCCTGCTCTGTTTTTAATAAGCAATAATAATAGCAAAAAATGCTGCCATTTAGTGGCATACGAAAAGTGGTTTTTGTACTTCCATTTGTGCCCCCACTGGTGCCAAGCTATTTCTAGCACCTGTGCATGACACCCTCTTGCTCTGTTTTTAATAAGCTATAATAATAGCAAAAAATGCTGCCATTTAGTGGCATACAAAAAGTGGCTGTTGTACTTCCATTTGTGCCCCCATTCGTGCCAAGCTATTTCTAGCACCTCTGCATGACACCCTCCTGCTCTGTTTTTATAAGCTATAATAATAGCAAAAAATGTTGCCATTTAGTTGCATACAAAAAGTGGCTGTTATACTCCATTTGTGCCCCCACTGGTGCCAAGCTATTTCTAGCACCTGTGCATGACACCCTCCTGCTCTGTTTTTAATAAGCTATAATAATAGCAAAAAATGTTGCCATTTAGTGGCATACAAAAAGTGGCTGTTGTACTTCCATTAGTGTCCCACTGGTGCCAAGCTATTTCTAGCACCTCTGCATGACACCCTCCTGCTCTGTTTTTAATAAGCTATAATAATAGCAAAAAATGCTGCCATTTAGTGGCATACGAAAAGTGGCTGTTGTACTTCCATTAGTGTCCCACTGGTGCCAAGCTATTTCTAGCACCTGTGCATGACACCCTCCTGCTCTGTTTTTAATAAGCTATAGTAATACCAAAAAATGCTGCCATTTAGTGGCATACAAAAAGTGGCTGTTGTACTCCATTTGTGCCCCCACTGGTGCCAAGCTATTTCTAGCACCTCTGCATGACACCCTCCTGTTCTGTTTTTAATAAGCTATAATAATAGCAAAAAAGCTGCCATTTAGTGGCATACAAAAAGTGGCTGTTGTACTGCCATTTGTGGTCCCACTGGTGCCAAGCTATTTCTAGCACCTCTGAATGACACCCTCCTGCTCTGTTTTTAATAAGCTAGAATAATAGCAAAAAATGCTGCCATTTAGTGGCATACAAAAAGTGGCTGTTGTACTTCCATTTGTGCCCCCACTGGTGCCAAGCTATTTCTAGCACCTCTGCATGACACCCTCCTGCTCTGTTTTTAATAAGATATAATAAAAGCAAAAAATGCTGCCATTTAGTGGCATACAAAAAGTGGCTGTTGTACTCCATTTGTGCCCCCACTGGTGCCAAGCTATTTCTAGCACCTCTGAATGACACTCTCCTGCTCTGTTTTTAATAAGCTATAATAAAAGCAAAAAATGCTGCCATTTAGTGGCATACAAAAAGTGGATGTTATACTTCCATTTGTGCCCCCACTGGTGCCAAGCTATTTCTAGCTCCTGTGCATGACACCCTCCTGCTCTGTTTTTAATAAGCAATAATAATAGCAAAAAATGCTGCCATTTAGTGGCATACGAAAAGTGGTTGTTGTACTTCCATTTGTGCCCCCACAGGTGCCAAGCTATTTCTAGCACCTGTGCATGACACCCTCCTGCTCTGTTTTTAATAAGCTATAATAATAGCAAAAAATGCTGCCATTTAGTGGCATACAAAAAGTGGCTGTTGTACTTCCATTTGTGCCCCCACTGGTGCCAAGCTATTTCTAGCACCTCTGCATGACACCCTCCTGCTCTGTTTTTAATAAGCTATAATAATAGCAAAAAATGTTGCCATTTAGTGGCATACAAAAAGTGGCTGTTATACTCCATTTGTGCCCCCACTGGTGCCAAGCTATTTCTAGCACCTTTGCATGACACCCTCCTGCTCTGTTTTTAATAAGCTATAATAATAGCAAAAAAGTTGCCATTTAGTGGCATACAAAAAGTGGCTGTTGTACTTCCATTAGTGTCCCACTGGTGCCAAGCTATTTCTAGCACCTGTGCATGACACCCTCCTGCTCTGTTTTTAATAAGCTATAATAATAGCAAAAAATGCTGCCATTTAGTGGCATACAAAAAGTGGATGTTGTACTTCCATTTGTGCCCCCACTGGTGCCAAGCTATTTCTAGAACCTCTGCATTGCACCCTCTTTCTCTGTTTTTAATAAGCTATAATACTAGGAAAAAATTTTGCCATTTAGTGGCATACAAAAACTGGCTATTGTACTCCATTTGTGCCCACACTGGTGCCAAGCTATTTCTAGCACCTGTGCATGACACCCTCCTGCTCAGTTTTTAATAAGCTATAATAATAGCAAAAAATGCTGCTATTTAGTGGCATACAAAAAGTGGCTGTTGTACTTCCATTAGTGTCGAACTGGTGCCAAGCTATTTCTAGCACCTGTGCATGACACCCTCCTGCTCTGTTTTTAATAAGCTATAATAATAGCAAAAAATGCTGCCATTTAGTAGCATACAAAAAGTGGCTGTTGTACTCCATTTGTGCCCCCACTGGTGCCAAGCTATTTCTAGCATCTGTGCATGACACCCTCCTGCTCTGTTTTTAATAAGCTATAATAATAACAAAAAATGCAGCCATTTAGTGGCATACAAAAAGTGGCTGTTGTACTTCCATTAGTGTACCACTGGTGCCAAGCTATTTCTAGCACCTCTGCATGACACCCTCCTGCTCTGTTTTTAATAAGCTATAATAATAGCAAAAAATGCTGCCATTTAGTGGCATACAAAAAGTGGCTGTTGTACTTCCTTTAGTGTCCCACTGTTGACAAGCTATTTCTAGCACCTGTGCATGGCACCCTCCTGCTCTGTTTTTTATAAGCTATAATAATAGCAAAAAATGCTGCCATTTAGTGGCATACAAAAAGTGGCTGTTGTACTTCCATTTGTGCCCCCACTGGTGCCAAGCTATTTCTAGCACCTCTGCATGACACCCTCCTGCTCTGTTTTTAATAAGCTATAATACTAGCAAAAAATGCTGCCATTTAGTGGCATACAAAAAGTGGCTGTTGTACTTCCATTTGTGCCCCCACTGGTGCCAAGCTATTTCTACCACCTTTGCATGACACCCTCCTGCTCTGTTTTTAATAAGCTATAATAATAGCAAAAAATGCTGCCATTTAGTGGCATACAAAAAGTGGCTGTTGTACTTCCATTTGTGCCCCCACTCGTGCCAAGCTATTTCTAGCACCTCTGCATGACACCCTCCTGCTCTGTTTTTAAAAAGCTATAATAATAGCAAAAAATGTTGCCATTTAGTGGCATACAAAAAGTGGCTGTTATACTCCATTTGTGCCCCCACTGGTGCCAAGCTATTTCTAGCACCTGTGCATGACACCCTCCTGCTCTGTTTTTAATAAGCTATAATAATAGCAAAAAATGCTACCATTTAGTGGCATACAAAAAGTGGCTGTTGTACTTCCATTAGTGTCCCACTGGTGCCAAGCTATTTCTAGCACCTGTGCATGACACCCTCCTGCTCTGTTTTTAATGAGCTATAGTAATACCAAAAAATGCTGCCATTTAGTGGCATACAAAAAGTGGCTGTTCTACTCCATTTGTGCCCCCACTGGTGCCAAGCTATTTCTAGCACCTGTGCATGACACCCTCCTGCTCTGTTTTTAATAAGCTATAATAATAGCAAAAAATGCTGCCATTAGTGGCATACAAAAAGTGGCTGTTGTACTTCCATTTCTGCCCCCACTGGTGCCAAGCTATTTCTAGCACCTCTGCATGACACCCTCCTGCTCTGTTTTTAATAAGCTATAATAATAGCAAAAAATGCTGCCATTTAGTGGCATACAAAAAGTGGCTGTTGTACTTCTATTTGTGCCCTCACTGGTGCCAAGCTATTTCTAGCACCTGTGAATGACACCCTCCCGCTCTGTTTTTAATAAGCTATAATAATAGCAAAAAATGCTGCCATTTAGGGGCATACAAAAAGTGGCTGTTGTACTTCCATTAGTGTCCCACTGGTGCCAAGCTATTTCTAGCACATCTGCATGACACCCTCCTGCTCTGTTTTTAATAAGCTATAATAATAGCAAAAAATGCTGCCATTTAGTGGCATACAAAAAGTGGCTGTTGTACTTCCATTAGTGTCGAACTGGTGCCAAGCTTTTTCTAGCACCTCTGCATGACACCCTCCTGCACTGTTTTTAATAAGCTATAATAATAGCAAAAAATGCTGCCATTTAGTGGCATACAAAAAGTGGCTGTTGTACTTCCATTAGTGTCCCATTGGTGCCAAGCTATTTCTTGCACTTCTGCATCACACCCTCCTGCTCTGTTTTTAATAAGCTATAATAATAGCAAAAAATGCTGCCATTTAGTGGCATACAAAAAGTGACTGTTGTACTCCATTTGTGCCCCCACTGGTGCCAAGCTATTTCTAGCACCTCTGCATGACACCCTCCTGCTCTGTTTTTAATAAGCTATAATAATAGCAAAAAATGCTGCCATTTAGTGGCATACAAAAAGTGGCTGTTGTACTTCCATTAGTGTCCCACTGGTGCCAAGCTATTTCTAGCACCTGTGCATGACACCCTCCTGCTCTGTTTTTAATAAGCTATAATAATAGCAAAAAATGCTGCCATTTAGTGGCATACAAAAAGTGGCTGTTGTACTTCCATTAGTGTCCCACTGGTGCCAAGCTATTTCTAGCACCTCTGCATGACACCCTCCTGCTCTGTTTTTAATAAGCTATAATAATAGCAAAAAATGCTGCCATTTAGTGGCATACAAAAAGTGGCTGTTGTACTCCATTTGTGCCCCCACTGGTGCCAAGCTATTTCTAGCACATGTGCATGACACCCTCCTGCTCGGTTTTTAATAAGCTATAATAATAACAAAAAATACTGCCATTTAGTGGCATACAAAAAGTGGCTTTTGTACTTCCATTAGTGTCCCACTGGTATCATAGTATCATAGTTTTTAAGGTTGAAGGGAGACTCTAAGTCCATCTAGTTCAACCCGTAGCCTAACATGTTGATCCAGAGGAAGGCAAAAAACCCCAATGTGGCAAACAAGTTCCAATGGGGAAGAAATTTCCTTCCTGACTCCACATCCGGCAATCAGACTAGTTCCCTGGATCAATACCCTGTCATAAAATCTAATATACATAACTGGTTATATTAAATTTTTCAAGAAAGGCATCCAGGCTCTGCTTAAATGTTAGTAGTGAATCACTCATTACAACATCATGTGGCAGAGAGTTCCATAGTCTCACTGCTCGTACAGTAAAGAATCCTCGTCTGTGATTATGATTAAACCTTCTTTCCTCAAGACGTAGCGGATGCCCCCGTGTTCCAGTCGCAGGCCTAGGTGTAAAAAGATCTTTGGAAAGGTCTCTGTACTGTCCCATCATATATTTATACATTGTGATTAGATCTCCCCTAAGCCTTCGTTTTTCCAGACTAAATAACCCCAAGTTTAATAACCTGTCTTCGTATTGCAGCCCCCCCATTCCTCTAATAATCTTGGTCGCTCTTCTTTGCACCCTCTCCAGTTCAGCTATGTCCTTCTTATATATCGGTGACCAGAATTGTACACAGTATTCTAAGTGCGGTCGCACTAGTGACTTGTACAGAGGTAGAACTATATTTTTTTCATGAACACTTATACCTCTTTTAATACATCCCATTATTTTATTAGCCCTGGCAGCAGCTGCCTGACACTGTCCACTAAAGTGAAGTTTACCATCCACCCATACACCCAAGTCTTTTTCTGTGTCTGTTTTACCCAGTGTTCTACAATTAAGTACATAATCATAAATGTTATTTCCTCTACCCAAGTGCATGACCTTACATTTATCTACATTAAACTTCAATTGCCACTTCTCAGCCCAATCCTCCAATTTACATAAATCTCCCTGTAATATAAAATTATCCTCCTCTGTATTGATTACCCTGCAGAGTTTAGTATCATCTGCAAATATTGAAATTCTACTCCGCATGCCCCCAACAAGGTCATTTATAAATATGTTGAAAAGAAGCGGGCCCAATACTGACCCCTGTGGTACCCCACTATGAACTGAGACCCAGTCCGAGTACGTACCATTAATAACCACCCTTTGTTTCCTATCACTGAGCCAGTTTTTAACCCAGTTACACATATTTTCCCCTATCCCCATTATTCTCATTTTATGTACCAACCTTTTGTGTGGCACCGTATCAAAAGCTTTTGAAAAGTCCATATACACAACATCCACTGCATTTCCCTGGTCCAGGCTTGAACTTACCTCTTCATAGAAGCTGATCAAATTAGTTTGACAGGATCGATCCCTCATAAACCCATGTTGATACTCTGTCATAAGGTTATTTTTCTTGAGATACTCCAGTATAGCATCTCTCAAGAAACCCTCAAGGATTTTACCAACCGTAGAGGTTAAACTTACCGGCCTATAATTTCCCGGCTCAGTTTTTGTCCCCTTTTTGAATATTGGCACCACATTTGCTATGCGCCAGTCCTGCGGTACCGACCCTGTTATTAAGGAATCTGAGAAGATTAAAAATAATGGTCTATCTATCACAGAACTCAATTCCTGTAGTACTCTGGGGTGTATGCCATCCGTGCCCGGAGATTTGTCAACCTTAGTGATTTCGAGGCGGCGGCGTACTTCCTGCTGGGTTAAGCAGGTAATATTCAAGGGTGAATTTATGGCATCACTGGTCATGTCATCTGCCATGGCATTTTCTTGTATAAAAACCGTAGAAAAAAAGTCATTCAGCAGGTTGGCTTTACCCTCATCCCCTTCCACCATTTCACCAAGACTATTTTTAAGGGGGCCAACACTATCGCTTTTCAGTTTTTTACTGTTTATGTAGTTAAAGAATATTTTAGGATTATTTTTACTTTCTCTCGCAATGAGTTTCTCTGTCTCATACTTAGCTAACTTAATTTGCTTTTTACATATTTTATTTAATTTTCTATAATTATATAATGCCTCATCACTACCTACCCTCTTTAATTCTTTTAAGGCTTTCTGTTTTTCTTTTATTGCTTCCCTTACAGCTCTATTTAGCCATAGGGGTTTCCTCCTATTTCTAGCATGTTTGTTCCCATAGGGTATATTTTCTGCACAAGCCCTATTCAGGATGCTCATAAAAGTCTCCCATTTGCTTTGTGTACTTTTATTACTTAGTACATCATCCCAGTTTATTGCACTAAGATCATCTCTCAACCGTTTAAAATTTGCTTTCCTGAAGTTTAGTGTCCTTGTAGCCCCTCTACTATACATCTTACTAAAGAATACATGAAAACTTATTATTTTGTGATCACTATTCCCCAAGTAACCCCCAACTTGTATATTTGATATGCGGTCTGGCCTATTGGTTAGTACAAGGTCTAGTAGTGCTCCCCCTCTTGTGGGGTCCTGTACCATTTGTGAAAGGTAATTATCTTTCATTGTTATCAAAAATCTATTTCCTTTGCTGGAACTGCAAGTTTCTGTTCCCCAATTTATATCAGGATAGTTAAAGTCCCCCATAATAATTACCTCTCCGAGACTCGCTGCTTTATCAATTTGCTTTATGAGGAGATTCTCTACCTCTTCCATAATATTCGGCGTCTTATAACACACCCCTATCAGTATTTTATTATTCACTTTCCCCCCCCTTATCTCCACCCATAGGGACTCTACATTCTCAGTACCCTCACATATGTTGTCACGCAGGATGGGTTTTAAGGATGATTTTACATATAGACACACACCTCCCCCTCGCTTATTTGTACGGTCATTCCTGAATAGGCTATAACCCTGTAAATTAACAGCCCAGTCATAGCTCTCATCCAGCCATGTCTCTGATATCCCCACTATATCATAATTTTCTTCCAACAATATTAATTCTAATTCCTCCACCTTATTTGTGAGGCTTCGGGCATTAGTGTACATGCACGTTACGTATGACTCTGTACCTATATTCCTGCTTACTGTATTGACTGTCCTAACCCTTCCCCCCGTACCACCCCCAATTTCATTACTTGTGCCCTGGTCACTATCTGCACTACATTCCCCTTCTATAAAATGAATACCCTCGCCCCCCATTCCTAGTTTAAACACTCCTCCAACCTTCTAGCCATTTTCTGCCCCAGCAGAGCTGCACCCTCCCCATTAAGATGCAGCCCATCCCTAGCATAGAATCTGTAGCCAACTGAAAAGTCGGCCCAATTCTCCAGGAACCCAAAACCCTCTTTCCTACACCAATTCTTGAGCCACCTGTTAACCTCCCTGATCTCTCTTTGCCTCTCTGGTGTGGCTCGTGGCACAGGTAGTATTTCCGAAAATACCACCTTTGAGGTCCATGCTTTAAGCTTACAACCTAATTCCCTGAAATCATCTTTAAGGACCTTCCACCTACCTCTAACTTTGTCATTTGTGCCAATATGTACCATGACCGCTGGGTCCTCCCCAGCCCCTCCCAGTAATCTGTCAACCCGATCAGCGATGTGCCGAACTCGAGCGCCAGGAAGACAACACACTGTTCGGCGATCCCTGTCTTTGTGACAGATTGCCCTATCTGTCCCCCTAATAATTGAGTCCCCCACTACCAGTACCTGTCTTGCGTGCCCTGCACTCCTATTCCCCCCCTTACTGGAGCAGACACTCCTCTGGCGTTCAGAGGTCATGCCTTGCTGCAGCAATGCTACCCCTGTAATGACATCCCCCTCATCTGCCAAGTTTGCAAACCTATTGGGGTGTGTCAGTTCAGAACTAGCCTCCCTAGCACTTTTCCCTTTACCCCCCTTTCTAACTGTCACCCAGCTACCTACCTCACCGTCCTGCCGCTCCCTACTACGATCCTCCCTCACATCTGACCCAGCAAGCTGCTGCTCAGTGAGCAGCACACTCCTTTCCATATTGCTAATGCATCTCAGAGTTGCCAGCTGCTCATTTAGATCCAGTATCTGGGCTTCCAAACGTGCAACTTGCGCACATCTCGAACAACAGTATGCACCCTCGAACGGCTTTTCAAGGACTGCATACATGAGACAAGATGTACACTGGATCGCATTAGCAATAGTGGAGCACATTTGGTGGTGCCAAGCTATTTCTAGCACCTCTGCATTACACCCTCCTGCTCTGTTTTTAATAAGCTATAATAATAGCAAAAAATGCTGCCATTTAGTGGCATACAAAAAGTGGCTGTTGTACTTCCATTTGTGCCCCCACTGGTGCTAAGCTATTTCTAGCACCTCTGCATGACACCCTCCTGCTCTGTTTTTAATAAGCTATAATACTAGAAAATATGCTGCCATTTAGTGGCATACAAAAAGTGGCTGTTGTACTTCCATTTGTGCCCCCACTGGTGCCAAGCTATTTCTAGCACCTTTGCATGACACCCTCCTGCTCTGTTTTTAATAAGCTATAATAATAGCAAAAAATGCTGCCATTTAGTGGCATACAAAAAGTGGCTTTTGTACTTCCATTTGTGCCCCCACTGGTGCCAAGCTATTTCTAGCACCTCTGCATTACACCCTCCTGCTATGTTTTTAATAAGCTATAATAATAGCAAAAAATGTTGCCATTTAGTGGCATACAAAAACTGGCTGTTGTACTCCATTTGTGCCCCCACTGGTGCCAAGCTATTTCTAGCACCTGTGCATGACACTCTCCTGCTCTGTTTTTAATAAGCTATAATAATAGCAAAAAATGCTGCCATTTAGTGGCATACAAAAAGTGGCTGTTGTACTTCCATTTCTGCCCCCACTGGTGCCAAGCTATTTCTAGCACCTCTGCATGACACCCTGCTGCTCTGTTTCTAATAAGCTATAATAATAGCAAAAAATGCTGCCATTTAGTGGCATACAAAAAGTGGCTGTTGTACTTCCATTAGTGTCGAACTGGTGGCAAGCTATTTCTAGCACCTCTGCATGACACCCTCCTGCTCTGTTTTTAATAAGCTATAATAATAGCAAAAAATGCTGCCATTTAGTGGCATACAAAAAGTGGCTGTTGTACTCCATTTGTGCCCCCACTGGTGCCAAGCTATTTCTAGCACCTGTGCATGACACCCTCCTGCTCTGTTTTTAATAAGCTATAATAATAACAAAAATGCAGCCATTTAGTGGCATACAAAAAGTGGCTGTTGTACTTCCATTAGTGTCCCACTGGTGCCAAGCTATTTCTAGCACCTCTGCATGACACCCTCCTGCTCTGTTTTTAATAAGCTATAATAATAGAAAAATTCTGCCATTTAGTGGCATACAAAAAGTGGCTGTTGTACTTCCATTAGTGTCCCACTGGTGCCAAGCTATTTCTAGCACCTCTGCATGACACCCTCCTGCTCTGCTTTTAATAAGCTATAATAATAACAAAAAATGCTGCCATTTACTGGCATACAAAAAGTGGCTGTTGTACTTCCATTAGTGTCCCACTGGTGCCAAGCTATTTCTAGCATCTCTGCATTACACCCTCCTGCTCTGTTTTTAATAAGCTATAATAATAGCAAAAAATGCTGCCATTTAGTGGCATACAAAAAGTGGCTGTTGTACTTCCATTTGTGCCCCCACTGGTGCTAAGCTATTTCTAGCACCTCTGCATGACACCCTCCTGCTCTGTTTTTAATAAGCTATAATACTAGCAAAAAATGCTGCCATTTAGTGGCATACAAAAAGTGGCTGTTGTACTTCCATTTGTGCCCCCACTGGTGCCAAGCTATTTCTAGCACCTCTGCATTACACCCTCCTGCTCTGTTTTTAATAAGCTATAATAATAGCAAAAAATGTTGCCATTTAGTGGCATACAAAAACTGGCTGTTGTACTCCATTTGTGCCCCCACTGGTGCCAAGCTATTTCTAGAACCTCTGCATGACACCCTGCTGCTCTGTTTCTAATAAGCTATAATAATAGCAAAAAATGCTGCCATTTAGTGGCATACAAAAAGTGGCTGTTGTACTCCATTTGTGCCCCCACTGGTGCCAAGCTATTTCTAGCACCTCTGCATGACACCCTCATGCTCTGTTTTTAATAAGCTATAATAATAGCAAAAAATGCTGCTATTTAGTGGCATACAAAAAGTGGCTGTTGTACTCCATTTGTGCCCCCACTGGTGCCAAGCTATTTCTAGCACCTCTGCATGACACCCTCCTGCTCTGTTTTTAATAAGCTATAATAATAGCAAAAAATGCTGCCATTTAGTGGCATACAAAAAGTGGCTGTTGTACTTACATTAGTGTCGAACTGGTGCCAAGCTATATCTAGCACCTCTGCATGACACCCTCCTGCTCTGTTTTTAATAAGCTATAATAATAGCAAAAAATGCTGCCATTTAGTGGCATACAAAAAGTGGCTGTTGTACTTCCATTTGTGCCCCCACTGGTGCCAAGCTATTTCTAGCACCTGTGAATGACACCCTCCCGCTCCGTTTTTAATAAGCTATAATAATAGCAAAAAATGCTGCCATTTAGTGGCATACAAAAAGTGGCTGTTGTACTTCCATTAGTGTCCCACTGGTGCCAAGCTATTTCTAGCACCTCTGCATGACACCCTCCTGCTCTGTTTTTAATAAGCTATAATAATAGCAAAAAAATGCTGCCATTTAGTGGCATACAAAAAGTGGCTGTTGTACTTCCATTAGTGTCCTACTGGTGCCAAGCTATTTCTAGCACCTCTGCATGACACCCTCCTGCTCTGTTTTTAATAAGCTATAATAATAGCAAAAAATGCTGCCATTTAGTGGCATACAAAAAGTGGCTGTTGTACTTCCATTAGTGTCCCATTGGTGCCAAGCCATTTCTTGCACTTCTGCATCAAACCCTCCTGCTCTGTTTTTAATAAGCTATAATAATAGCAAAAAATGCTGCCATTTAGAGGCATACAAAAAGTGGCTGTTGTACTCCATTTGTGCCCCCACTGGTGCCAAGCTATTTCTAGCACCTCTGCATGACACCCTCCTGCTCTGTTTTTAATAAGCTATAATAATAGCAAAAAATGCTGCCATTTAGTGGCATACAAAAAGTGGCTGTTGTACTTCCATTAGTGTCCCACTGGTGCCAAGCTATTTCTAGCACCTCTGCATGACACCCTCCTGCTCTGTTTTTAATAAGCTATAATAATAGCAAAAAATGCTGCCATTTAGTGGCATACAAAAAGTGGCTGTTTTACTTCCATTAGTGTCCCATTGGTGCCAAGCCTTTTCTTGCACCTCTGCATCACACCCTCCTGCTCTGTTTTTAATAAGCTATAATAATAGCAAAAAATGCTGCCATTTAGAGGCATACAAAAAGTGGCTGTTGTACTCCATTTGTGCCCCCACTGGTGCCAAGCTATTTCTAGCACCTGTGCATGACACCCTCCTGCTCTGTTTTCAATAAGCTAGAATAATAGCAAAAAATGCTGCCATTTAGTGGCATACAAAAAGTGGCTGTTCTATTCCATTTGTGCCCCCACTGGTGCCAAGCTATTTCTAGCACCCCTGCATGACACCTTCCTGCTCTGTTTTTAATTAGCTATAATAATAGCAAAAAATGCTGCCATTTAGTGGCATACAAAAAGTGGCTGTTGTACTCCATTTGTGCCCCCACTGGTGCCAAGCTATTTCTAGCACCTCTGCATGACACCCTCCTGCTCTGTTTTTAATAAGCTATAATACTAGCAAAAAATGCTGCCATTTAGTGGCATACAAAAAGTGGCTGTTGTACTTCCATTTGTGCCCCCACTGGTGCCAAGCTATTTCTAGCACCTCTGCATTACACCCTCCTGCTCTGTTTTTAATAAGCTATAATAATAGCAAAAAATGTTGCCATTTAGTGGCATACAAAAACTGGCTGTTGTACTCCATTTGTGCCCCCACTGGTGCCAAGCTATTTCTAGAACCTCTGCATGACACCCTGCTGCTCTGTTTCTAATAAGCTATAATAATAGCAAAAAATGCTGCCATTTAGTGGCATACAAAAAGTGGCTGTTGTACTCCATTTGTGCCCCCACTGGTGCCAAGCTATTTCTAGCACCTCTGCATGACACCCTCATGCTCTGTTTTTAATAAGCTATAATAATAGCAAAAAATGCTGCCATTTAGTGGCATACAAAAAGTGGCTGTTGTACTCCATTTGTGCCCCCACTGGTGCCAAGCTATTTCTAGCACCTGTGCATGACACCCTCCTGCTCTGTTTTTAATAAGCTATAATAATAGCAAAAAATGCTGCCATTAGTGGCATACAAAAAGTGGCTGTTGTACTTCCATTTCTGCCCCCACTGGTGCCAAGCTATTTCTAGCACCTCTGCATGACACCCTCCTGCTCTGTTTTTAATAAGCTATAATAATAGCAAAAAATGCTGCCATTTAGTGGCATACAAAAAGTGGCTGTTGTACTTCTATTTGTGCCCTCACTGGTGCCAAGCTATTTCTAGCACCTGTGAATGACACCCTCCCGCTCTGTTTTTAATAAGCTATAATAATAGCAAAAAATGCTGCCATTTAGGGGCATACAAAAAGTGGCTGTTGTACTTCCATTAGTGTCCCACTGGTGCCAAGCTATTTCTAGCACATCTGCATGACACCCTCCTGCTCTGTTTTTAATAAGCTATAATAATAGCAAAAAATGCTGCCATTTAGTGGCATACAAAAAGTGGCTGTTGTACTTCCATTAGTGTCGAACTGGTGCCAAGCTTTTTCTAGCACCTCTGCATGACACCCTCCTGCACTGTTTTTAATAAGCTATAATAATAGCAAAAAATGCTGCCATTTAGTGGCATACAAAAAGTGGCTGTTGTACTTCCATTAGTGTCCCATTGGTGCCAAGCTATTTCGTGCACTTCTGCATCACACCCTCCTGCTCTGTTTTTAATAAGCTATAATAATAGCAAAAAATGCTGCCATTTAGTGGCATACAAAAAGTGACTGTTGTACTCCATTTGTGCCCCCACTGGTGCCAAGCTATTTCTAGCACCTCTGCATGACACCCTCCTGCTCTGTTTTTAATAAGCTATAATAATAGCAAAAAATGCTGCCATTTAGTGGCATACAAAAAGTGGCTGTTGTACTTCCATTAGTGTCCCACTGGTGCCAAGCTATTTCTAGCACCTGTGCATGACACCCTCCTGCTCTGTTTTTAATAAGCTATAATAATAGCAAAAAATGCTGCCATTTAGTGGCATACAAAAAGTGGCTGTTGTACTTCCATTAGTGTCCCACTGGTGCCAAGCTATTTCTAGCACCTCTGCATGACACCCTCCTGCTCTGTTTTTAATAAGCTATAATAATAGCAAAAAATGCTGCCATTTAGTGGCATACAAAAAGTGGCTGTTGTACTCCATTTGTGCCCCCACTGGTGCCAAGCTATTTCTAGCACATGTGCATGACACCCTCCTGCTCTGTTTTTAATAAGCTATAATAATAACAAAAAATACTGCCATTTAGTGGCATACAAAAAGTGGCTTTTGTACTTCCATTAGTGTCCCACTGGTATCATAGTATCATAGTTTTTAAGGTTGAAGGGAGACTCTAAGTCCATCTAGTTCAACCCGTAGCCTAACATGTTGATCCAGAGGAAGGCAAAAAACCCCAATGTGGCAAACAAGTTCCAATGGGGAAGAAATTTCCTTCCTGACTCCACATCCGGCAATCAGACTAGTTCCCTGGATCAATACCCTGTCATAAAATCTAATATACATAACTGGTTATATTAAATTTTTCAAGAAAGGCATCCAGGCTCTGCTTAAATGTTAGTAGTGAATCACTCATTACAACATCATGTGGCAGAGAGTTCCATAGTCTCACTGCTCGTACAGTAAAGAATCCTCGTCTGTGATTATGATTAAACCTTCTTTCCTCAAGACGTAGCGGATGCCCCCGTGTTCCAGTCGCAGGCCTAGGTGTAAAAAGATCTTTGGAAAGGTCTCTGTACTGTCCCATCATATATTTATACATTGTGATTAGATCTCCCCTAAGCCTTCGTTTTTCCAGACTAAATAACCCCAAGTTTAATAACCTGTCTTCGTATTGCAGCCCCCCCATTCCTCTAATAATCTTGGTCGCTCTTCTTTGCACCCTCTCCAGTTCAGCTATGTCCTTATATATCGGTGACCAGAATTGTACACAGTATTCTAAGTGCGGTCGCACTAGTGACTTGTACAGAGGTAGAACTATATTTTTTTCATGAACACTTATACCTCTTTTAATACATCCCATTATTTTATTAGCCCTGGCAGCAGCTGCCTGACACTGTCCACTAAAGTGAAGTTTACCATCCACCCATACACCCAAGTCTTTTTCTGTGTCTGTTTTACCCAGTGTTCTACAATTAAGTACATAATCATAAATGTTATTTCCTCTACCCAAGTGCATGACCTTACATTTATCTACATTAAACTTCAATTGCCACTTCTCAGCCCAATCCTCCAATTTACATAAATCTCCCTGTAATATAAAATTATCCTCCTCTGTATTGATTACCCTGCAGAGTTTAGTATCATCTGCAAATATTGAAATTCTACTCCGCATGCCCCCAACAAGGTCATTTATAAATATGTTGAAAAGAAGCGGGCCCAATACTGACCCCTGTGGTACCCCACTATGAACTGAGACCCAGTCCGAGTACGTACCATTAATAACCACCCTTTGTTTCCTATCACTGAGCCAGTTTTTAACCCAGTTACACATATTTTCCCCTATCCCCATTATTCTCATTTTATGTACCAACCTTTTGTGTGGCACCGTATCAAAAGCTTTTGAAAAGTCCATATACACAACATCCACTGCATTTCCCTGGTCCAGGCTTGAACTTACCTCTTCATAGAAGCTGATCAAATTAGTTTGACAGGATCGATCCCTCATAAACCCATGTTGATACTCTGTCATAAGGTTATTTTTCTTGAGATACTCCAGTATAGCATCTCTCAAGAAACCCTCAAGGATTTTACCAACCGTAGAGGTTAAACTTACCGGCCTATAATTTCCCGGCTCAGTTTTTGTCCCCTTTTTGAATATTGGCACCACATTTGCTATGCGCCAGTCCTGCGGTACCGACCCTGTTATTAAGGAATCTGAGAAGATTAAAAATAATGGTCTATCTATCACAGAACTCAATTCCTGTAGTACTCTGGGGTGTATGCCATCCGTGCCCGGAGATTTGTCAACCTTAGTGATTTCGAGGCGGCGGCGTACTTCCTGCTGGGTTAAGCAGGTAATATTCAAGGGTGAATTTATGGCATCACTGGTCATGTCATCTGCCATGGCATTTTCTTGTATAAAAACCGTAGAAAAAAAGTCATTCAGCAGGTTGGCTTTACCCTCATCCCCTTCCACCATTTCACCAAGACTATTTTTAAGGGGGCCAACACTATCGCTTTTCAGTTTTTTACTGTTTATGTAGTTAAAGAATATTTTAGGATTATTTTTACTTTCTCTCGCAATGAGTTTCTCTGTCTCATACTTAGCTAACTTAATTTGCTTTTTACATATTTTATTTAATTTTCTATAATTATATAATGCCTCATCACTACCTACCCTCTTTAATTCTTTTAAGGCTTTCTGTTTTTCTTTTATTGCTTCCCTTACAGCTCTATTTAGCCATAGGGGTTTCCTCCTATTTCTAGCATGTTTGTTCCCATAGGGTATATTTTCTGCACAAGCCCTATTCAGGATGCTCATAAAAGTCTCCCATTTGCTTTGTGTACTTTTATTACTTAGTACATCATCCCAGTTTATTGCACTAAGATCATCTCTCAACCGTTTAAAATTTGCTTTCCTGAAGTTTAGTGTCCTTGTAGCCCCTCTACTATACATCTTACTAAAGAATACATGAAAACTTATTATTTTGTGATCACTATTCCCCAAGTAACCCCCAACTTGTATATTTGATATGCGGTCTGGCCTATTGGTTAGTACAAGGTCTAGTAGTGCTCCCCCTCTTGTGGGGTCCTGTACCATTTGTGAAAGGTAATTATCTTTCATTGTTATCAAAAATCTATTTCCTTTGCTGGAACTGCAAGTTTCTGTTCCCCAATTTATATCAGGATAGTTAAAGTCCCCCATAATAATTACCTCTCCGAGACTCGCTGCTTTATCAATTTGCTTTATGAGGAGATTCTCTACCTCTTCCATAATATTCGGCGTCTTATAATACACCCCTATCAGTATTTTATTATTCACTTTCCCCCCCCTTATCTCCACCCATAGGGACTCTACATTCTCAGTACCCTCACATATGTTGTCACGCAGGATGGGTTTTAAGGATGATTTTACATATAGACACACACCTCCCCCTCGCTTATTTGTACGGTCATTCCTGAATAGGCTATAACCCTGTAAATTAACAGCCCAGTCATAGCTCTCATCCAGCCATGTCTCTGATATCCCCACTATATCATAATTTTCTTCCAACAATATTAATTCTAATTCCTCCACCTTATTTGTGAGGCTTCGGGCATTAGTGTACATGCACGTTACGTATGACTCTGTACCTATATTCCTGCTTACTGTATTGACTGTCCTAACCCTTCCCCCCGTACCACCCCCAATTTCATTACTTGTGCCCTGGTCACTATCTGCACTACATTCCCCTTCTATAAAGTGAATACCCTCGCCCCCCATTCCTAGTTTAAACACTCCTCCAACCTTCTAGCCATTTTCTGCCCCAGCAGAGCTGCACCCTCCCCATTAAGATGCAGCCCATCCCTAGCATAGAATCTGTAGCCAACTGAAAAGTCGGCCCAATTCTCCAGGAACCCAAAACCCTCTTTCCTACACCAATTCTTGAGCCACCTGTTAACCTCCCTGATCTCTCTTTGCCTCTCTGGTGTGGCTCGTGGCACAGGTAGTATTTCCGAAAATACCACCTTTGAGGTCCATGCTTTAAGCTTACAACCTAATTCCCTGAAATCATCTTTAAGGACCTTCCACCTACCTCTAACTTTGTCATTTGTGCCAATATGTACCATGACCGCTGGGTCCTCCCCAGCCCCTCCCAGTAATCTGTCAACCCGATCAGCGATGTGCCGAACTCGAGCGCCAGGAAGACAACACACTGTTCGGCGATCCCTGTCTTTGTGACAGATTGCCCTATCTGTCCCCCTAATAATTGAGTCCCCCACTACCAGTACCTGTCTTGCCTGCCCTGCACTCCTATTCCCCCCCTTACTGGAGCAGACACTCCTCTGGCGTTCAGAGGTCATGCCTTGCTGCAGCAATGCTACCCCTGTAATGACATCCCCCTCATCTGCCAAGTTTGCAAACCTATTGGGGTGTGTCAGTTCAGAACTAGCCTCCCTAGCACTTTTCCCTTTACCCCCCTTTCTAACTGTCACCCAGCTACCTACCTCACCGTCCTGCCGCTCCCTACTACGATCCTCCCTCACATCTGACCCAGCAAGCTGCTGCTCAGTGAGCAGCACACTCCTTTCCATATTGCTAATGCATCTCAGAGTTGCCAGCTGCTCATTTAGATCCAGTATCTGGGCTTCCAAACGTGCAACTTGCGCACATCTCGAACAACAGTATGCACCCTCGAACGGCTTTTCAAGGACTGCATACATGAGACAAGATGTACACTGGATCGCATTAGCAATAGTGGAGCACATTTGGTGGTGCCAAGCTATTTCTAGCACCTCTGCATTACACCCTCCTGCTCTGTTTTTAATAAGCTATAATAATAGCAAAAAATGCTGCCATTTAGTGGCATACAAAAAGTCGCTGTTGTACTTCCATTTGTGCCCCCACTGGTGCTAAGCTATTTCTAGCACCTCTGCATGACACCCTCCTGCTCTGTTTTTAATAACCTATAATACTAGAAAATATGCTGCCATTTAGTGGCATACAAAAAGTGGCTGTTGTACTTCCATTTGTGCCCCCACTGGTGCCAAGCTATTTCTAGCACCTTTGCATGACACCCTCCTGCTCTGTTTTTAATAAGCTATAATAATAGCAAAAAATGCTGCCATTTAGTGGCATACAAAAAGTGGCTGTTGTACTTCCATTTGTGCCCCCACTGGTGCCAAGCTATTTCTAGCACCTCTGCATTACACCCTCCTGCTATGTTTTTAATAAGCTATAATAATAGCAAAAAATGTTGCCATTTAGTGGCATACAAAAACTGGCTGTTGTACTCCATTTGTGCCCCCACTGGTGCCAAGCTATTTCTAGCACCTGTGCATGACACTCTCCTGCTCTGTTTTTAATAAGCTATAATAATAGCAAAAAATGCTGCCATTTAGTGGCATACAAAAAGTGGCTGTTGTACTTCCATTTCTGCCCCCACTGGTGCCAAGCTATTTCTAGCACCTCTGCATGACACCCTGCTGCTCTGTTTCTAATAAGCTATAATAATAGCAAAAAATGCTGCCATTTAGTGGCATACAAAAAGTGGCTGTTGTACTTCCATTAGTGTCGAACTGGTGGCAAGCTATTTCTAGCACCTCTGCATGACACCCTCCTGCTCTGTTTTTAATAAGCTATAATAATAGCAAAAAATGCTGCCATTTAGTGGCATACAAAAAGTGGCTGTTGTACTCCATTTGTGCCCCCACTGGTGCCAAGCTATTTCTAGCACCTGTGCATGACACCCTCCTGCTCTGTTTTTAATAAGCTATAATAATAACAAAAATGCTGCCATTTAGTGGCATACAAAAAGTGGCTGTTGTACTTCCATTAGTGTCCCACTGGTGCCAAGCTATTTCTAGCACCTCTGCATGACACCCTCCTGCTCTGTTTTTAATAAGCTATAATAATAGAAAAATTCTGCCATTTAGTGGCATACAAAAAGTGGCTGTTGTACTTCCATTAGTGTCCCACTGGTGCCAAGCTATTTCTAGCACCTCTGCATGACACCCTCCTGCTCTGTTTTTAATAAGCTATAATAATAACAAAAAATGCTGCCATTTACTGGCATACAAAAAGTGGCTGTTGTACTTCCATTAGTGTCCCACTGGTGCCAAGCTATTTCTAGCATCTCTGCATTACACCCTCCTGCTCTGTTTTTAATAAGCTATAATAATAGCAAAAAATGCTGCCATTTAGTGGCATACAAAAAGTGGCTGTTGTACTTCCATTTGTGCCCCCACTGGTGCTAAGCTATTTCTAGCACCTCTGCATGACACCCTCCTGCTCTGTTTTTAATAAGCTATAATACTAGCAAAAAATGCTGCCATTTAGTGGCATACAAAAAGTGGCTGTTGTACTTCCATTTGTGCCCCCACTGGTGCCAAGCTATTTCTAGCACCTCTGCATTACACCCTCCTGCTCTGTTTTTAATAAGCTATAATAATAGCAAAAAATGCTGCTATTTAGTGGCATACAAAAAGTGGCTGTTGTACTCCATTTGTGCCCCCACTGGTGCCAAGCTATTTCTAGCACCTCTGCATGACACCCTCCTGCTCTGTTTTTAATAAGCTATAATAATAGCAAAAAATGCTGCCATTTAGTGGCATACAAAAAGTGGCTGTTGTACTTACATTAGTGTCGAACTGGTGCCAAGCTATATCTAGCACCTCTGCATGACACCCTCCTGCTCTGTTTTTAATAAGCTATAATAATAGCAAAAAATGCTGCCATTTAGTGGCATACAAAAAGTGGCTGTTGTACTTCCATTTGTGCCCCCACTGGTGCCAAGCTATTTCTAGCACCTGTGAATGACACCCTCCCGCTCCGTTTTTAATAAGCTATAATAATAGCAAAAAATGCTGCCATTTAGTGGCATACAAAAAGTGGCTGTTGTACTTCCATTAGTGTCCCACTGGTGCCAAGCTATTTCTAGCACCTCTGCATGACACCCTCCTGCTCTGTTTTTAATAAGCTATAATAATAGCAAAAAAATGCTGCCATTTAGTGGCATACAAAAAGTGGCTGTTGTACTTCCATTAGTGTCCTACTGGTGCCAAGCTATTTCTAGCACCTCTGCATGACACCCTCCTGCTCTGTTTTTAATAAGCTATAATAATAGCAAAAAATGCTGCCATTTAGTGGCATACAAAAAGTGGCTGTTGTACTTCCATTAGTGTCCCATTGGTGCCAAGCCATTTCTTGCACTTCTGCATCAAACCCTCCTGCTCTGTTTTTAATAAGCTATAATAATAGCAAAAAATGCTGCCATTTAGAGGCATACAAAAAGTGGCTGTTGTACTCCATTTGTGCCCCCACTGGTGCCAAGCTATTTCTAGCACCTCTGCATGACACCCTCCTGCTCTGTTTTTAATAAGCTATAATAATAGCAAAAAATGCTGCCATTTAGTGGCATACAAAAAGTGGCTGTTGTACTTCCATTAGTGTCCCACTGGTGCCAAGCTATTTCTAGCACCTCTGCATGACACCCTCCTGCTCTGTTTTTAATAAGCTATAATAATAGCAAAAAATGCTGCCATTTAGTGGCATACAAAAAGTGGCTGTTGTACTTCCATTAGTGTCGAACTGTCGAACTAGTGCCAAGCTATTTCTAGCACCTCTGCATGACACCCTCCTGCTCTGTTTTTAATAAGCTATAATAATAGCAAAAAATGCTGCCATTTAATGGCATACAAAAAGTGGCTGTTTTACTTCCATTAGTGTCCCATTGGTGCCAAGCCTTTTCTTGCACCTCTGCATCACACCCTCCTGCTCTGTTTTTAATAAGCTATAATAATAGCAAAAAATGCTGCCATTTAGAGGCATACAAAAAGTGGCTGTTGTACTCCATTTGTGCCCCCACTGGTGCCAAGCTATTTCTAGCACCTGTGCATGACACCCTCCTGCTCTGTTTTCAATAAGCTAGAATAATAGCAAAAAATGCTGCCATTTAGTGGCATACAAAAAGTGGCTGTTCTATTCCATTTGTGCCCCCACTGGTGCCAAGCTATTTCTAGCACCCCTGCATGACACCTTCCTGCTCTGTTTTTAATTAGCTATAATAATAGCAAAAAATGCTGCCATTTAGTGGCATACAAAAAGTGGCTGTTGTACTCCATTTGTGCCCCCACTGGTGCCAAGCTATTTCTAGCACCTCTGCATGACACCCTCCTGCTCTGTTTTTAATAAGCTATAATACTAGCAAAAAATGCTGCCATTTAGTGGCATACAAAAAGTGGCTGTTGTACTTCCATTTGTGCCCCCACTGGTGCCAAGCTATTTCTAGCACCTCTGCATTACACCCTCCTGCTCTGTTTTTAATAAGCTATAATAATAGCAAAAAATGTTGCCATTTAGTGGCATACAAAAACTGGCTGTTGTACTCCATTTGTGCCCCCACTGGTGCCAAGCTATTTCTAGAACCTCTGCATGACACCCTGCTGCTCTGTTTCTAATAAGCTATAATAATAGCAAAAAATGCTGCCATTTAGTGGCATACAAAAAGTGGCTGTTGTACTCCATTTGTGCCCCCACTGGTGCCAAGCTATTTCTAGCACCTCTGCATGACACCCTCATGCTCTGTTTTTAATAAGCTATAATAATAGCAAAAAATGCTGCCATTTAGTGGCATACAAAAAGTGGCTGTTGTACTCCATTTGTGCCCCCACTGGTGCCAAGCTATTTCTAGCACCTCTGCATGACACCCTCATGCTCTGTTTTTAATAAGCTATAATAATAGCAAAAAATGCTGCCATTTAGTGGCATACAAAAAGTGGCTGTTGTACTTACATTAGTGTCGAACTGGTGCCAAGCTATATCTAGCACCTCTGCATGACACCCTCCTGCTCTGTTTTTAATAAGCTATAATAATAGCAAAAAATGCTGCCATTTAGTGGCATACAAAAAGTGGCTGTTGTACTTCCATTTGTGCCCCCACTGGTGCCAAGCTATTTCTAGCACCTGTGAATGACACCCTCCCGCTCCGTTTTTAATAAGCTATAATAATAGCAAAAAATGCTGCCATTTAGTGGCATACAAAAAGTGGCTGTTGTACTTCCATTAGTGTCCCACTGGTGCCAAGCTATTTCTAGCACCTCTGCATGACACCCTCCTGCTCTGTTTTTAATAAGCTATAATAATAGCAAAAAAATGCTGCCATTTAGTGGCATACAAAAAGTGGCTGTTGTACTTCCATTAGTGTCCTACTGGTGCCAAGCTATTTCTAGCACCTCTGCATGACACCCTCCTGCTCTGTTTTTAATAAGCTATAATAATAGCAAAAAATGCTGCCATTTAGTGGCATACAAAAAGTGGCTGTTGTACTTCCATTAGTGTCCCATTGGTGCCAAGCCATTTCTTGCACTTCTGCATCAAACCCTCCTGCTCTGTTTTTAATAAGCTATAATAATAGCAAAAAATGCTGCCATTTAGAGGCATACAAAAAGTGGCTGTTGTACTCCATTTGTGCCCCCACTGGTGCCAAGCTATTTCTAGCACCTCTGCATGACACCCTCCTGCTCTGTTTTTAATAAGCTATAATAATAGCAAAAAATGCTGCCATTTAGTGGCATACAAAAAGTGGCTGTTGTACTTCCATTAGTGTCCCACTGGTGCCAAGCTATTTCTAGCACCTCTGCATGACACCCTCCTGCTCTGTTTTTAATAAGCTATAATAATAGCAAAAAATGCTGCCATTTAGTGGCATACAAAAAGTGGCTGTTGTACTTCCATTAGTGTCGAACTGTCGAACTAGTGCCAAGCTATTTCTAGCACCTCTGCATGACACCCTCCTGCTCTGTTTTTAATAAGCTATAATAATAGCAAAAAATGCTGCCATTTAGTGGCATACAAAAAGTGGCTGTTTTACTTCCATTAGTGTCCCATTGGTGCCAAGCCTTTTCTTGCACCTCTGCATCACACCCTCCTGCTCTGTTTTTAATAAGCTATAATAATAGCAAAAAATGCTGCCATTTAGAGGCATACAAAAAGTGGCTGTTGTACTCCATTTGTGCCCCCACTGGTGCCAAGCTATTTCTAGCACCTGTGCATGACACCCTCCTGCTCTGTTTTCAATAAGCTAGAATAATAGCAAAAAATGCTGCCATTTAGTGGCATACAAAAAGTGGCTGTTCTATTCCATTTGTGCCCCCACTGGTGCCAAGCTATTTCTAGCACCCCTGCATGACACCTTCCTGCTCTGTTTTTAATTAGCTATAATAATAGCAAAAAATGCTGCCATTTAGTGGCATACAAAAAGTGGCTGTTGTACTCCATTTGTGCCCCCACTGGTGCCAAGCTATTTCTAGCACCTGTGCATGATACCCTCCTGCTCTGTTGTTTATAAGCTATAATAATAGCAAAAAATGCTGCCATTTAGTGGCATACAAAAAGTTGCTCTTGTACTTCCATTAGTGTCCCACTGGTGCCAAGCTATTTCTAGCACCTCTGCATGACACCCTCCTGCTCTGTTTTTAATAAGCTATAATAATAGCAAAAAATGCTGCCATTTAGTGGCATACAAAAAGTGGCTGTTGTACTCCATTTGTGCCCCACTGGTGCCAAGCTATTTCTAGCACCTGCGCATGACACCCTCCTGCTCTGTTTTTAATAAGCTGTAATAATAGCAAAAAATGCTGCCATTTATTGGCATACAAAAAGTGGCTGTTGTACTTCCATTTGTGCCCCCACTGGTGCCAAGCTATTTCTAGCACCTCTGCATGACACCCTCCTGCTCTGTTTTTAATAAGCTATAATAATAGCAAAAAATGCTGCCATTTAGTGGCATACAAAAAGTGGCTGTTGTACGTCATTTGTGCCCCCACTGGTGCCAAGCTATTTCTAGCACCTCTGCATGACACCCTCCTGCTCTGTTTTTAATAAGCTATAATAATAGCAAAAAATGCTGCCATTTAGTGGCATACAAAAAGTGGCTGTTGGACTTCCATTAGTGTCCAACTATTGCAAATCTATTTGCAGCACCTCTGCATTGCACACTCAGACTCATTGTTACTAAACCATTATACTAGCAAACACTGAGTAAACTTAGTGGCATCCTAAAAGTGGCTGTTGGACTTCCATTAGTGCCCCACTGGTGCCAAGCTATTTGCAGCACCTCTGCAAGACACCCTCATGCACATTTTGCTACGCTAATTTTATAGCAAACTCAGGGAATTCCTTGCTGCATTTGATCATTCGGAGGGATAGAAAGTGAGGCTTCCTTTACTGTCCTGCTACCCACAGAACACGGCAACTGTACCCACCTGTCCACTTTTTCCACGCTATTTAATTTGCCCAAAGAGCTGACTCTTTTTCTGCCTTCCTAAAATTGACTGTAATACTAAGTTAGTGTTCCTTTGCTGCCAAGCAAGGTACAACACATATGCATTCTACACTCCTTTCCATTTCTGGAATGCAATTATTAACTGCAGGTAGTCCAGCCAATCTGTGACGAAGGTGCAGGTGTGGATATAATGTAGCCTGCATCCAATGTTGGTTTTCTCGATGTCTGACAGCTCAACAATACCATCTGTTTCCACTTCCAAAACAAGTGATGACCTGCCAATCACACTCACTGTTGCGTGTAAAGGGGTGGAAGTTCAGTGTGAAAAACCATGTGAGACTGCTGTCCCCACAGTCACAGAGGATGAAGAGCACGCAGATGCACTTGATGGGGCAGGCGGTGGTTGCACAGGCACGCTAGGCCGCATTGTAGCACAGTGAAATTCACATTGCGACTTATGCTTCATTTTAAGTCGTGTTCAGGGTGGGCTCCCCAGTATGCAGCAAAACCAGGCAACAGGAAAAGGACTCTAGGCAGTTGGGTTGATAAATGATTGTTTAACTTTACCAAAACAAACAATAAGAACCATGCATACAATTTAAATAATTGAACAATCTATTCTGTTGCCTACTACCTGCTAATCCCTCTGCGTAGCAGTAATTGTGTGTTTGTGCGTGTGTGTGTGTGTGTGTGTGTGTGTGCGTGCGAACACGACTTACCAGTGGCGCATCACAAGAGCTTCCAAGTTATCTACCTAAACATAGACAAAACACATTACCCCCCCTGAATACCCTTGTTAGCTGAAGCCTCACAGATAAGGCAGATGATAACAGTGTGAATGCAAACCACACAGCTCTGCAACACAGTCATGGAAATCTTGAAAAGCAACAGTCAATGCAAACATGTGTCGCTGTCCCTCTATGATTTAAACTGTACGTGACAATTTGACAGTGCAGAGGCAGCAAGTCTTATTGTCTATATAGTCGGCCTACCCAGAACAGATATGTATTTTGATAATAAAACAAAGTGTTGCGTGCCCGCATTATTGTCTGGGCACAGCCTACCGTACCCGGGTACTGTGATGTCCAGTTGCCAGAAATACAGACTTTACGCTCCTCTCACGGTAAGCAGTATAGACAGCACCGTAAGAATGTTGGTCTGTGGCACAGGATGCTGCTCACTGGCGTTACGGTACTCCTCACCAAACTCCAAAATGACTCCCCTCACAATTGAACGAAGTGTTTCCGCGGTGGCTCCTTGCTGTAACACACACCTTTAGCTTTTCCTTCTGTTCATAGACAGCATCTCCAAGTCCACACCCGAAGAGCAATTTCTCCTCCACGTCTAAGTGTGGAGAGGCAGCTAGTGCGCATGCGTGTGCCGATTTACCCCAGCCGCAGCCTAACTACAGTGTTTCGCCTAGTGAGTATGCTCAGCCTGACTGTGCCATTCCTGAGGCTAAGTCTTCATTTCGGGATACAGCGCATGCTCCCACACTTAATGCGAAAAGCCTCTTTGCACAGGTACTTGCACTCCGTGCCGGGTCTAAGTCCTGTGTTGTGCCTAGACACCATGCTAAAGCTGATAGTCTTTTTCCAGAGACTGTATTTCATGCTACTGAGCATGCTCAGGCACTTACTGCATCAGAATCTAGGTCCGGTAATGAACTCTTTGGCCCTGCCCCTGATGTGGGGGGCCCATATAGACCACAGGGCATCAGGTGTCCTGACGATGTGGCCAGGCCACTCCCAAATGGCTTGCAGAGGCCCGCCCCTATGACTTGTCACCTCATTATTGATGGTCAGACGATGACTGGTGAGGTGTTTGTGTCGTGGCAGCCATGAGGTCATTATTGAAGTTTCGGTTCCAAATAGGATGCTAGTTATGCCACTCATGACGTGTCACTCTGCTTTTGTCTCCAGGAGGTGCATTGTGGTCCACCCTGGTTTGGGGCGGACCCAGGTTATAAAACGGGCTGGAGCCAACAAGGAGGTGCGCAGTCTTTTATTATGCTCCGAAAGAGCACACCTCCATGTGTTGAACCCATTGCGGCTTTAGGCCAGAGGTAGGCAGGGATAGGGCGTCGATGCAGGCCGCCACCACAGTTGATAACGCAGAACAGTTAAGACCAGCTCCTGTCCTACCAGTCCTGCTTGTGCAGCCCAGTGGCATTAACAGGCCTCCTGCTGCTGATGCGCCTGCTGTCCACAGGTGTGGCCCCAATGCACACGGTCAGCGTACTCAATGGCCCCTGTGATGTTAACAGGGAGTTCCTGGGCTGGGTGGGCGTGTGGACCCTGTGACGCTAACAGGGCTCCCAGTCTCCAGATCCGAGTGGCGTCTAACTCGGTTCAGGCTACTATTAGTTTCATAGCCACACAGCTCTGTATCCTCCACCTAACCTTCCAGTTGCCAACCTCTTCTTTTCCATCTGGGAGCACGGTGGACACTGACTGCTGATGGGGATATATACCTTTCTCTTTCTTTTCTTATTAATTTTCGTTATATAGCGGTAACATAGTATGTACCACCTTATCCAAATCTGCCAGTCCCACCGTAACAGATGGTGTTTCATCAGCAAATGTTACTTTTGCTTAACCACCAAACCCACGGACAAAAACTTTTTTCCCCTTTCCAACACACCTGTTCCCCTTTCCACCACCATCTGTCCTTTTTCAACTCACTTTGTATATGACCAGCAAGAAGGCGCTCATGTGTCTTGTGCATCCAGGAGGACCAAGTCCTTGGTGTGTTGGTGGCAGAGAGGTGAGAATCGTGCCTGCTTCCTCTGCCCTCTCCCCCCAACCTCGCACAACCGAAATGTGAGCAAGCTCTCACTCATCTGCTGAGTCTTCCATGCCCATTGCCAGTTTGTCCTCCATTTCTTCATGGGCTCCTGCACCTTCCTCAACACTTTTTGCTGATACTATGCGCCCTTGTTAATCCCTCTCCCCCACCATGACTGCCGCCTAGGTGCCGCTGACCATCTGGACCTCGTAGATCTTGTTATCCCTTCCGCATATGACTCCTCCTGTACTTCTTTCCCTTCCTCTTGTTCCAACACCTGACTTCGAATAATGCTTACAGTGTGCTCCATCATGTAGATGACCAGAATTGTCACGCTGAGAATGGCATTGCCAGTGCTAAACATCTTCGTCGACATTTGTAAACTGTGTAGAAGGGTGCATAGGTCCTTGATCTTACACCACTCCAGCAGCGTGATCTGCACCACCTCTGGATCAAGTTAGGCCAGGCTATATGTCATAACGTATTGCAGCAGGGTTCGGCGGTGCTGCCACAAACGCTGCAACATGTGCAGTTTCCAATTCCTGCGTGTCGGCACATCGCATTTCAGGCGTTTAACCACCAGACCTAAAGACTTCTGTAGCAACAAAAGTTGTTGAGCTGCTGTGTGCAAACGATGGAAGTGAGCACATAGCGAGCGTGCCCGCTGCACAAGGCCATGTAGGCCGGCATGGAGTTTTAAAAATTGCTGGAGACTTAGATTCAACACGTGAGCCATACAAGGCATGTTTGTCACATTGCCCTGACGATGGCCCGCAGCCAGGTTTGTATCATTGCCGCACACTGCGGTTAAGTCATCAACGGAGTACGCTCTGTCAATTTGTACTCTGGTCGCCAGGTGACAACGTGTTCCTTTCATGCATAGTGCTGATGATGGAAGAGAAGTTGATGCCAGCGGCGCAGGTGGACGCAGGTTATGCTCACCCACTGGGCTGCATTACCTTGACAGATGCAGAATCTCTGGCTGAATGTAGGTGGTGGGTATCTCACAGATGAAGTACCATCATTCAGCTACAACCAATGGGAAGACACCACACCCTTTTTTAAGCCCATCCTGTCTGCAGACCACTGCCAGACATAGCTATGAACCTCTGGTTACTTTTACCCCCAGTTCAGTTTTATGGTTTTGTGTGCTTGTTACCTGACTACTTTTCCTGCTTGCTGTTTATGTACCTTGTTGGCCGATCCACATTTCACCTCTGCTTGTTTTCTGATTATGTCCTGGCCGTCCCAATCTGTTCCTGTTCCTCAATTAATGTTTTGTCCCTGCCTGACTACTATTCTCTGGAACTGCAGCCTTCCACAGGTATTGATCACCTTGGGCCCTGTGTAATTCCTAATCCCTGTATAGGGATTAAAGGGTTTCAGGGTTCTGGAGGTCCTGCTTGGTGAGTGGCTTCCCTCTAGCCTATCCTTTACAGCCCATCTGATTGTGTGGATCAAGGAAGGCGTTACACCGTGCCCTCTGCAGAAGGCCATGTAGGCCAGGATAGTGCTTTAAAAATTGCTGGACAACCAGTTTAACACGTGAGCCACACAAGGCACGTATGTCACATTGTCACGGCGAAGGGCCGCACCCATGTTTGCATCATTGTCACACCCGGCCTTCCCTGGCTGCTGGTTGAGTGGAGACAACCATTGATGAAACTTGGTCTCCAGAACTAACCGTCCACAACTTCTCAGCGGTGTGACTCACATTTCCCATACATTTCAAAGTAAACATTTGACCACATGATGGCATTGAGCTCTGCTGCCAGCATAGTAAGGAGGTGTGTGGTTTTCCTTGTGCGCAGTTACAAGGAAGGGTGCCCTGACCACACAGGGTTTGGGCCGAGGTGAAGGACCCACACGAGGTTGAGGAGGCAGAAGCAGTGTATTAACTTCTACATACAGAGGAAGGATTGATACAACTCGTGGGGACAGCAAGACTTGTACAGCAGACCCTTCTCCATCTCTCCCCATAGTAACCCATTGCCCAGTCAGTGACATGTAACGCCCCTGTCCATGCTTACTGGGCCAAGTATCTGTGGTGAAATGCACCCTGTCACACAGTTTCTCAAAGAAGCGGTTATGTTTGGTGCGACATGCTGGTGTAGCGCGTGCACGCCTTTGTTGGAGAAGGAGTGGCGCCTGTGCATCGGCTCTTGGGGCACTGCGATGGGCATAAGGTCTCGAAAATCCTCGGTTAAAAAGGAAGGAAAGGAAGCATTTTGGTAGCCAACAGTTTGCAGATGCTGAAAGTCAACCTCTAAGCCATGTCATGCCCTTCTAAAAGCATGTAAAACACAGCAAGGGGACTCCAACCACAGTCTCCCTTGTTTCTAAAAATTGGTTCACACACACCCCACTTGACTGGCATCAGTTGACCCCCATTTTCAAGATGAAAAAGATGCTTTGCATGAAGCACTCTCAAAAATATGCGTGCCTTTCGCCTCCCCTGGCTGAGCCAGGGGAAGAAAAGTCCTCTGAGAGCCATGACTTGTTCATCTTGGTTCTTTTTTCAAAAGCGAGGGGACTCCAACCACAGTCTCCCTCGTTTCCACTAATTGGGCCACACACACCCCACTTGACTGGCATCAGTTGACCCCATTTTCAAGAAGAAAAAGATCCTTTGCATGAAGCACTCTCAAAAATATGCGTGCCTTTTGCCTCCCCTGGCTGAGCCAGGGGAAGAAAAGTCCTCTGAGAGCCATGACTTGTTCATCTTGGTTCTTTTTTCAAAAGCGAGGGGACTCCAACCACAGTCTCCCTCGTTTCCACTAATTGGGCGACACACACCCTACTTGACTGGCATCAGTTGACCCTATTTTCAAGAAGAAAAAGATCCTTTGCATGAAGCACTCTCAAAAATATGCGTGCCTTTCGCCTCCCCTGGCTGAGCCAGGGGAAGAAAAGTCCTCTGAGAGCCATGACTTGTTCATCTTGGTTCTTTTTTCAAAAGCAAGGGGACTCCAACCACAGTCTCCCTTGTTTCCACTAATTGGGCCACACACACCCCACTTGACTGGCATCAGTTGACCCCATTTTCAAGATGAAAAGATCCTTTGCATGAAGCACTCTCAAAAATACGTGTGCCTTTCGCCTCCCCTGGCTGAGTCAGGGGAAGAAAAGTCCTCTGAGAGCCATGACTTGTTCATCTTGGTGAACGTTAGTCTGTCCACATTGTCAGTGGACAGATGCGTGTGCTTAACTGTCAGCACAGCCCCAGCAGCACTGAGGACACGTTCCGAGAAACGCTAGCTGCAAGACACAACAAGATCCCCAAGGCGTACGTGGTGAGCTCAGGCAATTTATCCAGATTGGAAGCCTAAAATGAGCAGGGCTCAAGTTGCACAGTAATGGCATCGACCTTCCCTTGCATATACTCATATCCAGGGGCGGACTGGCCCACCAGGAGGTCGGGAGAACCCCCGGTGGGCCCCTGCTATTGATGACCACGCCCCCTACCCCCCCTGGGCCCCTATGGATGTGTGTGAGAGGCCCCCCCGGCCGGTAATTTCACTAATCATATCGGCACATTGCCGATATGATTAGTGACAATCCCATTCCCTCTGGAGCAGCAAGCAGGGAGAGCGATCTCCCTGCTCTGCCTGCTGTCACTGTCAGTGCCGCGCGGCTCTAACTCATCTGCGCAGCGACACTGTAGGAGGAGGCAGTCTCAGAGTGATGACTGCTTCCTTCCTGTGCAGGTGCTGGCAGCATCGCGTTGCGCGCTGCGGAGGACGGACCGGCGTCACCCCATTGGCTGCAGCAGCACGTGAGTATAGAAAACGGGGGCCCCGAGGGAGGGTGCGGGGGCCCGGGGAGCGAGCAGGGGCCCCCGGGGGGGTGCGGGCTCGGGGAGCGAGCAGGGCCCCGGGAAGGGGGGTGCGGGGGCCCGGAGAGCGAGCAGGGGCCCCGAGGTGGGAGTGCAGGGGCCCAGGAAGGGTGTATGGGGGCCCCGGAGGGGGGGTGCGGGGTCCCGGGGAGTGAGCAGGGGCCCCTCATACTCACCTGTCTGCAGCCTCCCGGTGCCATGTCCGCTCCCGGTACCGCGGCTCCGGCTGTGTGCAGACGGCCGGGACACCTCCTATAGCTGCAGGACCTGGCGCTGATCACCTGATGCGGTTACCTGATGGAATCAGCTGACAGTGACAGCGGTGTCGCCGGCTTTTTACTACCCGGCCGGCTAAACTATCAGCTGATGCCGTCAGGAGACTTTATCAGCTGATTACCGCTGGGTCCTGCATTGATCGGTCTGACAGGAGTCTGCACAGAAGTGTGTGGAGTTTTTTTCTTTTTCTTTTGCACTGATGCATCAGCTGATTGTATAAACGGCTTTTATACAATCAGCTGCTGTGTCATGGAATTCACATCAATGATCCTCACACATCATCTGATCGCTCTGCCTTCCAGCAAACGATCAGATGATATTGGATATGGATTGGACGGCGCGGGACCCTGACCCAGGATTACTGCGGAGGGGGGTTCTTTATTTCAATAAAGATGGAGTCACTAATTGTGTTGTGTTTTATTTCTAATAAAAATATTTTTCTGTGTGTTGTGTTTTTTTTTTATCTTTACTAGAAATTCATGGTGGCCATGTCTAATATTGGCGTGACACCATGAATTTCAAGCTTAGGGCCAGCTGATAATATACAGCTAGCTCTAACCCCATTATTACCTAGCGATACAGCGCCAGAAGATGGCGCTTCTATTAAAGCGCCATTTTCTGGGGTGGCTGCGGACTGCAATTCGCAGAGGGGGTGCCCAGAAAGCTTGGGCACCCTGCACTGCGGATTCCAATCCCCAGCTGCCTAGTTGTACCTGGCTGGACTCAAAAATATGGCGAAGCCCATGTCATTTTTTTTTTGAATTATTTAATGAAATTCATGAAATAAAAAAAAAAGGGCTTCCCTATATTTTTGGTTCACAGTTGGGTACAAATAGGCAGCTGGGGGTTGGGGGAAGCCCATAGCTGCTTGCTGTACCTGGCTAGCATACAAAAATATGGCGAAGCCCACGTCATTTTTTTGGAGGGAAAAAAACTCCTGCATACAGTCCTGGATGGAGCATGCTGAGCCTTGTAGTTCTGCAGCTGTCTGCTCTCCTGCATACACCAGTGGAGAATGAAGAACATATTGAAGGAAATGACATCAGATCTTTTTTTCAAAAACGCACAAAAAACACCTAGTGCGCACATACCCTTAGTGTGCAGAGAGCTGCGGAGGAGGACGGAAGACAGAGGAGAGGCCACCGGTGCTTGGAGCAGATAAGCGCTCAGTGACCCGAAGATGCAGGGAGAGGGGCCACATAAGATGGCAGCTATATGTGGCTATATGTGGAGAGGGGCCACATAAGATGGCAGCTATATGTGGCTATATGGGGAGAGGGGCCACATTAAGATGGCAGTTATATGTGGCTATATGGGGAGAGGCCACATAAGATGGGAGCTATATGTGGCTATATGGGGAAAGGGGCCACATTAAGATGGCAGCTATATGTGGCTATATGGGGAGAGGGGCCACATTAAGATTGAAGCTATATGTGGCTATATGGGGAGAAGCCACATAAGATGGGAGCTATATGTGGCTATATGGGGAGAGGGGCCACATTAAGATGGCAGCTATATGTGGCTATATGGGGAGAGGGGCCACATTAAGATGGCAGCTATATGTGGCTATATGGGGAGAGGGGCCACATAAGATGGCAGCTATATGTGGCTATATGGGGAGAGGGGCCACATTAAGATGGCAGTTATATGTGGCTATATGGGGAGAGGCCACATAAGATGGGAGCTATATGTGGCTATATGGGGAAAGGGGCCACATTAAGATGGCAGCTATATGTGGCTATATGGGGAGAGGGGCCACATTAAGATTGAAGCTATATGTGGCTATATGGGGAGAAGCCACATAAGATGGGAGCTATATGTGGCTATATGGGGAGAGGGGCCACATTAAGATGGCAGCTATATGTGGCTATATGGGGAGAGGGGCCACATTAAGATGGCAGCTATATGTGGCTATATGGGGAGAGGGGCCACATAAGATGGCAGCTATATGTGGCTATATGGGGAGAGGAGCCGCATTAAGATGGCAGCTATATGTGGCTATATGGGGAGAGGAGCCGCATTAAGATGGCAGCTATATGGGGAGAGGGGCCACATAAGATGGGAGCTATATGGGAAAAGGAGCACATGGGATGTGATCTGCTGGGGAAAGAGACCATAATGGGATGGGACCTGCTGGGGAAAGAAGCCATAATGGGATGGGATCTGCAGGGGAAAAGAGGTCATAATGGGATGAGATCTGCAGGGGAAAAGAGGTCATAATGGGATGAGATCTGCAGGGGAAAAGAGGCCATAATGGGATGGGATCTGCGGGGGAAAGAGGCCATAATGGGATGGGATCTGCAGGGGAAAGAGGCCACATGGGATGGGATCTGTATGGGGAAGGTCGTCCATTCCAATTTTAGCAGGGCTCCTTTAGTAATAATTTTTAAAAACTGTAGACAAATCATTTAATACAATAAGACTGACAGTGACTGGAACAACTGATGCTGGACAGGAGAGGAAGGGGAAGGAGATTTTACTTTAAATTACTTGTATTTTTTGGTTGAGGAAATTGAGTGAAAATGGGTGTGGCTAACAGAATGGGTGTGGTTACAAAATGGGTGTGGTTTTCAAATGGGCAGGGTTTACATATAACCTGTTAAAAATTTGAATCCCACCCCTGCTATATATAGTATGGTAACTGCATGGTGCTGGTGGGCCCCAAGATTGATTTTTCCTGGTGGGCCCCAGGTACTCCAGTCCGCCGCTGCTCATATCTGTGTCTCCTCCTCTTTTTCCTTGTCCAGCTCCTTTGTTTTCGCATGAGTATATGTCCTTGTCACTTTCCCATGTGTTTGTGTTGTGTTGTGAGTTGTTTGTCACATTTTGGACACATTTGAGGGTGTTTTCTAGGTGTTTTTATGTGTTTGTGATTGCCTGCCATTGTTTCCTATGCGGTTCGAGTGGTTCGTCGAACGTTCGCCGAACCGAACTCGAACGAGACCTCCGTTAGACGAACCGAACTCGAGCCGAACCACGGCCGGTTCGCTCATCTCTAATGGCTAGTGGCTTTTGCAAATACAAAGCAGGACTCTACCATTTTGTGCTGCCTGGTACAAAGTACTCAATTGTACTTTTTCCACAATATTTTTGGGGTCAAAGTTTGCTTGGCTTGGGCCATTAATATCTGCAAATATGTCAATAAACCCAAAAAGACTAAAAATTCAGTTCTTAAGGGACAGAGACGTGGATGTGGGTGTGATGTTGTCAATGGTGTGTGACTAGGCCTAGTCTGTGTTAGGCTAGAAGAAGCTTGATGCATCTGTGGCGCCCTGGACTAGCCAGGTCGTCACAGGTAACACAAACACACCCCCACCCCCCCACTAGACAGTAACATTAGCCAAACATAAAACCCTTGTTGCCTCCCTCCAGGGTCTGATGTCCACACCAGGTGGGGCAGAGCCAAGTGGTTGGCCCCACCCACCGATGAGTTCACAGGCCTGGACTCAAAAATATGGCGAAGCCCATGTCATTTTTTTTTTGAATTATTTAATGAAATTCATGAAATAAAAAAAAAAGGGCTTCCCTATATTTTTGGTTCACAGTTGGGTACAAATAGGCAGCTGGGGGTTGGGGGAAGCCCATAGCTGCTTGCTGTACCTGGCTAGCATACAAAAATATGGCGAAGCCCACGTCATTTTTTTGGAGGGAAAAAAACTCCTGCATACAGTCCTGGATGGAGCATGCTGAGCCTTGTAGTTCTGCAGCTGTCTGCTCTCCTGCATACACCAGTGGAGAATGAAGAACATATTGAAGGAAATGACATCAGATCTTTTTTTCAAAAACGCACAAAAAACACCTAGTGCGCACATACCCTTAGTGTGCAGAGAGCTGCGGAGGAGGACGGAAGACAGAGGAGAGGCCACCGGTGCTTGGAGCAGATAAGCGCTCAGTGACCCGAAGATGCAGGGAGAGGGGCCACATAAGATGGCAGCTATATGTGGCTATATGTGGAGAGGGGCCACATAAGATGGCAGCTATATGTGGCTATATGGGGAGAGGGGCCACATTAAGATGGCAGTTATATGTGGCTATATGGGGAGAGGCCACATAAGATGGGAGCTATATGTGGCTATATGGGGAAAGGGGCCACATTAAGATGGCAGCTATATGTGGCTATATGGGGAGAGGGGCCACATTAAGATTGAAGCTATATGTGGCTATATGGGGAGAAGCCACATAAGATGGGAGCTATATGTGGCTATATGGGGAGAGGGGCCACATTAAGATGGCAGCTATATGTGGCTATATGGGGAGAGGGGCCACATTAAGATGGCAGCTATATGTGGCTATATGGGGAGAGGGGCCACATTAAGATGGCAGTTATATGTGGCTATATGGGGAGAGGCCACATAAGATGGGAGCTATATGTGGCTATATGGGGAAAGGGGCCACATTAAGATGGCAGCTATATGTGGCTATATGGGGAGAGGGGCCACATTAAGATTGAAGCTATATGTGGCTATATGGGGAGAAGCCACATAAGATGGGAGCTATATGTGGCTATATGGGGAGAGGGGCCACATTAAGATGGCAGCTATATGTGGCTATATGGGGAGAGGGGCCACATTAAGATGGCAGCTATATGTGGCTATATGGGGAGAGGGGCCACATAAGATGGCAGCTATATGTGGCTATATGGGGAGAGGAGCCGCATTAAGATGGCAGCTATATGTGGCTATATGGGGAGAGGAGCCGCATTAAGATGGCAGCTATATGGGGAGAGGGGCCACATAAGATGGGAGCTATATGGGAAAAGGAGCACATGGGATGTGATCTGCTGGGGAAAGAGACCATAATGGGATGGGACCTGCTGGGGAAAGAGGCCATAATGGGATGGGATCTGCAGGGGAAAAGAGGTCATAATGGGATGAGATCTGCAGGGGAAAAGAGGTCATAATGGGATGAGATCTGCAGGGGAAAAGAGGCCATAATGGGATGGGATCTGCGGGGGAAAGAGGCCATAATGGGATGGGATCTGCAGGGGAAAGAGGCCACATGGGATGGGATCTGTATGGGGAAGGTCGTCCATTCCAATTTTAGCAGGGCTCCTTTAGTAATAATTTTTAAAAACTGTAGACAAATCATTTAATACAATAAGACTGACAGTGACTGGAACAACTGATGCTGGACAGGAGAGGAAGGGGAAGGAGATTTTACTTTAAATTACTTGTATTTTTTGGTTGAGGAAATTGAGTGAAAATGGGTGTGGCTAACAGAATGGGTGTGGTTACAAAATGGGTGTGGTTTTCAAATGGGCAGGGTTTACATATAACCTGTTAAAAATTTGAATCCCACCCCTGCTATATATAGTATGGTAACTGCATGGTGCTGGTGGGCCCCAAGATTGATTTTTCCTGGTGGGCCCCAGGTACTCCAGTCCGCCGCTGCTCATATCTGTGTCTCCTCCTCTTTTTCCTTGTCCAGCTCCTTTGTTTTCGCATGAGTAT